>NC_072010.1:105146881-105746881 GCF_027791375.1 Indicator indicator | reverse complement strand
ACTTCAAAAACAGTTTACCTGACCAAGTAAACAGTTGCAATTCAAGACTACACAAAGTAGCCTTTTCTTCCTTTCTTCAACTATAAAATACATACAAACCTAATGATTTCTGGTTCCACTCCTTTTAAAATTTGAAGCAGCAGCTAACCTGGAGCAGGTGAGGGTGCTGGTGCCCTGGGTATCTGAGATAGCAACTTCTCCTGCTGTGCTTTCTGAGCAAGTTCTGCATCCCACTCTTCAAGTTCTTTCTCAAAACGTTTATTGTCTTCCTTGACGTAATCCTTTAGATCAGAAGGTAGCGTGTCCATTCCAACGAGGATCTGTCCTGTTTCTTTGTTAAACTCCTCTGTTGTATCATCATGAAACATAAATTTCAAAAAGAAGGTGTAGGAAAAAATAAAGTATATTCAACAAATTTCAGGTGAATTACTCGAAACATATAACACAGCACCAAGACCCCCAAACTAGATTACTTTTAGCTGGTTTTATTATCTGTTGGGCACTCCTCTGCTACTGAGACATATGGCTACTGCTCCTGAGACTCTGGAATTGTAGGTTCTTGGCCACCATCAGATCATTATCATTTTGCAAGGTGAGCCTTTTAGGCCATGAGCACTCCATGACTGTGAACATTCAAACAACAACAACAAAAAAAAACCACCAAAAAAAAAACCCCACAAAAACCAAACACCACAAAACAGTCACAAAAAACCCCAACCCAACAGCCCACAGCTTGATTGCATTACTGCCACATGGAATTAGGCACAATTCAACTCCCTGGCTGAAAAGGGGCCTATAGGAATTCAGGAAGTCCACTGATAAAAACACCAGCCGCATTGAGTAGAGTATCTTTTTGCTTCAAGAATTCTCTCTGCAAGAGTATTCCACATCCTAGGGGACCAATTAGTTGCAATTTTTCCCTAGCAAGCAGACCTCAGACTTAGCATGGCACCCTACATGGCCCATAAATATTATGGCTGCAAGTCCACTACTAATATGAGCCATCTAAAAATGTCATGATTCGTATTGATTCTCATTTAAAACCTGAACAAACGCACACTCTAGCTTTCCACCCTATGAAAAGATAGGCACATGAACATTTTTCACCATCCCTGTGATGAATCTCTGAACGTTTTCACAGCTCCCTAGCCACCACTGTCAGGCCCCACAAAACTCATGCTAAGGGATCTCTGCCCTGTCTCCAAATACAAGCCTTGTGGTTATATACTACACGACATTTTGATATGCTGCTTCACATCTCCATGCTCTAGTAACATTCAGCAGAGTTCTGAAGCTTAGGATAAAAAAAATGTTACACAAGGATTTTAATCTCAAGAAGCTTTTTTCTGTATATCCATATTTTTGTTCTAATCTTCAGTGAGATAATAATCACCAAAATTCTAAATATGTCATCACCTGGCTAAAATGTTTACTAATTAGCAAACTCATGCTTATTTTGCTCTCTTAATGCTGAAACATTGCTATTATCTTTATTAATCCAGAAGTTGAGAGCAATTGTTCCACCCACAAAAAACCCAGTCTAAGAGTTTTGAGTATAAATAGAACTTTCAGTAGTTATTAGAACCATTTAAAAATCTAGAAATCCATGCGAAAGAAGTTTGGTTTATGAATACATTCAGCTATTCTACATCATGCAGAAAATACGTTCTAACATTACCTTGTATCAAGTATTGTTCCTTATCATTGATATACATTAAACAATATGCACTGGCATTCCTGTAACCACCGAAAGAGTCCCGTTCCAATTCTTCCCAAGTTGACTTTGTCACAGAAATATCATTGTATTTCATCCATCTGCCCTGGTGGTGGTCATAAATATATGCCCAGTAGTGTCCTGCATTAGCTTGACCTTCATGAACTAGAACAGCATGCAATCTATAAGGAACCTTAAAAAAAACAAACAAAAACACCCAAATGTCAAACCGTCCTTGGCATCATTTAGTTTGTCGATTCTGTCAGCAGCAAGAGATGTTTTAAGTAACATTAACAAACAATTGTTAAACAGGATCAGAACACAACACAGAGGAAAAACAAGAAGGCAAAACTAGCAACCCATTAAGCAGAACTTTGAACTATTTTACTTACCACTATTAGATACAGGAGATCTTAAAAACATTAACAAGTCCATAGCATAAAAGTCTGCCCTGCTGTCTTTACTCTTGGATGCTCTCCTCACTCAATTCCTCCTTATTCCTACTTTCTTTGTATCTACAAAACCCCCTTAAATATGTCAGTGTCTTGAGTACCAGTGAATTGATCCAATAAATGTGGTAAATGTGTCTGGAAAGGCATACGCAAATTCAAGGTAATAAACTGTGGTTTTTATATGCCAGTAAGAGAGTTTATTGTAAGGAATATCTGGGAATTTAATACTTCCATTATTCAAAGACAAAATTCTTACAGTAGAATAGAATTTCAGCTATTTTCCTGTATTTTAAACATCGGTTTCAGTAAAAGCACTAGGAGAAGTATGGAACACATGAAGACATCCTCCTTTCTCTTGAGGCAGAGAGTTCTACTGCTTCTAAGATCAATATAAAAAGTACCCCATTAAATTTAAATTTCTAGGTAAGTAGTCAGAAGTCTGAAGAGAGACACAGAAGCAGAATGAATGTGTGCTTCCTTCCTTATGAGTCTTTTTAAAGCATCTTAGTGATCAGCTCATTGTAACTTGCCAAAACAACACATCCAACAAAAAAGCAAAAACTGATTTCCCCCAACATGCACAGTATGTGTGAATGACAAAAGCTCGATCAGGATGAAAAACTTGTAAGACTCTTTTACTGGCATCAGCCTGGCCTGCATTTTCTTCCAGGCTATACTACAACCCCCTTGGACTGTAAAGCTAACTGACTGCACAGCAGCTGGAATCCAAAAGTCTGTCATCCCAGAGACCAAACTACTCTGTAAATCTCTCAAATGCAAGAAGTATACACAGAAGGAATTCAAGTCCTTAAATATGAATGCTCTGGAGTTTTAAATATCTGTTATCAAACCAATATAAGAGTCGTCTTAAAATAATTGCAAGCCCATCCATGTGCACATAAATATATGCAGATCCTAATTAAAAACAAAGGTAAGTAAGGTTTCTCTAGACTTCAACAATAAAATTTCCTCACCCTAAAAACAGGCCATCAAAAATGCCAGGTGAACTAAAATTACTTTATTTAAAACCCTGCTAGCTAGGTCATCTTGAGGGCCTCTCCTCTCTCCTCCAGCTGTCAGTCATCCATGACGACTGTCCAGGAAGATTTCCCCGCAGAGGTCTGTGACTGGGGGCCAGGCGAGCTGAAGGCCAACAGGCGTATCTTGTGACAAGCCGTTACATCAACGCTCATTAACAGTACAGGGCAACGCGACAAGTAAATAGCCAGCATCAAGCTTAGCTTAGTACTCATCCAAGAGAAATGGACTTGCAGCAGCCTCATCACATGTAGCTGCAGAACAGATGTATCAAAGCTAATATATCAAAGATGATGAATTCCCAGAGGAAAAACAGATGTGCCTCATTTCCCCACAGCAAGCTGATGGTATAGAATGATGGAAATAAGCAGGTGATGAAATCTAGTCTCTCAGGAGGATGAGACAATGTAAGAATTTCAGGAAGGTATTTCATATGACAATTTGACCAAGCTTTTATGAACAACTGTAGTTTCCTTAGAATCAAAAAGTACACCTGGAGAAGATGAGGTGCTTCTTAAATAGTTCATGCAAACACTAGGAAGCATCCTACAAGGATAGTACGTTTTCCTTAAAAAGTTTAGCTCTATGTGCTCAGGCCTTATTGACTCACAAGAGAAAAGCTGTCAGTCCTACAATTGTATCATTCAGAGGAAAACATCTATCCTGTGAAACTACTCCTAGAGAATGGGAGCTATCCAATTGCCCAGATGCAGAGGTAGGCACCTGCCTCCTTCCTACTGTGCTGTAAACCCAGAAGCCTTCACTTCTTGCCTGTGATTATCAGATGGGTTCAGTACCTACTTCAGTACCTAACAACAATTAAGACACATCTCTACTTTCAGGCATGCCACAGGAACCCCCTCTACAAATCTGTATTTTGAATCCATCTTCAACCTCCTCTGTTTCTGGAATTGTGTTTCAAAACCACCACCACCAAAAACCTGCTCTGTCCTTTGTGCAGACTTGCCTAAGATAAAGTGTTTTACTAAACAATCTTCTTTCTTCATTATAATAATTGCCGACCTCACTAGCCAGAGGTATTTTCTCCTGTAACACTTAAGCCAACACAGGTAGGCTCTTTGGATGCAAGGTGACAAAATAACTTCATTTTAACATTAGACAACATGTAAACTTCCTCCTGGAACATGAATGCTAAGAAAAAAAAAAGGCATGCCTGCCAGTAGCAAGCTTAAAGAAAGCCATCCAGGCAAGTCTGCCTGAAACCCTTAACATCAAGAGTCAGCTGCCAGGAACTATCACAAGCCAAGTACAAAATGAAAACATACACGAAGAGACCCTGTAAGCTGAGCAGATCTTACTTGGAAGGAAAACAGTTCTTTTTACTAACAGAAAGTAACAAAGGAAGCAATGCTTAACCTTAGAACCTGTCAAAGTGAGTGAACGTAAGTATGTGAACATGCAAAGCATTCTAAAAAACACTGTTCAGACTATACAGCATAAGAATCTCCCTAGAAGGCAGTTTAGACTAATAATCAGAGTGGTGATTGATAATAAATCCAGACACACAAAAACCCAACAAAAACCTCACTAGCATTATTAGCTACAAATTAAAATCAGGAGTCTTGAATTCCCAAATATTAACACAGGATCTGCAACACTCAACGGCAAGAAGCATCAAAGTAGAAACCTAATAGATTCTTGTGTCTTAATGTTTTGCCACCTTAAAGCTATAACATTTCCTAGCAATGTGGTGAAACCTGAAGTTGATCAGAGATGGTACATATTTGAGCTTCTCATCACAAAGTTGCTTCAACTTGAGAATGCCATCTGTAAAACACTGGAATGCTGTCTTTCATCTGTCTGTGCCTAACTAAATGGTTTGCAAAACCCATTACGACTTTCCAGAGAAATTTCTCAAATGAATATATATACTATCTCATACAGTTATCTATAACTGTACTTACTTGGACCATTGTTTTGTCAGAGTACATCAATTCAATTGTCCGATGTATCCTAGATATACTTTCTTGCAAATCTGAAAGAAAAATAATAAAAAGAAGCTCTCTTCCACAAAGCTGCATAATTGCACATGGCTACATCTTTATTTTATCTCATTAAAAGCCAAGCAAGGGCATATTTCACATTTGGTACATCCCTTTACCTATGTCCATGCCACACACTAAACCTTCTTGAATGACAAAGCCGAGTGATTCATGATATGCTGCCTCTTGCTTCCTAGAACTCAAGCAAGCCCACCCCCACCGGAACTACTCACTTTGCTTCCCTCAGAGCAACTGAACAGACTGTAAGCTCTACCCACTCCAGAAAGGCTTTGCTTAGAAATGCGCTGAGCTTTCTCTTATAGAAGGAGTCTCTCTACGTGCAGAGCACCAGATCAAAGCATAGGCCCAGTCACTATCACACTGACAGCTGAGACACGTCTGCAGAGACATTCTTCAGCATGGATCTCACCTCTGTTTCATGCTACTCCCCCAACAACACACACAGAAATGTGCATTGAAACACGTGTGTATGCTTCACTCAGTTTGCATCTTCAGTGTATACACCCCCAATTCAACACAGTCTCTGACCTGCCCTCTCACGTGCTAGAGATAAAGTTAGAAATATAAAACAGCAACCCAACAGATATATGGATATTAAGGCACTTTTTCCCCACTTCCAGAAATCCTTTCTGACAGCAAGCACACTCCTCCAGCTTGTGGCGTTACCTCTAGTGTCATTCTCTACTTCAGTCCTCCAGCGATGTAGACAGCCTTCTAAGACAGACAACTCTTCCTCAGTGATGTGCCTTGGTGCTGGATGCATTGGCAGATCAGGAGGAATTCGTGATTGTGTGAATGGTTTGTGTATTACTGATCTTTGTACAGGAGATGTGCTTGGAACATCTGAAGATGAAGGCCCCTGCTGCTCTGTTGTGCTGTGTTCATTGAAAACACAAAATATTGAAAAAAGCGACACCATAAATGTAAGCTTTTCATCTGAAAACAGAAATTTTAAAGGTAATCGTTTTCTACAGTGCAATCCAAGAAAGGTACCATAGGGGATTACTATGGAAATTCTGAAAACACTGTGTTGTGCTACACACTAGCACAATAACGACTCTGGATGCCATTACCAAAGATAAAGGGTTTGGACTGGATCAGTTAAGCCAGTTTGTTTTACGTGAAATGCTGTTCAACACTTTCAAATAAGGTCAGATAAGTAATCACTGTGGTTTGAAACATTTACTGACAAACTGCAGAGAAAAACCATAGCAGCTTGTCTTCTGGCCCAATGACCATAAAATCCAATAACCACAATGTCACTGTTTAATAACTTCTTGGTGTGTCTCACACCAACCAAAAAGACATTCTTCTTCCAATCGTCTGCCTACAACCTATGTTAAGTGAAGAGCAAGAACAAAGGGACCTCTGGTATTTATAGCACACCAGAAATTCGGCACCAAACCATCTAAGCTTGTTCCAAACAAGCAGCCCTCTTAGGAGACTTCTACAAGAGCAACAGAATATTCAAAATGACTCAAACAGACTTTTTCCTTTTCCCAGCAAAAAGATCCCCTATATGTAATTACATGTGTAACAAGAATCTCAAGATCTTTCTAGCAAGCCACTGACTTTTTAATTTGTGTATAACATCATGACATAGCCTGAGGACCCCAGGTTCTTCATTAGTTTGGAAAGTTCTGTGAACGTTAAGAGCTGGCGATGTCACTCCGCTTAACAGGCTGTTGTGTTTCTACAGATTGACAAAAAAAGGTCCTAATACTTACATTTTTACAGAACCAACTTCTATATAGGAATCTTAAGTATATTATTTTTGATATGGTATTTCATACAAGCAATGGTAGCTTTCAAAAGTTTGTCTTATCAATCATAATGATTTCTACTGGTATTTTACCAGTAAGGCATCTGAAATCTTTCAAGGCTTTTTAGATTCACCTCTCTGAAATGCAAAGTTAACTGCCTTGACTGGACCAGAACCTAGAACTCTACCTTCCAAAGTTAGGAACTGTTGTTAGTGTCCACCTAGTCAAGTCCTATGCTGTCACACTCTAATAACTAATAGCTACTAGCTTCAATAATAAGAAAAACAGTATTATTGGACCTTTATTTCCCTGATATTTTAAAAGTTGGAGTAAAGTTCCTGGTAAACTCAGCGAGCAACGTGAGCTGCAAAGCAGAAAAGAAGCTTAACTCTCAGGCAAAAATTAACAGGTAAATTATACACCAGAAACCTCGAAGATCTGCAGCGCATACATGTTGCCCAAATTCAGGTTCTTAAACCACACACTTGGGAAGCAGTGAGCTCACCAGATTATTGTATTTATTTGGAATTGTAGATGGAATTGTGCTTTGTTTGAAAAATGGTAGTTTTCCACTCAAAGACGTTTTTATAAGCATAGGAGACAAATCCGGATTAAAAACTGGATTCAGCCTGTTGTGGTGAAAAATGCTTCTAGGAAGAGAGTTCCAGAAACTTTATGGTATACTCTTTAGGAGATGCCTGGTTTCATTAATCTGGTGAACAAAGCAGTTAAATTTCCTCCCTGTTCAGCAGCCATGTTTGCATTGAGGGGGTGATTGGCCTCTCACCTTGGGAGAGCAGGAGACAGCCCTTACCTGGGCGAGGTCTGGACTGGCAGTGTGCCACTGGCAGGGGCACTAGCACCTAAGTCATCAACCGGAGATGTGCACACTGGCTTGCTGGAAGCAAACTCCAAGGCATACTGCAGGACATCTACCAAGGGGAATCGTTTAGGACCAGAACCATAGCTTAAATATCTGTTAACCATAAAATGTATTAATGCCATGACTCACAGATACACAAAAAGTCCCCCAAAAACCCAGCAACAACAATCCACAACCAAAACTTTCTGCTTGATTGCAACTAAATAAAGCACGACTTCTCTAGCACGTTTCATGCATCAGAATCACCACACTTATATACAGCGTCTAAGGAAAATGGTTAAAGAGAGAGATATAGAAGGAAAAATCTAATTATACACAAAGCATATAGTTGAAAGGAGTTATTCTATGTAGCCCTTAATATTATTTTCATTTACGGCTATCTACAGTACCGTTCTAATCTCTGTTGTAGAACTGTGAGGTACTCTTTGAGTCTTTTGATTTCATCCCGTTTAATTCTTGTTATTTCTCTATTTTTGTGCATATACCTGTAAAACATGACAAAGAGGTCAGCCCACAGTATCCCAACACTGAAACTGACGTCTGTACCCATCAGCCATACCACATAATAATAAAAACTCATACTCTCTAGAACCCACAACATATTAAAACAGTAAAACAGAACTGAACAGAAAATGGTAAACCCATTACACCTTCCCTCTTACAACTTCTATAAGATGCATGTATTAGAAAGCTTCCTAATTAAGTCACTTAAGAAGCAGCTACATAGCAATAGTCCCATTTCCTTATTTAGGCTCACAAATAAAATTCAGCATCTAACTGAAAGTCATCATGGTACTTCAACCCTACACAAAGAGCACACAAAGGCACCGACAAATCCTCTTCAAACTGTAGTCTAACTGAAACACCGTGAAGAATCTGCCTTCTCACCTGCTTTCTCAAATGGGCCTACAAACAGTATGACTTCTTCAAGAGTATTTTGCCTGTGTACAGAAATACCTAGCAACAAATCAAAGACTGAAGTGCAAGCAGGTTTTGGCACAAAGCAGTTGTATTTTCTGAAACAGATGAAACTCATGAAAACTTTAACTTGTCTAGCTACAACAAAAAAATTGCTATGATTTAATAGAGTAAATGTACCAGTAATTTTACCAAACTCAGAGGACTTAATTAATATTCACACTAGGACATTATTGATAATATTATACTGTTACCTGTCCAGATACAAAATTGGAGGAAATTCTAATTTGTTGTGTATCTTCTCTGGTCTCCCCAAAGCCTGGTTAAACTCGAATCTTGATAGTTCAAAAGTTAAGACAGGAGGAAGCTCAGTGAACCAGTGCTGAAAAAAAAGAAAACCAGAAAACCCCACAATGAATGCCTTCCAGTCAGTAGAACTTTAGTTACAGTGGTACAATACCTGCAGACTGACATAGGTATGGGACAAACTGGCTTGAGAGGGTGGATCAGCATAATATTTCTGAAGTTCCTCTCTTTCCTCTTCACTGTAAACACAGATAGTTTGTCACTCATGCTCCGCCACAGCTCTTTGACTCATTTACAGCTATCTGCATTAAAGCAGAGCAGACCTGAAGGTTTCATCCTTTCACAATTGTACTAAAAGTGGCCTATGCTTGAACTTACCTGTCTTGCCAGCTGGCCTGCTCTCTGAAGTCTTCAATGGTACTGAAAGAGTTGTTGACAACTGTATCAAGTGCTCTTCCCACTAGTTCCCTGAAACAGTATCAGCACTTACTTTGGTCTGGGTGAGACAAGTTCAATGCTGCAAAAGTGATATTTCTTGTAATCTCCTTACTAAAAACCTGTCCTGAGGTTTCTGCTCATGTCCAACCCAGTCAACACTTCATCTGTGGTTTTTTTTGTACATTCAGTCAAGATCTACCCTTAGTCCTCAGTTCATTCCTTACATAGTTTCTCAGCTACAAGACAAACTCAGCTGCAATTCCAGTATTAGAGTTCTTATATCGGCTCACAATTTACTGAACAATGACTATGCTGCAGATGTGCTGAAGCTCATCAATCATAATGCTGACAAATGTTATCTCATTTTCCTCACAATTCTTACTCCAAGTATGTACACTGACTTCCATCTTCTATTCAGTGTGGATTTAAGTCCCCTGGCACAGTGAATGTCTCTTCTATTAATTCATCTGTTACCTTGCTTGCTGACATCCTACTTATTGGAAGAGGTTTATAGGCCTCATGGTAGTAACAGTAATAAACAACACGTTAATACCCCTTTAGAGGCAACGGTGGGAACAAGAGAAAAAAGCCAGAATGCTACTTTCAGGATCCTTTAACACATATGACTACCACATTAATATTGCTCTCTTTAAGCTTTGTTATCTACCAACTCAGATGAATGCCACTTAAGGATTTTTTTCCAGCGGAGATGGACTTTGTTAAAACTACAAGAAATTCAGCTTCCTTCAATACTTCCAAACCTTCCAATGCACTGTAACACCTTTGAGGCACTATATTTAAACATAACTGCTTACAGCAGCAATTGCTTCACAGAAATGTAACAAATTTACTTGGCTAAGATAATAACACAGTAATGTTTCTCTAGTTTAGGACTTAACTCCTTACCATCACAACCTTCCTTATTTTGACATATGACTATATCATTTCCATTTACATATGCTAAGAAGCCAAGCTGATTAAAATGCTGACAGTTTCACAGTTAAAGCTTAACACTCCAGACCTGTACATGACTATCCTTCTGATCCCAATAGTTTCCTGAAATAACAGGTTAAAAACCCCTCAAACCCAAAACAAACACCAAATTTGACATTCCTTGCTAAGCGTTTATAACTGAACTGATATTTTATGCACGAATGCACGTAACTGCAAGACAGCCTTCAGCCCACAAGATAAACAATACTGTCAGTGGTGGTGGTACAATCCAGATTGTACCTTGCATAAAGAAACTGAATGCTGGATTGTAGCAAGATATTTATGAGATTTTTTTTTTCTTCCAGCGATATTTCAGAAAACATACTCATTGCAGGAAGACATTTCTAGAAGTGCTAGAATAAAAAGTAAATAAAAGAGCTGGGGAAAAAAATAAAAAAAAGTAAATAAGTAAGTTCTAACATTCTGTGGTAGAAGAGCAGATCCAGTAAAAACGTGTAAATATAATTAAAAATGCATATTAATATCCGATTTAGTTGATCAACATTTCACCAAGAATAGCTGACCAGAAAAATGGGACTGCATAAGGAATTCTATAAAATTGTGTTCATAACACAAAATCAAAAATAGATCATCAGACTGGAGGATGACTTCAGTGTGCATCATTAGGCTTAGTAATTAAACCCTGTGTGTAGGATTAAAGGAAGCAAAATTTCATCACTGCAGAAAACTGACATCAAGGAATAAACTACAGCTGAAGAAACCTCCTAAGATTTCACATCTTTAAAACAACTGCAATGAAACATGAACAACTCTATAAAGAGAAAGTAGCTCAGCCTTTACAGGCAATGGGGATTCCCCCATTTGCACATCAATAACCCACAGGTTGGTTATTAGAGAGAGAGCTCTGCCAGAGGAAGATGATGGGTACATACAAACATGCTTGCAGTAAGAAGGGATGTTTCAGAACACATCTTCTTAGTTCTACAACTGCCATCTGTCCAATTATCTCTTCTTCCCTAACCTGTGACTTCTGCAAAAGAAATCTCATTCATCACTTCATGCATTGTGTAGTCCACTTAACGTGGCTCCATCTGAATCCCTCCATCCACGCTTCCAGTGCGCACTGACAACAGTTCTCCAGGGAGAACTGCAGTCCATAAGAGCAAGTATTGTCTATCACCATGAGCAATAAGGACAATTGCCCATCACAGGGAACCAAGAGAACCCTGGGAATGTTACTAAAAAGAGGAGTGGGGAAGAAGGCAAGGGTGCTGGTAATTACGTGACAGAGGCACAGAGGAATAACAGCAATGCTCTAAAGCAATGGCTAAACACACAAGCTCACGGTTGCTGTTTACACATGACACAGGCAGCAAGTTAGTGAAGCAGTGGCCAGCTATCACACTCATGACCTCTCTGGAGATTAAATATCAGGCAACAGGTGGGAACCAGCCTGTGTCAAATCACCACTGTAGGCATTTAACTGTGCCAACTTTTAATAAACATGAACTTTGTATCATACGAAAAATACAAAAAAATGATACTCTAGCTACTCCAAAAGAGATACAGACCTCTCAGATTAACAATACAGTTATGTCAGACTTCAGAACCTGAATAACAGCAAGTCAAATAAACAACCATGAGCCCCAAAGAAAAAGCAGAAGCAATTAACTCACCTCCTGACCAGACTTTGCAGAGTTTTCTGAATGGAGAGATTCAATTTCTCCTTCAATCATTGCAGCTTCTAGGCACTCATGCAGATCTTTAAAGCCATTAACCTGAAGTGGATACTGGCCAAACATTTCTGTATTTTCAAATTTTTTACCTACACATAAGAAATTAAACAGTTATGGTTTCTGGGGGAAAAAAGGAAAAAAAATTAAAAAAAACACCCTAACAATCCTACATCACCTGACATGACTAACTGAACTATTCCAACATTTTCTTACTGACCAATTATATATATGAAAACAAGTTAGTGGAAAAATTCACTTGAACATAATATTGCAAATTAATGTATTTCACTCTCCAGCCCGTTTTTATGTTTTTGCATCTATTAGTAACATGCAAAACTGGAAATATCTTGGCACCACAAATGTATGGGAAGTTTTGCACATGAAAATCTAAGTTCTCCTCCTGCAAATAGCAGTTCAGTAATGTTACCCTACACTGAATCATCAAAGCAAGTGGAAGTGCTGGTATGAAAAAGCCCTTTGTGTAAAGTACATTTTGCAAAACTGATTTCTGTACTGAGAACAGAATTATAAACTAGTAACAGTGAATAAAGATATAAACCCTAACATGAGGAGAATTATGGGTGACATGTGAATTCAATCTACAATTTCAATTTATTTCGTATTTAGATATACCGCTCCAGGCTGAGGAACAACCTGTAAGCAACTTTAAAGATTACAGCTGCTTCATTCAAATGCATCTCAGCAGTCATCCACTATTGGAACAAGGGATGGAATCATCAACATCAAAAATGCTTCTCAGTTGCTGGTCATCCGGAAGTAGAGAACACTGCAGTTCTGCAGATCTACTAATTATATGCTGATAAGATAAAGGGAAGCTTGTTTGTCAGACTCTTCCTCCTCAGCACTCTCTCCAACACTGCTCTTGAGTGGGTCTGTACTGACTAGTCTTCAACTAACTGTACTTTTAAAAGGGTGACTTATCCATACCAGAAATTGTGCCAAACAAAATGCAGTAGCTGAAATTTTTAGTTGTATTAAATGAAGCAGAGAGACTGTGAGAGACCAGCTCAACTAAGTATAGTAACTTGTTTTCATTATGGAAGTGGCAAAAGTGCCATGACAATAATTTCTTGCAATCATTTTACTCAGCATCTCACCATAACCACTGCATCTCACTGCACTTACTTCAGTCTCGTATTCTCAGCACAAACGTTTTGTCACAGAACAAATACATATTCCCCAAGTATACTTCTGAAGAAACAACTAAAACACTCCAACTGCATCATTCAGCTGTGTACCTAGAAGAGTACTGAACAGACACGAGCACAGAAGTCCAAGTTAATTCAGATGCATACCTTCAAGTACACCTACTGCTAGAAATCGTCCATAGAACAACTCTACCATTGGGTTCTTTGGTTTCTCTCCATCCCTGAAAAAATAAGGCATGTTAGTACAAAAAACAAAGTCATGAACTTCTATAAAACTACATGCAGAATATTCTAAATTCATAATGGAAGCACTGCCTATTTCACTCAGTTACTGTTCATTTATCTTTGCACATTCTTCTAATGACAACAATGATTCACACACTTGCAATAAACATATTCTGAAACTTAAGTTTTAGAAGCACTTATTTCTAGAAAAAAACCTCATCTGGTTTACAGAAATTAAGTGCTGCAACACTCAAAAAACACTTATGTATTAATTCAGAAGGCATTTTGTAGCTGTTCACTTATACAATCAAGTATTTACATCTGAAAAAGATAAAAAAGAGCAAAGTTTTGATGTATTAAACTATAAGATTGAAAAGCAAAACTGCATTCAGTGTCTAATTGATTACACATTTTAGGAAATATCTCTCTACTCTTTTTGTACTTCAAACTTCATTCAGCATGCTTTCCAACATAAGGTGAAAAAAGGAAATCCATGAAAAATCAAAGGTATCAGCACATATGGAAAAAACATACATGAACTTAAATAACTTATAGAGTTGGATTTGCTCCAGCCATACAGTGAGAACAGGATTTTTGGTTGTTCAGTTTGCTTTTTCTCATCAAAATGTTCAATACACAGAGCTGGGGAAAAAAAATGTTACCTCTCTTCTTCAGCTTTTATTTGGAAGGCATCTTCTAGCCAGTCTAATAATTTGTGTGTAAATTCACTAACATCTTGCTGTTGAGAAAGATAAAATCATCAGTCTATGTTCACATATGTAACAGAACACAACATACAAAACCAGTGTAGCAGGAGCTCCAAAAGCACACTATCACATAACTGATTAGGCTGTAAAAGACCTTTAAGTTCAGGACCTTAACCTAGCACTGCTAAGGCCACCACTAAACCATGTTTAAGACTATGCCATACTACATTCTTTTTTTTTTAATGGGTGACTCTTAGAGCACACTAAGGCTCTGCTGTTCCTCAGCAGTTACATTGTCCTGTGATCCTTGTTACTTGGGCTCAGTTTTCAAACCATGTTAGTCCAAAGGCATCTTATGACTCCCATTGTTCAAATGCTTTGGTATCTAACAAGTGGTGACTAACATTGCTTTGATCAAGCACTAAATTCAGCATGCAGTTGTAATTAAACACCTTAGCCACAGAATCGCATATAGAAAAAAATGAAGCATCTGGGAAAAAAAAAACATTTCTCAGAAAACCAAAATGCACCCAGTATTATCTAGATAAGAATTCTGAATATGAATATCAAGATCCTCCAAAGCAGTGTCTACACAGACAAACAGTATACTAGGACTGTACCAGCTGCCAGCTGTGGATGTACTGTTAGAACTCTTTTAAAAACCACAGCCCTAGGAGTTAATCTAAACCCTAAAAGCAAGAATGTGGAACTGTTAGTTAATTCCTAAAACAACAGGAATAAAGTGTGCTGAATAAAACAATCATGACTATCTGGAATTGTTTTATTATCATTGTTTTAATTAATTTACAAAAGCAATTAGACAGCACAACACTAGAGAAAAGGTTCAAAGAATGAGATTAGAAGTTTCTTTTCTGTGGACATTTTGAATTTTTGTTGTCCACTGCCAGCTGACTATGAAACCATACATAAGCTTGAATGAAAATACATAGAACTTACCTGCTGTGAATCGTTTGACTTAAAAGCATCTTTAAGGATTTCAACTGCTCTTGACGGGTCAACATATTTTCTCTTTGAACCAACTAGAAGTGCAAACAAGTACCTCAATTCACGCATGAAAGGCAGGTTCCTATGTTCCTGTATTTGAAGAATTAAAAATGTTTAACAAAATGATAACAAAGGTCTACTTCACAGAAGCATTAAACCGTGAACTAAGCATATATATATTATGATGACAGGCTGGATAAGCTTACTTGCACTACTACCAAGATAGCGTTGCATGCCTTTCACTTGTCAGTTTTACAAAATAATGTAGTTCTCTAGGTAGGAAATTGTATCTCTGAAACTGGCAGCTCCCTGAAACCACGTGTAGATATAGTTGTTTAACTTGAAATGGGGCTGTATGGACAAGCTGAATTGCATTTAAGAGAGAACACTTTGAGCCTAAAAAAGCCTTAAGTCACACAGTGAAATAACATGCATTGATTTTATTGACCACATTATTCCATATACCCCTGGCAGAATTTTTTCTGAGCATATGTACTGCCAGGTACCTTTTTAAGCTTACTTTTAACTGAAAACTAAATTTACAAGGTGTACACGAATCACTACTACTTCTCTTGGCAAAAGTCAGAGAAATAGCCTGCTCTCCTTTCTATGTGTTTTTTCAAGTATAGGTCCTGGAGAATATGGAGTTCTTTTTCTGGCTTCCAGGAGAGAAGCAGAATACTGTCTACCTGCATAAAGAAAAGTAAACTGAAACACGGATCTGTCATACCATAGATTAAACCACAGGTTACGAATGCTGGTGGAGACTGGATATCACTCATGCCCCTGAGCGGATGACAAATACTTGTGAAATTAAAACCCACATTAATATCCCTTTGTATTTAGAACAAAGTACTATTCAAAGGCAGCACAGATTTCAGATGCTGGTCAAACTGGAATTACTTGATGACAAATTATTTCACATTCTCAAACAGAAAACTTGTTTAATTACTCCTATGTCAATCCAATATGTACTAGCTTTTTTGTACATGAAATCTGTTTTATTTTAGCTCTGAGATATATTCTGCACTGACAGCTAGAAAAAATACTTTTAGTCATGTAAATTGCTGAGTTCTACTTGCTCTCCTAGTCCACCTTGCAAAACGGCTACCAATTATAAACAATGTTCACAGAAAAGGCTGAAGACTTAATCAAATGCCACTTTGATTAGACATTAAATAATTGTAATTTAATAATATATTCAGTCTCACATTTATATAACACAGTTGATAACCAAACAGAAAAACTGTGTGATATTTTCTATTTTCGCTAAGTAATCTACTAGAAATTTTTAGAATTTCAAGTTTTAGATATCTATTTTATCAAGATGCTTAAGATGATAACTTAAATGCATAATATAGATGACTGACTACAGAATACTCCAGATTTCACCTTTCTTTTGTGAAATTTACCAAAAAAATTACACTAATTTGGTTGAGTCGTAAGCATACTTGTAGCTTTAGGTTGAAGAGCTGGCTACTGATGGCAATACGATTACTCAGAACAAAGACACTTGCAAAGCCTATAAAAGTTCTCTAAAGCTAGAAAAATACTTAGTTTTGAGAAGGCTCAATGTAATGCATTAGGTATGATCCTTGACCAGATTATATGGGTATTACCACAAGACTGTTTTTGACTAAACATTGGCTAAAATCTTCAAAAGGATGTGAGCCAGTCCCCAGGACAAGATATACAGTTTCACAAAGACCTTTCACTTTAAAACAAACGATCACAGCACAGCATGTGGATCTCAATTTCTACGCATACAAGTAGGTGCACAAACAGAATGGGGGGAGAAAAAAAGCAACAAATAAAATCAAATTTTAAATAAAAACTGGATGGAAAGTTCATAATATAAAACATTCTCTGTTTTATTACCTATTCTGCATGCATAAATAAATTTCTTAATACACCAATGCTGGAGCAATTTATGATTAAGAAATGTTTCTAAAACCTGCTTGTTTAATATATAGCAAACATTCATTACTGTCAATCAGTACACCAGGACATCAGCATAATCATAATGTGGAAAGAGGGGGAAGGATGTGCTAACCTGCAGCACAGCAAGCCACTTCCTCTGACAATAAAATGTTTCATGAAGATATCGAGGCTAAATATTTGACTGGCCTCACTGCAAAAAAGATCTTTCCATATGACAGAACGAGGTAAGAGAACTGGCTGAGCAAAGAAGCTGCAATAACTACAAGAAACCATATTTATTATCCAGAAAGAAAGTGAGGAACCAAGGGATCAAAATTAATTTCAAATGAAAAAGAACAAAACCAGATGGGATATTTTAAGTGTATGCTCAAGTTTTAAATCCAGAAAAACAAAGTCCATTTAGTTGAGGCAAACAGGGTGAAATTGTTAGGGTTTTTTGAAGTCAAAATTTATACCAATGACTTCTGGATCAAAAATTTTGCATCTGAAATTATTAACAGCATTTGAACTCAATATGTTGATTGAAAAGAACAAAACCATCCCATTATGCCATCAATATTCCCTGAAGTACAACCACAACTCAATTTTAAATCAAGAGATTATCATAACCCTAAAATTAAATTCTACTTTCCAACAACTGTAACAACAGGATATAAACCAAAGTCTACGAATCTAAAACTAAAAATCTGTCTTTATTAGAATTAAAAAAAAAAAAATCCTATGTAGTGTTAATTCACACACAATACTGAGTACTAGGTTAAAAATAAAAACATGACTAAATTGAGATAGTTTTAAAAACAAGTAAGCAGATGGAAGTCAGCTCCAGGGCTGGCCTTTTTTTTGTCAGCTGGTAGCTTACATTACAACTTTAAAACAATTTATCTCTACTTGCCTTCACCTTATAAAGAAATAATAGTACTAATTTGGGTGGCACATGCTTATTTCTTCTATTTGCCTAAGTTCCAACTAGTGAAGTCTTGCCTTTTCTTAAACTGTGCCCAAAATATGCTTCAGCACTAAGACAATCCTTTTTCAGCTGTAGATAAGACAGATAAGATCAATTAATAATGTTATTTAATTCCAAAATTTAAGTTAATAAGAGAAGGGAGATGAAACTCACGATAGCTCTTAAGAACAAGTCCTGTGAGGAGTGGCTGAGGGAACTGGGGCTGTTTATACTCCGGAAGAGGCTGCAGGGAGACCTTAATGCTCTCTACAACTATCTGAAAGGAAGTTGTAGTGAGGGGGAGGTCAGTCTCTTCTCCCAGGTTGCTAGTGATAGGACAAGAGGAAATGTCTTCAAGCTGTGCTAGGGACGGTTTAGATTGGATATTAGAAAAAAAAAAATTACTGAAAGGGTAGTCAGGCATTGGAACAGACTGCCCAGGGAGGTGGTGGAGTCACCATCCCTGGAGATGTTTAAAAAAACATGTAAACGTGGCACTTCGGGACATGGTTGACTGGGCATAGTGGTGCTGGGTTGATGATCAGACTTAACGATGTTGAAGTCTTTTCAACATCAATGATTCTGTGACTAATGTCAGAGATTTTTTATAGGAGGCTTGCAAAAAGAAAGGTTTCTGCACGAGGTTACTTGCCTACTGTCACACCATTTCACACAGCTTTAATATTTGTCATGGTCAGAATTTCAACAAACAGCACTCTGGAATTGCTGAAGGCATTTGGCTGTTAACTGTCGATGCTCCAGCAAGACATTTTTCAAAAACAACAGCTTACTATTATCTAGAGTACACCACCTCTTAAATGCCAACTACTTTTTATACCCTGACAAATGAAGGTGAAGAGCATTGAAGAATATTACCAAAACGAAGTATATGATGAATAATGTAATATTTTTTATTTTCAGATTGACTTTCTATTTGATATTTCAATACAACTCTCTGGTAAAGCATGACATTATTCTCTCTTTCTTACTAAAATACACCTTCTTGTGCCATATTCCCAACGGGGCAAAAGGAAATAGTGTAAATTTTGGACACACAAAAGTTCACTGCTCTGGAAGCCCTTGCTAAAAATAAGGCCATGAAGTGCCTTTGCACTTCATACAACCACTTTCTCCTCATGTTTCTTCCTTTCTGGTACTTAACATAGAAACCAAGGTGTCTTCATGTATGTCTCCTCAGAGAGATTGATGAAGAACAAAAACTGGGTCCGTTTTGTCCCTCCATACACAACCATTTAGCAACCAGGGGTTGCCAGCTTCTAATTTTACCTTTTGATTTCGGGGTAAGTCTTGAGCATTTGCAGGAGGATTGAAATTCAAAACTAGTCTTCGAAACTCCAGTAGGTTAAATAATGACTGAAAACAAACAAACAAAAACCTCATAAATATATGTATGTTTAAAGTTTAAGCATTTTCACCAACAATACTAAATTCTTCCAAACATGCTTTAGTGAAATAAATGAAATATTACACATATGCAATGCTAACACTTCATTTCAGAAGCTAGAGTATTTCACTTAACTTTGCTAAAAGTTATTTTCACCAGAAGACAATTATTTTTTCCCAGAAAGCAGCTGAATCAAAACCCCACTTCCTTACATCACATAAATGGGACAATTTTCAATGATAACTAAATTACTTATTAAAAGAATTTTATTAGTTGCATAAATGTCAGTTTTCAAACTGAAATTCAAGCCTGTTTAGCCATGTAAAATTCATCTTGTAGCCTCTGTCATATATACCTTCTTGGTCAGAGAACGTGTATCTTTGTACATGCTACTTAAATGCATCCACACTTGTTGCATTCTGTCTACTCCCCCCATTATTATAGGATCTGAATTATGTGAGTTAAAGTAAGAAAACTGGGTTATGACCCATCTTTGCAGGTAAGGAACTGATAATATTCTCATTTTATGGAAAAGAGGACATGAAAACAGGTATCTACAGACATAAAGAACTTCACAGGGTTACAGAGCCTGGAGCCAAGAGAGGACAGGAACAAGATGACTCTGGGTTGCAAAAATAAAAGTCCAAACTGAAGTTCTCAGCACTTGCGTAACTGCATCATTGCTTTTCTGTACAGGCAAAAAGCACTTAAATAAAGGTCACTTCATTACCACAGACTAGCATTTTGACAAAGAAAGGGTAGCAAAGTAAGTCTAAAGTATTTTAAGCATGCTCATCAGAGAAACAAAGGAAAGATCTGCCCTCCTATTTATACCCTTTGGTTTCATAATCTACAATTAACTTTTTTTTTTTCCCTCTCTCTGTTGATCACATATTAGCTACTTATTTTGGAAAGTTAGTTTGCCTACCCCAGCAACTGACTCTGATCCAGCAATTTGCCCTATACAGGTAAAGACTTAAGTCACAGGCCATAGCAGGCTTAGTAAGATTTCAACCCCACCGTGATAAGAAAGCAAAACTCAAATTGCATTTCTTCTAACAAAAAAACCCAAATGGCAACAAAAAAATAAAACCCCACCAAACAAGACCTTTCTGGCCTTGCCAAATCAATACAGACAATTGAGTAATTTTTTTTGCACACATATACACCCTTTTTTTTTATGTTATGCTATTCAAAATACAGGTTCCCCTTTCACCCATCCTTTCAGAGAAGGGAGATTAAAGCAGAGTTCTTTGTTTACTTACTCAAAGCATAGAAAATGTTAATATTTAAATCAAGTGTCATGCTAAAACTTGATACTAATGGAAATTATGTCTCATGATGTAACTGCATTCCACTGGTGGGTTCTTCATCAAGCAAAACATAGCAATGTCTTATGTACAAAATAAACCAGCTGCTGAAATACCATGTCCAAAGACTTACTCCTCTCCATAATTAATCCAGATTCCATTAAGTGCCAAGCAGCTGAACTGGCCAATTTTGTAACAGATATGCACAAATCAAGTACAGAAGACTGTACTAAAGTTCAGAATTTTTGCCTGGCATTCAATCCATAAGTTTTTCACAAGAACTCTATTTCTTTAATCCAGAAGTTTAAACTGTGAACATGCAGGTCCATCCTTTACTAAGCTGAATGAACTGATTTCTGAAAGCTGCTGAATATAATCAAAAGGATTGTCAGAGATGCTCTTTTATAATTTCCCAATGTAAGTGTAAACAAGTAACTGTACCCAAGACTAATTTCTGTGCCCAAAGCTAAAGAGAGAGAGAGAGACAGGGAACTACCAGAAAGACTACAAAGGAGGGCTACAAAGATGACGAGGGGACTGGAGCACCTCTTTTACAAGGAAAGAATGAGACACCTGAGGCTCTTTAGCCTGAAGAGGACGGAGATGCCATCTTATCAGTGCTTGTAAACAAATATCTAAAGGGTGGGTACCAAGAATATGGGGACAGTCTATTTTCAGTGGGGCCCAATGATAGGACAAGGGGCAATGGGCACAAACTGGAACACAGGAAGTTCCACCTGAACACACTGAAAAACGTCTTTGAGGGTAGTGGAGCACTGGAACTGGCCACCCAGTGATTGTGCCTGGATGAGTTCCTGTACAGCTTGATTCAGGTGAACTTGCTTTGG
The DNA here is from genome assembly GCF_027791375.1 of Indicator indicator. Lineage (NCBI taxonomy): Eukaryota > Metazoa > Chordata > Aves > Piciformes > Indicatoridae > Indicator > Indicator indicator. The sequence goes on along the minus strand of NC_072010.1, from coordinate 105,725,099 downwards.
CTGGGTAGGGGTGGGTTAAGGGCTGGACCAGATGACCTCCAGAGGTCCTTTCCAACAACTACCATTCCATGATTCTGTGAAATAAGCTCACCTAAGCACTCACAGCAGCAGAGATCTCTCATGGCCAACCACCAAGTGCTTCAGAAACAGGATATGCAAAACAATTCCCAATTTGCTGAGCTCCCTCTTGACTATGCTCCCTACATGCAGAGTAGGTGACACCATGGAGCAGAAGCTGTTCTTCTGCAGGCACCTAGATACAAAGCAGAGACTGATCCTGGCCTGATTGCAGTCTGCTGGCCCCAGGCCAAAGCACTGGCCTTCTAAACACGTTGCATGGGCAGCACTTCATCTCTTACCTACTTGGCTTCAGCTACGGAAAAGGTGTCAGGAATTCCAGAGCACGAAAACAGGCTGGTTCTAAAAGGTGGATACTTCACATCTACTAGCCTTGACCAAATACTTGAAAAAACCTTACCAGTGTAAAGTATGCAAAACTTACACATGCAAGAAAAAAAAACTTCTAAAAGCTGTGTTGGTTCCCCCGCCCAACTCCCCCCCCCAGTATAACTTAAACCCCATTAAAAGCTGTCATCTGAAAACTCGTCCAAGCTAAGGCAAGTTATAGAAACTCAATTTATCATGAAAATCAACAGACTTTTAGAATACCTGCCTCTTATTATGTCAATTTGGGGGCTAAACAAGATAGTAAAGGAAAATGAGAATAAACAACAACAAAAATCCAGTGTCAGTTTAGGGAGTTCAAATGTCCTGTGGCTCTCCCCTGCTATAGGTGGTGATGATGTAGACATACTTTCTGTCATGTCAGAGAAAGTCAGGTAGAGCTTTAGCCTCAAGACTGCAAGATACCAAAAACATTAACTTTTCCAAGTAATCTCTACCCACACTACATAGAGTCCAAATGTAATTTCAGAATATAAACTGCCTTGGTTTCACCTAAAACGTCCCAAATATCCCTTTTCCCTACTTAATGTCCAAGATTATCAAACATAAAGCCAATAGCAGAATTTAGGTTGCCTGAGTAAAGTATTAATTCTTAGCTTTCAAGAACTGAGATGCTGCATTAATACTACAAGAATATAAATTAGTCACCATATTAAGCCTATTAAAAAATAGGCATGCAACACAGATCATTAAAAGCCATCAGCAGAGTCCCAAAATAATAGAGTTCCTGACATCAACAATACTTGGAAAGTAGGAAAATAGTACTTCTGAATTAGATAAAAAATGGCCTATCAAGCTGCTACACAAAGCTTTAGCCAGGGTCTCTGACAGATTCTGCAAGTTCTGTAAGCACAGGGGACTAAATATGTTTCATCAAGAGATGTATGAAAATCTTTTGTTTTCTTTGACTAACAATTTCGTATTTGTTTCCACCACTGAAAACAAGAAAAGGGGAAAAAAAAGCACAAGAACTGGGGAACTGTTAATATTGATCACCTTTATATAAGTTTACATGGAAATGTTGGTTTCACAATACTATGAACAGAGCTATTTTCCCATTCAAATCACGAAGGTTAAGCTTGGAAGGAAGGAAGGATCTTCAAACTGTTCTGTGAAACATTTATTACAGCAATTCAGACTACTAATTCTAGGCCAGTCAGTAAGATCCCAAAAACATTCTCATTTGGCAGAAAATATCTAGGATGCTTAAGAAGAATGAATCTATTTCACCAATGTTGTAATGGCTGTAGAAAATTTAAACTTCTAAGGTGATAAGTAAATAAAATATATTAACAAACAACCACACATAGCATAAAAACTGTAATTAAAAACCAAATCACAGTTATTAGTGAGCTTAGCAAGCAAAAATAATAGAATATATCTACTGGATCACAGCTGAACACTGCCATTGTGAAATGCATTTCAGCTTTCTCTTGGAGCAGTCCCAAAACCCCTGCAATTTCCCTTCCTGCAGCAGGCCTGTTTGTAGGCTCCCTTTCACCAAAGCAAAGAACAACAACAACAGGCAAGAATGCCATGACTCATGTAGTTGTGCAAAACGAGACCAACATGTCAGCAGCCGGTGCTGGTTAGGAATTTGTCCAAATTAGTGCAAAGGCTTGAGATTTAACAGGAGAAAAATACAAAAAGCCAACTTCAATTCTGGCAAAGAAAATTCAGGACTTACTTTGGCTAGGAACCAAAACCTAAGTACATTTTAATAGTACAGCTTGAAAAGCAGCTCTTCGGCACAGGGAAAGAAAAGTGTTCATTCCTATGGAGCTTCTAAACAAATTCCTCCAGGTACTGGCATTTAGCTAAAATGTGTCTTGTGTAAGTTGAAAGATTATATATGCATTAACATAATGCAACACCCATTTGCCTCATTTAGTCATCTGAGGCCTTAAATGCATTTCCAATTTTACATTTATTCAGATTTTAAAGCCAAAAAGCAGAGACCATGTCTGCCTTCATTTTGTACAGCCAGCGAAGAGCAACCATAAAGAATGAATACCTTTTTATTGTTCAAAAAATAAAAAGCAAAACCAGAGCTCTGCTATTAAGTGTATTATTTGAAACAATTTGCCTCTTCCAACATGACAAATGAGACTTATTCTCTCACTTTATTTTATAAACAGTTTTGGTGCTTTGCTGTATATAGAACTAGTTTTAGTGGGGTAGATCAGACATTATTAGGGCTAAACTTTTATTCATATCAATAATCTAAAATCAAAGAAAATGGAGAACTCTGTGGAATGTATGCTCACACCTGCACGCATTAGTATATGTTCCTTCCAATAAAATTAAGAACTTGAAATTTGCTAGTTATATTTGAAGCGCTGAGGGTTCAAAATAAAAGTACTCCTAAACAGTACACTAGGCTTATTAGCGACTTAACACTCCTGCATGGCTCAGATTGACTACTAGTGTCCAGCAGAACTCCATATTGCAAAAACATGAGAAACTTCACTGGCAGATAAATTCACTTCTCGTCAACTTTCACATCTTTTGAACTTTACACCACTTATCAGGGAGAGTCTCTTATCCCTCCTTAAGGCCTTCCCTGCTTTTTCTATTTATTGATCTATTTTATATTTTATCTTTTGGTTCACGTTCTTGAACCTACTTTTCTCATAACAAAGTCCATTAAATAGTTGGTGGTTGGAACTGCACTGACCACTCTACTCCTGCACTACAGTACTTTCCACCCAGCACCTCCTTGTAACTCACACTGGAGCTGCCTCCTACTCCACCTGTGTACCTTATTCAGAAAGTGGTAAATCCTGTTTTCAAATTAGGACTAATGACAGGCATTAAATGTGGTCATTGGGCCTATATTTCAGACTTTGCATGCATTGCATAGCAGTGAAAGTCAGGAAACAGAAGGATAACAAGAATTCTTCCTATAATGGTTAAACTACAATGGAAACTGACTGCTATTACGCATGCAAATTAGTTCAAACACATCTTACAATTCAGAAAATAATTATTCTAACAAGACTACAGAGAATTTTAAGTATGTTTTCTCTTAAGCATGTAGCAGCCCTGTGTTTTAACTTCTACCTTTTAAAGAAAAATCAACTTAAGAAAAAGTAAGGAAGTCACACAAAAAAAATTCCTCATACTGTTTCTTTCCAATCACTGAGAATTTGGCACAATCAGCTTTCATGAAAATCCTCACATTTGTGATAAAACTACATAGAAAGAAGTGGGAAGCAAAAAGAGAAACACAGCCTCAGAGCTGTGACTTTGAACAGGTTCCTGTTCAAACTTCATCATGAATGTATAGAAAGTGGAGTTTCTTCTCTCTCCCTCCAAGAACACAGAACTCCTGAGGACAGACATGTAGGACACTGTCTGTCTTAACTTCAGCAGACAACCCCACACGTACAGTACTAACAGTGAGGAAAACATACAGCATTTTCAAAGTCACAGAGAGATTACATCCCAGATCTTAAAAGCTTTGATAAGGATCTCAAAAAAAGACATTTTTATTTATAAGCAGTCAACCTATCAGCATTCCAAACTGCTGAAAACCTACATATGAAATACAGTTTTAAGCTGTTATGTTTTGCTTTTCCAAAACCTAACATGTAATATGGAAGAAGATGGAAAACAGCTTTCTACTATTTGATCTAGAAAGTCAAACTAACTTATAACCTCTGGAAGACTTGGGCTAAGTCAGTATTGTAAACAAACAGCTTGCTATGGTTTTACCAGCCTGCGTTTAGAGAACGTTTAATTGTTTATAGCGACAAACTGAGAACATTACTGCAATTCAGAAGACCGATAAATATGATAAGTGTACACAAGAATTCACTCCAACGTTCAAGTCAACTTCAAGTCAAGAAGAGAATACTTTTCTTGGCACACACTAAAGAATGCCATTTATCCACTCCTCTATTTTATGTCCAAAGTAAGAAGGGGGGAAAAAAAAATCCTGTCAGTACATAAAATAACAGCCAGCCTTTCCTTACATGGTCAAAGATTTCAACTTCTTGTGTAAATGCACAAAAACATGAACTAATTTTGTGCTGTAACTTTAAATAATGCATCTAAACAATGCAATGGCTCTTTGTCCTCTTAAACCTGAGAATTACACACAGGATCACAACATGTATCTTTTAATTAAATGGTCAACTATTTACTTGTCAAATCTGAGGCCACCATCCATTAAAGCTTTCCAACCCTTCACAACAGAAACTTCATGTTACCACGTAACACTAAATATAAAGTGAGTATTTGAAAAAAATAAAAGGAACCCTACGAAACTGGAGATGGCAAAGAGGGACAAAGAACAAAGAGCAAGAAAAGAAATATCCTGTCAGCAAATATAATTGGATGAATAAACTGGGAAGTGACAGGTCGATCTTTACTCTAGAAGGGAACAGAGTGACTGAGGGAGGGAAAGCAAGAAACTGAATTTCCAACATAATTACTCCTCTGCCCATGAAACTCTAGGGAACAGTTTATAACATGCTCCCACCCCAGCCCTGCCCCACTCTGTTCCACAGAGAAAACAGTGGAAAGAAAATATTCCATCCATGAGCATTTTAACTTAAATGAGGACTGTGCATTTAATGCTCTTTTCTGTGCAACCTTTCATTGTATGCCCAGGAAAGCAACAGAGTCACATACAAGGTGTGTGTGTGTATATACATATACATATACACACACATATACACATGTAATTCTTATTACATAGTATCAGGCTTTTTGGTATTAATTCACTATTACATCATCCATCACAATTTCTTCTATTCAACGTAGTAGGAAAAATCAAACAATGATAAAGTTAGTTGTGCTACACTGCTGCAAGGATGGTAAGAACAATAGCTGAGGCAACAACTGGGAGAAAAATACCTTTGGTTCTCACCCATCAAGCTGGCTCATTTCTTCCCAGAATTAACAGCTAGGATCAAATGAAATCCTAACCCCAAATATGCTGACATTAAGGAAGGCAAAAAGGCTGTTCCTAAATGCAATGCAACTGAGTGAAACACCAGAAGTGGTTGTACAGTCCCTGAAAATAAAATACAGTCGGTGGAGATTTATGCTTGTAAAAGAGTAGCTTATTAATTCTTTGTTCTGCAAGCTATGTACTTCTAGGGGTGGAGGAGAACTCTCATTATTGAATGGCTAACCAGACTCCTGACAGACTCCCAGAGAAAATTAGGGTGGAGATGGCAAACCCCAGCTGTCATTCTGTAACATCTTATTCAGTAATGAGTTTGGGTGGAGCTACAATCCAGACAGGCCTTTGTGAAGTCGTAAGACACAGGAAAACACAGCACCTAATACTTTAGGTATGAAACTGGGGGGAAGGGAATAGAGCAGCCATTTACACTACACATTTCTTCTGATCCCATAAAACCTTTCTTACTTCCATCAGAAATTTATCTTAGTGAACTGAGTGGATAATATGAACTAAACAATCATCTAGTCAGTATCTTCTACAACATCTACTTCATAGAATCATAGAAGGGTCTGGGTTGGAAGGGCCCTCAGAAGGTCATTTAGTCCAACCCCCTCTGCACTAAGCAGGGGCATCCTTAACCAGATCAGGCTACCCACAGCCCTGTCAAGCCTCACTTTGAACTTCTCGAGGAATGGGGTCCCAACAACCTTGACAGGCAACCTCTTTCAGCATACCACTACCTGAATGGTAAAGAACCTGTTCCTAACATTCAATCTAAATCTGCTCTTTTCTCGTTTGAAGCCATTGCCCCTCGTCCTATCAATACAGGCCTTTGTAATCAGTCTCTCTCCATCCTTCTTGTAGGCCCCCTTCAGGTACTGGAAGGCTGCTATTAGGTCTCCCTAGAGCCTCCTCTTATCCATGCTGAACAACCCCAGCTCCCTCAGCCTGTCTCATAGCAGAGGCACTCCAATGCCCTGATCATTTTCGTTGCCCTCCTCTGGACTTGCCCCATCAGGTCCATGTCCTTCCTATACTGAGGGCTCCTGACCTGGACACAGTATTCCAGGTGAGGTCTCACCAGAGCAAAGTGGCAGAATCACCTCAGTTGATCTGCTGGCCATGCATCTGTTTCAAGCGACACGTACTGCCAGAGCATTCTCACACATGACTGAAATTCTACTAGGTACTCCAAAAGACAGTTAAGTTTTGCACTGCATCTTAAAACAAATCACTTGGGAGACAACTTGCACAGTCATCCATATAGACACAATTCCAATAGCACACCCGTGTCTTATGAGCTACCCGCCTTCTACATCCTATGTCCCACAAACACCTAACTCAGGTTCAGAACTCAGCACTGGCACAAAGCAGCTGCTTCACAGGCTCAATAAATGCCTTATTTATAAGCCATTTTCAGAATATGAACTCTTAAAACTAAGGAAAATTGTGAGGTTTCCTTTTTTATAACAAAGACATTGAAATCTACTGCAAAAAATGAAGTAAAAAATGTACTAGGATATTCAAGTTTTGTTTTTTGAAGAACTTGGTATCTTAAGTTCTGTTTCAAGAGCAGATATACGCAGTTATGAGAAAATCCTTTTTTATAAAAAGAGAAACATTCAAACATCCTCCTAGAAATATAGTAAACACTAATAAATTAGGAATTCTCCTATAAAAGCTAATCTAACTAAATGGTAGGAAAAGTATATTCGGGTGAAATCCTGTCAAAAATGTAAATTTATTACAAGTTCAAGAGGAAGCGGGAAAATCATTGAGTGACTTGATTTGTTTCTTGGCAGGTAAATGTGCTTTAATTTTGGTTTGACATATTTTGGGGGAGGGGACATAGTTTTATGTTCAAGGTATTATCAAGTCAAAAACCTTCAACAGCACAACAGATTTTTAGAAGTCCAACTGTGGAAAAAATAAAATTACTGTTTATTCTAATGATGCCGAATAGAACTGTTGAAAGAATAACTCATCTTCAAGCTATCTGAAGAAAAACTCTCCTTTTCCCCTGTAGAAGAAGATGACTTCCATATGTGCATTTTTTTCTAGCAGACAAATAAAAACAGATTAAAAGGCAGTATTTCTAGCAACATTTGAAACTCGGTATGGTTTGCTGTTACTCACTGCAAATATCTTACGGAATTTCATGCTCAATGCAAATAGTCAAATGCAGTCATTAATGGTTTGTTGTAACTGGTGGCTAGAAAACCAATATACATTGCATAAGGAAGCTGTCAAAATGTCAAAAGCTTTTCTCTTTTTCCCTGCCCTTAACAAGCACCCCTTAAATAGAAGGGGGAAAAAAATATCTTTCTCTGCAATTTATCTTTAGATTATATTACACAATATATCATTGCAACTGACAGTAATTAACCTTTAGATATTGTTGTGACGTGTCAGGTTTCAAAAGACTCCTAGAGAAAGCTTGAAAATACTTCTACATAGTCAATTGAAACCAAGGAGTCAATCTACACTGTGGATAAATAAGTATGGTATTAGCTAATGCTCAAAATTATCACGCATTAAATTTCATGCAATGGTTGGTTGAAACTTAAGTCTTCCTGGCTAGCAGACAATACTAATAACCTAAATTTTCAACCAACTGAAGTTACAAATCTTCCAATGCTTTACTTCAGTTACATTCTGTAGAGCTAAATACACAAGTTTTTACTATCTGTTAGGATCGAGCCATTGGAACTCCAAATGCCAATGATTTTCACGTAATATGGGAGGTGACTCTAAGAACTAGATAGCCCTCTTTAAAAGACATTTTCCATGAATAAAGGTGCCTATCAGGTACAAATAACATGAGATCATGGGTCTAGCATTGTTTTTTGCATTCTCTAGCCTCTGTTCTTAGGTCTGTGGTTAAGGAATTAAAAAACAAGTCTCCTTTAAAACATTTCTTTAAATATTTGCTATTTCCTATGTAAAAAATATTTCTTTTACAGAAATGCACACACCTATAAAATCAGCCAACTTGAAATTTGGGACTACTATGGACATAAAATCTGATTATGTGATAGAGAAGACAAAATGCCACATCATATTAGCTTCACAAAGAACTTTATGGAAATAAAAATGCTTCTCTATATTAGCACCAGGACGATGTTTCTGCTATTGGAAAAAGAGCTCTGCCTGTGAAGAAACAAATAAAGGAGGAGAGATGAACAAGGAAAACATCAAACACCTGACTGATTACTAGACAGAAAGAATCTTACAAACATAAAAAATTTGGTGGGATAGAAGGTAATAAAACAAGTAAGTCTTTTGATTTCAGTATCTACAGCATTATCTAAGAATTACCTGCAGGTAAGTAAATCCTGCCCATAAAAAGATAAAAACCAACAAAAACCCTACCTACCACCAAAAAAATACCCAGAAACAAAAAACTAACAAAAACCACAACCTCACACTCAATACCAAGAGCAATCCATTGTATGTAATCTACTTGGATTTCAGGTAATTTCTGAATAAATCATTCAACTAAAGCTTTTAATCTACCAATTATGTGGTAAAATGGGAAGCTGTGGCACAGACGATCAAATCCAACCTGAATGAAGATTACTGTAAATTCACAAAATCTGTGCTGGTAAGCAAAATTCAGAAGTCATCTAGAAAAGAGAGCAAATAGCAAGATGACCAAACTTGCCCAGTACAAAGATATGCAATGTAGTAAAAATAAAAGCTGGCAAGGATGAACTGATAGGATCATACAGGACTAAGTGATAATGTAGTAAGAAAGCTAAACACAACACAGGTAAGTTACCAGTGAGGTACATGGTGGAAAGTAACACTAAGATTTATAGAAAATCATGGTCATTAATCTAACAGTTATAATTCAAAAGTCTGAATATATAACAGGTAGTTCCATGAAAGTATCAGTTCAATGCAGAATAAAATAACTAAGAAAGGAAGACAGAATGAAACAGAAAGCATACTATAGAATCATAGGCTAATTCAGCTCAGAAGGAACTAACAGAAGTCTCTTGTCAAATCTCCTGTGTGCAAAGCAGGAAGGCCTGTGATATCAAATGAGGCTGCTTAGGGATTTTTCCTGGCATGTCTTAAAAGCCATCAAGGTCCAACAGAGTCTGCACAGCCTCTCTGGGAAACCTCCGCTGCCCATTGGTTCTCAAAGAGAAAAATGCTTCTTATATCCAGGCTGAATCTCTCTCATCTCAATTTACTTCCATTAGCTCTCATCCTCCCAATATGCACTGCTGTGAAAAACCTGGCTCGATCTTCTCAGTGGACAATCCCATAGCTTTCCAGACTGACTTTCTGGCCTGTATGCCCTTGATCAGGAACCCCTTTTGATTCTCCATGACCTTTCAAAGATGATAGAGAATGGCCTTACTAAGACTTTTCCCCATTTTCTCAGCACCACTGGATGCAGCTCAGTGGGTCCTGTGGATATATGCAGGTAAAGTTTCCTCGAGTAATTTCTGATTCAATCCTTAACCACTGCTCAGAGTTCTTCTTGCCCAACTGAGCACCATGATCTGATTCTTCATGCAATAGGAAGCACACCTACGGAATTCCCACCCAGAGGAATCTATGTATGTAAGAAGCATACGAAGTTCAAGGAAAACAAGTTCATAAAATAGAGGCCCACTGTGGATTAACAATTAAAATTGCAAAGGTTTAAGAAAATCCAAGATGAAAGCCTTTGGTGGCTAGGAAGTGTTTTAACAGACCAGTGCCATGCATACTGTTTGTACTCCTCTGCAAGCATCCTTTTGTGGAAACTGCTAGGCAGAATGTTCATCTAGATGAACTCAGCCTGAAGTACAACAGTCATCAGTATGAAAGTAACAATATTACTTTATTTGAAGTGCTTCAGCCTGACAGTAATCTGTTAAAAATGAGTACTAAATATTTTATTCGATTCCTCTCAAAATGTCAAACTCTGAAATGTTCTAATATGTGGAATTTGCTTCTTGAAGATTAAAAATAAATTTCACCCTGTTGTATTCTAGTTTCACCCATTGCTTTCCTGTGGGTTTGGATGCTTTTATCTATGGATTATTTACAGAAACATATACAAACTTAGAAATCACTTCTTAAAAAAAAAAAAATCTCTTAGAAGATGGATTCATAAACTTTATTTACAATGAATTAGCAATATTAGAACATTAGATTTCACAAGACAACTTGCAGTACTGGTGCTACCCATTTCTCTCTTGACCCTATCTTTGAAAACAAATTTTAAAAAGGTAGATTTTAATTAAGCTACAGATACACAAAAACAGAGTAAGAGTACACATATTGGCTGTAGTAGGGCAACACAAAACAAACACAAAACAGACAACTGCATCCATATCACACCTTCACTTTCCTCCTTCTATTAGTTATTTCCTTTTTTTATCCTACTCAACTGTTTCTTTACAGCTATTCTAGTAAGCACCCTATAATTGAGGGTGTCTCATTTCCTCCATTGTTAGCTATCCCCTTTCAGTCATTTTCATGTGTTCCTTTTAATATAAAAAGTCTGTTCCTCATCCATAATCCAATTTTTGCATATTTTTAGGTATCCACTATTGTCATTGATGTCAGCATGAGCTGCAGACACTCAGGTTCTTCAGAGACTCAGCTCCTTGTCTTCAACAACTTTTCAATGAGAAACATTCTGAAGCTTCACTTAAGTTATACTACAGTACTTTCTGTACATCAATCAGACATATGAACACATTAAGAGATATAAAAAATGAGCAATGCTCAAAGCCATCTCATGAAATAGCCTGAACTTTCCAAGTAAACAAATACCTTAGAGTTATCCACTTAAAATAACTCACCTCACAATAAATACAATTAATTAATATACACAGCTAACTGAAGAGAGTGCTTACCTGAATGACAGCACTAAACCAGCATGTGTTGCCAACATTCTTTAATCCTACTGGACAGTTGTCTTGCCGCTTTCGATCATAAGGATTTGGAGAGTCACTCCATATCTCCGGATGTGTTCTTTTTAAACTTGCTTTATTTTCTGCAATACTGGCTTCTAGAACTCTTCAGGAACAGAAGGGAAGGAAAAATGTGAGAAAAAGAAAATAAAAACCAACAACAAAAAAAAACAAACAACAAAACAAACCATAATAGAACACTAAGTTACTAATACAGATATTTTAATTACAGCATTCACTAACTTACTGAACTTGGTTTTAAATTTATATGCAATAATATCTCTTCAAAAGTAAGATGTTATTTTACTTTTTAGCTGCTACAGTAATTCCATTAAGTTTTGGAAAACAGTATCAGTGAATGAGTTAATCTGTGAGAGCTGCAGACAGGTCGGCACAAGAGCCACGTCTGTAAAGCCATCAATTATTTAGGAATAAGATCCAAATAGAGCAAACAATACATTTTAGGGATCACTACTAGTGCAGTGCTTTCATCTAAAATGGTTTCATTGGCACAAAGTCACCAGTATTTATTTTACTGACAGGAAACCAAAGCTAGCTAGGCAACTTTCAAAAATGGAAGAAGCTTTTTCAGTTTCCATTTTTGCAACTTCGGCAACTGTATCAGTCAGTTTACACAGCAAGTAATTACTTTGAGTCATGGAAAGACATCTCCCCACAATTTTTCAAAAGCACCCAGCAAGTTAATTGTACACTTCAGTGACCCCACTCTTTGCAGGAAACTGTTGCCAGGTGACTTATGCTGAATGCCTGTATTTCACATGGCCGTAAGACCTGATGCTCCCAAACTCACACTTCACTCAACACAGCATCTCTATATAAGCACATATCCTTAGACTGGTGACAAAGAATACCTTAAAGGTAATTTGTGGTAGCCACATATTCTAAGTGGAAAGATGGAGATGAATACACTGAGGTCATATAATACTAGCTCTAACTCATAATCAAAGTTGCCTAGCATGTAGTAGTAGTTGCACTACTGACACAGCAGTCACTATGCCAAATTATCTGGTCCAATTCTCACACAAAAGGCCGAGCTGCTCTTAACTACTACATTGATCAAGCACAAGAGTCCACAAGCTGCATGACAAGCATCTAAGCAGTTTAAGCAGCATGAAGACTCACTAAACATAAAAAAGGGCATGTTTAGGTTGGTATGAAAATGTGGAGATCCTAAAGGACAAAGTTTGAACACTGTAGGGGAAAACAAACAAACAAAAAAACCCCAGAAATGTGCCATGGGGGATGGAAGACGGACAAAAAAGGCCAAACACAACATAACCCCTCAGTTTCCAAACTGTAAATTTTTGTTTCAAGCTATGCTCTTGTCAAAGTAATAACAGATGTCTTACAAGATATACAGGAACTATGAAGCATTACATGAATTTACTGTACACCACTGCTTTGGGGACACACTAATTTGTTATAGCTACTTATTTTGAAAAAAAAAAAAAAAGTAGAAGCACTCAGAATTTGAATATCAGTACCTCTCTCAGGAATCACCTAAAACTTGCAGTTTCCTAAGGATTAATCAATTTCTGACATTTCAATTTTGACAGATAGCCTTGCAAGCAGCACTGGAAAAACAGGCATATAAACCTCTAAGATTTTCTGCTTTGACATCTCCTCAAAGAGTGTATAGGGACCAAATCAGATTCTTCAGCAGCTGCTAGTTGTAAGAATCTTTTATGATCTTATCTCCTAAGTGAACCTGAAGATGTAAAGAAACAGTCAAACTCATCTCCCTTCTCATACATACTGTCTTTCAAAAGTGTTAGATGACCAGTGTCTCCGCTTTGAGAGTACAAGTCATTTGATGGGGACACTAAAAATTCATTTAAAAAAATAACACCAAAAAAAACCCCAAACACAAAAAAACCAAACCAAAACAAAACTCACGTCATACATATTTCAAATAATTCCCATTCAAGTACAATTACTTCAACTCTCATTTACACTGAATTGAAGGGACCTTTAAAGCTGATAGAAAGACTATGACAGAATGGAATAAATTTAGAATTATGTTGCAACATGACTACAGTATCTACTTCATACCACCTATGTTTCAGGGAAACAAACTTTATTGCAAAATATTTCAAGATTCAATTTCAGAAAAATAAATATTCTCAAACTGAAACAGCTCCCTGACCCCAAAGGGCATTACCATTTATCAACTTCATTACCTAACATTTCTTCATTGTGCTGTTTTTTTTTTTCTTTTGAAGGTGAAGGATTTCCACATTTCTAGCTCCACTTGATATTTTTCCTTAACTTCATTTATAACATTATCTGTCCTCATATAGCACACGCAATAGCTGCACACCCTAAAAGCCATATTAATTCTCAGCCATAACGATATCTGTGATGCAAATTGAAATAAAAGCAAGCACAGTAAACGTGAACCTAAATATTAGCTCACAAGTTACCTGAGTGTATTCACTAACATAGTGAGTATACTTCTTACACAATTACTTTCCCTATATTATATTCATACAGTCCTCGTTTAGGAGACAATCTTAGCAATGAATCTTACACATGCTCTCACAAAATGAGTATCCTTCCAAGAAGTCAGTATCAGGATTTAGCAATTCTGATTATGCAGCAGAAATGCATAATCTCTTTGCAACTCACAGAGACCAGAGCAGCAGTTGCTAGCAGCAGAGCTATAAACTTCATGCAGTGCATGGCATTCCTGCTGCCTCATAGAACCAAAGACTTCACCACCTCCAAGTGTTGGAATCTTGTTTGGAAGGAAACTCCAGAGTGAAGGTTAGTTAATGCCAGGCTTTGCATGGGACATAAAAGCAGCCTTTTATTTCTCTCTGTAACAAGCCGGGTACAGCCACACGGCTTTAGAAAGCTGCTTGAATGGGGCCAGTCAGACAATGCAATAAGCCTTGGGCAAAGTGAGTCTACAGTACAAAAGTTCAGCCCACACATTTTGAGGGAGTTCACTAAAAACGCTGCAGAAAAGCCTGCTCTGGCAGGCTACTCCTCTAAAACGAGGAAGGGTCTTTATACTGTAACTGTCTTATAACTTGACATCCGGGAATATCCCCAAGCCTACATTCACCTTTGTAGGTTCACCTTTAATCTACACATATGATGCTTAAGTACAGCACAGAGACCCCAGAAGTTTCAATGACCATTTTTGGGGGGGGGGTGCAGGAAGCCAAGAGGTTGTGCATATGTTTACACACTTCTAGTTTTGGCTCCCATTTTAATACACCTACTGCCCTAGGCACAGCACAGACCAGTTAGTTTTCCCTCTAGTCGTATCTTGGCAGCTTCCTCCATGAAGCCCTATATGGCCAGGCTCATTCTCCTTCAATGCATGAAAAATAATCAAAACAAGTAATTTTTTCCTGTTAGAAAATACACTGATCATGCACATTTCCCTGCTGGATTTAACAAGAGAATAGTAAAAAACTTTAAGCGTGCCATGTATAAGATGTTCAGTTTGGACATTTGGATACTTCATCTGCACTCCTCTCAACACCTAAGCAGTAACTGTATCTGTCTTCAGTAAGTAGCACAAGTAAATTACATTCAGGAAGACAAATTCTGTGCACATTACAAAATTAATTATACAAATCTAGAAATTCCATTAATGCTCCCTTGGAAATCTTAACAAAAATCAGTGCAAATTAAGTTCCAAAGCACTATGAATGCCTTTGGGGAAAAAAAAACCAAAAAAAATCCAAAAAACAACCAAACAAAAAACCCCACCACCTTCACACCAAAGACTAAAATTGCACGTATCCTACATTATTAAAAATGAAAGATTTCCATAGTTTAATTTGCTTATTATTAAATTCCTATTTGATTTCTGTTTCTTATTTAACCTAGGAAAAAAACCAAAAGTAAATGGCTGCAGCTTGACTTGTTTACAACCACAGTGTCCTACGTTTTGTTTTGAGAAGTCTTGTACAGATACTGTGCTTTCTACTGGAATGCCAACATTCTTCTGCAGGGTGTTAACTACAAAGTATTTTTAATTATATTTTTTTCACAGTCTGAAGTCCTGTCATTAAGGAAACTGACTGAACAGTTCAGGTCAAGAACTCAAGAATTCAGAACTTCCTGTATTTGTACAACTCAGATATAATTTGCCATCAGCTCAGGGTGTATCTTGGTATGTAACTGAGTTGATTTACTATCTCAATGCTGCTAAAATTCCCAAGATTCTCACTCTTCTCTGCCTCCACTCACAAGCCAAGTCCTACTCCCCTGCTTGTGCCATGATACGTTCTGAGTCTTTTAGTGAATATTTTTGTATGGCTTTCAGAGAAAAAAATCATGCAACAAATGCTCTAAAGAATACTACATCAGGTAAAGGCGTATAAGCCATATTGCCCCTTGGTAGCAACAAGCCCTTAATTTGGCACATGCTGTTGTATGTTATCTTGCCATCATATACACATCCCAGTTTCATCACAAGACCAGTACTTTCTCTGTATATAACCAAACATTGTCTACATGTCTTTGTACATTTAGAAACAAAATACCATAGTTGGTTATTTTCTGCAACCAAGAAAAAAATGCTATCACTTAAGGAGAATGCACTTATAGTTATGGACCAAGCAGATAAGACCAAAAAAGCCTTTTTCATCTGAGAAGTGAAAAAACAAAGTCTGCAGGAAAAATCCTTAAGCTTTGAGGCTCTGGAGAAGTGAGCACAGCAGAAGCAGTCAAAGCTTAGAGAAGGGAAAAGGGGGGGGAGGAAATATTTCCATGTCCAGAAATAGGTCCATCTTTCTGAGTGCCTGCCTGAATCACAACCCCGTCACTGTGTCTTTCAAGAAGGAACATGCAAAAGCTGAACTTCTGAATCAGAATTGGACCTAACTTCCACCATAGTCTTGTATATATGCACATACTCAGGTCTTAGATTAAAAAAATAGAAACAAACACCAACCAAAACACAACCCCTTAAAATCTTCTTCCTATTCTTAGTGACAATATAAACTCCTTTCATCCCACCTTTCTCTTCTAAAATATAACAAGATGACTTTTACAATAAATGGTGGGAGAGGTATGTTTATTCTCACAATTACTACATTTTTCAAAAGGGAAAAGAACGTGACTGTGGATAACACTCTGTATTCTCAGAGCTGAACTTTTCTGCGAAGTCTTTTAGCCTGCCAAATGCAATGAACTGAATAAAAGAATTATGGTGGTGAGTGTCTCCTGTCTAAATAATTTTTTAAAAATTAAAATTAGTCTCTTACAGGGAGCAGTACTTAACCTTCTAACACAAGGAACACATCACTGTCCTTTTCCTCTAGAACAAGGCAAGACACAAAAATTGCAAAAAAATCCCTCCCACACAATCCTACACTCTGCCTTAGTACAACTCTCAAATATTTCATAATATATCTATTTACATAAAAACACACACTGTACCAAAAAGTTATTGTAAAATCTGATCAAAAGTAAGGTTGCAAACTCTTATCACATAGAGGTTGAGAAAGTTAACGGTCAGAAAACTTAAAACAAAGAAGTTATCTTCACTCAAAGCTTGTAAGTCCTATTTGTTAAATAGGTTAATAATATAGTTTATAAGCTAAAATACAGCAGCTGCTCTTAGAACACACAAGTCATAGCATTACTAGCCCCTTCCTCAATCTCAGCCTTAGTATAAAGGTAAGAAAATGTTATTGTAAAATGAACACTGAAAAAAAAAAAAGACAAAGAATTTATTAGCTTCTTAATTAATTTTTTTTATTGCTTTTTACCTGATACACAAGAAAAAGTTTTAGGTCCTATTTAAATATGGTCATACATCCTCTATCTCCGTCCATTTCCTCAATATTTAAACAAGTACATCAACATGAAACATACCATTAAATCCTAGCCCACAAATAATAATCTATTTTCCAGAGTAAAACATACAATACATTAAAGCAATATCCTGAAGCCAGGTATATCAGTAGCACAAGTGAAAGTAAGACAAGTTATTCTTTAAATTAAAAGTTAAAAAAGCAATGCAGGCCAATCTCCAACTCTTTAATTTCTGCTTTATATAAGTTGTTTTGTTTACCTGCTAATGGCTTGTTCCTCATCTGTTATTCCAGTCTCCCTGAATGCCCTGTTTGATTCCTCCAAACTCAAGGCAATTGCCCTCTGAAGATCATCTTTATCATCTCCAGTGAGATCAATCACATCTGAAAAGCAAAACTATCTTTCTCAAAATTAAAAGTGAAACAGAATGAAAGGCAAGTCTTACTGTAGAGGAGAGAGAGCCCATGTGGATTGCTGAGTGCCATTCCAGTTCACCCCTCCTGTGTCCTGCCCTCTCCAAACACTAACCCTAACAGCTCCCTTTCTCCTCCCTGAGCCAGATAAAAACCTCAGCAGCTTGCTCTAAGATATGACAGGTAATAGAATTCTTTCCTCCTAATGTTATTAAGTTGCACAAAGCTATGGGACAAATTTTTGAATCTGTGGTTTCTGAAAGCCTTCTTAAAGCAATACATTTAAATGTATTACTTAAGCTACTGTAATCAGCTGCTTGCAGGGAATACATGATGAAGACAACCTTCTCTCAAAAAGGATACCCTGCACAGTTGCTTTCCCCTCCTCACAAAGGAACATGTGCAGCTTTCTCAATACAGCTCCAAATTCTACAAGTATTTCTGTGCATTGGTGAACCAAATACTTTCACGTGGTTTCATAATATGAGAGTTCCTTACTTCACCTAATTCTTTTCTATTCCGTCTGTGCATCTCTTTTCTGAACATATTTAAGGCTGACTTCTGTTTACTGGAAGTATCCCATCTCAACTGAAGTCATAATGAGGTTCCATACTTGGACATACGGGGAATACTGGATAAAGTACCGATCCGGGTAATGAGAGTTTAAAACAAACAAACAAACAAACAAAAAACTTCTGCCTTCCTCTCCAGCTCCCATTATCTAAAGAATGTGATACTAATGTCCCTCCATAAACCTCCTTGTTTTCTAAGCATAGCAACAGCACTCCTCCTCCAAAGCAAGGAGAGATTGCACATCAAACCACACAAATCACCCTTCCCTTGGGCACAGCCACGCTTTCAGAGCAGCCAGGGCTGATATGAATGTCCCTGCACAAGAGCTTCAGAAAAGCCAAGATCTTTAGTTCTTGTGATATCGAGGGCCAAAACTTTCATTTTGCAAGTCAGCCAGACAGAAAGAGAAAGGAAACTGCAAGAGACTTGTATACTACAGGACAGACATGCAGACAGAGCATTGCCTGGTTTCAGTCTCCCACCTCCAAGGCCAAAGTTTAATGAAGAGCTATGACAGCAACTACTCTCCAGGCTGGAGTTTGGATATTAGAAGCTAAAAGACTCTGGGAGAAAGAGATACAGATTTTAAATTGATGATTGCTCACAGACAGAGATAAGCAGCTTGTCTCCATTTCTCACTGCACAGGCCAGCTCAGTTACTTACATCCAAAGAGCTTCTTCACCTAGCTTCCAACTTTTCCCCTGGATGGGCTGGCTCACTAAAGAGAGCTTTCCCTATTTTCCTGGCCTTACTTGTCTGTGACATTTCTCATTAGATTGAAACAAAACACTGAACTTACAATACAAAAGGCACTGCCATAGTTGTGTATGAATAGAAAATAAGATGACTTGTCCTCACAGAAAGCTGAAACTGAAGAGAAATTGTATAAGAAAGTTTTCTGTTAATGCCAGCATCTTTAAAAACTTGTTTTCAACTCAGCCCTGTTTCCTCCAAAATAAAGATGGTTGAATTCCTATTTTATTTAGTGAGCCTTTAAAGGAAGCACTCTTACCTGCTTCCTTTGCCCAAGTAAACTGTCACAATCTGGAAGTATGGAAAAACACTATGATCACAAAAGCATAATGTTATTATGTCTTTTACAGTTAGCTCAGAAGATCTTCCAGCATATCAGAAGGATACTTCAACTCGGACACCGGAAATTCTCTTTCAGAAATGTTAAAACAATTACAAGAACCACCAGAAGTGGTCTCATTCAGAAGAGTTTTGTTTTATGAGCTGCCACTACTTCAGCCTAGATCACATCTGGCACATTTGGCTCTGTTCTACAGGCTGAGAGCTGGAGAAAAGCTAGAAAGACTGACAGTGAGGAGAGGATCCCATGACCACACACTACGTATTATGCTCTAAACTGTACTGCTTATGTTGTAGTTTCTACCCATTTGCAGATCATCACACACAAGCACCTTTTTCTACTGGAGACAAGCTGTTTTCCTGAAAGCCTAATAGTGGCCACAACTGAAGACTGAGTAAACCTCAATCCAGCAGCCACATATGCTGATGGTTAAGTACAGGATTACTCAGATCACTTACTCACAGAGGGGATTATTCCCTTAGCTAGTCTCTAGTCAGGTATGAGTGATTAAATTCTTATGCCACAATAAAAAAGAAAGATGAAAAAGTAAGATCCTTTATATGGAAAGTATTTCTCAGAAAAGAACCAGTAACTTGGCTGAAAAATTTTTGGTTAAAAGCTCCCACTGTTATACAAAAAAAAAAAAACCAAAAAACAAAAAACACCACTGTCAAGGTCAACCTCAACTCACACTTTCATTAAATTATTAAACATCTTTGCACCTCTCCTGCTACTTTATTAATTTATACCACCACTCTGTGTGTTCAGATGTTTATTACCATTCACATGACCAATGATTACATCACTTTAATATTAAAACCCCATATCTTTGACTTCCACTTGCTTGCAGAAGGCTCATCAACACAACAGTTTTCTCTGTCAAGTTTTTTGGAGCAGCTAATACAGGATTCTCTTTAGAAATATTGTTTGCACATATACATCGTCCCTGATCTGCATGAAAACAGACAATACAGTGAAGACCTGCTGCCAGATACTACCACAGCATATAAATGGTGCAACTAATTTATATCACAAAGTTTTACCAAGCATAACTCAAGTAAAAAAAAATAAATTTTTAAGTAGCTGCTGAGCTTACGCTATGCAAGCTTTTAGTTTACAGCAAATGTAAAATAAAAATGTTTTGGAGATTTAGGCTAACATATTTTAAGCTCACCTTTGCTTTACTTGGAACAGGACCAAGGTCTTTTTCAGCATCTCATCTGACACAGTAACTCATTAAGCTACAAAAGCTCACCTATGACTTGAATCCTAAACCACAGGATTACAAAGAGGAGATCTCAATAGAAGCTTTTAACAGAAGGGGGAACCATCTGAGACTAAACTCTTCTTTTCAAAACAAAAAAAAAAAAAAAAAAAAAATCAGCTTGTCTGCACATTTTACATTTCTGTCAGTTTGCTATAGATTACACAATTAAACATATACTAGATAAAATTCATGCAGGTTTGTTTCAAAATATCTTCATGTTATGTAAATTCTTACATGGGGATTTTCTTTTAATGAAAAGATGTGCAATTTTCAAACAGTTGTTCTACAAGTATGATCACTTTGCCTTCTCTCACAATCATCAATAAATTCAACATCAAGTTTGGTTTAAAATAATTGAATTTTATAGTGTTAAAACAAACCTATGACTTTATTTTAGAGCAACTAGTAGTGGAATTCATTCATGAAACTGATCTACTGAAGCTTCCCATCTGATCAGCTGATTTTTGTGTTCAAGGTCTGAGTTTGAAAGGAAAGGAAAAAAAATAAAATAAAAAGGCATTAATTTTACCCAAAGTATTCATCAGACAAGCATAGGTTTCCTGTTTTAGACTGAAGGATGCATTTCATCAAGCAATTAAGAACAATGCTAGTTTTTCAAATTTATAGTTAACTGACTTTGATTTACATATGCTGATTTTGTAAAACTCATTTAGGCCCCACAACACTGGCTCACCCTCATAAAACATTCTGTGATAAGCGTACCTCCTACTTAGAAAATGCAAACGTTGTTAACTAAGCCATATCAACTAAACAAAGGAACTTGCTTCTGAAAAAAATTCTTTGCAGACAAAGGAAAATCTCACCAGAACAATGTGGCTTAGTGCATTCATGATGGTTATTGAACTAAAATTAACATGTAGAATTAATCAGCTGTTTTACTAAGAAATGTGGGTTTGGTTCACAACGTTAGTATATAATAATAATTGCTTCTGGTAAATAAGATGCAGAGTTTGACATCATCTATAGTTCTATTAAGCAATGTTAAGTTGTACATTGAAATCTGTGACAAATATACTAGTGCATATATATAAAGTGCACACTATCACAGAATGGCTTGGGGCTGGAAGAGACCTCCAAAGGTCATCTAGTCCAACTCCCTCTGCAATAAGCAGGGGCATCCTCAAGTATAGCAGGTTGCCCAGAGCCCTGTAGAGCCTCACTTTGAATATCGCCAGAGATGGGGCCTAAACTACCTCCCTGGGAAACCTGTTCCAGTGTTACACTATCCCCATGTATCTTCTTTCATTTCTAAACAAATTCTTATCAATGTTTACTCTGGAAGTTTCTATAATTATTTAAATAAATACTTGCTTATTGCCCAGGTCATAAAAATGATCACTGTGTCATTGACTTGTTACTTATACCAGGAGGAGACAGAGAGTAGGAACTTCAAACTTACGTAGGCTAGGAAACTCAGTATGAGGGACAGATCTGTAGCAGCAATTGAATCCAAGGACAAGCAATAAACCACCACAGTGATGCAACCACGGGTACAGGGAGAGGAAAATGAAGGGGCAGACCTCATGGGCTCAATGGACAGACCCCAAGTATGGAAACCCAGCAGCAAGACTCCCTTTTCAACACATCAACAATTCAGAGAGAAAAAAAGAAAAAGAGAAAAAGGAAGAAAAAAAAAAGAAGAAAAGAAAACGAGGTTGACACTACCTCAGTTCTGTTTAAGCAGAGTTAAGCAAGATGCCGTATTCTAATATCTATTCTGTGATGTAAAGCATCATGATGGTCTTGGGCTCCTATATGAAGATTTAGAAGAATTTAATTGGGTGTATATGCCAAATCAGGTTAAAACTGGATAGGGAAAACATACACAGCATCCTAGCAGCTACTTAGCCAACCTAAATGGTTTTACTGATGATAAAGCTAGCCAATGCTGGTCATCACTATCTATCAGGAATTTCCTCATTTACGCTGTCATAGGATGGTAGCACCTTAAATTGGAATTCTCACACTGACAGGGATAGTTAAGAGCAAGATAGTCACGGAACAAAGGAAAAAGTGAATCTCCAAAATGAAAGTAGGACCTCTAGCTACAAGACTCCAGACATTTTGAAGCAGGGGTCCTGCCATGCAAAGCTGGAGATACTCCTAGAAACCTGTACAGAGATGACAAAAATAATGCCTGAAATACAAGGATATGTTACGAACACATACTCAGAAGAAGCCAGTGTTAAATTCCACTCACAGAAAGAATGAAATGCACAGCCACAGAACAAGGACTGATTAGGACTTGTGGCAAGAATGATCTAGGAGCTACAGCTGATTCCTGTTTAACCTACAACTCACATCATTACAGTACTGAAGAAAATATGAAGTCTTACACCTAGGTATACTGTCAGAAGTATATTGTCAGAGTACTACATGGACATTTATAGATATTCATCCATTTCTCTTAAAAACTCAGATGAAATCTTGCTTATTGTTTTGAGTACCACAGTTCATCAAAAAGGCAGAATCATTACAGAAGTCCTAGAAGAAAGGAAAAAAAAATTAACAATAGGCACAAGAATATACGATACAATGCCTTCAAGGATGCAACACTTCCTCTGAGATAAAAGGAATTAAGTGTACTATAATATCCACAGAGGACAGCACAAAGAATAAAGGAATTAACCTGAAGGAAGAAGGATTTAGGCAAGACTGAGTTTGAAAGTAAGGACAGTGAGCACCACAACAAACTATCCTACAAACTTTTCAGAGTCTCAAGAATGGAATGCCTATTAAGAAATGCTATACAAGCATCACTTCAGGAGGTTCTAGGTGCATTGGAAAAGGTTGACTGAAGGACTTCTGAAATCTGTGCAAAGACTCAAACTCTAGAACAGGAGGATATAAAAAGTCAGGTCCCTGGCAGCAATGAGGTCTATAATCCTCAAGCTCTATGTGTGGTATTTTATAGATACATTGTACTATGTCCTTACAAAGGAGCTTGAATTTTGTTTCAACTTTAGAATATGCAAAGGCTAATAATTCAGGTTTTGTGAAAAAGAAATTTGAGTTTGGCCTTAACTGCTATTTCATTTGAAAACAATGCCACTAAAATATGTATCTTTTCTTGATTCTGCTGCTTCCTTTAACCTTGGGTTCTCCAAGTTACTCAAATAAAAAGAAAGAAACAGATATATGCCTAGTAATGCAACAGCTTACTGTGCAACCATGGATGAAAACACACTGAACTACTTCAAATGGGAAAAAAAAAAAAAAAGCTTTCTAGAGAAATCAATAAATTGAAAATATTTTCAAGTACTACACAACTGGGTTTTTTTTGCTTTAAGTGTAGGGCCTGGGATTTATGCTACTATGCATAAGATTGAAGTGATCTTAGATTAAAAGGTGCTCATTTGTGCATTATAGCCCTACTGCTTAAGCACCTTCTGCTCACTCACAGATTGCAGGAAGTAAAAATAATAAAAATCCACCACTTCTGCAAAGGGATCAGATGGAGCATTCATCACTCTTAGTGTGAAAAGTTATGCTTGCATGTACTCACACATGCCATTTTGAACAGGCTAAAGAGGCAAGCATTGTGAATAACACTGCACAAATCTGCCTTCACTTTTATAGGAGTAGAAGTTATGCAAGCTCATTATTATTTTTACAGCTGCTGAAAAGTTGCATTTGCTAATAAGAGAAACTAGGTTTCCTTATACCTTCTAACATACAGAATTCAACTCTAATAGCTGAACAACTACTGTCACTTTTGGAAGAGCCAGTGCATAATCCAGGCTAACTGCTGATTGCTAAGGTATACATTTGCATTTTTATTGTACTCCTTAACTGAGTAACCATTTCACAGAAATGTAGTCAGTCAAGCTCACAGAATATATTTCATATACTTTCATGCAAGGCATTCATCATTCAAATGACTTTGTAAGTAGCCAGAAGTTTTATGTGACATAAAAGATAATTCTGGTATTTATCTGTAACTGTCATATGGATGACTTAATGTGGTGGGACTGCAAAGCTCAGTGAACCATAACATTGTAAACTATAAATGCACAGAGGTGTTTAGGCAGCAAGGAACAATAAAGGTGAGTTATAGTTATCTTAATGTAATTATACCTACATGGAATAGTGAGAGAGTCAGACGTGAAAGTAAGGCACTGTCACCAACTCCATACAGGTACAGAGAACTACTATTAGTGTTCTTTGCAGAATGAAGCATTGATGGCTAGAGCTGACATTGCTGAGCATGTCCTCCTTTTATGTCCATCCTTCCATTCTCTTCTCCCAAGTCATCTGCTGTCTTTCATGATACTCCCTCACACGGCTACTTACTAACTAATGTAGGGCCCTGAAATTCATCCATTTTCAGTTATATTTTTTTTTAATGCATAATCAAAGTAATTACAGCCCAGCAGATCACAAGAGATGAACTGTAGGTCTCTGCACGCAGCTTTTACTAGACCTCCATGGGGAGGAAAGGGAGCTTCTATGATCAGATTGGTTTAAATCTTGTTTTGCTGTAGGTGTTTAGCTCTTGTCCCCTAAGTCCTCGAATGCGAAGAAAAGCTGTCCAAGACATTTCAGTTTAACTAAAACAGCAAAGGCTGGCAAAAGGGTCCTTATCTTTGTTAACAGTAAGGACCTGACCAGACATTAAAGATGTAATTAAAAAAAAAAAAAAAAATCTCTCTGCTTTTTCTACAGCAATTGGCTCTTCCTGATTACTGACTTGTAGTGATATGTAACTATAAAGAATCTGGGTCTCCCTTCAGCCCTCCAGAAACAAGAACTCTGAAATTCAGCTTGGAATGTGCAAGTCAAGACTTACTCTCTTCAGTTTGACCATCAGTCATGGGTAATGTAGACTTTGCAAGCTTGATTCTTCCCTCTCTTATCCCTTGTCACCTCACATCTTCAATATGGTTGCATAGCACAGTAAATGACAGTGAAACAGAACACGTCTATTAAATGGGATTACTAAAAAAATCTAATTAAACACAGACTATGAGAGAACGCATCTTACTGCTCCACTATTGCGCCATAGTAGATCTTAAGTGTTGGAAACTATGACAGCAGTGGTAAGATAGTGAAAACAGTCTCTACTTCCTCAATGTAAATTTTCTGACACTGAAAATTAAATAAAAGGAGGGGCTTGTGTACTTCCTTCCAACAGAGGGGGGGGAAAAAAAAAACCAACATAAAACAAACCCCTAAACCACCCCCTACGTAACTTAGTTGAGGAATAATACAACTACCTATAATGAACTTAGGGCCTTTTATACAGGGTTACTGTATACAGGGTTACTAATACCTAGGATTAAAATGCAGTTTTCAGATCTGAGATGTTGAAAGCAAACTCACCCCTAATTTACAAAAAAAAAAAAAAAAAAAAAAGTTTATGTCCAGATGCCAGGGACATGACAGGTAACTGTACTAGTGATAACAAGATCTAACAAAACTTTTTTACAATAGTATCACCCTAGTCACTCCAATGTTAGTGAAATGACAGGCAAAAGAAAAAAAAAATTCTACTGAGTAAAGCTCAATAATTCTACTAGTTTAATAAAAAAATAATATTCTACATCTGTGTTTACAATGTTAGAATGCAAACACAGTATGAAGAAACTCAGACTTTACAGTAATCAGTCCCACTACTAAACTTCCTTGGACTTTTTCTTTCATGTTATTCCCCACATTTATCATGATTAACATATTTAATAAACTTTTTCCCCATAGAAATAACTATGCAGTTAAGCAAAGGAATACAACCAGCAAGGCTCAGAGAAATGTGTCTAGTATCAACTAAATATAATGGTTTAAAATTAGGTGTATTGCAGTATATTTCATGAAAGTTTCACATAAAACACCTACACCTTTACTACAAAATGCACATCTAACCCCTTGCTTCTCCCTTTGAGAAAATCATCCACAGTAGAGAGAAGCTATTCTTAAACATGTTAGGACAGACACTCACACACACTTTTCCAATTTTATTTTCACAGAGGAGTGCCCATCTTTTTGCCTTTATTTACTGCACAACCCCAAAATACCTCCTAAAACAGAAAGGAAAAAAAAAAGATGGAAAACTCTCTGATCAGTACAATACATACACGTAAAAGGTAATGCTTAAGGACATCTTGAATAATAACAATGATTTAATAAAACAAAAAAAATACACTGAAATAAGGAAAGAAAGAATATATAATCATCTAAAAATTGTCAAAGAAGAACTATCAGCAGGTTAACAGTCATCTCAGGTAAGTTTTTCCATTTCTGTGCCTTTAAACTAAGCTTATGAAAAGAAACAATACCTACTGGTGTCTGCCTGACTGCCCACGCTGATGTATCTGTCATTTCCAGGAAGGGCTGTTTGATAGTAAGTTGCCTCTTCTAGCTGGGGAACCTTGGCATTCTTTGCAGTGAGGAAAGCCACAGCCAACTCCAGGTTACCATTGCTGTCCTTTAAGCATCAACAAAACAGTAAGTGAAAGTCCCCTCACCATTTTTTAATTTTTCTTAACAGCAAAGGGCATTACAAGCAAATTATAAGATCCATGACATATCATATATTCAAGTGAAATAATGACTAGAAAGGCAAGTTTACAAACTTGATGCATTCTGCACACCTTACTATTTTTAACTAAAATAAATATAAAACGTCTGGCAAAATTTACTTTGATAGAATTATATATATTTCAGAAAAAAATTATAAGTATTGTGGTGTAGGTCAGCTTTCCCTCCCCCACTCCAAGCATTATCAGTACACTCTCACAGACTTCAACAGCAGTCAAGTGAATTCTTCTGAAAATTCATCATTTCCTTTTTAAAGCCCTCTAAAGATATTGGCTGTTGGGAGGCAACTTTGTACATATTTATGCTGAATCTAAGGCAAAAATATACACATATGACAAATTCACTAAATCGTCATTTACCAAACTTAAATGGCTAACAAGCTCTGCTTTGAGAGAGACAAGGCTTTTTTATTATATTTCTATATATAATTTGGGGAAACAGAATTCAGAAACACCTGCCATTCTTTGCTTGTATCTAATAACTCTTCTATGCTGTGAAAGAATTTACAACTTTTGAAAAGAGTGGTGCAATATCAAATTAGCCAATGGCAGCAAGTTCAAGGAGAGTTCTTAATTCAATATAGTAATCAGGATCTGTCCATGATGGAAAATTTAACTAACCCTTGAAAGAAAAGCACCACTTATGTCACCAGGTGTTGACCAGCAATATTAGCAACAAAGTACCTCAAAAAACTTTATCAAAAGGCTAAAGGCAAGTCAAACCATTCCTGTCTTTTAATTTTTGGACAGAGTAAATTTTGTATCAGTACCACAACAGACCAAGATTCCCTCTACAGTGAAGAAGCCATTATTATTACCATCTTTTTTTCTCATGAAACAGTTCTAAAAAGTATTCAAGCTGAGAATGGAAGGAAGGGAAAACAAGAGTAAGAAAGGATGAGGTTTATGGCTTTCACAGGCAGACAAGATGCATATATTCAGCTGTAAGTCAGACATATCCATCTTACCTTTAGTGCCTGTTGTAGTACCTGGATGTCATTGATACCAGTGATCTCCCTCAGCTGATTTAAAAATGTTTGCTGGTGCTACAAACAAAAACAAATCATCAAAATAAGAGCCAAATAACAGCAAAAGCAATTATTTACAAGAATACACTTCTCTACAAACATTAAAGGTATTTCCATAAAAGATTTATATATTCAAAGGGTGTAGCCTTCGTTGTTCAAGTTTGTCTTAGTTTTTGCAACTTGGGCACTTTTAATTCTCAAGTGTAATGGGTTGGTTTGGTTGGTAAGGGTGGGTAAGGGTAAGGGTGTTTAAAAGACAAACAAATCTGTGATGGGTGACCTTATCCACCATGGGTATAAGGAGCCTATCTAAAGCAAACAAAACTCCATAGCTTGGTCTTCAAAGGAAGCAGGAGAAATAGATGACTAAACTCTCATCAAACACTATTTCTTCAACTTCCAATTATTATCAACCCCACTACTTCCTCAACATACAAAATTCCTAGCCATTCCAACCTCAAAACTAAGACAAATACCTGTCTCTACTGATCATGTAGGTGCTTTGAGAGAAACACTATAAAAATGTCCACACAGAAGAGAGCTTCTCAATACTGAAGCAAAGCTTTAGGAATTAGTCTTAACCATTTCTCTAGATCAGCTGAATCCAACTCTTCCAAATCACAACATCAGTGAGCATCCATGACTGAGTTTGAAGTAACACTTCGAGTTAGAAAGGAAAAAGAGGTTCAGGTTTTTTAAATAGTCACTTCATAACGATTTTGAACCTCTTTCTTCCCTACAAAACCCTGGTCCCACTCCTGTTTAGAACCAACAGACGATTCCGTCTGTTCACGCTCAAATACCACGACACAGAAGCAAAAAGAAGGCATTAGGCTGGAACAAACCTTGAACTCCGGTTAACCATTAAAACCATCTTAACCATTAAACCCATGAAAATACAGAGGACTGACCATTGTACTATTAAATTCCATTCTTCCCATGGCTGATGGGAAAAGGAGAAAAACTTGGTGGTGTTTGAAAGTGTTTTTTCTTTTTTGTTTGCCCACCACATCCTGAACTCAAAACAAAAATTTCATCTGTATAAAGAGAAGATTTTGTAAAGTACAGGGGTTTATTTGGTAGATAAAAAGCATATTTGCTATCAGTGACAAAAAAAGTTCTCATTTTACTACACAAATTCAATTTAAAAAAAACCCAACTGTTATTGCCCTGTGGCTACTTCTGAAATGCTTCTCTTTAAAACAAATTATTTGGAATTAAATATTCAAATACCCTTATTCTCTCCTTATCACAGCTTTGTAGAGAAAAGGAAATTAAGAGCTGCATGAATGCTGAATTCCCCAGTGTAAAATTAACATGGCAGGCACTACTTCATGCCCTAATAAGTTAAAATAGAAGGCGTATAGTTCAGGATGTTTATGAATTACATACACAGTCTTCCCTTCATTTATGATCCTAAGGGACCCTGCTAACAATCCAATTTGCCTTCCCCCCTCCCCTCTAAAAACCCTGCTACTGGCACAAGATAAGTGAAGTGATGTGGGAAAACAAACTCCCACTCTATCCTCATCTCTCACTTCCTCATTGTTTACTCTGTGCATTTCATAGCACTGTACAAAGGCTGGACTTGTTTCCCCTATAAAGTTGCTCTCCTGCCCCTGGGTCTGGCAAGAAGCAAAAGAAAAGAAATAGACAAGTAATTACAACATCATTAAAACTGGCAGTAGCAATTTAAGGGCAGAACATGGCATCAAAATGGATTTCTTTCGTATTTGCTACCAACATGATGGTTAATAAAATAAGAAATATTTTCACAATAAATTATTATGACAAGTTTTAACAAATTTCTGTATCTTCTGTAATGTATACAATTCTTGGAAAGGCTGACTGGAGGATGTTCACTGCTCTTAGCAATTAAGAAAAGACAGAAGAGACATAGTTTACCAACAAACAATCTCTTAGCAGTTCAGAACATTGGCTGCTAATTTATGAACACAGCTGTGACTTATAAATGTAGGCATTTGTAGTTTTTATCCAGATTCCAGCATTCTGGTGTAAAGCTGTCATTCAAGGCCCCTTTCCCAAAGACAAACACACGTAAAAGATCAGAACCAGGCCCAGTGATACTCCTTTCCCATTAAGAGATGACTTAAGTACCTTTTTAAGACCAAATATTTAAGGCATTCAGGTCCAAAATTTCTAACTGGTAATTAAGTGAACAACAGAGACACGCCATAAACATACTAGTTACAAGTGACAGAAATTAAGAGGAAAATTATCAGATATCCTGAATACCTCAAATGGAGCTGAACTGCTTTGGGACCACAAATACCTAGTTCAGATGTTATTGGCTTTTCAGAGAAATGTCAACAAGCCAGCATTAAACTCTCACAAAAGTTAAAGAATTATAATACATTTCCCTTCCCAGAAGAAGGAGGGAAAAGATAAAAGTGGAGAGTGTAATTTCTTTCTACTCAGTCAATATGTTCTCTTAATATTTACCAACAGACTAATAGGTTTTCAGAAACAGTTCTGGTAACTGCATAAGCCATGCAAAAATTCCTTCATGCGCCATTCAACTGGTGACCTTCTCTTCCATGCATTCACCATTCCCCCCTCATCCTCTCAAATCTGACATAACTGCATCATCTTTTCCAAGCACAGACCTTTCCTATTTTTCTCCTTTACCATCACATTGATGATGTCATCACTCATGAAACCATTTTAAGACAGGTAATTCTGTTTCTTTTCACTACAAATGACACTGCAGGCAACTACTATCAAACCCTTTCCTCATTTGTTAATCAGGGGTCAAGATTCAATTTTCTTTCTCTTTTCAATTCACTTACAAAGTTTATGTAACACAGTCATACCCATATTCAGAGAGTTGATATTACTTAATTCTTTAATTTAGTATATCTTTACTGGACTGCAAAGGTCAAAATGGGTAAAGCTTATTTGGTTTGAATTATATTCCTTTAGTATACGCTACTTGGGCATACAGGGTAATTAAAAAAAAAAAAAAGAAAGAAAATATTATTTTAACTGAAGTTTGAAGATCAATATCTAATGCAACCAATAAATGCAACTGCAACTAATATTTAATACATCTGATTACATCTACCATTGAAGTTTTACTCTTCCTGGAGCTTGGGCTAACTTCAGCTGAAGTGGTGGTACCACATAGATCCTCAAATGTCTGCAAACACTAATGTAAATATTCTTAATAATTAGGATCTTTATTCACTCAAAACCACCCGAAAGAGCTCATTTTACACTAAAGCAAAGCTAAAAAATTAAGGCTCTGGCATACTAGTATTTACAAGTATCTGAAGCATCTACACTAGTATAAGGTAATTAAATCAGGTCAGTGAAGGAAGATTCAGAACACAACTATGACTACTAACAAATACGTCGCCATCTTTTTTCAGAAACACCTCTTCCCTGATCCCCCATATTTTTCAGTGCATTAGTAGGAGTTCAATTTAACAAGCAACCTCTCTTTCCAAAAAGCAAATCCGAAAAGATTATTCCAGTGAAACAAGGTGTAAGCATTGATGCTAAGAATTCCCCTTCAATTCTTTTGAATCCTATTTGCCTGTACCCACTTCTTTTTGCCATCCCTCATGCTACAGCTGCCCTGAGATCCAGTTGCTCACAACCCTCAATCCCACCACATCAGGCAACAACCAGTTTCCCCAGGGCTTTAATGCATGAACTGTTCCCAGCCTTCTCCCTTCCTGTCTCTCCAAGGTATGCAGTATGTATGTCCAAGCTTTCAGCTCTTGGAAGATTTCAACTAACAGGAAATTCTCCCATTTTCCTGGATGGAAGCCAAATTTGTGTATTAGGAATGCATGCTCTTATTTCCAATTCTTTCCTTTTTCAGCCATTCTTCCTTCCTCTCGGGAAATGCCCAATTAAGATTATCTGGTTTATAACCTCACACAATAGCATATTCTGTAGCTGTGCCAGCACTAGTGGAGCAGAAAAGGATCTACACTTATCTATTCAGGAAGATACGGTGCCCAAATTAGTTTCACAACAGTACTGTAAACTCTGATAACTTATCAAAACCAGCGGAAAAAGCTAAATTACACAACTGCTTTTTCGACAGGCTAAATCTCCAAAGTTTACTAATTCTGAATAATATGGCAGATAAATGGGGGGGGACATAACAGCCACCTTTTGATCTGGTTCTTTTCTCATCTCTGTGGCTTCTGAAGAAGCACATGTAAGTTTTGGCTTTATTCAAGGCTACATCCAAATATTTGTATTTGCAACACAAGCATTTCCAAACTTAGAAGATAAAACAACTGCCGTCAGTTTCAAAGCACAGAAAATGAGATGGCTCAAACATTAAGAAAAAAAAGAGGGCCTAGTGCCTCACTACACAATTTAAATATTACATAATGAAAATGAACTATGGGAATCCTGTCCTTCAAGGGATGAATACTTGTACTACACAGAGAGGAAAAAACTGTAAATGCCAAGAGCAGCCTCCTGACTCAGTCCCTCCACATGAAACCTGCTTATTTTACTTTCCAGTTCAACACTGATTTATGAGAGCTATTTGTTGGAGGAGAATTTGAATGACATTGCACAAAATATTTTATATTAAAGACAATTCTAGTGTAACTTTACCTGCAGAGGACCTGCTAATGGTACCATCTACAAACAAGCAGCTAACAAGCTAGTTTCCTGAAATTATGCTGCTGTAATGAGAACACAGAGATTAGAGTAATGTAAACATCTATAAAAGGCTTTAAGTTTCTGTGACAAACAAACAAAAATAGTTAACACACAAAGTATGAGCACACTAAAGACTATCAATTACTTCTGTGAATGTCATTTTCTGCCACATTACTTGTATCTTCCATAAACAGTTAAAAGGCCCACAAATACTGCTGAGCATTATGGCTTCCAGTAACACAGATACATCAGCTGTCTTCTAAATTAACTGTTGGTCAAGTTCCAAACAAGCAAATAAAAAACTACTCCGTCCACAAAGATATTAAGTTAAAACACAGGAAAAAATGGTCACCTCTAGAAGGCTTTGTTGCATGCCTTTGCTGTATGTAAGATTTGTCTGTGCAGAAAAAAACAAAAATTATGTAAATTTAGAAGTGTGTGTATATATATATACACATATATATTTAAAAGCAAAGCACACAGACCAAATTAAATCTCTGCACTGAGTTTACATTGTTCACTCTTATAGTACATCCTAAAGCACAGCGGAATTAGGTTCCCTTTACTGATGATATCTGCTAACTGGGTTTCCCTTTGTTGAGTCATGAAAAGAGAAACCTCTTACATGACATCCTCTAAGAAAGTAAGTAAAGATGTATTTTTATACACACACAAATAAAAAAATGCATTTCAGCTTTGCCTTCGACAAAATCACCTGTGGAGAGCCAAAGGACACGCACGGAGACTATAGATTTTCACTCCAGGACTCTTCATGCTGACTACCAAAACCTGCCAATTACAGCAGCAGCTTGTATGAAGTGGTAATTACAGACCTGCAACTGGACTGAGAGCAGACTTACTTCAAGGAAGCAAAAGGACATGCTGTACAGCAGTAATTTTCAGCCAACCACTGCCTGGACCAAATAAGTTTAATGGGGAAAAGGCCTGAATGCATTACAGTCCTCCCTAAAAAGCTAAAGGAAAAATCCTACTTAATCTTATGATAAATATATAATATTTTATATACATAAAATGCTAATTATCTCTATAATATACTAATTATGTATATGCTAATTATATATATAATGTTAATAACATGCTATATAATATGCTAAGACAATACTCAGGATACTCTCACCACATTTCCATGAAAAACAAAAAACAAAAACCCATAAAGCTGTTCTACTTCAATTGAAAGTGCTTTTAATAAATGACTTGAATGAATTTCAATATTTGGTATTAAGGACTCTACACAACACGAGAGCACACATTCGCATGAACACGTGCTATTCTCAGCCTCTATATGTGGACTCGAAGTCTGTGACTTTCCAAACTATTCCACCCATAAGCAAGGAAACTGGGTTCACATCTTTTCTTCCATATTGACACAGCACAGGAAAGGAATGAGACCCTACAGCTGTATTTCTTACATAGCTCAGAGAGAAGACTAAAGCAAAGGGAAAGCATTACTTTATTACATGTATCTTCCTAGGCAAAGTTTGGGGTGCTAAAGACCTGAAGTAGTAATGCAGCTGGAAGAAACACCACTGAATATATGCATAAGATAACACGGATAGCATTCACAAAGCAACAGAAACACTCTCCCTTGAACACTTTTAGTGGACTTTGTCTCATTTTCCCTTAGGCCACAGAAATAATGAAACTCAGACCTAGACTCCAACACAACTGTCCTGCAGATCTATTACCTGGACTACAACTAAACACACTCAGTTTCTATTATCAAGAGACTTGGTTTTACCCAGAGGAAAAACCAAAACAAAACAAAACCCCATGCAGTGGCTGAAAGTAATATTAGTAATGTTTATACAGGCAAAGCAAGAGCAAACACTATGAAGGCAACAAGGCCACTTTAACTTTGATCTATGACAAAGTCTGAGCTGGATCAAAAAATCTTATCATTTCCATCAAAGCATCATGATTTAAAACCCGTCTTCCAAACCAGAAGAGGAAACAAACAGAAATGTAACTGAATTTCTATCTTTAAATTAACGAACTGATTCATTAACACTGATGCTCGAGTGATGAAGCATGTCAAGAATTGTTTAGTTTCACATTCCTAGCTCTTACTAGTAACTACTCCTAAACCAGCTCATTGATAGGTTGATGATCAAAAAAGGATAGCAGCAGCCTTAGTACTTACTGAAAAGTTAAAAGACGTCAGAAATACAAAACTATTGAGATTTTTAAGTCTACATTTTAAACCACCCTCATGATTTCTCATACCCTGCTCAGCGCAATTGAGAGATTCCCAGCTGTAATGGTAGCAGCTCTAAAAAATTCATCAGCTACCATAAAAACAATGAGTTCTTTAGCTTAATATAACTGGAGGCAAGCTAAACGTCACATGGTATTCACCGCAATGGCCACAGAAAACATGGTTTCATATAAAGCTGCTTTTGCATTCTGATACACTCCAGTAACTGCACCTGCTCCAATTCGAAGCTAACAGGGGACTAGCTACTGGTGGCATCAGCACATGGTACCAGTAATCTATGTTATAAAATCAGAAGGATTCCAGTGAGTCCACTCATGGACAACATCTGGGTAGCGCCATGTCCCAACAGCACACTCCAGTCTTGGTTCACATCCTAGTCCCACCTCAACACATTCAGGCCCTCACATCAAAAACACTGCCAACAACACATACAAGCAAATTAAAACCAATGGGCTCAATGACAGGTGACATTATACAGACAGAAAGGAGGATGCCAAATATGCAATTGTGTGTGTATATATCACACCTCATTACTTTCTACTGTAAAAGTTTCCTTTTTTATTTTTTCTTGTGTGCACAGACACTTACCATCATGCCCACATTACATTCTACCGTGTCTACCCAGGAAGCATCATCAAGACATGAGCTTTCTCCTTACAGGAAAGGCTTTTGCCCAAAGTATCACAATTTTACTGTAGCTGCTATCAAAAATGTAATTTTGAGTGTCTTTTAAACAGTTCCTGAAATATGTCACTGAAATGCCAAGACCTACCTTTCAACTCCAGAAGACAGTCCCACCAACCCATTCAAGTGTTTAGCTTTTTTATGCAGGTTTGTTTTTTTTCCCCAAATAGCCATCATGATACTCTCACCCTGTTCTGCACAACATAGCCTGATTTTGTTTTCTTGGGAGCTCTTCTATCTTCTCTGCTCTCACTTTGCTGCTGTGATATTAAGGACAACACCTCTAAGAAGAAACCAACCAACTCAAGAGTCTGCAAAGGTCCTTGGATCCCAATCTCTGCAATACTTGCAAACAAAATTTGAAGGGGCTGTCAGACTACAAGCTGTGTCTGACAAGTCTGCTGTTCCTCCCAGGCTGCGATTCCTGCTAGGCTGGTGTTGCCAGACACTAGCCACTCCTCCCTCTGAACCATCAGTGTCATTTGCCTGAACTACCTGCAAGCCAGACCCGGCTCTCAAAAAGTTGTCTCAGAAAGTTGCTCTTCGCTTTTAACTAATTTTCTGCTGACTTAGTGAGAGTCAAGGGTGGAACAAGGGAGAGAACAAGACTAAGACTGGGCCTATTTCCACTGGACCAAACTGTTGTGCAGAAGCGGTCTTACAAGAATGAATTAGTTTTCTGCTTATTTTAATCCAATTTTTATCCAGTTAGAGAAACTCAGTGGGGGAAAGGCTCCTGCAGCCCTCATCCTTCTTAGGCACTACTGCAGAACACTTATTCCAACAAGACATATATAGATAGATAGATAGACATATATATATAAAAAATTCATACTTTAACAGGGATCTGTTAACAGGCTCCCAGTGTGCCTTGGTGCTCGAAGCTGCACAGCAGTGAACTCCCACACTCAGGCTCACTATTGCCCTGGCTGAAACCCTGTACGTTGTTCTCCACTTCCTGGTTTAAGTATTCACATCCAAGAAGACTTCATTTACTGCAATTGTTAATGGTATCAAAGATCCCACCTCACTTCAAACAACTCCACTACACATCCTAGTTAAAGTGACATCAGGGAAGATTTCATAAACAACTTTTTCCACACAAAACTCAGACTAGAATTCATGGAAATCATAAATAAAAGGTCTATATTACCAAGAGTTCATGGTATTCAGTAACAGGGTCACATTTGGGCAAAGAGCTCAGCTGTCTACTTTGAGTAAGGGCGGAGGGGTGGAATAAAAGAGAGCCTTTCAATAAAGCCTTTTCCATTTAGACCAATTAAAAAAGAAAAAAATGAAAACTTACTACACTGATTCGCTAAAGAAATGGGCCTTGTAATCACAGAGTGTGAACATACCCAGACACACTCAACTTCCTGTCTCTTCAGACTAACCGCTCTGGTTGCCTGACACCACCTCCAGCAGCTCAGCCCAACCCCAGGGCTCCTCGTCTGCCCTGGCAGCACCCCAGGGCTCCAGAAGCTGTACCTAGCAGCTTGGTCAGCTCCCACGCAGCTCCTGATCATGTTGTCTGCTGCTGCCCACTTCCTGGGCTGAAAGAAATTAGGTGAGACCCACAAAGGGGACTGGTGAGGAAGAACAGAGGTGAGCAGCTCAATCCCACTGCAGGTAGGTCTTTCGGAGATTAACTTATCCTGCAGCCTCAATTGAGCCTCCTCACCCCAACTTTTAAACTGTGGTACATGGTACATTACAAGAAGAAATTCCATCAGAGAAGTTATACATCATTATTTGAATCATTCATTAAAAGTATTTAACACCTTACCCTGCCCCCTACTAATAATTTTTAAAAACTCCTGTGAAGAGACACGTTGTGAATTTGGGGGAAAGGGGGACAAATTAAATAAACTGTGCAGAAGAACAAGACTACAGATAATGGTAACCTAAAATCCAGGGCAGTATCTAAAAGGGTCCCTGCAAGGTGACAGGTTTCTGACAGAAGTTCCAGCTTCTCCAACAAGGCAGCCTTTCCTAGGCCAAGTGCCAGCAAGCCACTGGCACGTGCTGCATCTCTGCAGAGAGCCCACTGGAAAATCACAGCCTGCCAGCCTATGAAGGTCAGCAAGCAGCTTTCATCTCCATTAGGTAATAACCTCAACAGACACAGGCAACATTAGAATTAAAATGAAACTCAAACACAATGGAGATACTACAGTATTTAGAGAGGTGTTGAGATTTGTTTCAAGGATCAGCAATTAATTTCACTACCTCACAATTAAACACTAAATTCAGGAGTACACTCTACAGAGGGCAACAGACACTTTCCCAGCCATTTTCTTTCAAGGAAAAAAGAGACAAGCTTGAGAATCTTTGGGTATTCTTTTTAATGGACTTTGAATTACCCAATCTTGAAATGCACATTTGCCTCAGCTCCCAGGAAAGCTAAACATATACATCCTCCAATATGGGAGGACATGGTCTCCAGAAACGTAAAA
Organism: Indicator indicator; assembly: GCF_027791375.1. NCBI lineage: Eukaryota > Metazoa > Chordata > Aves > Piciformes > Indicatoridae > Indicator > Indicator indicator. Next base: position 105,687,035 of record NC_072010.1, on the reverse strand, counting down.
GAACTGTGGTTTATAACTGCTATTGGTCATAATTTATCCCCCTCAGTCCCCCCTGTCTTGGTGGTGTCATGGTAGCATCAATAGTGACTCTCTAACACGCTTCATCACTGCACATCTAGATGAAATTTCATAGGTTGACCTGAGTAGAAGAGATAAGAAAGACTCCTATAAAGAGTTCACGTTTTTGAAAAACTATTTGAAACAAAAAAATTAAATTATGTGGTGCCTTCATAGCAGCAATTTCCCATCAAACAACAGCAATAATGAACTCCAACAAGCAAAATTTCCAACTCATTTCTACTCAGTAAGGTCATGAAGCTGGAGAGAGCAGGCAGCTGCAAACTCCTGCCTATAGCAACACAGCAGTCTGTACACTGCACACTCACCCTCAGTCAGTTCTAGGAAGTAGGTAACAGATTTACAAGTCTTGAAATCAGCCCCAGAAAAAAAACTTCCTATCAATATGCAAAGTTTGCAAGAGCTGGAACTGGTGATGATGGGGAAATCTGTTTATTTTCATCAGTGATAAAGCCAGAGGTCACCCAGCACTGCACCCAAAAAAGCATCGCAGTCAGCTCTAGGCAAGGGGACAATTATGGTCAACCCAGGGTTGTCATGAAAGGTACTCTATGTCTTTCAGCACCAAGTCCTATAAAATACATGCAAGACTAGAGAGAACTTTTAAAAGTAAGATGTTGGTTATTTTTCAATTTCCAAACAAGTAAAGGAACACAGAAAGAAAAGACTAATTCTAGTATCCTATTAAAGAAAAAAAAAAGTTGTAGTTAGGTTTTTGAATTAAAACTTCATTACCACCATTAAATAATTAAAAGGTTCTAATGTAAGAAAAGAAAATCTAGTGGAAAAGTCTCCCAATTAAAAGAGAATAGTCCTCAAACAGGTGAGAAATTACATGAGACAAGCAGAATTTAAAGAAAGATGACAAGTGAGAAAATAGCTAAGGGAAAAGAAGGGGAAAATAGAAAGGAAGCAACTCTGCAAGCTGTCCAAAGGCTATTTAGGGTTGGGGGTTTTTTTTGAAGTTTCTCAAAAAATAATCAGACAAAAGAGAGAGTTTTTAAGTTTGTAAATATTTTCCCATGACTCTGTGACACCAAGACAAAGCAAAAGTCAAAATTCGCAACATATAGAAATGCTTCTCATTCATATCACAAGATTTCTGGGATAAGATGAAACAGAGTATTCACTCCCCTAGCCACATCATTTATACCCATGCATTTTAGAAAGTGCTAAAAAACATGCCTGCGCATACCCTGCCTTTTCCAGCTGCTTACTTTAAAGCACTCTCAAAGCACACACTGAAACGCACATTAATGCTTTTTTTTTTTTTGCTTAATTCCAGTAAAAACACAGCTAAATGAACTGGTGTGATTTTTTCTAATTGAAATTTTACTGACATTAAGAAAGAGATATTTTTAGGTTGAGAATAAGAAGTTTTCAGCATAGGTGTCCGATTTTTCCTGAAGCCAGCAGTGAGAAGAACCTGGCTATCACAAAAAAATAATGCACTAGCTCAAGTGTAGTATTTACTATTCACCAAATATAACAGCAGGTATTAAATCTAACTGTGAAATTCACGATTCACAACTTCTGCTCCTCACACTCAGACCATCCTGTTATAGTTAAAGAGAACCCTCTGGATTATGTGGTACAAAATGAGTAAAATGATGACACATCAGTTGGTAGGAAGGAACCACAAAGGCATATAATGCCACTGTATCACATTCATTTCAACAAATTCTGCCTAGACTAAGGTAAGATATAAGGGTCAATTAAATTTAAATAGCTATGGATCATGCCTTGAAAAGACTAATGCCTCTCTGAAAAGCTTTTACTAAATACATTGTTCTTGTCTACATGTGTTTACTGTAAAGGTTAAAAATATGCTTTCACCTCATAGCTAATAAAAAAGGAAAAAAAAAAGCTTTAGTCAAGGATATTACAAGGGTAACCTGCATTTGCTTGACGTAAACTTTGATAAGCTTGACTGTTGCCAAATAGTTGATAACAGAAACATTTTAAAAGAAATGTTGTGCGAGGTGTAATTCTTTCTTTTCATCAAGAATCCATAAGTTAAAATAACACAGAAACCTACTATAAACAAAACCATCAAGCCAAATCTGTGTATTTCAGAATAACAACTATTAGAATTTGTGCTTTACATATACAAAGCTGTGTCAGGCGACATTTCCGAAGTTAGCATATTTGCTCTACAGCCTACAAGCTGTTTCAGGTCTTAAATTCTTTGTATTCCATCTCTCTAACGTCCTTACTTCATAGCTAACTTAATACTGTGGAGACTCAGTGTTGTCACCTCTTGTAACAGTGTTGTTGCTGTTAAAGTCCCATCATCAGGGAACATCACATTCCAGGAAAACTTTCATGCTAATGGCTTTTAACATGCTCTTGAATTTCATCCATTATGACAAAGAACAGCTAGTGACACTTTCAAAGGAATGAAAACTACAAAACCTAACTGAAAAAAGTATCAGTGCCTTCTCATATTGCCAGAGTCCACACAAGAACTCACAAAGCCTGCCTCAGATGACTGAAGTCACAATATTGTGTGTCAAGCTGTCCTTCACACTTAGGTCCAAATTCTTCCTTCATAGCATGGGAATCTCAATACTGGCTCAAAATGTTGCTTAATATCTCATTCACTTTAAACCCTAACACCACAGCTCATGTGCCACATTTACCAGGAAAACTAATATGTAGCATAGCATGTTAAAACCATCCCCCTACCAAAAGATACAGCTCTGCAGCTATCAGCAGAAGGTAGTACAACACTTCTGCCATCCCAGATCATAAGCCAGTGTACTCACCCTAAATATGCAGGCAAGAAGGTATAAGCTCTTGCAGCTAAGAAACAGACTTACATTCCCTTTATTCACTTCTGAAAACTAGGATGGTGATGTAGAGCAGAAAGGTGGTATGGACAGAATTAATCAAAAAAGTTTCATGAAAATTTTCCATTGATAGTCTGCAGAGCCCTTTAGTCTATTCCAAGTTTTGAAGACCTAAGGAAATCTAGTGATAGGGACTTGAACACCTCTCCTTATGAAGAAAGACTCCGAGAACTGGGGTTGTTTAGTTTTGAGAAGAGAAGACTGAGAGGGGATCTTACCAACATCTATAAATAGCTGAAGGGTGGGTGTCAGGATGAAGGTGATAGATCCTTTACAGCAGTGCCCAGTAATAGGACAAGGAACAACAGGTCCAACCTAGAACACAGGAGGTTCCACCTCAACATGAGGAGACACTTCTTTATGGTGAGGGGGACAGAACACTGGAACAGGCTGCCCAGAGAACTGTGGAGTCTCCTTCTCTAGAAGCTTTCAAAACCTGCCTGGATGTGTTCCTGTGTGGCCTGCACTAGATGATCCTGCTTTGGCAGGGGGGTCAGTCTCAGTTATCTCTGGAGGCCCCTTCCAACACCTAATATTCTGTGATTCTGTGTTAAAAAGTGATAAATCTAGCACTGAGGTCAAAAGCCCGCAATACAAGTAGAAATGTTATTGCTGTAAGAAAGCAACATTTTAGATGATGATTGTACTCAACCACTGCACACACTACAGCTGCTATCCACTCTCTCTGCAAGCTTGGCTGAGGCATATTGGCACAATACAGCTTATGACATTCATACTCAGCACAGCACTAATGTAAGTAATATAAAAAAAAGAAACATTTCTCAGAACACATTGTTGTCAAATCAAGTCATAGGCATTCACAAAAATTCAAAAAAAATGCCATTTGCCAACCTGATGCAGGAAACAGGAAAAAGTATTTCCATTTACTTGGCATAAAGCCTGAGTTTCTACCGTTAGGAAAGGCATACCCCAACTATCTGCACATCCCACCACCTCGTCTTTACGTCAGTCTCACAAGTTTTTACACACAGCGAACTATTGTGGTTCATAGTACTACCTTTTCCCTGTTCATGATACTTGACCAGCTATTAACCAGTACTTTGCATGCCACTTATTGCACACTTAGCTCTCTGGCAGAAGTCAAATATTACTTTAATTTAAACTAGTACTTGACTCCAGCCAAGTATTTTTTACTCTTGACAGATACTGACTACTTTAACAGCACCCCAACTGGCAAAGTATAATCATCAGCTAACAGAAGCGATCTTTATTTCCTAATGATAAATTAATAAATAAATAGATTAAAAGTGTGAAGTCTACCTTGAATTCATAAAAAGTTTGAAACAGTCACAACAGCCTCTCCTACATTACTCACTTAATACTCTGGCTTGCTATTGCATTGTGAGTCAACAGTCCTCCGTGTGAGAAGCTAAACACTTTCAAATCACAGATGTCTATCTGCCAAAGGCCATCACATCAGGAACACAGCCGCTGGCTTTTGATTGCTAAGTTTAACACATCCATCTAAAACAAACCAAAAAAACAAAACAAGACCAACAGCAAAACACACTAAATACAAAAAACCCAACACACACACGCCCTTGTGACTCAGTGCAACCTTCCCCATCCTGACATAATCACAACGGCTATTACAAAAGAATCAGAAAGTGAAAGTGCTCAGGATAGCTTTGTTTCCCATAAAAGATGTTCCCACACACGTCTTTTCTGCTCAGTGAAAGTAGGAAAGACTTTCCTGTTTTGGTCCAGGTCCTGGCAACACACACCACTACCTGCTCAGAATTTTAAGAGCTCTGTTCATTAAGTGCATGAAGTCAGTAACAAAAAAGCCCAAACAACCAAGCAAATCCAAAAGGCCTTTTAAAATAATTTACTCCTACACGAAAACACAAAACTGAAGACACTGCTCTTCAGTTTTTCCATTACTTTTTATGCTAAGAACTATCAGGAATGTCACATTTGGCTCCAAGCTTTTGCCAGATGACCATCTGGGAACTGCAAATCAGCATCTTCATTACAGAAAGCAAAGAGCGATAAATCATAAAGGAACCCCAGAGGTACCCCGGGTGCCCCTATAAATTTCCCCATCCCAGGCACTGCCAACAATGGCTGTGAGGTGGTGACTGAACGGGTGGCCCGTTTGCAGGGAGATATGCAACTTACATGACCTCGAATGTATTTCTCAGATTCAAGACACCTGCATGTTGGTCAGGAACAGAAGGGGCTCTGGCCACATGAGAGCAGGAGCCTGCAGCCTCTCAGATCCACCTGGGCAAATGGTACATCAAACACCCCCGAACTCAACTGATCAAAAGACAAAGTTTTTAAAGGCTATATCCCATACTTTTTGAAGGCTATATCCTCTAAAGGTTGCCACCTATTGAGATGAAAAAATATATATATATATAAAAAATAGCACAATTCCCAAAATACCTTCCCTGCACACCAAGTCCTCAGCAGACACTCTTTGTGATCACCTCCTGACATTCAGGACTGCCTTAACATCTGTTTCAAATGAACAGGATGAGCAGAGCAGCAGTAGGTACATAAGCTATCACAATTTTTTTCTTAGAACACCAAAAAAAGAGCATGGGAAATGAAGTAAGTAGTGTTAGACCTCGCTTTAAGCCATGCATTATTTCAAATGGTAAATATCCTTAAATGTTTGTGCTTCTTTTAAAACAAACAAAACAAAAAAACAAACCAAACAAAACCCCCAGAAACACACACAAAAAACACCACAACAAAAACGAGTTGAACTGACACACCTAACTTTATTATTCCTGTGATTACACTACCAATATGCCGCTGAATCACAGGTCTGAAATAACAGCGAGTGTGGGAAACCAAAGGACAGATAAAACAGACTTTAAATCCACATATCAACCAACGCTCAGTCTCTCTCCAAAAGCAGCAGAACTTGATAATGCACATTGCTGAGAGGCCAGCTAAGAGTCAGCCTTTAAAACACAGCTTCTTCAACCTGCTGTTCCAAGATGACCATCACAGTAGTTAGCGCTGAGACACTGGTGAAGCATGTATGACCTCTCCACATTGTTTCTTCCAATTACCAGAAGAATCACTGTTCACCCCAGCCCCTGTTGCTGAACCTGCTTTGTAAGGGATACCAACCATGGGGAGGATCTGTGCAGCATGGGGGCGAGCCTGGGATGGTATTCCTCTGGTAAGAAAATTGACATACACATGCATCAGCACAAGCTGCCCCCATGGCACACCTTAGCTCTTCAGAAGCGAAATGCGTGATAAAAAAGATTTTACTGGACAGAAATAAACAGAACACAAGAAGAAGCTACTCTGGGTTTTGGGGAGGGTTTTGGTTCTTTTTGGTTTGTTTTGTTTTTGTTTGGTTGTTTTTTTAACTTTCGAGGCCATCTGCCTTTATTCACATGCTTTATTCTTAGAATGAACATCAAAGATAACCTAATGACGTTAGAGAAGCACACAAAAGCTGTGAACATGGAGATTAATGATCTGCTTCAGTAGACAAGTTAAAAGTTTACCTAGGAGTCAAGATGACCAGTAAATATGAAAGAAAAATATTTCTTTTCACCTAATCCAAATGCCTTAACTACACAATAAACTAAAGATAGCTTCAGTGGGAAATGGGTTGTTTGTAGTTAGCACATTTATTAATACAAACCTACATCTCCAAGTACTGTTGACATTTGACACATACTTCCTGTATGACAGCAAGAAAACAGCTGATGAACAATGTTGGGAACCACAGTTCTGAAAAAGGTATGCTGATGACTCAGGCATCTCTTGGAAAACCAATGTATTTCTCCTTGTATGTGGTTTCTTCATACTAAGAAAAAACCATCATGACAAACTTTGAGGTTTCCAGAACAAACTCTTGTTATTTGTGTAGCATGAGATTTTTTCTCTTTTTTGAGGAAAGACGATGAGTTAGTGGCATGGTAACCTCTCCACCCTTCAATTACACATCAGCCCACTGTACTTTCACAATTTTTCTTCTTAAATGCAAACAAGGTGAAGAATGTTAAAGCTTGGCATTCAATTCATTAGTCTCATTAAGCAAAGAGATACTTACTTTGGAGTCAAATAGTATTTTTTTCCAAAGTATTCTCAAGATTGGCCTCCCCTCTGTCCCAGTATGCACACAGAGATAAAATGGATAACAAGGCACTTCAGATAATAATCAAGCAATGCAATAGAAATGAAAAAGAAAATCCTGTCATGAAAAACCCGTTAGACACTTACACGAGTACTCATTATCCATAGATGCTGATTAGAACTTTAGAATTGCTGCTAATTTCAGTTTTTACTGTAGTATGGATTACCACGTAATCTACCACAATCAAACCTTTAAGATTATTCTTGATTTTAAAGTAAAATATTCCTGAACTACTGACCTGCAAGCAGCAGCTTCGCTGAAAATTATAACATGTATTTTTCAGACTTAAGAAAGTGCAAACGGGCAGCTCTGACTAGAGTACTATGAAACAGAGTATCTGATAGGATAAGGGATATTAAGGAAGTGAACCATCAACAATAGGTTTTGTAAAAGAACCTTGCTCGCTAAAGCTGTCAGCTGCACAGCAGCAACAAATTAAGTTGCTGAACACAGAAGACACACAGGTAGCATGAAACCTACCAGCAAACCTGCATTACATTAGCCTGCTAGCACAGCCCAACTGAAAAGACTACTAACTGAGGGAAGAAGCAACAAAATTAGTCTGTTCAGCCCTTCCCGATGAAGTGGGCAAAATCAGTGCTAACTACTTCCAACTACGATAGCAGTCTTTGGCAAGATATGCCTATACCTCCAAATGAGCTCCTCGAATTCAAGTTGGACCATTTTAAAACCCATTATATCTCAACCACCACGTTCTCACTGTACACTCTTAAGAGTGGAGCTATCAAACTTCCACACTGACTATACAAAAGTACATATAATCTCTATCCTCTTATAAAAATATTGCATGCCATAAAGAAAAAAAAAGCAAAACAATAGGGAAGAAAAGGCATTCAAGTCAAGCAAAGAAGAGCTGTAGGTGTCCTTTTTTATATATATATAAACATTTTTCAGCAATTCCTGGTGCACAGTTAACGCTGCTTTTCACTTAACCTCATTTCATGATGCATATTAATTGAGTCCCTCAATCCAGCACTTTTTCACTCCAGCAAGAGCACGTCACGGCGTGCTCTGTGTCACACGCTGGAAATAGAGTTCACCTTTAGCAGACACGGATGCCGGCAGCAATCACGCCGTGCATGTGCCAGCATCTCCTGCCCGGCCCACGGCTCACACCGGCCCGCAGTCCCCATCAGACACTGGGTTCCCTGTCCCGCCGCTCTGCAAGTGCAACAGGCCCGCTCGGGGCCCCGGCGCTGTCCCGTTGTTCGCCGGCCTGGAGAGCGGTGGGTCTCCCCCAGACCGCGGGGCGCTCGCGGAAGGCTGCGGTGCGGAGCGAGGCTGAACCGGGGCCGGGGGTGACGGCTGTCCCATGCCGCCCGGCCGCGCCCCTGTGCGGTGTCCGGCCCGCCGCACACCCGGCGCAGCTTCGCGGTCGCCCTGGCCCCAGTCCGGGGCTAAAAGGCAGGGGGCCGGTAGAGGCCGCGGCGCAGGTTAGGCCAGACCCCGCCATCGGCCGGGGGAAGCTTCTCAGGGGCTTGTGAGAAACCGGGGAGGCTACAACCCGGTTGCAGTGGGGCAAAAGTTGCCGGCGGAGGTCGGGCGCGGGGGCAGCCGCAAGAGGCGCACAGGAAAGCAGCGGCTCCAGGAAGGGTAGGAGCCAGGCCCGGGCAAGGCCGGCGGGCACGGACGCGGCGAGGGGCGCACAGCCAGCTCCAAGTCCGGGCCCTGGCGCAGCAGGCGGGCCCTCACGGCGCGGCGCAGGGCGGCGGGCAAGGCTGGATCGTGCCATGCCGGCGTCTCACTCACCTTGGCGGCGCCGCCGGGCTGCAGCACGTTCTGCTCCACCGTCATGGCCCCTCCGCGGCTCCCGGCTGCGCCCCGGGCTCGGCGGGCGGCGGCGGCGCCGTGCGGCAGTGGTTGGGCCGGGCCCAGGCTGGGCGAGCGGAGCAGGAGGAGGCGACGGCGCAGGAAGGAGGGGCGGGAGGGGGAGCACGAGTCACCGCCAAGCGGGCGGGCCGCCGAGGCGGGCGGCCGCCATGGGGCAGCGCGGATCCGTTCAGGCCCCGCTGTCACTCCCAGCGCGGCCGCCACCGCCCAGCGTGCTCGGAACGGCGACCGCGCCGCCAGCCACGCCCTCAGCTCGGTCGGGCCCGCGGCAGCGCTACTCGGCATCGGTTCCCTAGCAGCAACGCCCCGCGCACCTGCCGCGGGCGGAGCCCGCCTGGCGGCACCACCGCGGCTTCCACTTTCGCTCGCCGGGGACGGGACTGTTAATGCTCTGTTCCTTTCCCGCGGTATTTAGACCGGCCGCCTCCATCTTAGCAGTCGTGTTCGGCCTCGCGGGACAGCGCTAGCCTGACATTGGTACCAGCGGGAGCGGCCGGGCCCCGCTCCGCTGAGCTACTAGGTGCCCCGGGGCTGCACCGCCTGGGAGGATTTCGCGTCCTCCGCCGGCTGCGGGCTTCCCTCCGCCCTTGGCAGGGGCAGCCCCTTCGCACTGCGTTCAGGAGAAAATCGAAGTTTCCCCGGCTCCGCAGCCGCCGCCCAGGGCAGCCGTGGTCTGGTCACGGCGGCGAAGGCCAAAGCTGCTCGCTCCTCACGAGGAGCTGCACCACGCCCCGGGGATGTGTAGGCCGGGTGCAGGTTACTCCCAGGGCTCGGGAGCCATGGGTGGCCTGACCTGCCGTCATGCCGGTCTGACAGTCAGCGGTGTTTTTCGGTTTCGAGAGCCCGACGCTTTCCAGGGGTTTTGCACGAAATTTGTAACCAGTTCCAGCGCTGGCTGCAAATATCGACAATAAACCTTGCCACCAAAGTTCGCAGAATCACAAAATGTGAGGGGTTGGAAGGGACCTCAAAAGATCATCTGGTCCAACTTTCCTGCCGGAACAGGCTCACCTATACCAGCTCACAGAGGAACGCATCCCGGCAGGTTTTGAATATCTCCACAGAGGGAGACCCCACAAGCCTGCTGGGCTGCCTGTTCCAGTGTTCTGTCACGCTCACAGTGAAAAAAAAAATTCTCATGTTTACATGGAAGTTGCAGATCTTCCTCTCCCCTTTTAACAGGGTGAGCCGTGAGGTGATGGCATTCAGCATTCAAATTAAACAGGCACATCCTTAACGATTTAATTGCTGAGTAAAATATGGGGAGGGTTTCAGGTATCAGCAAATCTCAGTGAATTTTGGCATCCCAGATAAATGGTATTAGGGATGAGTTTCGCCCTCTGTTACTCTGCTCTGTGATCTCAAGGAAAAGAAGGAAAAGGACTCAGCTCCCCAAATCAGCACAAGCAGGGGAAAGCCAGCCTTGTGAAGTTCTGGGGTTGCTAGGCCATTCAAAGTGCATTTAAACAGAAGCAGGTGCAGAGCTGCAGAGGAACCTACATTTTGGATGCATCCACAGTAGGTGCAAATAGCTGCATCCTGGTTTGGCTTCTCAAGACAAGGAAACTTGGTCTGTAGCAAAAGCTGAGAGCTGCATGTTCTGATAGCCCTAAGTATCTGGAAGTCATGAGCTGGGACCTAATACAACAAAATGAATTGTGGTTACTGCTTGTCCATCATCACACAGAGGCTTACAGTTACCGATCACTAATTCAATTCCTACCTTTTCCCAAAGCAGAGCAAGAATCTTCTTAAAGGTGAGGTTATCAGTCAATAATGCTGCTGCAAGACTTTGGGCTTCAAGTAAAACACAAATTTTTGCACAGCTCCTGACAACCTGCAACTGTTGTCTTATTTCACTGTAGCTTCTGTGCAGCAAATGTTGCAATCTGATCAATACTTGCTCTTCTAAGGTTTGTTGCTCATAGATTGTATCAGGTTTTTTTTCCTTACATGCAGCAGTACACAAGGTGATATTTAAAATGAATGTTCCCAAAGAATTTTTTGTTTGAGAGGTAAGAAACTTTGCAGATAATATAATGAGATCTGAAATAGCTTTTAAATTACCTTTCGGGGGGATAAGATCAGAAATTATCTCTGCTCAGACTGATGGGTACTCGTAAGAAAGACAACAGTAGCAGTCTGGGAATTATTTTAAGACAATGTTTCTGTTGCAGAGTTCTACATCAGTTCCTCTGTCTTCTTACAATATATAGCCATGCTTTTTCTCATACAATTTTAAAGCTTCCACATTGGGTTTTGCACATATGCTACACTGTTTATGTTGAGATAATTTTGATCAGTGCTTATATTATTTAAAAATATTTCCTGCAATTTGAATTTAATATATTTGTCTAGCAATTCATTTTTCAAGTCTTTTCTCTTTTCATTTAACGCAGTGGAATAGCTTCCCTGAAGCATGGAAAGTTTCCAAAAAGAAAGTGTTGGAAAGAAATTTTACTTTTTGTCCAATTTGCTTCCAATCACGATAGGATGGCAAAGTACCATCTGTTTAGGTTCCTTTAAATTCCTGTCCTTTTCCCCTACAAAAATACCACTTTTAAGGTTTCTCCCCATCCTTACTTTCTTTAAAATAACACAAAAATATTGAGCAATTGACTTCTGAGACAGGGATTTACCATTGAAATATTGACATAATCTGAACCATACCCATGCAAATAAGGATTCTGTGATACATGTGGTGTTGCTGGAAGCCCGACAGAACACTTTGAACTACGGTGAGCAAATGACTGGAATTTGTACCCTGTCGGAAAACACTTAACAGTTTTGTCAGGGTCATAGTTTAGAAATAGCTGTTATCATGATGACATTAGTATTTCTTAGTATCTACAATATATTAAGGAACTATTGTTTCACAGAAAATTTTAAAAGCCAGTTACTTGGTTTCACCCTTCCTTTCTTTTCCGCCTTCGAATCTCATTGCCTGGAGCCCAGAGGAATTTTATATGAACCAAGCAGAGATTTCAGCAAGATAAATCAGCATCCAGAAGCTGTCACACCTGCATTGATATAACACAAAAAGAACTATAAAGGAGACTTGCTTTCTTCACTTATATACTGTGGTCCTATCTCGTACCTATGAAGTATTGTTAAGGCTACCTTAACAAAGATTCCACAGTCTTAAATTTCTGAACTCCTGTTGCTGCTCTGCAGTGATCATTTAGCTGTCACAATGCCATAGTTGCAACCTTTTTCTTTCTAGTCTTATTGATGGTACTGCTGCACAGAAAGAGAAGTGATCAGAGGCTGCATGATAACATTCGCTTGAGTCACAAGAGCTGAAATTTATCTTTTTTTATCCTTTCCTGTTGCTTACATTGTTGGTTGTGAGTTGGGCAATGTATGTTTTATGTCTTAAATAGTATAAGGTGTATCTATATATATCTTACCAGAAATTTCTCAGTTTTCCTTTTAGCTGCACCTCACCTTGTAACAATATTACATGGTAATGTTAAACATTTGACAGTGCATTGCAAAAGCTCTTCCTCCAGCTGCTTGGTCCCCTCAGCAAGGCTGTCCTTGTTTGCATGGTCTCCTTGCCGGCAGTGTTGGAGAAGAGATCCACCTGAAATACAACCACAGCCTCCCCTCCCCCTTAAACCAGTTTTCTCCTGCTAGATCAGTTCCCCAAAATGGTTCACTGACTGGCTGTATGAACAGCTGTGCCAGCCCAAAAGAGAAGCTGACACTGGTTCAGAGATGGTGACTGTTGAGCTTCTTTTCACCTATTTCTTAAATCAGTGAGTCATGTGTCTTTCTGATCTGCAGACTGCCTGTTGTATGCAAATTGAGTTCCTGCTCACTTGGCTCCTTGTCTTCCCATTTTTGTGATGAGCAAACAAAACACCAGCCAACCACAGAACACTTTAGCGCGTGTTTTATTGTATACAGAAATCATGTACAACAAGAAATAGCTCATTGTTTCCCTCAGTTTTCAATAGGCTTGTTTTTGTCTTTAATTAAGTACATCATTTATTTAGGGATTTAATTATACTGTGGCTACATTGGTTACAGCTGGGGAAGTACAAGTCAGGACTTCCTGGTTTTCTTCTCCCAAATGTGTAACCTACTACACTGGCCATGAGAAATCACTGCTTTAAAAAGTTATTTAAATGCTACAGAGGCACAGCTTCTGTAATTAACCCTAGAGAAGAGTTTCTCTTCATTTGCATTTATAAAACCCTTTTTGGAGGACTTGCACTTAGGCCTTTTTGCTTTGCAGTAAGTGGTTCATCTACCTGAAACAAAACCACTGCCACTGAAGAGGCTTTTTAAGTACAACACGTTTTAAATCATAATTTGACAATTACTGTCTATGTCACTGGTAACCATTCAAATATTGTTTCTGCACTTGCAGAATCTTATGTTAGTTATTCCACAAGAGAATCAAAGCAAAAACTAATCCAAGTTGTAACTTAGGAAAGAGGGCAATCATTGCTGCAAGCCTTCTGAAAATTTAAGAGTAAAACTAAAATGATATGAATGTGGTTTCTGTTGGTGTACAAAACACAACTTCATAGTCCATCATTTGTGTATCTTAAATGGAAAGTCCCATACCTGTCAGTTGCTTCCTGACAGTAGATGCCTGTTCATATTCCTTCTAAAAGTCAGATGCTACATTCAATATAAAAATTCTGAGATTTAGAGTACTGAATCCATATAACCGCAGCTGAATTAATCAGGAATTATGGATTCTCCAAGAATTTAGTTCAGGTGTCTTACATTTAACCTCAGCCATCTTTACAATATATTTACTTCACAGTGTATTTACTTTCTTGACCACAATTGCACATTGACAATGTGTTTCACAAAGCTTTCCTGAGAGGCAATGAGTTTTTTTCCTGTGGCTGAAGGTTAAGTTAGAGCTCAACAATGAATACTAGTCCTTCCAATATGCCTTACCCACAATTTATCAAGCAATAGAAAGTTTCAGAACTTTTCCTCAAAATATTTCATTCTGTCATTGAAAAGTAACTGACTTAAATGAGCATGTTTCACAATAAATCATGATTTCTAATTTTTATTTTTTTAAGATAAAATAATAATTAACACTCCCCATTTTGGACTTCATCTAATGATTTTTTCCCCAATGTTTATTGGGAAATATTACAGTTGTGTAACAGATATTCAAGGTCTAAATAACCTACTTTGGATTACAAAGTAATAAAGCCAGTTCTGCAGGCTTTTTTTTCTTTTGTTTTTTTTTTTTTTTTAACAGCAGAACTTTCTGCAAAGTAAAAAGTCACATTCTTGTTTTCTGTTTATTTTCTCATTGAGTTTTTCTTCTGTTCAAGGAAATGCTCATTGAACATAATGTTAGCCTATCATACCTCCTGGAGAAGTTTCCCATACATGAAGTCATGTATATGCATGCAATCTTCCTTAATTAAATGGTGACAGACAATTGCTTCATTGCCCAACAACCTTACATCTGTTGGTCTATGTGGATATACGAAATTTTTCTTCATCAGGATCCTGTAATCCACAGATAAAACTAGAAGGCAAAGCTGATGGGACTAGTACAAAATTCACTTTTTTTTCTTCTGTCATTTTTATATAATGGTCTCCTCACCCATAATCTGCTGCTCAAAGCTAAAGGATACAGATCACTGAATTTCATTTTTTTGCATAGGTGTTTAGTTCATAGGGTAATATCAAAGTGCCCTAAGCTCCCTGCCCTAGGTGTGGAAGGGACTTGGATGCTGCAGGCTGGGATCCACAACATTCATCAACCTAAGACTTGTTAAATTGCTGAAAGAGGCATCTACCCCAGCTATGGACTGGGAAGCTACTTTTGAATAGGTGGGAAGCTGCTTTACATAAGGATTCCTGTTTCACAACTCAAGTGTAATTATTCTTGCTCACATCCAACCACGCCACTTCCTTATCACAGCATAGTCTACATCCTCCTCCTCTGGCTGCTCCTCTGGAATGAGGGGAATGTTGACACTAAACCCCTGATGGTGTAGGAGGAACAGGGCACCCACATGTTCCATCTCCTGGGACACTACTCTAAACATGAGCTGATTAAATAAGGAACAAACATCATTACCACCTCCCTCACTGGCTGTATTTTTAAATATAAGGATCCAAGGCTGCTGTGTGTCATGTTGATTCATTCCCGTCAGCATGTTTAAAGCATAGCTATCAAGTGGTCTAGGGGAAGATAAACTGGGGAATACCTCTGCTTCCCTTTTAGGGAATGTTCCTAGGCACTCAGTCCTGGCTGGGTGGACACACACACACAGAAAGACAGCTTCCTCAGCACTTCAGAAACTTTACCAATGAAAATTTGTTTTTTTTAAAATTTTGCTTTTAGTTCTGCATTTTCAGTCAACCCAGCTGTAGACAGGTAGCTTTCTACAGAGTATGGTGGGCATTAGTACAAAGTTTACTGTATTCAGCCCTTAGAAACATTAAGGAAAGATCAGACAGTCTCTCACAAATGACCATGGCCTCCACAGCAGGACATGATTACAGCTTTTGCCTTTTTTTTCCCCCTAAACCAAAAATTTTTAAAAAAACAGACTTTTAGGATTTTAATAGGATTTTGTAATATTACTGCAGCATAAAGTTTTCACGCCCTCAACCCAGAAAACTGCTGAGTGGTAGGTATAGTAATTTCTTCAAAATTGACTGCATGATTGCTAATTTTATATTGTCTGAGAGGGATTCTTTCTCTTATATTCACTTATGGGATCATGGGTCTTTCATTTGCTTGAATAAATGTCAGTTTGCTTTGTATCTTATCACCGACAGTAAGACATTCTATGTAAAAATTCAAGTCGATGTGACACATTGATGACATGTGCATCATCAGGCGCATGTCATATTTTATTTTTTACCCACATATAGAAAATAATTATTTATAATATTGTTAATCAGAAAATAATGTATTTTCAATATTGTTTCAGTGGCCCATGGCGTTTGACCACAGTTACTGACTGCAACAATAGCAGTTTTGTAAGTCAGAAGGCATCTGAGAAAACAGAAAAGTATTTGTTTTCTTTGCTTGTCATGGTTTTAACCAACAAGCCTTTTTCCCCTAAATTTTACAGAGGAATGCTGACAGTTGCAGACTTGTTTTATCTATGTTTTATTTATCTGAGCACAGTGTTCATTTTAGAGATTAAAAAGTTAACATTTTAAGTAATTAATACTGGGGAGGTTACCTACCATAAAGAAAGGAAAAGAAAGGTTTTAACTGACACAAAATGGCACTTTTAAGCCTTTATTTCTACTAACACACTCAGAGAAGAACTGAAGGTAATACGTGGCTGTTAGTAAGTGCTCTAGATATAGCTTTAAGCAACCTCTAAATAAATAGGTGACTACACTGTGTATTCACATGAAGGACAGCGTTTGACTCCAAGAGTACAGCTGGCACCACAAAAATCTGTCACTTTATATGTTCTAATGAGATTTCCACTCCAGCTTGTGCTGAGACAACCAGCTGAAAGCAAAGTCATTTAATACGTGCAACATTTAAAGCTCGTCTTGTCACTGTGATTCTTCCTCATCACGTTTGGTTTATAAAAATGAAACTCACCTAATTGTAAAGTCATCTTACTGCCCTTCACTACTACAGTATCAGGCACAGCAGATGCAAAGCCTTTAAATGTTAAAGCATGGACAGCTGGGGTGAAACACAAGACTTAAAGAGTGACACATTAGATAAACGAGAGGCTGATGAGATGAGATAGGGTCATAAATTACATTAGTCACACTGTTTGACAAATGATCTTCAGTGGCACTAGCTTCTCAGTGGGGACATTTCATTGATGATCTTTAGTAATGCATTGGTAAAACTTTATTCAACTTGTTACACTATTGCACACTGGATACACAACATGAAGGAACACCACTCTTGGGACATGCTTTGCTGGCAGGAAACTCAACTTTTGTGCATATAGGCAGGAATACTGAGCTAGCTAGCAGTCCATGGTACACAGTCAAAGCAAGTGGTTAACTTGGGGGAAGGAAAGAAGAGTCCATGGCTTAAAAAAGAGAGGTGGTGACATTAGACGATGATTTTGGGGAATGTGGGGGCAGTGGTCTCATCAGAAACATCATGTACCAGTTGACAAGAGCTGCTCTGAACAGCAAGTTCATTTACATTTTACTGAGACACACTACACACGCCTATGCTTTGCAATTTAAAATAAGTTCAACATAATATTACAGAGAATCAATGAAGCATGAACTGCAAAGTCAAAAACATAAGGGAAATATTATAAAAATGGACAAAATTAAGACAATAAAATCATCACATGAACAGGATGAGGATTGATTATTTAAGCATGAAGGCAGAGACAACTGAGAATGTTTTTTAACAGTCGTTGGTCACTACAGGTAGGTGAAGTCCCATGTATTTAATTTAGTGGTCCATCTAGAAAAGGGAGGCAGAGCTATTAATTCTGAGGGCTCACTCTGTTAACCAAGGCTGGGAGATGGTGCAGCTAAACAGTACTAAAGGATGGCAAAACAGTTAACTGCAGAAGGACATACTCAATAGCAAGGAGGTATTGTGGGGAGGGGAAAAAAACCAAACCACAGTGTGAACACAACCAGCACTCTGCACTAGGCTAGGTTACTGGTGTGGAAGTTCTACAGCATGCAGCCTGGAGGTGGTCATGTTGCATTGTCTCACACCACTCTGACCCTTTACAAGCACACATCTTCACTGTGTAAGAGAAATCACGATGCTGTACTGACTGAAATATGAATTCCACATGCATCATGACAGAGCATAATGAAGAGAATTCCCCATCTCAGTAAATGTACATCTGTCATAAGGTGAAAAGTTCAGGTAAGCACACCTTATACCATGTACGGGTTTTTTGTTACTTATTTGCTTGTTTTCTTTCAGATGTATGGTAAGAGTGAATTCAAATTGTTTTCTACTCTAGGGGACCCTGGTCTTTACAGGGAAGACACACGGGTCACTGATTACATCTTTGTGTAGGGTTCTGTGATTCAAAGGGTGTATATTCATTCATACAATGACAAGAGTTGAGACCTTCACTAGGGGAATTCAGTGGAAGGAAAACTCTTTCTATGGTTCATACTTAAAGCCAGGTTGAATGGACTGTGGAATCAACTTTGACATGAATGATATGGCTCTATTGACATACATATCTCTAAGGCTTTCACAGATCACCAGGAGAATTACTAAAGGTCGGATGAGACTTGTACCTTTCAAACTCACTACACCACTTTCTCTAGTGGAGCTTGGACCCACAACTTGACACTCAGCCTGCTTCACTGCACAGCAGAGCCTGCAGGGTAGTAGTCTGCCTCTTACAGGAGTTAGTGTTTATTTCTGTCTCAGCTGCTTACAATTGCAAATCTTTCAAAACTTAAGTGTCTTTCCTTTTCTAGCCCTGCCAGACAGACACCCTTATGACAAAGCAGGAAAAGACAAACTAAGGAAGTAGATGGTATCAACTCATCTATTATTACTGCTCAGGAAGTTGCAACATCTTCTGGTTCTGACACAGCTATTACTATAGCAGTGTCAACACATCAGATATCCCTTCCATGCAGTTTCTGGAAGCTTTCAAAACCAGGCTATTCTATTAGAAGCCAGTTCATTGCATGAAGTAGGTAAGGGAGCTTTGGGTTTGCAACCTATATAAATTTGTAGACTACTCCTGTTCTTTAGGGCAGTTGCACTCTCAGCTACAGTGTTGTAATTTCATTCCATCTCCTTGGAGAGGCTGGGTGAAGCATGTATTGTGGCTCAGGAGCAGACATGATTAACTACCATAGGCGGAACAGCCCCGGTTTTTCTGGGTTTGCAGTGAAGCACTGCAGCCCAATGCTACAAGACCAGTTCTACTGATCAGAAAGCACAAAAAAGAGGATGACTGGGAGAAAACCATGAGCATTGGAGCTGTTGGTAGTACAAAACTTACTGCTCAGGTCCAAGTTTAAAGTGAGAAATTAACAAACTCTAGCTATATACCAGCCTTGGTAATATCTGAGCCACTTCACTTTGGATTTCTTACCTTGCCATGAGGAAAGGTGCAGCAGAATTGCTGTCATGTTGCCACATATGGTGTTCATAACTGCAGTAATTCCACATTCTTCTATCATGCCACTTCCCTTTTTTGACACCAGATATTAGAAATAATACAGTTTTTACTTAACAAAATTAGATAACTACTCCCAGCATCATTATTTTACTAGAATAATTAACTTGTAATTGAAGACTCAAGCTATTCCAGAATGTTTGAAAATACTTTTTCCTGAATGTGTACATAAGTTATGTTGCCATTCACATGACAACAATCCTTGCAGTAAATTTACTTTGCAGAGTTGCAGGCAATTTTGAAAAATATTTATTTGTCATCTCTGGTGTTTGCATAACATATTTTTCCTTTTGGTTGAGAATGCTTGTAATAGCCTTCTGATGTAGTTGTTAAAATCAGGCTAAGGACTGACTCCTGGAATACCATGGAAGAAGGTCTGGAAGTCTTTGCGTACTCATAAATTATTTTTGTCTTCTGATTCTAGGCCCTCCACAATTTGTTAACCACTTGTTTGCCAGTGGAAAACATGCTCACAAAAAAAGCAACTGGGGACTGCTTATGCAAAGTCCAGAAATTTTCTTTAAAGTGCCAATGAAAGCTGGTTTGTTCTAAGACAGCAGACTTTGTGCTGAGACAGCAGACTTTGTGCTGAGACATGTGCAGGTGCTCCACCCCACCAGACCAGCTGCGGCAGGTAGAGGACAGGGGGGAAAGCCGAAGGGGTTCTGCTTTGACCAATCTCAGTGCAATTTACCAGACTGTCACTGTCCATTTCCCTGAAATAAAAGTCCCTCTAAGATGCTTTGTTCAAGGAATAAATGCCAAGTGTTATGCATAATAGGATACCTACATGATGGATGAAGTAAATCTGTGACTTATCCCATTTCCAAGAAGAATAATTCAGTAGGAAAACTGATTAATTGAGTTCAGAGCATTTAGTTCACAACACCTTCACGTGCGAGACTGCACTTCTGCAAGACAGCAACACTGGCTCTGGCAGCTCTGTGGCTGTGTGGGGCTTAATTTTCTTTTTAGGTGACAGGGAGGTTTCTCCGATGCAGGGGGGTACCTGGAGAGACAGGAGAGAACAGGAAGGCTTGCCACCTCCCGTATACAGACTCGTGGACTCATGAGAGTGACACAGCCTGGGGCGTTGCCAGGGAAACCATGGGAGAGGCAAAGCAAGAAGCAGTGCAAGATCACACTTTGGCAAGACAGAGAGCTTTCCCAATGGAGTGCAGTGAGCAGCATTCCCAGGGTCAGGCTGCGTTAAAAAAAAAAATAAAATATTCACCATCTCAGTCAAAGTATGATGGTCTCCACCCAGCAGAAGAAGACCATGCTCCTGATGCCAGCCAGAAAGGAGATGGGAACCTCGACAGAGCTCTCACAGAAGGATGCGATGATGCAGGTCACAGGCTGCAGGGAGTGCCTCAGTTTCTCCCTGGTAGCAGGGGGTTGTGCACGGTGTAAACAGGTAGATTATCTGCTCAGCTGAGCAGCACAGCTACAAAGCAAGAAAGACTGCAACATGAAGTTGAAAGGCTTAGGAGCATCAGGGAAGCTGACGATGAGATTGACTGGTGGACCCAGGCTCTACCTGCCCTGAAGAAGAGTCAGCTGAGGGTCAAGTATCCCCTGTGGCCTTCCCGTGCCAGACTGAAGGCAAATCCTTGGTCAAGGCAGAAAAACAAACTTCTGCTTGCCCGTCTTCCCCCACCCCCTCAACAGGGGGTAGTGGCAACAAATTCCTGCTTGGTATGGCAGGTGTGTGGCCTCAGTTATTCCCCCAACCTCCCAGGTGCCCTTGCAGAACAGGAATGAAACCCTGCAAGTGCAGCCAGACAATGAGGAAGATGAATCATCTGGTTTAGAAGTATTCCCAAGATTAAGGAATCCCAAGCCCAGCATCCAAACATCTATCAAAAAAAAAAAAAAAAAAAAAAAAAAGAAGAGTCAGTATTATGGGAGACTCCCTTGTAAAGGGAACAGAAGGCCCAATATGCAGACTTGACCTGCTTCAAAGGGAAGTCTGCTGTCTCCCCAGGGCCTGAGTTAAAAATGTGGTAGAAAAGCTTCCTACCCTGGTACAGCCCACATATTATTATCCATTATTAACCTTCCAGATAGGCAACGATGACCTGAAAGAAAATTGAGAACTATCAAGTGAGACTTCAGGACTTTGGGTCAACGGGCCAAGGGAGTGTTCTCTTCCATCCCCCCAGTTGCAGGGACCAACCCAGAAAGACTTAGGAGGACTCACCAGATCCATTCTTGGTTTTGAGCCTGGTGCCACCCACAGGACTTTAGGGTTTTTGACCATGGGTCAACTTACATGATGCCAGGTCTGCTGGTGGCAGATGGAGTGCATCTCTTTCAAAGGGGGAGAAGGTTTTTATCACAGGAATTGACTGGGCTTATTAATCAAGCTTTAAACTAGATTCAAAGGGAGAAAGGGGAAAAAACCAGGCTTGCTGGAAACAAGCCTGGGACATTTGTGGGGCAGTGGGCCAGCTCCACTGCTATCTCAGGAGAGGTAGGGCACAATGAGCCATGTGTTGGTGAAGATGCAAGGCCTACCAATGAGCTCAGACTCACTGTAGAACCTGGGAATGATCAAGTAGATGCAAAGGGGAAGGGGAATAATGACATCTCCAGGCCTTCATGTGACAAGCTGCAGGACGACACACCAGGGTTGGAGGGTTGGGGGGGCTAGTAAGGGCCTTCAGCATCATCAGCCCTGCTTGATGCTGGGGACACAGCAGCACAGTCAAAGTCTCACAGAGTCTCCCAGCCCACCAGGGTAGAATCAGTGTGCTCGGCTCACTCCCTGACATGCCTTCACACCAACACGTGCAGCATGGGGAATGAACAGGAGCAGTTAGAAATCCTTGTGTGCAGTCAAGGGGTTATGGTCTGGTGGCAATTACAGAGACATGGTTGGACAGCTCACATGGCTGGAATGTGGTCATGGATGGCTCTGCCCTTTTTAGGAAAGACAGATCAACAAAGCAAGGTGGTGGAGTTGCTCTTTACGTGAGGGAGTAACCAGAATGTACTGAGGAGTTCTGTCCAGGAGTGGGTGAGGAGTGAGTTGAGCATTTGTGGGTGTGGATTAAGGGGCAGGCTAGCATCACTGATACCATTGTGGGTGCTTATTACAGACCACCTGGTCAGGATGAGGAAGTTGATGAGGCCTTTTACAGGCAGCTGACAGCAGCCTTGCAATCACAGGTCCTAGTTCTTGTGGAGGATTTTAACTACCCAGACATTTGCTGGAAGGTCTACTCAGTCAGCCAGAGTCCAGAAGGTTCCTTCAGTGCATTGATAACTTCTTGATGCAAATAGAGGATGAGCTAACTAGGAGAGGAGCACTACTGGACCTGATACTCACCGACAAGGAGGGTCTGGTTGAAGCTGTGAAGGTTGAGGGCAGCCTTGGCTGTAGCAATGGACTTCAGCCCTGGACTTCAGCAGGGCCAACTTTGGCCTTTTCAAGCAATTGCTAGGGGAAATCTCAGGGGACGGGATACTGGAAGGCAAAGATACCATGATAGTTGGTTAATATTCAAGAACCACTTCTTCCAAGCTCAAGATGAGAGCATTCCAACAAGCAGGAAACTGATAAATAGAGCCAGGAGAGCTGCATGGTTAAGTAGGGAACTGCTGAGCAAACTCAAGTGGAAGAAGAGAGTCCACAGATCATGGAAGGAAGGGCTGGCCACTTAGGAATAGTATAAGACTGTTTTCAGAGGATGTAGGGAGACAACTAGGAAGGCTAAGGCTCCTTGGAATTCAGACTTGCAAGGGAGGTCAAGGACAACAGAAAGGGCTTCCTCAAATACATTGCAGGGAAAACTAACACCAGAGTGGGTGCCTCGGTGACAGAGGATACAAAGAAGGTGGGGTTACTAAATGCCTTCTTTGTCTCCATCTGTACTGCTGGAGACTGTCCCCAGGAGCCCCAGACTCCAGAGGTCCCTGAGGAAGACATGACAAAAGAGGAGTTTTCATTGGTTGATGAGGATTGGGCTGATGAGGACCGGGTTAGGGAACAGTTATGTCATCTCAACATCCATAAATCCATGAGTCCTGATGGGATGAACCCGCAGGTGCTGAGGGAACTGGCGGAGGTCATTGCCAGCCAATCTCCATCATCTTTGGTAAGTCATGGTAGACAGGAGAGGTGCCTGGGAACTGGAGGAAGGCAAATGTCACTCCAATCTTTAAAAAAGGGTAAGCAGGAGGACCCAGTTAACTATACACTGGTCAGCGTCATCTCCATCCCTGGAAAGGTGATGGAGCGACGTATCCTTGATGCTGTCCTTAGGCATAGTAAGGACAAGAGTGTCATTAGGAGTAGTCAACATGGTTTTACCAAGGGGAAGTCATGTTTGACCAACCTGATAGCCTTTTATGAGAACACAACCAGGTGGATAGATGATGGTAGAGCAGTGGATGTGGTCTATCTTGATTTCAGCAGAGCATTTGACACCCTCCTCCACAGAATCCTTGCAGCTAAATTGAGGCAGTGTGCTGTGGATGATGAGGTAGTGAGGTGGATTGAGAAGTGGTTGAAGGAAAGAAGTCAGAGAGTTGCGGTCAATGGGATGGAGTCTGGTTGGAGGTCTGTATCTAGTGGAGCCCTCAGGGGACAGTACTGGACCTGTGCTGTTCAATATATTAATCAATGACCTGGATGAGGGAACAGAGTGCACTGCCAGCAAGTTTGCTGATGACACCAAACTGGATGGAGTGGCTGACACACAGGAAGGTTGTGCTGCCATTCTGCAAGACTTAGACAGGCTGGAGAGTTGGGCAGGGAGCAATTTACTGAAATTCAGCAAGGGCAAGTGTATAGTCTTGCACCTGGGAAAGAATAACCCCATGTATCAGTATAGGTTGGGGATTGACCTGTGGCAGAGCAGTGAAGGGGAAAAGGACCTGGGGTCCTAGTGGATGGAAGGTTGACTGTGAGCCAGCAACGTGCTCTTGTGGCCAAATAGGCAAACACCTTTCTGGGCTGTATTAGCAGGGGTGTGGTTAGTAGATTGAGAGAGGTTCTCCTCCCCCTCTACTCTGCCCTGATGAGGCCACATCTGGAATATTGTGTCCAGTTCTGGGCCCCTCAGTTCAAGGACAGGGAACTGCTTGAAGAGTCCAGCACACAGCCACAAAGATGATTAAGGGAGTGGAACATCTTCGCTACAAGGAGAGACTGAGGGAGCTGCAGCTCTTTAGCTTGGAGAAGAGGAGACTGAGGTGTGACTTCCTTAATGTTTATAAATATGTAAAGGTTGAACGCAAAGAGGATGGTGTCAGGATTTTCTCGGTTATGCCCAATGACAGGACAAGGGGCAATAGGTAGAAGCTGAAGTATAGGAGGTTCCATGTAAACACGAGGAAGAATTTTTTCACTATGAGGGTGACAGAACACTGGAGCAGCCTGCCCAGGGGGTTGTGGAGTCTCCCTCTCCGGAGATATTCAAGACCTGCCTGGATGTGTTCCTGTGTGATCTGCTCTAGGTGATCCTGCTCTGGCAGGGGGGTTGGACTAGATGATCTTTCGAGATCCATTCCAACCACTAACATTCTGTGAACATTCTGTTATTCTGTGGAGGTGAAGCCTTCACAGTTACTGCAGACAGCTGAGAGTAAAAGAAAGCCTCTGAGTTTTGTGGTTTTGCATCAGAGCTACCAGCTGAGATCATCAAAGGTGGTGGGCATGTTTAGAGAGAGGCCCAGGAACTGCAGGCAGCATCACATCCATGGGACAGCACTGTGCTAATATGTGTGCTAGCCAGTGTGTGTGCCAAGAGAGGTCTGTATCATACTACTGTGGCTAGACTGCAAACTGCTCATGGTATGAAACATGGATACCTCAGCTTCATGGGCTTCAAGGGAAACTGCAGTGTTCACTAGTTCATACAGGGTGTTAGGAAGGAAGA
The DNA here is from genome assembly GCF_027791375.1 of Indicator indicator. Taxonomy (NCBI): domain Eukaryota; kingdom Metazoa; phylum Chordata; class Aves; order Piciformes; family Indicatoridae; genus Indicator; species Indicator indicator. The sequence goes on along the minus strand of NC_072010.1, from coordinate 105,662,116 downwards.
TAAGCGCGAAGAGAGCACTTCAAATAGAGTATATGTTGGGGGATTAATAGGGCAAGAGACGTAACAGAGGAGGAAAACTATGATCTAACATATTGCATGCCATTTTCAGGATTCAGCAAGGCTTTCATGTTCAGACTCATATTTCATGGGCATTTCTCTCTTCTTTTTTATTAAGTGTCAAAAATCTTTATATTTTTTCCTCGTTTTGTTCCCCATTTCCTTTTTCCCTATGCATTGTTTCTTCCTATTTTCTGAGTATTTGCAAAACTCAATTTCACAAAAGCTCATACCACGTTATAAAATATAGGAGCCAATTGTTGCCTACTCTCACAGATGTAAAGATAGCTCTAAAACTGAAATAAAATTGTTGAATGACTGAGTTTTTTTCATGTTTGGACAAATCTCATTATAAAACTATAAAGAATGGTCCTCCTGTCCTGCTTAGATACATGATGGAATTAATACTGGATATATTTAGTTTTCAGAGTGCCTTTCCCACACACAAAAGCCTAAGTAAGATAAGAATATTCTGTGGAAAATATTCATAAAAACCAAAGCTACATTCAGCAAAGCATTGCTCATTTAGACAGATGACTTGAGAAGTGCAATTAATTCTAACTTTAATGTGAACTTTACATGTATGATTAAGGTTCCATACAAACAGCTGTATTAGATCTTTAACTCGACTGTGCAGAGTTTGCAACCTGATTGTTTTGGTAGACATGACAGGCCTTGTTTTACTAGTCTGTTATCTGTATAACTCCTTAGCTCAAACCAGCTCTGTGTGGTATAGAAGGGAGGTGATCCCTCATTCCTTTAAATGACTAAGTTACTCTGTCATGAATCTGGTCTATACAAATTAAGATGAAGGACAGGATTCTTCATTCCACCCACAAGAAGGAGTAACTCATTTGAACAAAGAAATATTTCAGACATAGCTTGAAGGGCATTTTGAACTAGCACAGACATGTTCATTTAGTGACAAACACTCCTAAGGTCTATACATTCCTTCCTACATGGTCTCTTGTGCAGGAGAATTCTAGCTAATTAATTTGGCAGACTGGATTTCTTCAGATGGGATCTCTTCTTACAAATTAATGTGACACAAAAATATCGGCTTGTACAGGAAGCACATCAAAATCCCCAGAGAATAAAGAAATCTGGCCATTAGATGGTTGTTCTCTTCAGCCCTTGCTGCAGTCAACACACGGTGCAGTGCTCATTGCACAACAACTAGTTGCACAGTTCTTATTCCATGTTTTAATTTCCCACATAGAAAAAAAAACCAAACAAATGAAGGTCAGAGGTCCTGCAGTATTTGTGCAAGCTCCTGAGACCACACTTCACATGCAAAGGCATAATCAATTGGTAATTTCTGAATACAGATGTTATCATCCACAACTGACAACCACAACTGGAACAAAGCATGAGTCAGAACTTAATGTCATATAATTTGCCTGGTATATGCATGAGCAAGAAGACTTTGCCCCAGAATGTCAGATGTATCATCTACAATATTCTTGAAAAACAAAAGCCAGATATGAAGAATCAGTAAAGGAAAAGACAGACTGATACTCCTAAGAATAGGTGCCTGAACTAGTGGTCACAATTGGCCATATTTGGCATACAAGATAGACCTAACTCATTAAGAGACAGGTCACTGTCTCTTAATCTATGCATGGCACCTTGTCAGGAGAGCCCTAGACTTGGTAGCCAGCCTCCAGTACCGAAAAATTTGGACCACCAATGGAAGTCCATCCCTCACGTGCTGACAAGGTTATTTAAGACAGCTTTCTCATGACTCACACAAGCCTCACCTGAGGCATATCTGAATTAGACTTCTGGTTGTAAATCCTCTGGAAGAATCTCTTTCTCTCTGATTACTACAGAAGGAGTCCTTGGAAATCAAAGTCTTAATTTTGTTGACCAAAAAGTGTCACCTAAAGCTAGGAAATGTGAAGTCCTTATCTTTTCCTCAAGGCATTTTCCTTAAGCAATTTTTTAAGGTTTAAAAAATGTTTTCTGGTAAACCATTGTTTGAAATTTGGACAAATACCTTCCATAATTTACAAAAACTTTGAGCAACAAGAATATCATGGGTTTTCTTGACTCTGATGCTGGTATTCAATCCTGTGCTGCCATCATGCCAGCTTCAAAATGAAAGTGCTGACTGGAGCAAACTGTTATGGGGCTTGCAGTTGGGGTTGTAACATGAGAGGCTTCCCATTCTGGTTGCTGCTTTTGGGTTCTGTTTTTGGGGTGTTGGTCCTTCTGCTGGGATGGTGGTGGGATGGGGAGGGGTTAGGGTTTGTTAGCTCACTGGCTTCTGCTGCTGCTTTCTTCGTTTTGCTGTGCTTTTTCTGCAAACAGGCTAAGGTAATAGTGAGTTTATAATTGTGCATATTGTCTCTTTTTTTCTTATTAAAGCCCTTTACCTCAACCTGGAATTTTTTTGTGTTACCCTCCCTCACTTCTGTGTTGGAGGGAAGCAGAGACTGTTAACCTGTTACAAAGAACTTCTGTTAATAGGAATGAAAGATACAAACCAGACACAGAAATGAAAGACCTAGCATAAAAGACACAGAATCACTGAGCTACAACCTCTGGTCAGTTCTGGAGTCCTTGTGGTGGCATTATCTCCTGAAGTGATTACTTTTCACTGCTGATGTTAATAAAACACTTAGTTAAAGAAAATTATTTCTGCTATTCTTTATCGTTGGGGTTGTAGACAGTTCATTCTATGTAGACACACACAAAAAAGGGTATAATCTCTGTTTATGAGAGATTATAAATCAAATAAAGTTTACTAAAAAATCAAGACTATTATAGTAAGCCTGGTTTTTCATTCTGTCATGTCTGTACTGTATTATGCTCCACAGAGGCTATAGAGAGACAGGTGTTGAGAGCAGCTTTGTTTATTGTTGACCAATGAATTTACCAGGGGGAAGGATTCCTGTCATAAGGAAGGGAAAATAACTGTGGTGTTAAATCTGAGAGAGACAACATTTACCTTTGTGAGTGTCTTGTTTGAGGATATGACTTAGCATAGAATAATATATCAATGCAAGAGTTTAGAATTTTTTTATGAATCCATTCCCCTTGGTTTTTAAACTGTACTCTGGAAATGATATTTAGCCAGCTAGATATTGCTAGGGAGTGTCAAGAGAGATACTTCCTAAACCAACCTTTTCAACAAACAGAAAACAGACCTATGTGCCCCAATAAAAACATTGAAGGCATAAAACATTAATTTCTCAATAGATTTTGGTTTTTTTTTAAACTAATTTCTCCACTCTATAAAAAAAATACTGCAGAGACTATTTAACATTTTTAAATAGCAGCAATTTAAAAAATTGAAACAGCTGATATTTAAAATTGCCACAAGACTTTCTTAAACAGCAATTCAGTTTTTGTACTTATTTTGAGAAATACAATTAATAGGTATAACTAAGGCTTATGCAACTGCTTATTTCCACTTTGCTAAAATGACAGTCATTGTATACACAAAACTAGTTAAGACCTAGCTTTCCTTTCTCAATCTCCCAGAGTATTATTATAGGTCTTTATAAATAACTGCAATTCTGTATCTGTAAACTATTTTCTGAATTTAGATAAATAAAGATACAAATATACCATGGCATTCTTCCTGCAGGAAGAATAATGACAGGAAACAAAACTTTTTCAAGAATTGGATTCATACTTTACAAACCTCTTCTGCAAGACTAGATGACTACAAATCTCATCACAATCACAAAACAGAAGAAATCTCTCACTAAAATCTCAGTTCCTTGATTAAGGTTTCTGCTAGGCTGTTCTAGACACACTCAGTATAGATATATGCAGGTTATTCCTCACTCCTACAGAAAGGAAAAGAAAAATGGTGCATGTAAAATTAAAAAAAAAATCAAAACAAACAAAGAACACTGAGAGATAATGATAACTATCATACTACCCAACTAAAACATTAAGATTGGTCCATTCACTTCTCAGCCAGATCTGTAGCCTGACCTTCCATACATAATACTGCTCAAAATGTTAACTTTCATTAAGTCAAATGTTCAAATATATTTTATCTGACAACCCTATAGGTTTCAGCTATTGCAGAAATAATTTTTTAATGAATCTGTTATTATTTCCCCACTCTTTGTCATCAGTTTTCATGATGCTGTCGATGTGAGCCAGAAACTACAGAATTATTTAGCACAGAAGGACCAGCAATAATGCTCTGGACATTTTTCACATGAACATCTGTCTTTGGACCTATTCCCTAAGCATATGGAATAGGAACCACTACATCTTGCAATACGCTAATGCTCTCAGTTGTGATAACTGAGGAATGACTATTATTTAAGTATAATGTTAAGGGTCATTTGACATGAAAGAAATGTCTTAAAGCAAGTTATCTATCTTGGCACCATACTTAGCTCATTCTACTTCATCTAGTACAGTAAGAAATCCGTCTGATGGTTTTAGAGGCTCAAGGTGGTGATCTTGAAGATGAAACATTTGAATTTCTCTTCTGGTTAGCTGAGATGAAGGCGAAGGTTTAACTTATGGGAACTGAACTTTTATTCAAGATGGACTTGGACTACAGAAATTATATTCTACCCTCCTAAAAGAAAAACACATCTTACTATTTGAATTTGTATTACTTTTCTTTTGGAATGGGAGAAAAGTGGGGGGGGAGGGAGGGGGGAAGAGGACCCAGAAACCATTTTAGACCAGCAAGGTGTGGCAGTACATCCAAAACGCCACCCACATCCATGGAGCTGGAATGGGGGGTGAAGGAGAGAAGTGTGGGAAAAGGGAGAAGGGGAAGGCACCTCTCCCTGCCCAAGGCTGTGGTCAGTGGATACACATGGGCCCTTCCCCCCAAGCCATGTGCCAGGCACAGACCCCCATGCCAGGGTATGCCTGGGAATGTTTAAGCAGAGACGTGATGGTGGTAAGTTTTCCACCCTTTCCAGCTTTTGGGATATGCTTTCTGGTACCGTTATGACACAAGTTAGCATGGATGTTTAAAATGGGTGAGCTGCCAAGCTCTCTCTCGGGTTCTTGCCCTGTCCCTTTCCCCTCACCATGTAGATTATAAGCAGCAGCAGTTCCAGGAGGATCTTCCGATAAAAAGAGACACCAGAGAAATTTGCACAATCAGCAAGCAGCATTGTGAATTAATTGGAATATTCCTAGAGTCTTTGGGAAATACCTGCCTTTTGTTAGTAGGGGTAACACACTGCTTCTGGATTTACCTTTTCCAAATGCTGTTTTCTCAAACTATTTGTAACCATTTCTATATTCTGAGGATACTCTCAACTGAACATATGAACCTGCATAATATTTCATGACTTTTCATGTACATAGTTACATGAGTGGCGGAGCTAAATTAATAATTTATATTTTTTATCAATCCCCCCTCTTTATTTGTAATACAAGGTGCAGCAGTTATCATACAAAGACAAAGTAGCCAGTGCAGCACTGTAAAGAGATAGCCAAGTTAGTTTTAAGCTGGATGGCCAAGTATCAGAAGTTTATATTAGAAGGCTGTCCATGGCAGCAAGGAACTGAGTCTTAACCAGCTGGGAGCCAATTACCCCATCTCATACTCTCCTACTGCCACTTCTGATACCTCAATGGCTAAACTAAAGCTAGTTCATACATTGATAAGTCATATTTATTATTTCTAAATAGCATTTAACTATGGTTTTTGAAATGGTAATGCATCTTCACAGGGACAACTTCTACCATTCTTTCCCATTTTAGAAAGAAAATAGGGATTAGTCCACACTTGAAAAGGTCCCTCAGATTAGGAGGTATCTATTGCTGCAAATCAAGAAACCCTTGAAATACACTTCTCAGAAAATCAGATTACTCTTTCAAGTTGAAAATTATGGGTTTTTTTAAGGGCTTGTTATGAAATTTCTCATATGATATTTGCATGTATACAGCCTCCTCATATTTTAAAATTATTTCTGATTGATTCTTGGTGTTAGAATAATTTAGTTTATTGTGTAGGTATCAGATAACACTTCCTTCCTTCCTTCCTTCCTTCCTTCCTTCCTTCCTTCCTTCCTTCCTTCCTTCCTTCCTTCCTTCCTTCCTTCCTTCCTTCCTTCCTTCCTTCCTTCCTTCCTTCCTTCCTTCCTTCCTTCCTCCTTCCTTCCTTCCTTCCTTCCTTCCTTCCTTCTTTCCTCCCTCCCTCCTCCTCCTTCCTTCTTTCCTTCCTTCCTTCCTTCCTTCCTTCCTTCCTTCTTCCTTCCTTCCTTCCTTCCTTCCTTCCTTCCTTCCTTCCTTCCTTCCTTCCTTCCTTCCTTCCTTCCTTCCTTCCTTCCTTCCTTCCTTCCTTCCTTCCTTCCTTCCTTCCTTCCTTCCTTCCTTCCTTCCTCCCTCCCTCCCTCCCTTCCTTCTTTCCTTCCTTCCTTCCTTCTTTCCTTCCTTCCTTCCTTCCTTCCTTCCTTCCTTCCTTCCTTCCTTCCTTCCTTCCTTCCTTCCTTCCTTCCTTCCTTCCTTCCTTCCTTCCTTCCTTCCTTCCTTCCTTCCTTCCTTCCTTCCTTCCTTCCTTCCTTCCTTCCTTCCTTCCTCCCTTCCTCCCTTCCTCCTCCCTCCCTTCCTTCCTCCCTCCCTTCCTTCCTCCCTCCCTTCCTTCCTCCTTCCTTCCTTCCTCTCTTCCTCCCTTCCTCCCTTCCTCCTTCCTTCCTTCCTTCCTTCCTTCCTTCCTTCCTTCCTTCCTTCCTTCCTTCCTTCCTTCCTTCCTTCCTTCCTTCCTTCCTTCCTTCCTTCCTTCTTCCTTCCTTCCTTCCTTCCTTCCTTCCTTCCTTCCTTCCTTCCTTCCTTCCTTCCTTCCTTCTTCCTTCCTTCCTTCCTTCCTTCCTTCCTTCCTTCCTTCCTTCCTTCCTTCCTTCCTTCCTTCCTTCCTTCCTTCCTTCCTTCCTTCCTTCCTTCCTTCCTTCCTTCCTTCCTTCCTTCCTTCCTTCCTCCCTCCCTCCCTTCCTTCCTCCCTCCCTCCCTTCCTTCCTCCCTCCCTTCCTTCCTCCCTTCCTCCCTTCCTCCCTTCCTCCCTTCCTCCCTTCCTTCCTTCCTTCCTTCCTTCCTTCCTTCCTTCCTTCCTTCCTTCCTTCCTTCCTTCCTTCCTTCCTTCCTTCCTTCCTTCCTTCCTTCCTTCCTTCCTTCCTTCCTTCCTTCCTTCCCAGAACTCAGAACCATTTGCAATTCATGAGGTATCTATTTTTTTCCTACTTGTCCAGCCCAATTAAATCTGAACTGAATAAAAGTCATAATGTGTTTCTATGACATTAAGCACTACTCTACTCTAAGAATCTCTAGCAAGAATTGAGACAGTGCAACGGAACACAATTTTTATTACAAAAGAATGGCAACTCTCTAAATCAGATGTTATTGATAACTGAAAAATACATTTTTAAGAAACACAAAACTTTTAAAGATTCATCTTTTGAGATTCCTTCTGTGTACCAGTATGACTGCAGTTTTTCTTGTGCAGTTTAAACTGAGCACACAACTACTACTTATTATTCTTCATTTAACTTACCTCACATAAGGTCAGTGCAGTCTTTGGATACGATTTTTGCAGGTGCTGAGTACCTCCCATTCCTCTGAAATGGAAACTTCTGATACGTGAGATTTGTAAAGAACAAGTCTGTTATACTTGATACAAATCTTGCTGTAGACTGTAGAGACTTCTTCCTAAAAGACTAACTGCTAAAATAAGGCAAGAGCAAGAGCAGAGACATCCTGGTGAATCAGGATGCCTGGAAATGTCCTCAGAGTGCTGCAGATCAGATGTCAATACTTGCAGCATTCAGAAGGTCTCATGCTCTTTGAAATAAAACCTGGACAGTTCCACAGCTCTTCCAAAAATTCAGCTTCCACTATGAAGTGCTTGCTGTCAAATTATTTGCCCCTTGAGGAATCAAATTATAACCCTCAAAATCTATATTTAAACCCTTGCTGCTACATAATTAGGCTATTAACACCATCTCCTCACATACTCTTTGAGATTTTTGGACAATTCCACAATTACTACGCTCTGACTGGTGTTAAATTTTGGAGTCATTTACTCTGTATTAATTACACCATGTGAGAGTGTGGTATGACTAAGCTCTTACTAACATTACCCACAGCACATAAACGATGAATAGGGTCTCAGTGACAGATAATTGTCCTTTATGCCATACTCTGGCAAACAAGTGACAGTCCTACAGGTGATTTCTAAACTAGAGATGGAAACATCAGCCAGTTTACAGTTAATGTTCTCTTCAGCTTTAAGATGTGCTCAAGATAAAGAGTATTATATAAAATCTGATGATTGCTCTGGCTCCCTCTACCTTTGAGTTTTGTTCCTTTTATTATTTATTCCACTCTGCCTGTGTTGTGGATGTCTCCTTCTCTTCTGCAGGTGGCAATAACATGAAGAAGGACTAGGAATGACATATAATGTGTAGTATACAAAAAGGTGAGCTCAAAAGTACCAGGCCTAAAATTGCTCTTCACGTGGTGCCTTTGTTCCTTGACATACTTCAAGCAGCAAATACAGGCACTTAATGTTTCTCAGCTCCCAACTAGTGAATTTAATAAGAATTCTGGAGTCCTTCAATTTGATTTGATGAGATGGTGTGAAGAAGAAACACTAAAAAAAGGAAAAATGTGATGACTTTTTCCTCTCTGTGCCACTTTCATATCATGTCCTTTACCTGTAAAATGTTTCAATATTCATGTAATATTCTAATAATCAAAGGAACTCTTTAAACCATCAATGATTTCTTATTAAGATGCAAATCAAGAATAGTCTCTGATCTTCTAGCAGAGCCTGAAAGCACTTTTTTAATTAGTCAGGCTCCATCTAACATCTGAAAAGACTTCTCTCATTGACTTTAAAATTATCTTCTGTATTCACATTTGTGGTCAACAATAAAAAGCTAGACTCACATATAAACCATCAAAATCATATGACGATTTTTAATTGTCACTAAAAATCAGCATATATTCTCCTTTACAACAGAAAGTGTGAATGCTTTGATGTAGTTGTTTAAGCAGTATTTCATAAACTGATTCTGACACCTGAATTTCTTTAGATGCTAAAATGAAAAGTCCAGCTGCTCATTAGGTGAGTTTTTCTTCATGCTTTTCCTCTCACCACTTGATAGGTTTTGCAGTATCTCCCTTAATCCTTACATATTTACCTTGTCTATAAAGCATCTATGATGAATCTACATGATTACCATAGCTCACCTGCTGTTTTCATCTTATGGTCCATAATTAACTTTCAGTGTGCTTTGTTGCTATATTTTGACTAATAAAATTGGCTTACCATCGCTTTCCTTAATTTTTAGAGAGCTTGCTTTTCTGGCAACCAATAACAGATTAATAATAAATTATTATTTCTGTCTCTTTCAGACCTTCAGTTATATTGAGCAGAACTTTGCTAAGGCAAACATGTGTCTAAGTTCAAGCTGCAGAACTGTGTCATGTGGTAGCAGCTTTATTATTTTCTTCATGTATTTTGGCAGGCTGACCAGTCATGCTGTAGTTACAGGCACATTAGGAAAACCCAAAGAGGGTAAAATAGGGATTGACATTTTTTATAGTAGAATCATAGAATGCCAGGTTGGAAGGGATCCCAAAGGATCATCTGGACCAATCTTTCTAGGTAAAAGTGTAATTTAAATGAGCTGGCTCAGCATCTTCTCAAGCTGAGTCTTAAAACTGTCCAGTATAGGGGAATCTACTACTTGCTGTGGGAGAATATTTCAATATTCTCTTCTGGATTTTTCAATATTTTCTTCTGGAATCTAATCAGAATCTCCCCAAGAGTAACTTGTACCCACCACCCCTTGTCTTTTCCTTGTGGCTCCTTGTAAAAAAGGGAGTCTTCATTTTCTTGGCAGCCACCCTTCAAAAGAGCAAATGCTCCAAAGAGCCTGAACATATATGTTGGTCCTTATTCAACATGTTTAACTTCTGCACTAAATTTTCAATTTCCCCAACTTCAGTGAGACTGCTCAGTATCCTAATTTTAAACTTGAGCCTGTGGAGGTTTGTGTGAAGGACTCTATCCAGCCAAATAGACTAACATGAAGAATTTAGACAAGCTAGCTCTCTGCATATGCATCTCCCTGAGGAAGTATTCTAATGGCACCATAGCATTATCAGAATATTGCCTCACAAATCTGATGTGTTCAAACTTCTGAATAATTTTAAAAAAAAATTGATAGGTAAATAACCATTTGACTACAGTTTGACTTGGAACAACGAACTCCATCTACATTTTAGTGAAGTTTTTATCACCTGGCCAGGCCAGTGCTCCATCATCTGTCTCTGCTGACCACCCAGGTGACAGAAGGTCCATTTTCCTTGTTATTTCTTATGCTCAAATTTTCATTCACATTCCTTCATCAGCAGGTCAAAAGTCTGCTTTACTTTCCACAGAAAATAAAAATGTCCCTGACCTCAACCTTTTCACACCAATACAAATGATTTAACCTTGGCAGTTCTGCCCAGCCTGGAGGGATGCCTTACCCTGGCAGCACTTACAGACTGGAGGCAAAGCAAGGATCAGACAGTGCAGCTCCTCCAGGAAAGGAGGTGAATGGAGCATCCACCTTCCTTACACCCAGCTGAAGGTCTCACCAGGCCATCAAGCATTTGAATTATTTCCCTGAGGCACATCCCCACTTCAGACTATATTCTGCTCAGGTTCACTGCTCTGGTTGTTCAGGTCAAACCTTGGGCTTTGCAAAAACTGCAAACCATCTAAATCTTGGGGGTTTGATGGGTTTTGCTGATCTATTTTATTGTTAGTGGGTTCGGATTTTTTTATTTCATTCAAGGTTGTTTATTTGTTTTTGTTGCTGGTGCCAGGAAGATTTATGCAACAGCTACTTGCTATTTCTTCTCTCCCAACTCTTGTTGAGGTCCCTTCAAGAGAGAGTCCAACAGAGGGCTGCAGGATGATTAGGGGATTGTAACACCTGTCTTAGGAGGAAAGACTGAGAGCTGGGATTGTTTAGTGTGGAGAAGAGATTTCTGAAGGGTGGGTGTCTAGAAGAAAGGGCCAATCTCTTTTCAGTGGTACCTTGTGATAGGACTAGGGCAATAGATACAAACTGGAACACAGGAGGTTTTCTCAGCATGAGGAAAAACGTCTTTACTGTAAGGGTGACAGAGCACAGAGACAGACTGGCCATAAAGGTAGTGGAGTCTCCTTCTCTAGTCTTCCAAGACCCGTCTGGATGCACTCATGTGTGTCCTGCCCAGGTGATCCTGCTTCAGCAAGGGAGTTGGAATCGATATTCTCCGGAGGTCCCTTCCAACGCCTGCCATTCTGTGATTCTATGGTTCAAAAATCTGCGCGGTCATGAAATCACAGAATGGTTTTGGTTGGAAGAGACCTTTAAGACCCTTACGCCCACGGGTCATCCTCAGGGCCACGTCGTGGGCACAGTGACTCCTATCACGTAGCTCCCGCCGCCGCTGTCCCGCTCACCCCCCGTTACCCAGCCCCGGGCCTCGCACAGCTCACGCCGCGGCGCGGCGGCGCCACCTACTGGGCCCGCCGCGGGCATAGAGGTGCAGCCGGCGGAGCCGGGCAGGGCTAGGCCATGCCGGTCTGGGCCGAGCTAAGCGGAGGCTGCCCGCAGGGGCTCTGCTGGCGGCGGGGCTGAGTCTAGCTAATCGGAGGCTGCCCGCCGGGGGCGCTGCAGATGGCGGGGTCGCTCTGTTGGCAGCCGCTGGTGTCCTCTCCGCAATCGATCGCGGCTTCAGAGGCCGGCAGCTGCCCTGTGCATGCGGCACTGCGAGGCTCCCCGGCAAGGTTGGCCGCGGGAACGGCGTCCCCAGCGCCCCCTCATAATGCTCCTCCCTTGCTGCATAACCTGTCTCCGCGTGCGCAGGAGGCGTTCCGCCGGCCGCAGACTCCCCGGACCGGCCTTCCTGCTGAGGGTGGCCCTGGCTGTTTACGGCGACAACTATGGGAAAAGGCCGGTTTTAGGAAAGCACCCTTGGAAGAAATCCAGGACAGCAAAGTGACTTCTTTTTTTTTTTTTTTTTTTTTTTTTGTGAAGCAGGGAAAAAGCTTCTTGCTGGTTGCATCGGTACATTTGTGCTTCCAAGCAGGTCAGACATACACAGGAGAATGACTACTGGTTCAACAGAGCCTACGGATGGGTTTTTTTTGAGAAGCATTCACCTACCTGCTACCCACCATAATGTTTTCCAGGAAATTACTGAGACCCTTCAGAGTCAAATATGTTTATGGTTAATTCCACCGAGTGAACCCACTTATTCATGGTTAAGGGAAAGTGCTTCCTGCCACAGATTTAAGGCTTTCATGACTCAAATAGGATCCACAGGTTTACAGCCAGCCTTACAGACTGTAAGGATGAATGCGATCGCTGATTGGTTTGTCTGAGTTGAAAACAATCTGAACCTAAAGGGAAGAAGAGGGCAACACTTTCATCCATGCCTTGCCACCCTTACCTGGGGGTATCATTACTGGTGACCTTCCCATGGCGCTGCAGTTTCTTGCCCAGCTCAGCAACTGGGAACAAACACTGACAGCAGCTGGGCAAAGAGGGATGATGAAGAAGGAAAAAAAAGACAGAGCTGGAACTCTTTCTTCTGGCTACAGCAGTGTAAGAATTGCTCACTATACTCGTGCCCTGGCATCACGTGTTAGGAACAGGAGTCTTGCCTTCATTATTGCAGCAGCATAGAGACAAGCCCCAGGTGTCCTGCTGTACCCAGTCAGTGACCTATGTGAGCTACCTCAAGCCACCTCTTCCTGTTACAGTGCAGCCCCCATCTTGATCCTCTGCAAAACACACCTCTCAGGTTCTCAGACCAGTTATTTCTTCACAAACCCACAGTTTCCATTTGAGGTAATCATGGAACCATAGAGTGATTTGGGTTGGAAGGGACCTCTGAAGGATATCTAGTCCAACCCCCTCTGCACTAGATCAGGTTGCCCAGAGCCCTGTCGAGCCTCACTTTCAATATGTCCAGGGATGGGGCCCCAACTACCTTCCTGAGCAACCGGTTTCAATATTCCACCACTCTCATGGTAAAGAACCTGTTCCTAACATCCAGTCTAAATCTGGTCTAGTTTGAAGCCATTACCCCTCGTCCTATCACTACAGGCCTTTGTAAACAGTCTCTCTCCATCCTTGTAGGCTCCTTTCAGGTACTGGAAGGCTGCTATTAGGTCTCCCCAGAGCCTCCTCTTTTCCAGGATGAACAACACCAGCTCCTTCAGCCTGTGTTACAGTATTACAGTATAGTTTGCAGGTGTGCCCAATCTTCTTCAGTAGCTTCTTAACCCTTTTCTTCCCTAATACGGTAGCAGTGGTGAGAGGCTACGCTCATTCTGATGGTGCTACTTTTTTGATAGTGTAGGTCTAAGATGAACACATTGCAGAAGACAATTTCATGAGGATTTGTTTTTTCCAATCAAGCTGATGGTCTTCTCAAAATATTACACAGTGTTTGGCTGACCGGATTAAATTTGCAGGGCTAATCTAAGACTACAGTGATCTTGTTGAGCATATGAATCTCATAGCTCTTGTCCTTCCTTAGTAAGGTATGCCTGGAGTTTTGTGATAAAACTTAGCAGCCAATGTAACTCTTGTTGGGATTAACATAGACTAGCTTCTCATTTTCAGACATACAGTCAGTCACAAGAAAGGATCTAGTTCAATGTAATCATATCTAAGGAAAGAAGAAAACACCATATAGTAAACAGACTGCCTTCAAAGGCCAAGCTAGAAATATTTAATGCATTGTTCTGAACAAAACCCAACATGCCCAAGCTAGCGGGCAACAGCGGGGTATTCACATGGTGAAATGGAAGGTGAGCCTATGGGTTTGTGCATACACATGTGTGTTGCAGGCCAATGGCAAGAAAGTGTCCCCCATGGGAAACTTAAAAGAATTGTGCCCATTTTTTTATGAAGCCCAAAGTCATACCTTACAAGAGTGAGTTTTCTGCTTTGACAAGAAAATAGGCTAGGAAATAATCTCTTTCTTTCAGTTTAATGGCAAATATTTAGCAAGAAGTCCTTCCAGTGCTCTATATTTCTACAAACATCAAAATACAGAATGTGCTGGAGAATCCAAGTGTTGCCTTGCTTATAAGCAGGAATGATCTAGCCTGAGTACTGTTTAAAAAGAACCAAAAAATACAGAAAAGAATGCAGCCAAAAGAAGATGGTAATAATACTGAAAAAATCTATAGTAAGGGGCATGCATATTCAGGAATTGGAAATTTTTATTTCTCCTCTGCATAAGAAGCTATTTTATTTTTGCCATTCTCTTAAGCTCTTTCATAGATATCATATCTTAAGGAAAATCAACAAGTTTCAATTATATGTGAATGCTACAAGAAAAAAATAAGGTGTGGAAGGCAGGCAATAGAAGAGCACAGAACTCTAATAATTAGAGATGGGTTAGTTTTTCAGATTTAAATACAACAGGAAGTGTTTTCTCTTGACAAGTATAAAAGTATATTGCTTTGCAGCGGACAGGATAAACCAGGAGCTATCAAATTCCTGATAATAAACGTCATCTAAAACAACTTCATAAAAATGTTTATTTAACAACAGTCTGATTCAACTTCCTGGTTGGGGAAAAAAGCTGATAGTAGAGCGCTCTCTCTCTCTTTTTTTTTTTTTTTATCTACAGTGCCCTTTATGGCATTTGGGCATAAGACACCTACCTAATAAGGGCCATAAAGGTAATCTCCTCCTCATTTTTGTATTTTAGATGATGCTTTTTCATTTTGAAATTGTGACATGAGCTGTGCTGCAGGCAGCAGGTTCAGGTCAGTCATCTTCTCATCCTCTTCCTCCACCCACGTCACAAGCTCTATAGAAATTTTGTCTCTCAGTATTATTTGTTTAATTGTTTGCCTAGTTGTCTCTAACCTCTAGATTGAGCCAGCTTCAAACAACCCTTTTCCTATAAAGAGGTTTTTTTCAGTTGAGTTTTTCAGTTGAGTTATTTCTGAGAAATGGTTTAGAGCCTACACAACTCAACGTATTCAAAATGAAACAAACAAGTGAACTGAAACCCAGTGGCAGGGATCTCTGGCAGAAGCAGTAAATAAAGGTGAGAACAAGCAGCATTGTGTGTGTGCGTGTACAGTGTCGATTCAACGTGGCTGTGACCAGAATAGTTCTTCTGACCATACTTATAGTTTTTTATCTCCTATTCCATCATATTGCCTCTGTATGACTTCTTTAATTGACAGAATATATCTTTTGGGTCATTTTTCTCATGTTAATACATGATGAAAGGCGTAACAGTCAAGTGAAGGAGGAGAAAGAAGAGGCACTTGTTGCACTTTGCATTCACCTTCCTAATACATGAGTGGAAGGATGTGGAGACACGTCTCAGGCAAACATCAAAACAGCTATTACACAAATATGTTAGAACATCAAAGCAAAAGCTTTCATGTACCCTAGTTGATTTCCAATGCAAATACAAAGCTAACTCAATTATTTTCCAGTTTGTGCTCATGATTATTTTAATTTAACTTGTTTGTCCAGAGGCAGCCGTCATGTTGATGCCATGGTGCTGTGTCACACAAGCTGCAGCCTGAGACACCCCAGCTGGGCATCTCAGTATCAAGAGAATTTATTCATGCCTCATACAAAATGTATTGTGCAGGAAAGCTTGCAGTGGTATTTTGCAAAACAGCAAAATTGTTACTTTGGAATATTACAGATATTTTAAGAATCCCATATGGTCTTATCTAGTCTACTTTTTCTGAATAGGGTTAGAATATACCTTAGTGGCAGAGGGAGAGTGTCAAGAAGCCCTTGTTGGCATCAAAGGCAGGTTGTCTGCAGATCCAGTTGTCCTTCTGTGTGATAAAAGCTTAAGGGAAGCTGTTAGATTAGTGGAACCACCACTGGTGCCAAGGTTGACATCTAACCGCAGTTTTGTAAGATCAGTTACAGGTCCGTCACAGAGCTGCAAGTCTACTGAGTTTTGAAGAGGAGGTGTCAGCTGTAATTGTGAAGAACCATGCAAATACACCCTAGAGCCAAGCAGGATTTAAAAAAAAGGTATCTTAGCCTTGTAAACCAGTGAATTTAATTTCAATCTTTGTTGCAGGCATCATGGAAATTATGTTCATGGAAATTAAGGCTGGAAGGAGCCCTAAGGACAGGTTATAGTTGGGAAGTTTTCTTAATGGTTATTCTGAATTAATCTTGCTGCTGCTTTATTAGAATTTTGCACTGTTTGTCAGGGTACAGTGACAGTGTGGCTTCTCCCCAAGAGAGGGAGAGCCAAGAGCCAAGGGTGATTCCAGCACAGGCAATGCCTTCACCAGCCTTGGTGCAGCCTTGCACACAGCATGCACTCACTCATGCAGTGGGGTCAGTTGCACTCTTGTACTTACAGAAACAAAAAGGAATTGCAAAAATGTACTTTGAAAAAGTCTTCCCAAACTACCAATTTTTCATCTTTTCATCCAAATGTTAGCCATGAAAGATTTAAGAGAGGATAGAGGAGCTCACTAAAGGTTAAAAATTGAGTTTGCTTATAACAGGTTGAATTGAATAACAACATTAATAATATATTGAGTTGTGTGTGGGGGGAGGGGCTTACATATATTTTAATTAAATGAAAGACTCCAGAGTTTCTAATTTGCAGTATGTTTTCTTGGAATTTCTGTTCTACTTTCAAAGTGTACACATAGCTTAGCTATAGCTATACCCACTGTGGGATATTTTACACATGTTGTGTGAACAGTGCAAACACTGAGTTATTGAAGAAAAAAAGTAACTTGACAAGGAATAGTTGTGTACAGAGAAAATGCACATGCTTGAGAAATAGATCCATTTACAGTGATAAGGCTTCACATGGTCGACTATTTTCCAGGGTTTCTGCTGTATATTTTATTAAACCAGGAACTTTTGAACCTTTGTCCCTGTAGGGAATTTAATTTAATCAAGGCTCATTCACAGGAGCGACCGATACTATATCTTGTCTCAAAGTGCAGTCTAATTCTGCTTTGATGCTGCTGCATAATGCATGCATACTTTACACTTATATTCCAGGGTGTATTTTTCAGCTAATCTACTGTTCTAGAACTGTAGAAAAACCATCTGAAAACTGAAATGTGTGTCAGTCAAATGGTAGAGATTAATAAAAACTGTCTTCAGGACAAAAAAACATAAACTAGGTTTCTAGCAAGAAGATATTTTATAAGTAGAAATAAGTTCCTTACTGAATTTGTTCTCATATAATACATTAAATTCTCTTACGGTACAGACATTAAATCATTCCAAGTTATCTTAACACTGTTCTCAACATCTGTGTCCTTCCTGAGATTCCTTCAGTGCCCAGCAGTAGGAACACTTGGCTAGCTGGAAATGAAAATGAGTTATTTGTGTAAAAATACTGAAAGACCTTTGAACTGATTAAAAGTCCCCCTGTACACTGACTGCATAAGGAATTGTCTGAAATTATTTGCTTTGTAAACCCCTCACCTCTTGTACTTTTTATCTCATAACCTTTAAGACCAATGACATTTTGCAGTGACCCTTTTCAAGCCCAGATTCCTTACCTATGCATTTCTTCATCCTTTTTTTTTTTTTAATTTTTTAAAGACTAAGCATTTATATTTTGCCCAAAGCACTCATACCATTGAAGTTTCCTGTGTCTTTATAACTAAGGGAAAAAAAGAAATCAGAAAAGAAGATGATTGGACTCATCTTGCCTGCTGCAGAAGTTTGATTTTCATAAACTGAAGGGGACAGGGAGAGGAGTGCCTGGATGGGGTAGGACACAGTTCACAGAATCACAGGATCACAGGATCACAGAATCACAGGATCACAGAATCACAGAATATTAGGGCTTGGAAGGGACCTCCTAAGATCATTGAGTCCAACACCCCTGCCAAAGCAGGATCACCTAGAGCAGGCTACACAGGAATGTGTCCAGGCAGGATTTGAAAGTCTCCAGAGAAGGAGACTACACAACCTCTTTGGGAAGCCTGTTCAGTGCTCCATCACCATAAAAAAGTGTCTCCTCATGTTGAGGTGGAACTTCCTGTGTTCTAGCTTGTACCTGTTGTTCCTTGTCCTGTCACTGGGCACCACCAAAAAGAGACTATCACCTTCATCTTGACACCCACAGCTCAGATATTTATAGATGTTGATAAGATCCCCTTTCAGCCTTCTCTTCTCAAAACTAAAGAGCCCCGGTTCTCTAAGTCTCTCTTCATAGGAGAGACGTTCTAGTCCTGCAGTCATCCTCATAGCTCTCTGTTGGACTCTTTCCAGCAGATCCCTGTCTCTTTTGAATTGGAGAGCCCAAAACTGGACACAGTATTCCACACGTGGTCTCACCAGGCCAGAGTAGAAAGGGAGGAGAACTTCCCTAGACCTGCTGGACACACATAATGCACCCCAGGATGCTCATGTGTGGCCAGAGACTGAACTTTGAGTTTACTTCATTTGTCAGCAAATTATCTTAGACCATTGATAATCTGGTTTCTTTACAAAATAATTGAGTAATCAAACTATTGATGCTGCATCTTCAGAAAACCATTCTTAAGGCATTAATTTTCTTTACATATTTCAAGTGTTTGATGTACTTTATGATCTGATTATCAGTCAGTATCATCTGATATATGTTTTTTTTCTCACTATATATACTTCAACTGAGCCAAACTGCACTATTTGTTGATAATACCATTATATTATGTTAGGATCCTGCTGTATACAAAGACTGGAATGCATCTTAATGAGAAAACAACCTAAATGCCCAGCATTTCATTCCCCAGTCTCAGTATAAAAATAAATTTTGAATGTTTATGAACAGTCAAACTAACAAGAACAAAGAATGAACATGAAGCTGCTCAGCATGATTGCCAGTGGCCTGATGCTTCAAGCCAGCTTTGGCTACTTTGCAAAAAACTCATTCTCTTAAAAGCAAGAGGAAATTTCCTGTAACTATAACCTTTATAGGCCCTCTCGGCTGGGGCTGCAAGTCAAGAGGGTAAAACCTAGCATGGGAGGATCTTCCATATTACTCTTAGTTGCACCTACATATGTTTAGAATGATCCAGTTCTGTTTTAGAAGCACATAAATAACTGTATGGGGCAGCCCAGAAACAAGTCCTCCCAGCATAAAGTATGGAAGCAAGTATTCAAACCATTCAATATTTTTTGCACTTGCTCTGAGCAACTGAACTAGGACTGTCTTAGGAAGAAAGATTAAAACCAACTAAAACATACATGACTAACCAAAAATTACTTGTATACAGATTTAATTATAGGCTGTAAGTATCAAGGAGAAGCCACTGTTTAGCATGGTCAAAGAGGCAATCTGAATAAAGAGATGATAATATGCTACTGAGGAATTTTGTGTTACTAATAAGCTAACCTTTATCACTCTGTAATTTTTGCAAATGTTGTAATGTAAAACACTTCATAGTTTTAAAGTTTACATTAATATGTGTGAAGTTTTATGTGCTTTATGTATTTTTTTTCTGAGTTTATGGGTCTGTTGGGATACATAAGGTTTTTATTAACGTTTGGATAGTACATCAAACACTTAAAGGATCTGCAAAAGTGAAGGTAAAGAAGGTCATGGCAACACTAGATGATGACAGGAGTGATGAGAGGCACACAGGTGTCACATGATTAGCAAATCTACCACTGAAACTCAGTCCTACAACTAGTTCTCCATACTGAAAATGGATTTTTCACTTTCTAAGGCCTCAGTCTAGGGCTGTTCATAGAAAAGCTGTCATTCCAAGAGATGATGGTGAGAACAATCCAATGCATAAAGCAGAGGGCAGGGGAATGGTTTCTAGATTGGTTATCTCTGTGCTAGTTCTAGGGCACTAGCAGTCAAAGCTGAGATAGTTGCTATTCTTCACCTAGGGAAAATGTTACTAAAAAAAAAAATAAAGAAGAGGCCAGAAGTCAGGTTTTCTTTCTCTGGATAACTGTCTGCTGTGCTTCTAATGCTTTCTGTGACAATGCTGGATTCACATCTTGCTCACTCTTGTCAGAACATCTGACACCATGTAACAAGCACTCCCAAAGCATCAAATGCAGGCTTCACTTTTCTGTAATCTAATTTACCTTCTTTTTGGTGGTCAGGTCTTCAGAGAATCTGTGGGAAAAATTCTCAAAGCCTCTTAGAAGCACAGCACAAGTTGTAAAAGAATTCAAAATACATCTTCTACAACTTATTCAAAGCATTTGATATTTTTTTCCCCTGTTGCCCACATAAGTTAGGTGTATCTTCCATATGTAATGAAGTATTAAATTTGGCATAAGCTTACTATATTAAGCTACTGATGGGACAATGAAGAACTGCTGTTATTGCTACTTTGAATGAGGAGATGAGGTTGGCTAGAGTAAAGATAATATTTTTGGAATTGCTTGAGGGACAGAAAACTCACAAGTAGAAAACTCAATTAGAAGCCATGGGAATGGTAGTTTATATTATTGCCAACTAAAAATTTATTTGAGAAGACTCAGGGAATTTAAGGTAGGTTTCTGTTTTCTCATTGGATTAATTTAACCCTAATGAAAATTTTCATGATAACAAATGAAACTGAACACAGGTTACTGCCAGAGTCCCATGTCTCTGCACATCCACCCAGAGATGTCATCTGCTAGAATAGAAGAGAAAAGAAAAAGGATACAAATTTTTGGGAATATAGTTGAAGGAAACGTCATAGTTTTATATTTAACATTTTAAAATAATCAATAGAAGAGAAAAAAAAGGATACAAATTTTTGGGAATATAGTTGAAGGAAACGTCATAGTTTTATATTTAACATTTTAAAATAATCTTTAGTAGATAAATTCTGCTTTATATTTATTTTGTCTTTGCATTTTCAGGTTTTCAGGTATTTTTGCTCAGGTAAGCAATTATGAAGAGCCAACCTGGAAGGAAATGAAAGGGGAGATAGCACAGATATAATAAGAATACTGTTGAAGATTCTGTTCCTAGTACATCAGCACTTGAGGTGAGGAAGAAGAGCGTGCTGTGAACATTACATCTTCCTACTCCATTTTTCTAACCAAACTGTGCCCTCCAACCACTAAAACATCCTCCACACTGCACTTCAGTCTTAGTTTACTCACAAAGCATTTGAATGTAATGAATAAGGAGAGACATTTTAGTAAGTGTGATTGACGCACACAGACAGATCTTGCTCTCTGCCAAATTCACTTTGTGCCCTGTAACTCAGAGCTGGCCAGAGCTACATGGTGGAGAATAAAGTCTCTGCGTAAGAAATTTTCACAGGCACAGAAGTGCTGGGTCTAGACATTCAGAAATCACAGCTCAGGCCCCAAAAGAGTGCTATGGGGCTTTAAAAAGTATGAGGCATGCTTAGAGTAATACATTCTGTATTTCTGCATTTGTGCTGTGGATTTGGAGACTTCCCCTTGATTTTTAAAGATTTTTCTTTTTGTGCTGTTTTCTTATTTTTCCTTAAATAAAAGCTGGCAGTCTCTTGAAATTTTACAGTCCAGCAGCTGTTCTCTATGAACACTTTCATAACTTGCAAATATTGGGATAAAGTTGCAAGAGTTGGCAGTATGTCTGGCACAACAAAGGCTGCATCCTGCACAGGAAATTCTGTATCAGGTGTAGAAGACTGGTAGCAGGAATACCAGACCAAGGTGAAATATGTCCGAGAAGAATAAAGGAGTAGATGGACTGAAGTACTTTGGCTCCTTTTATTGACATGAGCATGATTTCTGTCTCCCAAACCTTATAACTCACAGAGGGCTTTCACAGGGGGAGAGCCTCCACCAGATCAGGCTCTTGCCATCTGTCTTGAGCTCTCTTTTCTCCATCTCTGTGCAGTCCAAATAGGAAAGGAGAATGTAGAAGCCAGTGACATGTTATTAAACGAAAAATGTTCAGGAGAGGTCAGGAACGAAATCTCAGAGCTGTTTAAAGTTGCTTGATTGCTGCCTGTGTAGCAAATATGGCAACCATACAAAGGTCACTGTGTCTCATCCTATTACATCAGTGCCCTTTCAAAGTACATTGTGTCCCTTCAAGTTGTGTCACATCAAGAGCTGGTTGAGTGCTTTGCTGTGATTGATATTCTTTGCTAATTTAACTTTCTGCTACTGGTGCATTATTTGTGAACTGATTCTTGTTCCTGGAAGCATATTTGCTATTTGCAAGTGTTTGAGCAATTTGTAAACGCTTCATTTGATAGTTGTTAGGAGAATCACGTAACAGAAGTGATTCTTTCTCCTTCTTGATTAGATGATACTTGTTTTTAACAGCAGAATAAGATTACTGCAGCATGTATATATTTGCTCATTCCTAAATAACTGTAATCTCCTTCAAACAAACAAACAAAAAAAGGGAAATAAGTGTGAGTAGAAAGAGCAAAAAACTGTGTCAAAGAGCCTGACAATGAGCATGAATGTGGTGGATTTAAAATGCTGACTGTACTTTCAGTACAAGCATGTAAGCTGAGGTATTTGTGTTAAAAAAACAGTCAAAAGGCAAAACCCTTCAAATGTTACAGTGAGAGTAAAACTCAGAATTCTCCGCTAGAGGACTCTCTTTTCTTTTAAATGACATGCTCAGCTCTCCCGAAAGGAATACAGGACCGAGTCCTTTGGTTCTAGATACCGGGAGTGGTTAGTTTATAAAAACCTGTGAATGAGGTCAGTGCTGAGGGACTTGTGGGAAGGCTCAAATGTTCTGCCTTTAGCTTAAAATGGAAAAATATTTTTAAAGCAGCATCCAAATCAATTAACCGGGCTGAGATGGAGCTGAAGAGCATGGAAGGTCTCATTCTATTTCAACACATGCATAATAGTTTATACATACTGTTATACTCTCAAAAATATCTTCACCTTTTTCTGTCATCCACACTCAAAAATTTATCAAACATGATTCCCACCCATGATCAGAACACTTTGTTTCATCTCGACTGTGGTGAGTGTGGGAATATGCTAGTGCTTAATATAAACTATTGAAACACCAGGGAAATGAGCGTTGTTTTTTCTTAGCATCCGTTTTCGTGTTAAGCCTGTCCTATTTAATGGGAAAATGCTAATGAAAAGGGCTAATGCCTCCCTCACCAATCTGCTTGTAGTTGGCTATGTGTGCCCTCTGCCTTTCCTCTAGCAGACCTAATGATTGTGCAGCCGCAAGGTGAGCTGGACTAATCGCCTGGCTCGACAGGAAACAAACCCACCAAAACAGTCCGATGGCCTAAGGGGGGCAGAGCACTCGGTCCTCAGCCAGTGAGCTGGAGGGACCGCACCGCTGGCAGAGGGCTAGCTGGGAGGGAAAGACAAGAGCAGGAAATGCTTTCAACAGCAGTTTCCAGTAGCACCAAATCAGGTGCAACATGATACTGTAGATTTTTAGGCCACAAAAGATGTCATGCAAACACCACTTTGTTTTTCATTTGCTTTCTTTCCGAAACTGAAGTTAGGTCACATCCGGGCTTCTGCTCTGTAGTGTTAGATTCATGTACTTTCTTGGAGTTCGCTGGGTTCACAGCTCCTTAGTTTTACACAGCTACAGAACAGGTGGCCTGACAGAATTAGACCAATAAAAGATAAGTAAACCCAAGTAAACTGGGGTTTGCTTTTCCTTATTCCTCCTCATGAACATTAGTGGCACGTGGCCATTCTCTATGACGCTACAAAGTATAGTACTCAAGGGATGCAGTTATTGAAAATTATGCAGACATTATATGGCGAATCCAGTGGTTTGTGAGAACAGTCTCTATAGTGCTTATGGAATACCACAGAGATTTACTTGGATAATGTCTACACTATGCATTCAAGTTATAACACATTCTTACATACATATATGATACATTTACGTTAAAAGCCAGACCATCTCTCACTAAGAATATGTGTGGAAGACACAAAACATGAGGTGGTGATTTGATTCTTATCCTCTAACGTGTTTGTTATCATGCCCTAACCAGAATAAATATGAAAGGAATGATAATTGCTGAAATAAAATGAATGAAGCAACAACAGGAAACCTGATTATTTAACATTCTATATGTTTTTTTTTTCTGTCTTTCAGGGGTGATATTTTATATTAGTAAACAACAACTTTACAGATGTTTATGCCTTCTCTAGCATAACAAAATATATTAACTATTTACTATTAAACATGGTTTTCTGGCTTTTTTACACTTCCTTTTGAAATGTACTGATAAAAAGCAAACAGACTTTCAGTCTGCAGTCCAAAACCCAGAGAAAGCAAACTAGTACTGACACCTTATCTTCCCTTTCTTTCTGATGGACTTATGAGGATATCTGCCGTTGTAAAAATGTCGCCTCACTACCTTAGTGTTAGTTACTTGATGCTGGATGCCGTGTATGGTTTACACAATAAGCACAGCTTTGGATGGATAAATTCTATCAAATCATGGAATAAAAGAGTGCACACTTCCACAGAACAGTACAGTCCAATTGCAAAACTCTTTGAGGTTAACACCTGAAGAACTACAGGTAAGAAAACACAATTATCTACCTACTTTCATACCAGCAGGTAGTTGTGTTATCTAAATTTAACACTCCATTTCTTTTCAAGACACGTCCCAAGGACCTAAACTATGACATGGGCCATGTTGCATGCAAGGGTGTGGAAGCCCTTTTATTTGTACTGGAGGTAGCTGTCACAAACTTTAATCTGGACTATTTGCCAGTTTGTGTGCTGCATGAGGAAGAAAAGGAGAGGGGGAAATCTGTGCTGTAAAACTCCATTTGTTCATGGACACAGCTAATGCAGGGAAAGAAGGCATCATGGTGTACTGCTAATACAGGCCCACTGCAGATGTATATCTGAATCAATTGTTGCTATGTGACTCAAGCCAAAGTTTAATGACTAATTCTTTACCTTGTCCCCTTCTTATAGCTTTGAAGTTTCCTTCCTCACTGTGGTAACCATAGGTAATATCTACCCAACGTGTGATGAAAAGTTCTGAAAAAAACCCCTGAACACCCAGCCGAAACAATTCTGGTAGCAATTTTAGGTGGAATACTGGTGGAAATGGCCAAAGTTCCTGAAGACTAGATTAAGGTAGCATTAATTAAAATGAATTAATATAAAGCAGACAGTAATGACATAAGAAGCCATTAGTGTTGTGAATACACACTCTAAAATGAGCTAAATAGCTTATATACGGATTCTCAGAGTCTTCTCAGGCAATTTCTGCCAGGTATGTATGTATGATAATTTTATTATGGAATAGAAATCAAATGGTTCAGCAAATACAAAGGAATGATTGAAGTCAGAGAAGCAGGAATAACCATCTCTGGCTTAAAAGGAACCTCAAAAACTATGTATAGTCACAAAAAACCTAAGTAGAGCTTAATGGCAGTATTTTGGAAGAAAGTACGTATTTTCTGACAAACTGATAAAGTTGGATAAAATGAAGATGCTTTTAGTCTTGGCATCCATTAATGCCAAATCCAAAAGCATAATGTTTTCCCTAGTATATTAGCTGACTTAGTCAATGATACATTCTCTCTCTTTCCTCACTAGTTCTATTTTGGCAAAATATTACAAATCAGAAGACAATTGTTTTCTACAGTGACAGGTATTGCAAAAAGTCCTCTAAAAAGTAGTTCAGTTGTGAAAATTTTAATTCATCACCTGTGACTCCTTTCTTCTTACTTATGATGAAATCATCTGTCTTTCTGCCAGGTGTACAGGTGGCAAATGAAGTTCTTTCCTGATTGTGGTAAGTGGAAGGGTCTCAGTTTCTTGGTGAAAATTTCAAATCTTCATTTTCCTTTGGAAGCAAAGGTCAGTGTCTAGTCTCCCCTGTCTTAAGGTCTACACCATTAACACAAGTTAAATAAAAGAAACAGAAAAGCACAATTATGTAATCTAACTAGTTACCAACACAGGGTCATCTTGGTGCTGTCAGTGTTGACCTTTGTTAGAATTTTGGGTGTTGAATTCAAAATCACAATGTTTCTTTTTGATAGCTGACCAGGCCCTAGCTTATGATATATAAACAATAATCCAATATATCAAGGCTGTGGTTGACACATTCAAATCCCTGACACAATGGTGGTCAGAGCAAAGCTTTCCAGTAAAGCATACAAACCCCATGAATAAAATTCCACAGAGTCTGTGAGCCATCATATGCCAACATCACCTTCAGCTCCAAGTACATTTCTTTGAACAATCCCCAGCCTGCTCCATATAAATTCACAACAACGTGTACACTAGTAAACAACTTTAAAAGCAATCCTCCTTCCCTATCTTGCTGTCATAAAAACACCCCTCTACCAAAGGTTTTTCTCCATGTAGGCTCCTCTCCCTGTGGGCAGGATGAAAGGAGAAAGCAGTGACAGATGTTTGCTGGTTTGCTTAATGCACTATTAGAAAGCACTCGGGCACTACGGTGATGAGGGCATTACAAAAGTCTGTGTGGAAGAGAATAGAAAAGGTGTATCACAGAGGCACCACCGGTGCGACGACTGCATACAGCTGTATTCCTGTACCTTGCTAAATCGTCTTGACCGTTTGCCAAGCCACACCATTTGTCTTGGCCCACTGTTGACAACGGGATGGAGAAACATACCGGGTGAGCACTTTCAGAGAGTGTATACTCTGTCTTGCATGTCCTAAAGCACTCAAGGGATTAAACAATAGGAATCACAGGCAGAATTAGCATTTTAATGGGGGACAACGAGTTTGAAAATCCCCATAATTTGGCCTTTGAGCACCATCGAAAAAAAACAGAGGGATGGAGACAGAGAGACTGAGAATGTGCTCTGACCAGACTTAGGAGAAATTCAGCCTGTGTTTTAATGAGACATGGGCTAAAGTAAGTCAATGCAGCTGACCTTGCTGGAGACACATCTTCCTCACGCCAAATCCTGACATTTCAGACGTGCTTTCACACATTCCATGAATAGATGTCATTACTCATCATCACATTTATCATTACAAGTCTAAAAGAATGAGGTGTCAACGAGGAGAAGGATTAAAATAGGCTTTAAACACCCCCCCGCCCTTCCCAGAAAGCACCTGTCATAGGTTACTATGTGACAACGTCTTTGAAGAGGGGAAAAAGAAGCCGTGCTTCCAACACCAAGATGTGTTCTTCGGAGGTGCTATTCTACTAAATCAAAACCTTTCTATTATGCTGTGCCCTCCCAGATTAACATAAAACGTTGAGCTGAGCTTGGAGAGATAATAGCCAGTTCTTCCCTGTACTAGGGAGTGTTTGTTCTCCACTGCAGGCAACATCAAGCACACGCAGCAAATCTTTCCTCTTCTTTTGGAAGAAAGTCAGTGTAGTTTTCATGTATGGCAATAAAGTCCATCACAAAGAGTGATCTGACAGTCAATTTCTGAATCTATTTGTAGCAAACTGTCATGGGATAGCTAAGGTGAATGGAAAATGGCACAGTTACTGAGGTGTAGAGAAGAGTGAATACCTGGCATGCAAAACCAGAGAGGCTGAAATCACCTTACAGATGTCACTCACTAAGCCTAAAGAGAGCCCAGTCACCCTGTTTCCAGGTGGGGATGATGCTCAGAGCAGGTCACAGGAGTTGTGCTCGTCCTGCCCATGTGGTGCCTTGCTCTGCTGCACCAGAATTGTTCAATCCATTGCCCTGCTGGCAACCAGATACTGGAATGTTGAAAAGAAATATTTTGTTTGTTTGTTTTTTGGTGGAGTTTGGGTTTTGGGGTTGCTTGTTTAAGCTCTATCAGTTCTTGGGGCTATTTCACATGGGCAGACACATGGTAGCACCAGCACACAGGGAGGAGGCAGAACACCATGGCACAAGGCAGAAATGAGCTGGAACCACGAGGAAAAAAAAAAGGTTAAGAAAATATTTTAATTGCTGTCATATAGCTTGTGTAGTGACTCTCAAACCTATTCCATAATCCTAACTCTGGTTTTAGATGCTGTGTGCTATGAATGAGAATCATGCCTTTATAACTGCTTTAATAATTTTCTTTTTTAATAGAAAGAAAGCTGGCATTTCACAAATAGTAAATCCTGCTCGTTTCAAATGAACTTAAAAAAAAAAAAAAGCATCACTTAATAGAATCCTCTGTCATTTAGCCAAATGCAAACTCAGGTGAATAAGATTCCCAATTATCTGTATATTTTTGAAAGAAAGGTATTCAGAATTAATTGTATGCTTCACTTGGATAGCCAGTCTCTATCATTTTGTGTTTGCAGTGCCATCTCCTATTCAACTGACAGCATTATGGCTTTTTTTTTTTTTTTAGTTTTCTCATTTGAAAAAAGTTAAAGCCTTAATAAAAGCAAATCTAGCCTCCTCAAATTAAATCTGTCACTCCCTTGTAACCAGCAGAAATCAGGACTGGAAAACTTAACAGACCCTCATTGAGGATATTTGGAAAATTGTTAGTTCTGTACACATATCCTGAAGGGAAATTGCTTAGGTGATGCAAAGATCATGCTTACATCAGGGTGAGTGCTATGTGAGACCTGGTTAACCATGACTTTACTCATGTACTCCTCAAGTGCAAGCTCAGAATCCAGAGAGCACTGACAGATCTATTTTGCTTTCTTTAGCACTTGCATTACTCAAGTGATAAAGTGCTGTATATGCCATACTGCCAGTGAAAAGATGTCTAAAATGGCTTGTGTGATACAGCCTGTGATGCAAAAAGCTTACCATGGGAATAGATAATGCCCACACATGTGCAGAATACAATTTTAACCTCTGTATATTTTACAGCATAAAATGTCAAATGCAGATGCCAATATGTAGTCCAAATTAAAAGAAACGCTGCCTGACTTTCTGACCTCTGATGTCACACAGGCCAGAGAACCTCACCCATTAATTTCTGCCCCAAGACCATAGCTCCTGCTTGTGTGAATATGATTCTTTTAGAGAGATGCTTTTTGAGCACCCAGTCCCATGACTGCAAGTAAACAAGAACTGGGCAATTTTGTGCAAAGGCTATAACTGTCTAGTGGTGTATATGTATATGTATATGTATATGTATATGTATATGTATATGTATATGTATATGTATATGTATATGTATATGTATATGTATATGCATATGCATATGCATATGTATACACACAACTTTTTTCCTGGGCTTTTCTAAAACTTCTGAATGTTTTTGCCATCATCTCTGACAAATGAAGTTCTGCACTTAGTCTGTCAGCAGTTAAAAGCACAGCAATGCTTGTTTCTACAACACCCATCTAACCTTTGGCCTCTGCCAATGAAGGTGCCAGGTTTGGTGGCAGTTTCTGTAATATGGAGAGTTTTCAGGTCCAAACTGGAGAGACAAGTTAATTCCCTTCACATGGTCCACTGAACAGACATCAGGTGGTTATAAATTTCAGCTGCTGTTCACCTGCACTGGGTTCACTTTTGTAATTGTGACTGAAATATTGTAATGTGCTACTCTGAGCTTTATGATTAGTGTTTTATAACCATTCATTTCTTATTTTAAAATTGTACAACATAATTTACCATGCTATGTATTTGTTAAAATAGAATGATGTAATTTAGCTTATGTCATGATATACTTATATCACAGAATAGTGAATATTTAGACCGTGTAGCTATCTAAACTGCATAGAATATGCCATGGTAAAGATCTTGTAGTATATTATCCAAAATAATTCTTAAGATAAATCCTGTCACTATGTTTTGATACCTTCCTTGCATTTCCTGTAAATTAATCTTTAGTTTCCAACTGTTAATCTATGGAACTGCAATGTAAAATATAAATGGGACCTTTTTAAAATAGCACAGTAATATAATGAATTAAAATGACAGTAAAGAAAAAAAAAATCTTACCGTTGTGCCAGAAATCAGTTCAATATGCTGGCTTAGTCTTTTTTAAATGAAATTGAATTGATGAAGTTAAATGCAGTTCTTGCACAGAAAACGATGTATGATAAATATTTCTGTAGTCAGCACTTTAGAAGGAACATATATTCACCATATATATCCATATGATCAAAACTTGGGATATATTTATTATTTTAAGCAGGATCCAAACAAGCATAAGATTATAGTGATGAAAAATAGAAAGATTTTATCCCTTATGAAGCCATATTTATTAGAAGGTAACAGTATGCTCTAACCCATTTTGTCTGAAAGTTTAGTTAATTTTCAAAGGTGTTAATTACAACTGGAAATAGTAGAGTTGTTATCATAGAATCATAGAATCAGTCAGGGTTGGAAGGGACCAGAAGGATCATCTAGTTCCAACCCCCCTGCCATGGGCAGGGACACCTCACACTAGATCAGGCTGGCCAGAGCCTCATCCAGCCTGGCCTTAAACACCTCCAGGGATGGGGCCTCAACCACCTCCCTGGACAACCCATTCCAGGCTCTCACCACTCTCATGGTGAAGAACTTCTTCCTCACATCCAGTCTGAATCTCCCCACTTCCAGCTTTGTTCCATTCCCCTAGTCCTATCACTACCTGATATCCTAAAAAGTCCCTCCCCAGCTTTCTTGTAGGGCCCCTTCAGATACTGGAAGGCCTCAATAAGGTCACCTCAGAGCCTTCTTTTCTCCAGACTGAACAGCCCCTACTCTTTCAGTCTCTCCTCATAGCAGAGGAGCTCCAGCACTCTGATCATCCTGGTGGCCCTTCTCTGGACACGTTCCAGCATGTCCATATCCCTCTTGTAATAGGGGCTCCAGAACTGGATGCAGTACTCCAGGTGGGGTCTCACCAGAGCTGAGTAGAGGAGGAGAATCACCTCCCTTGACCTTCTGGCCACACTTCTCTTGATGAAGCCCAGGATCTGGTTGGCTTTCTGGGCTGCAAGTGCACATTGACAGCTCACGTTGGGCTTCTCGTCCACCAGCACCCCCAAGTCCCTCTCCTCAGGGCTGCTTTCCAGCCAGTCACTGCCCAGCCTGGATTTGTGCTTGGGATTGCCTCGACCCAGATGCAGGACCTTGCACTTGGTCTTGTTGAACCTCATGAGGTTGGCTTGTGCCCACCTCTCCAGCCTGTCAAGGGCCCTCTGGATGCCATCCCTTCCCTCAGCATGTCTGCAGCACCACACAGCTTGGTGTCATCAGCAAACTTGCTGAGGGTGCACTCAATGCCACTGTCCATGTCACCAACAAAGATGTTGAACAAGACAGGTCCCAGGACTGATCCCTGAGGGACTCTGCCTGTCACTGGCCTCCACTGGGACATGGAGCCATTGACAGCCACTCTTTGGGTGCGGCCATCAAGCCAGTTCTTTCTCCATCTCATGGTCCACCCATCAAACCCATGTGTCACGAGTTTGGAGACCAGGATGGGGTGTGGGACAGTGTCGAAGGCTTACCTTTGCTGGTAGTTTATTATTTGTATACTTCACACAAAGATTACACCATATCCATGTATTTGCACACAGGAGGATTCAAATAGGTGATACTTCTTTATGTTCTCAGCTCTCTGCTACTTAAAGTCCAGAAATCTCTCTCAGAACTTTTCCCAAGGCCATGTTCCCAGTGCTTCTTTCAGCTGAATCTGCATTCCTCTGTTCACAAAAAGCAGGTCCAGTCACTGGAATAGGCTGCCCAGGGAGGTGGTTGAGTCACCATTCCTTGCTGTGTTTAAAGGGTCATTTAGATGTGGTGCTGGGGGATATGGTTTAGGGGTAAACTTTATAGAGTAGAGTCAATGGTTGGACTTGTTGATCCCAGGAGTCTTTACCAACCTGAATGATTCCATGATTCTATTTTCTGCTGCTTCTTTTTCAGGTTCCTTTTCCTCTCTTTCACTAAAGTGTTACTCAGCAAAATATTCCTGACTATTGCTGCTTTTTATTTTGAGGAGCAATAGGCTGTAGTATTTTGCTTAACTGTCGTCTTATACTCCAGCATTTTATTTCCATGCTGGAAAGCAAAGATTTTTTTTCAACCGCTGTAAGTAACAGCAGTGCTGCAGCCTAACAGTTTTGATGAAGCATGAGAGACTCTATATTCATATTTAACCTTTGTTCACCACTTTTATATTGAGCTCATGAAAGACGCTAGAGAAAAGAGAAATAAGAAACAGCCCTAGAAAATATGTCACAAAACTAGTATCACACAGAACCTAACACAGTACTTCCTTTCTGTTAATGGTTTTATTTTATTCACCACTGTTCCAAAGTAACCATTAGCCAGACAACATTAGCCAAAACAAAAATTTGGAAAAAAATTACTCAGTATCGTCTAATATGAATCCTCAGAAAGTTACTAGCTCCCACAGATCCTTCATGCACAATGAAAGGCCATAGGATGGATCCTTTGACTGTGGATGCTGTTTATAGGATGGATCCTTTGACTGTGGATGCTGTTTATATGCTTAGCTGGGTTTCCTTATTGCTATGATCCTCCAAGGGATATTGTTTCATTCATGGCATGGCTGTCCAGTCCAGATGCAGATGTTGTATTTGGGCTCTGACAGTGCAGTGAGTTCAAGTCTGCAAGCTCTGATAGAATCAGTGAACAGTTCCCATCAAAATATATGTGTGGGACAACCTTTCTTCGCTTCACAGAATGTTAAGGGCTGGAAGGGGCCTCAAAAGATCATCTAGTCCAACCCCCTTGCAGAGCAGGATCACCTATACCAGATCACAGAGGAACAGATCCAGGTGGGTTTTGAATATCTCCAGAGAGGGGGACTTCACAGCCCCCCTGGGCAGCCTGTTCCAGTGTTCCATCATCCTCGAAGTGAGAAATTTTTAACTCCTGTTTCCATGGAACTTCCTATGCTTCAACTTCCATCCATTGTCCCTTGTCCTGTCTTTGGGCATAACTGAGAAGAGCCTGGCTCCATCCTCTCGGCACTTGCCCTTTGCAAATTTATAAACATTAATGAAGTCACTTCTTAGTCTCCTCCAGACTAAAGAGACACAGCTCCCTCAGTCTCTCCTCATAAGGGAGATGCTTCTGTGAATGGTTTCAGGGATCTGCCTGCAGTGGGTGAAGAGGGGATCCATTTGTAGGAATTAGGAAAATAAGATAAAATACAGTCCAAAGGTGATGTTAATTACTTCATTTAGTCTTGTAATCTTCCATATTTACAAAACTCTCATCTTGGATCAGTGATGCAGTAGTAGCTAAATAACTGCTTCTCAGAAAAGTCAATGTTGGATGGAGTGAATCTGATTTTATCTGTTTAAAAATCATCTATTCTATACCTGGACTCAACAGAAAGGTAAGCTTCCTCAACAACGATACATCTCATTGGACACATTGCCTGTAACACTCCCTGACAGATTAGATGTTTATAAGCTAGATTCTTCCATTTAAGAAGATAAGGTGAGCTGTATTCCTGTGTTTCTGTATATTTACACAGCAGTCACAGAAACAAGCTTGCTTGCATACCACGATCAGTCTGACAGCAGTGTGCTGATGAGGCACATTTCTGATTCTGAACATTTGAATTTGAATGTTTAAAGGTGTAAAATGCTACTTACTTTGGATTTGAGACTTCACACAGGAGTATAGTGGCTCAAGGCACTACTGTTTGTTGCAATAGGAGGGAATGGTTCTGCAATCCATATCAATTTGAAAACATTGCTTTTGATTTTGGTGGATAGTTGCAATATCTGATGTAACAACTAGCTTAGGAATAACACACAGCTGTGGGCAAAAGCTAGAAGGCATTCTTTACAGTAAAGTGTTTCTTGTTATTGTTTTCATACTGTTTCCAGTGACTGTAATTTTGCCAGTGTTTTAGGATTAGCACCTACTAGAATGGTTCGTTTGCCATAAGACTTTTCTCCATGTTCTTATAACAGCTATGATGTTATTTGTTTGTAATCACAAGATTTGTTAAAAGGAAGAGGGCAACAAGCATCAGAGCTGGTATGTGAAGCGTCAGTCAGCTTTCAGATCATCATTTGCCATGGCAGCAGTCAGAAGGAAGAATAATGGCAGTCACAAATTTATTTTAATGTGTCCTGCATCCTTGTGATTGATTAGGGGAAAAACAGATTGTTTCATCCTTTTTCCACAATTGAATTTTCTGGTTAAATTCAGAACTGACAAAGTGCAATAAAACACTCTTGTGAAAGCAGTAATCTCCCTAAATCTTCAACTGCCCCCCACCCCCACCCTCCTTATTTCATACACAAACACGGAACAAAATGATGCATAAAAGCAGCAAAACTGATTACCATCAGCAGAGTTTCCTTTATAATGTATTAGACCTTTAATCTTTTCTTAAGTGTTGGCCATTAAAATTATTAAACTGCTTCCCCTCCTCCTGCTAATGTGTATTTTTTGAATGAATTGACTAAGGTATTTGAAATATGTTTCTGTATTATTTCCATAGCTCTCCTGGTGTGTTTTTTAGTGTACATTTTGCATTGTTTAATCAAGTCATCTCCTCCCTTTCTGCAAAGCCAATGGCTCCTGTAAGCTGCAGGAACTGCTTCTCCCCTCAGTTCTTACCAGGAGCCTGGAGGTCCTCTGGATGACAATGAGCAGATTGAAAGACCACTCTGAAGCCTTCTGCCAGGAATGGATATGCAGGCTTTTCAGAGCTGGAGGAATTTCTGCTGGGAGCTGTGATTAATCTGACTTTTCTGCTGGAAAAAAATATAATGTGGAACAAACCATTCATTTTTACTTGTGCTCTCACCTGTAACTTTAATTTACATCTCTGAAGATATAGTACTGTGCTGCTACTCAAATAGCAGTCTCTCATTTAGCTCATAAGCACAATTTACCCTAACCTCACCTTATCTGCAGGCTATCCAATACTTCTTACTATTACCTTGCTCTCTCAGAAAGTGGCTGCAAGTCATGAAGGCAGAGCAAAACCAGTACATTGCTTCCTGCTGATCAGATCTCAGTAAGAATTAACAGACCTTAGAAGAATTTCCCAGCAGACCTCAGTAGAAATTAATTAAGTACCCCTTTTCCACTGGATTAACCAAAATATACCGTTTCATTTAGTAATGAAAACTTCTTCAATATGCAGACCGGGTTCTGCAACCCTGTCTTTTCCTGGCCCTAAGTCCCACTGAGCAGAGCACTACCCTGACCCTGCCCATCCCCGTCCCCATCATGTCCCTATCTCATCCACTCCCTTTCCAGGAAATGCCTTCCTGGGTGGGGCTCACAGTACCTTAGGATAACTGGGCTGTGACCAGCCCTGGTCACCATCCCCAGCCTGGCCCAGCTTGCCTTGCTGGGATCTGCCAGACGTGGCTGGTCAGAGAAGGAGGGCACTGTACTGTCCTGGCAGCCCTGCAGTCATTAGCCTTGCCTGCGTGCCCTTGTGCTGCCTCCTGGACCACCCCTACAGACCCAGGCCAAAGCCTTTGACAGAGCAAGCTCTCTTCTCATTTCATTAAGAAACTAATAATTTTTGCTCTAAGGACATTTTGCTTTAAGGGCAAGCCGAGGATGAAGCTTTAAGAAGCACACAACATTAGCTTCTGAAAACCCATTCTATATACAGCTAGTATTCCCAGGGAATATTTTTTTTCCATAAAAATGGGCACAGAGTTGAAATTGTCTGACTTCAGGGCCTGTAAAGCAATCTCAGCACATGCTGAAAACAGTGAGCAGGTGTAAGTTCTGTAGGTGACACTTGCCAGCCCTTGGAAGGCAACAAAAAGCATTTGGCCTTAGGACTTCCTGGGAGCTACACAGGTATCCTGACTCCCTGTTACCATGGCCTTGGGGCCATAGGCATTGATCCTCTCCTTGATTCCCAGTGCCATTGCTGCAACATCATCTCTCCCAGTTCTCCCTCTGGGCAGAAGCCAGGTCAGAAAGCAAACTAGAGGAACAACAGTGATGTTGTTTCCCTTTTCTACTGGGTTACCAGGAGGGAACCATACATTACAAAATATTTTCTTCTTAAACTTAGATAAACCTTTCTAGACCAGTCTGAAGCACGCAGTGTTTCTGCCAGAAGATTTTCATGAAGAGGAGAAAAGAGGACAGATGACTTCTCTTGGAGGTTTTACCTTTCCTTCTGGCACCTTTAGCATTCACATCTGTCTTACAACATAAGGGAGCACAGAGGTCTCTGAACAGCCTACTTAGAATACTCACTGTTGTGAATTGCATACTGGAGAAAAGAGTGCCTGATCCATGACCACAGTGCTGCTGGGATGAGGGCAATATAAAACTGGAAATCAGCTGAGATGAAGCTAGGACAGAGCTACAGAGAATCAACATACAGAATAAATAGTCACATCTTTCTATTTATGCTTGAGACCCTTGTACATTGAAAGTACTGCTTGCCCTGCAAAGCAGCAGCATCATGCTCCTGAGTACCAACAAAACACATCCTTTTGCACAGCACGAGGACAAAAAAGTACAGCAGTCCAGTTTTCTGTAAACAGCCTCCTTTACAGAGCTGTGACCCTGAAATATATCACTACTGTGTTTCTTTTTTCAACAAGAATAATGCCAAATGCTCTTATGGCAGGAAAAAATGCAGACTTTGACCACACATTAACCCCGTTAGTATGGTGTTAACTTTTTGACTTTAATTCTAGCACAGTGTTAGGGATATTTAAAAGCAGAACAGAATGTAAGGAAATGTTAAATACATTCCTCTTTCTCTTGCAAACTGGAACAAATGTCATGAGGTGGCTGAAAGGGTTTCATGTCTCTCTGTTTCGTATCGAGTGTTACTGGAGGTAACTTGGGCAGCTTGCAAACAACAGCTGAGAAGAAAGAACATGTGCCACTGCTTTTAAAAGGTGTTCCATATGTACTTTACCCCGTGAAGTAACTCCAGATGCATGTTTTAAGAGGAGTAAAGCTATTACTTCTGTAACACATTCATTAATTCATGAAAATATAGTGGTGATGGAAATAATAAAATGGAAAAAAATGTCATTAATTATTAAATTTCCTGTATTGTAATTTATGCCAGCACTTTATATAAAGACAAATCTTTCTTAATAAACTGTTGGGGGCCGGGCTAGTGTCAACCTCCTAAAGAGGTCCAAATTTGGTTTTTGAAAGGCTACGTACTCTGCCTCCAGAGGTTTGATATTTGGCATAGTGTAATTTGCACTTTCAGCTGCAAAATGTGTCTGAGAAAATTAGGGACCATAAATTACTAATTACATAAAACTTACAATAGCCAAATAGTACTTGCTTCCAACAGTGAGATTACTATAACAAAGCCAATACTCTGATTTCCCAAGATTGCAAGACTGTAGATGATTAAACATGAGGCATACAAAGAGAGTATTCTCTTAAGGTAAACTTGAATTTTATTTTTCAATGGATGCATATATTTACTGAAGGAGAAATGTGGAGTCAGCTGCAATTGCATGGAGAAACTGTTATATCCTATGGGTAGTAAACTCCAAATATGACCCAGGGGACTGACTGGAAGTTATCTGCAGTCCTCTCATTATCACAGCACTTTGTGTCTCTGGTGACTTTTGTCATGGCAAGCAGATTGCAGAGTAGTGAGTGCAAAAGGAGGGTAGAAAAATCAAAGTGCATAAGCATTTTTATTTATGAGATACCCACACTTCGTCTACTTTGACATAGCATGGGAACAAAATTCTTCTGTAGCTCTAGTTATTTCTTCCTGTGTTGGTGAGACCTAGTTTTGACAGGATTACCCCACTATGTCTATTTATAATTACTATAAAAATGCAAAAGGCAAGATGATCCACACAGGATTTTCACATTTCCCATAGTAATTGAATGGGCAGAGGGTGAACTTCAATTAATGTACACATGGCTGACACATCCAGTAAAGGCACAGATCAGGCAGTTCAGCTCTCTAATGTGGACGTGAGATGTTTCCATTGACCACCAAGCTAATGACCTTAGTCATACCTCCTAGTCTGTTCTGAAGGCTGTGCAGAGAGCATGTCCCTGTTGCAGTGTATTGCAGCACTGATGGTTTTCCTCTTTGTATGCTGCTGAAGGCTAAGGTCAGCTGCTTCTACTGGAAGGGCAAATGGTCAGCATGGACATCCTAAAACTGAAGATTTTTAGATCAGTAGGCTTTTCCTCTTGTCAAAGAAGCATTTTTAATTTTTTAAAAAATTGTATGAAGAGGTGCAGTTGTTTGAGCTTTACATGCATTAGGAGCAGATTATCTTATTTAGATGTTAAAATTAATGCAGGTTTTTTGCTGTCAGCCAACATAAAATGCATTGCTTGGGATTTCTCTGAAGTTTCACGTCACATTTTTTGTAAATTATTTTAAATAACAGAGATGTGAAATGTGGTATAATGCAACACAAGAATTTTAGCTGAGATAACAGAAAATATGGATCACAATATTTTTAGAGTAATATATTTAATTCTTTATTAAATGAAATGCTAGGCCATATTCAGAATATCAGTGTATTAGACTTTGTAGAGATATACTGTAGCTGACTGTCTGCGTCTCAGAGTTATGATCTAAGAGCTTTACCAGAAAAAAAAAGAAGCAGAAGGGGGGCAAGAGTGATAAGAATATCTCTGCAACTGAAGTTCTGTTCTTAGCCAAGCATTAAAAGCAAGTATCTCACCATGTCTGATATTGTCTTTTCTTCATGGAAGACAGATCAAGCAATGTGATGGCTAAGAATTCCCTATGCTCCCTTTCTGTGTCCAGAACCACACCAGGCACTACCCACCTAAGAAAGACTGTGGCTGACTCACTGTTCAGCTACACACATGAAATAGCCTGGATGAAAGCTGAGAATGCTTGCTATGTGTAGAAGAACAAACCTCCTTTTAGGGCCTTTTACTGTCAACGATTTCTGCTGCAGTTACTTTCAAAGAGCAAATGTCAAAATCTATTCAAAACACCACAAAAGAAATTTAGAAACTAAACCCTTTTTGTCTAGAAATGCAGCTAGTCCAGCTTCTCAGTTTTCCTACTCATGAAATGCTTAAAAAGCAAATGTTAATCCTTAACATGAGCACTTCTCTGAACAGCTAAGGAAAATGGCTGTAGTAACTGGATATGGTAAAACCAGTAACTATGGCATAAGTTATGGCTACCTTTCCTGAGGTCATGTGTTTCTTGTTAATTTTCCATACCTTTTCTGATATTTTCTTGAATTTAGAGGATGAACAACTAAATATTGTTTAGGATTCATATAGCAAATAAAAGGCATTGCAGTTAAATCCTCTAGATAAACAGACATTCTAGAAATAAGCTCCCAGAGAAATGCAGGCATTTTGTACATATCTTTCTTTTGATTGTCTAACCCTAATATTTTTTCTCTATAAGGTTAATATTTTATTCTGTTTTACTTCTCATAAATTCTTGGGAAGCACACTATAAAAAAGTGACAAGAGGTATCCAGTTGCCTACTAAGAAGTCAGGGAAGTCATGGCAGGCTCACTGAGTTAGTTCCAGAGCACTGATTTTCTAATCATAGTTTGAAGCATATCTTCATTCTCTTCACTGGTGTGGGTGATTAGTAATTAATAGGACTATGGGGCCTCAACGAAGGCATTGCAGAGGACTAGGCTTTCCAGCCTAGATTCTCCTGAATGTGAACAGAAGTACTGGTTAATGCAATCTCCCTTCTGATTCTCCTCTGCTCTCTTTTTTACAAGTGCTTTTCATACGACTGTGCTCTGAATCCACAGCTTTACTGGCTAATAATAACCATGTCTGTTCTCCATTCAAAGAGTTACTCACATTGAACATATGTCAATCCTCTTGCAATAAATTTGTCATAATCTGTCTTTGGAAGCCTCATTCACTCTGACACAGAGCCTTTCCTGGTCCCAGGAGCTCTCAAGGAGCCCCAGGCTGTGATATGGTACCAAGTGTGGTCCTTATCATCTTTATGCCTTCAAAATGGGATGTGGCTTAGCAGGGGTGCTGCTGATTCTTCCACTCAATGTGCTTTTAATCACAACATGTAGGTCCATTCCCCTCCAAAATACCAATGGAAGAACATAATCTATAAATAAAAGTAATGCTTTAAGTAATGCAATGAGTGAAGCATTTGACACTGTCTCCCACAGTATCCTTGCAGCTAAACTGAGGAAGTGTGGTCTGGATGATTGGGTAGTGAGGCGGATTGTGAACTGGTTGGAGGAGAGAAGTGAAAGAGTTGTGGTCATTGGGATAGGGTAACTGGGGGCCTGTGTCTAGTGGAGTCCCTCATGGGTCAGTACTGGGACCAGTGTTGTTCAATATATTCATCGACAACCTGGATGAGGGCACCGAGTGCACTGTCAGCAAGCTGCTGATGACACCAAACTGGGTGGAGTGGCTGACACACAGGAAGGTTGTGCTGCCATTCAGCAAGACCTAGGCTGGAGAGTTGGGCAGGGAGAAATTTAATGAAATTCAACAAGGCAAGTGTAGAGTCTCTTGTACCTGGCAAAGAACAGCTCCATGTACCAGGATAGGTTGGGGACTGACTTGCTGGAGGGCAGTGCGGAGGAGAGTGACCTAGGGGTCCTAGTGGATAGAAGGATGATCATGAGCCAACAATGTGCTCTTGTGGCCAAGAAGACCAATGGTATTCTGGGGTGTATTGGAAGGGGTGTGGTTAGTAGGTTGAGAGAAGTTCTCCTGCTCTGCTCTGCCCTGGTGAGGCCACACCTGGAATATTGTGTTTGGTTCTGAGCCCCTCAGTTCAAGAAGGACAGGGAACTCCCTGAAAGAGTCCAGCGCCGAGCCAAAGAGATAATTACAGGAGTGGAACATCTCCCTTGTGAGGCAAGACTGAGGGAGCTGGGGCTCTTTAGCGTGGAGAAGATGAAACTGAGAGGTGATCTCATTAATGATTATAAATATGTGAAGGGCAAGTCTCAGGAAGATGGAGCCAGGCTCTTCTCAGTGATGCCCAATGATAGGACAAGGGGTACTGGGTGCAAGTTTGAACATAGAAGGTTTCATGTGCACACATGAGAAAACTTTTTCACTGAAGCATGTATTTATTTTTTCCATTTTTTTTCTCTTTTTCCTCATTTTATTAATTCTCACCAGGTATTCCTTATTCCCTCTCTACTCCCATGGAGCTATGTTTCAATGTCAAAACTGATCAGAAGTCACCCTAGCAATAAGAAAAAGAGGGTGGCAACCATCAAAGAAAGTCTGAGAAGCCATTTTAGAGAGCTAAAGAAGAAATAATAACAAAATGGTTTCCTGAACAAGAGGAGATTCCACAGACTGGAATAGAGCTACACGCAAGAGGGAAAGAAGAAAGAAAAGAACCTGAAAAATGTGAGCCTCAGCTTAATTCTCCAGAAAATGTGGAAACAGAGGATTTGGCATACATAGAGGACCTGCATTATTTTTTCTGGATTGTCTGTCTCTTATTGGTACTATAAGAAAGAGCAATTAATCTAGAATCTCTTTTGAAAGACCTTTGTGTTAGGAGCTTTAAGTGCTACGCAGCCACAGAGATGCTGAAGCAAACTCAAATTGCTCGTGTGACTAGAGATTTGGGAAAGGGAAGTCCTAGATTTAGCACTGTTTTGTGAGACTCTACTCATGAAAGGTACACGTACTAAGAAGCTGCATAGTGGAGAAGGCAAGGAATGAGTGAGCTGGACTTCACCCAAATTAAAAGGCAGTGTTGAAATGCATTGGTCCAACATATGAAACCAAAACACAGGCATCTAGCTACAGTGTCTCCTTTTCACTTCTTTTTTTTTAGTTTCCATAACCAGGCTTGTTCAACTTAAGGAAGAAATGAGTTGGTTATTCACCACTAAGAGCCTTTTCCTTGGGTTGGTCTCATATGTCTGGGTTCACAGGCTGCATGCGAATGATCCTGTCACTGAGTTCCTTTGTCTCATGCCTGCTAATTTGAATCTGTAGTGAAACCTGCTTCAGTGGAAGTTCAGAGTAGCTGAGATACACTCAGATCCACTCATGTGTGAGTGGTTCCTGGCCCTGATATAGCCAGAAGCAAAAAATAGGCCAGGACCTACAGGTCAGTCAGTAGTTTACAAATGGTACTCAAAAAGTTGAACTTCCTATGGGCTCATTTTGATGTTTTGAATAAGCTTCTAGTTAGCAACTGTTTGCACCTTTAAGCCTAAGGAAGTCAGACCGAAAAAATATCTGTCCCACACTGTTCTTTTTAGTTGCCTCTCAACAGATTGCTTTCCAGGAATCTCCAACCACAAAAATCCGTTTTCCTGTTGATATTTTATAGTTGTGCATTTTCGACTTTCCAAATCAAATGCTGACCAAGTGCCTTTTTCTTGTCAGAACAAACCACAGGGTTCATGCATGCAGCTTCACAGAGCCCCAGCTGATGTTAGACCCCCTCAGATGTGTCTGTATACAGGATGGAAAGCCAAACTATTTAAGCTCAAGAGAAGTCTTTTATGAATTAGAAGAGGGTTGTGTTTCTGACTTTTTCTTCATTATCAGCAGGCCAAGTTGATCTATCTAATCAAAACTAGCAAATCCTCTGCTTAGAATCTTTATGAATATAGTTTCTTAGGGCTTAAATCTATGATTCTGTGATTCTATGATTCTATTAATTAAAGGGTGGGTGTTGGGAGGATGGGACCACTCTTTTTTCAGTAGTCCCCAGGGACAGGACAAGAGGTGACAGGCACAAACTTGAACACAGGAGATTCCATCTAAACATGAGGAAGAACTTCTTTACATTGAAGGTGGTGAAGTGCTGGAATGGGCTACCCATAGAAGTGGGAGACATTCCATCTCTGGAGTCACTCAAAGCCTGCCTGGACACTGTGCTGTGCAACCTGCTCTAAGTGAACCTGCTCTAGAGGGGAAGTTGGACTACATGATCTCCAGAGGTCCCTTCCAACCCCTATAATTCTGTGACTCTGTGATTTCTTCTGCCAGATTTGTGTTCATATGATCATATTTCATGCCAACATGAGTTACTTTGTTGAGAATTCATAAATACTGCAGCCGATACATTCCTAAATTCAGCCACATTACTTCTATAATTCTTGTTTATTTAATATCCACTGTTGTACTTCATATCTGTATCCGAGCTCTCTTATGCCATTAATGTTACCTTGACACTCATTAGCTTATTAATATGCTATGACCATTGCTGAGCATGATTTCCTTGTTCTCTATTGCCTCTATACGTTATCTTTTGTCAGAGACTTGCCATAAGATTTTTACCTCATAGAGTATGTTTTCGCCTGAATTTTTTGGCCTATAAGCCCAGGAAAATAATTTTTTATACCCACAGAATTAACAGAATTAGTTAACAAATCAGCAGTAGTTCTGGTATTTCTTTGGTTTTAAAACAGCAGCTGAAACCAGTTGATGTGGTTAGGATTAAACTGTCTTGGTGCTTGTTGGAAACTCAGGTGAAGGGGTTCAAATGCTAAGTAACATTTGATAGGGATTATAGAAAATAAAGATTTTTCCAGTTTGGACTAATGAGCAGATTTTCTCAATATTCTTACATATCATCTTTCATACTGAAGCCATCCTTACTACATTGCACTTGGCCAGCAATTTCTAAAACATTCTG
Organism: Indicator indicator; assembly: GCF_027791375.1. Classification (NCBI taxonomy): domain Eukaryota; kingdom Metazoa; phylum Chordata; class Aves; order Piciformes; family Indicatoridae; genus Indicator; species Indicator indicator. Next base: position 105,618,717 of record NC_072010.1, on the reverse strand, counting down.
ATCTTTTTTTACTCATTTGTCATCACAATATTTTCACTCTGATAATACGTATTTTTACTACCTGGAACACAGCCATACTTAAAATTTAATGCACAAATTTGTTCCCACCTTTAGAATCAGAATGGTAGGGGTTTGGAAAGGACCTCTGGAGATCACCTAGTTCAACTGCCCTTCTAAAACAGGTTTATCTAGATCAGGTTGCACAGGAACATGTCCAGGAGGGTTTTGGAAGTCTCCAGAGAAGGAGACTCCACCACCTCTCTGGGCAGCCTGTTCCAGTACTCTGTCACCTTCACAGTATAGAAGTTTTTCCTTAAGTTCAAGTGAAACCTCCTGTGTTGTAGTTTGTACCCATTGCCCATTGTCCTGTCACCAGGACAATGGGCACCAGGTGCCCATTGGCCACCAATGAGAAGATCCAAGCCCCATCCTCATGACCTCCAGCCTTTAGGTATTTGCATGCATTGATAAGGTTCCCTTCTCAGTGTTCTCTTATCCAGGCTAAAGAGCCCCAGGTTTCTCTTAATTCTTAAATACTTCGGTGTCCTAGCATTCTGCAAATTACACAACAAATACGTGTCCCAATTATGCTGAGACTTTTGTTTGTTTGCATTTTTCTGACCACTCCTTTAGCTGAAAGGATTTTAACCTTTGTGGAACCAGCCCCTTGAGAATAGCTGCTGCATGAAAAGCCCTGTGAACAGCAGAAGAGCTCTAACTCCCTGTCCCTGCTGTCAAGGGGGGAAATAAGAAGACAGGAATTTGTTGTGCTGTACAAGTTCTTTGCTTTGCATGACTGTTAGTAGGTCATGGAAATCAGAGCCTTTGAGTGCCTCAAATTCATGGCACAAGCATATCCAGTGGCGTGCAGAAAGTACAAATGTTTCATACTGACAAACACGCACATGTTGCTGTCAGGTCCCAAGGTAGCTGCTGCAGACATTCATCATCATCATCATTATTATTATTATTATTGTTGTTGTTGTTGTTGTTATTGTTGCTATTATTATTATGTTTTGGGGGTTTTTAAACTGTCATTTGTGGGGTAATTTTCACATGCCTGGAACTGTTAACACAGATGTACCTGGTTTTAGTATTCTGAAAACCTGACAAGGCCTGTGCTTGTTTCTCACATTGACTTGGTGGGTGCAATGCATCCAAGCCATTCAGAATGCATTCGGTACACCATTATTTTCTAACAAGCAATCATAATCTTTAATATTTAGTGAGAAATGAAAGACTTACGATTTAAAGTATGCCCAGGTTTGTTTCTGCAACTGCAGCTGTTTTAAGGATCTGAATGTGATCTACAATTGTTTTCTGTTGATTTCAAATTATATAATTTGGAATTTTTGTTTTTTTCCCAGGCTTTACAATTTATATGGCTATTACAGAATCACAGAATCACAGAATCAATAAGGTTGGAAAAGACCTCAAGGATCATCAAAGTCCAACCTGTCACCCAAGACCTCATGACTACTAAACCATGTCACCAAGTGCCACGTCCAATCCCCTCTTGAACACCTCCAGGGATGGTGACTCCACCACCTCCCTGGGCAGCCCATTCCAACCTCTAACAACTCTCTCCATGAAGAACTTTCTCCTCACCTCCAGCCTAAACCTCCCCTGGCACAGCTTGAGACTGTGTCCTCTTGTTCTGGTGCTTGTTGCCTGGGAGAAGAGACCAACCCCCTCCTGGCTACAACCTCCCTTCAGGTAGTTGTAGACAGCAATGAGGTCTCCCCTGAGCCTCCTCTTCTCCAGGCTAAACAACCCCAGCTCCCTCAGCCTCTCCTCGTAGGGCTTGTATTCGAGGCCTCTCACCAGCCTCGTTGCCCTTCTTTGGACACGTTCAAGTATCTCAATGTCCTTCTTAAATTGAGGGGCCCAGAACTGGACACAGTACTCAAGGTGTGGCCTAACCAGTGCTATGTACAGAGGCACAATGAATTCCCTGCTCCTGCTGGCCACACTATGCCTGATGCAGGCCAGGATGCCATTGGCTCTCTTGGCCACCTGGGCACACTGCTGGCTCATGTTCAGCTGCTGTCAACCAGTACCCCCAGGTCCCTTTCCACCTGGCTGCTCTCCAGCCACTCTGACCCCAGCCTGTAGCTCTGCATGGGGTTGTTGTGGCCAAAGTGCAGCACCCGGCACTTGGACTTGTTGAATGCCATCCTGTTGGACTCTGCCCATCTGTCCAGCCGGTCAAGGTCCCTCTGCAGAGCCCTTCTACCTTCTAACAGATCAACACCTGCTCCCAGCTTGGTGTCATCTGCAAATTTACTGATGATGGACTCAATCCCCTCATCCAGATCATCAATAAAGATATTGAACAGGATGGGGCCCAGCACTGATCCCTGGGGGACACCACTAGCGGCAGGCTGCCAGCTGGATGTGGCACCATTCACCACCACTCTCTGGGCTCTGCCCTCCAGCCAGTTCCTAACCCAGTGCAGAGTGCTGCTGTCCAAGCCACAGGCTGACAGCTTGGCCAGGAGTTTGCTGTGGGGAACAGTGTCAAAGGCCCTGCTGAAGTCCAGGTAGACTACATCCACAGCCTGCCCCACATCCACCAGGCAGGGCACCTGATCATAGAAGGAGATCAGGTTGGTGAGGCAGGAGCTGCCCTTCCTAAATCCATGTTGGCTGGACCTGATTCCTTGGCCATCCCTCAGGTGTGCAGTGGTTGCCCCCAAGATGATCTGTTCCATAATTTTCCCTGGCACCGAGGTCAGGCTGACAGGTCTGTAGTTTCCAGGTTCATCCGTCCGGCCCTTCTTGTGGATTGTGCATTTTGCCAGCAAGTCTGGCTTAAAAGACCATTACCCTAACAAAAAAAAATCAAACCAACAAAATCTACGAAAGTAACACATTTAAAACACTGAAATTTGTCTTGGCTGCTCCATCACTCTCCCTTTGGTTCTATTTGGATTCTTTTCTAGCTGAGAATAGTACTGTCATGCATCCAAATGCCATGATGGTAGGTGCACAACAAGCTTTTAAATGAAAAGAACCAATGCAAGTAGTCAGTGGTAGAAAAATATTGAATGAAGATGATATATTTTGGCCAACGATCACAGAAAAATTTCTAATGAAATGTTATGCGGTTTCTAAGATCAGCAGAAAACCTGGTTAGGGGTTTGAGTTTGGGGATTTTTGTTTGTTTGTTTGTTTGTTTAAAATTTTGCCTAAGGGATGGGCATGCAGCTGTCAAGACAGAGCTTACAGTATGTGGGCAAACAAATCAGTATGGTTGAGATTGGAACCTGTTGGTCCATAGCACTGGCATGTTTGAAAGCAACATTATTCTATCCCCCAGCAAAGTAATTAATATTACATGTAAAACAAGCAAACAAATATTCAAAACCTACTTTATTTGAAATGCCCTCTTCCCCCTCCTCAATCCTACAGAACCAGACTTGAAGATTACAAAGTGATAGATTCATTATTTTCCAGTCTGGACTCCAGTTTGAATCTGTGAACTACCTGATGCAGAGGATCCTGCTGTCAGAAGAAATGTCAACGATTTTAAACAGCTTTTTTTCAAACAGTACCAGAATTCATATGCAGAATTCATAGAGGCAACCTATGACTGCACAGCCAAACACGAGTGTGTTGTTTTCCAACTTTTGAGTACTTTGGAGCTTCAGTTTTAATTATAGTGAAATCATATAATTTGGCTGTGTTATTTCTTAGGAGTATGTTAAGGTAAGGTTTAAATTAATTTGTATATGTGATATATATGCACAAGAGAAGAAAATGGGTTAACTTCTTTAATAGCTTTTGCTCAGCTGTGCTAGAGGAGAGTTTTAAGAGAAGAAAATGGGTTAACTTCCATAATAGTTTTTGCTCAGGTATGTCAGAGGTGAGTTTTAGAGGAAAAAAATTTAAAAGACACTTCTGAAGATTAAGGGTGTTTCTTTTGTGGTGTATCAAAGCCTTACAGCAAACAGTAAGGCTGTGAGACATTTGTAAGGGAAATATCACAAGACTCCTTTATCATGGAGAATATTAACTAACCTAAGTACCGGGGAGGGTACCAGTTCTGTGAAAGGTACCTGTGCCACTTGAAAGAATAGCAGTCTAGTGCCTGTATTACATTAATGACATAATTACTGAAAGCTTCTAAAAGTCAGAGTGTCAGTTCTGCTGGGAGGAGGAACCCATGAAAGTTCTTGCATCAGCCTTGACTGGCCATGGCTCAGTGATATGAGTATCAGAGGCTTAACTTGCTGGTTCACCAGGCAAGGCAGATTTAAGCCAGTTTAGAAATCAGTATGAAGCATAGCCAAAATAGCAAAAGCATGCAGTGGTGACTTTCTGCCAGCACGTGTCACTGGTATCCTAGACAGCTCCCTGCTTGTCTGCCCTGTGCATTATAAGGACACCAGTCCTGCTGCACAGCAGGAATATTTTGGGGCAGTTCGCTTAGACAGGGCCAGATTTCCATTTCCAAGGTCAACTGGTGACCCAGGAAATAGCTTCATAAAAAGTACCATGCCACTGGCAGGCCAAAATGCCCCAGGAATCTTGGCATTACAAGTACCATGTGCTATTTTTGCTGCTCCCCTGAGCAACAGAAATAGCAACAACAGCATGTCTCCATGCCTGGCAGGACTGGGCAAATGATGTGGCTGCATCAGGGCTTGGCATCAACTTTCTGTACACCATGGACTGCATAGAGAAGGCAGAAAGCAAAAGACAGAAAATGAGAAGCACAAACCAGCAAAGAGGTTGCAGCATAAACAGGTGTGGTCTGCACGAACTTCTGCAAGGCAAGAAAGGGAAATGTTAAGCTTTTCTTAGCAGGCTTATGTGTATAGGTGTCCAATGCAGCTAGTTTGGGCCTGGAGCTTGGTTCTGGCTAGACTGCAGAGGCATCTGCTGTAATTGCTGCATGTGGACATAATGGCCAAGGTCTGATGCCACTGTCCAAAAAGAAAGAGATGCTAGGGGCCTCTGGAGCTTCCATTGAAGAGTAGGAAAGAGTTTTGGGTGAAAAATGGAGGGACAAAAAAGCCTGTGACCTTGTTGTGGACAAGCTGATAGAGAAAGATAGCATCCCAGTGTCTTTTCAGCACACCAGTCCTGCCAGAATGAGTTTGTAGTAGGTAAGTCCTTTCTTTCATATTTTTGATATGGTAGTAGAAAACCTGATACTGAATTTATGGCTTGGGGAAACCATAGCTGACATTGATCTGTCAATGCTTAATGCCACTTGCCTCCTGTGAACTACTGCCAATGGAGAACTTGCAAATATTTGCGTTTGCATCCATTGCTATAAGTGATAAGTCATCTGCAGGCTGCAGCAGGTTCAGCTGGCCTGCTATGACTTAGCCCACTGCTGCTAGACTTGACAGAGGTCACCTGTGTGACTTCTGCTCAAGGAATATAGTTTTTTAAGGTATCTTTTTTATGGATATATTTCCACAAATACGAAAACCTAGAAAAAAAGAGAACTAAGTACTGCTCCAAATAAACTGCTCCCATTGGAGTGTAATCAATTCACAAATCCTGACCATAGGATCTAAGATATGCATGTAAACAATTAACAGCAATGTAAGTATATGATTACTGATGAAAGCAAGCAGAGACAATTTCTCCCAGATTTACAAACCAGAAAAGCTTAATTCTCAACTTTCTGAAGTCAAAATCTCTGGAAATTCCAAAATTACAGATGTGAAAGTGGTATGCAAAATATTTAGAAGTGCCATATGAGTACCAGTGTTTGCATGTCTTATCCCTGGAGGTGTTTAAAAAATGAAGAGTTGTGGTTCTGAGGGACATGGTTTAGTACCAGACTTGGTAGAGTTAGGTAATGTTTTGACTTGATGATCTTAAATGTCTTTTCCAACCAAAATAATTCCATGATTCTATGGTTTCTGATCTAAATAATATTTAATCATTAATTGGGGAAGCATAAAATAGGACAAATGAGATCATTCTGGGGCCATGATGTATTTTGTTCTTGTAATAAAGAGGAAATGTGAAATGCTAACCTCTGCTTTATGTGTTATGCCTTGTAGAAAGTCTGAGATGCTATAAAACAGTTAGTGACCTGGAAAAGCTTTCAGGAAAGAGTTAAGAGCTATTTTTGTATGTCACACAGCCAGCAGGGGACTTTAAAAAAGACACTTTCCTCAAGAGTTAAGAAATCAAGGGAGTTAAGAAAATCCCTGACAAGGTGGACAGGTGAATTTTTGTTGTTGTTGCTTGTGCTCAGAGCTGTCTGGACTCTTGACAGGTTTTGTTTGCTTCATGGTCATCTTCCTTTTAAGTTTTTTTGTAGGTCTAAAATTATTCATTTTCAGTTAAATCATGTATTTTTAAAACTCGAATGAAAACATTATTATTACATTTGTGATGTTGTTAACAAAAAACCTCACAAAAGTAAAACAAAAACAAAGCTCAAACTGAAAGAAAAAAAAGAGAATTATATAAAAAAAATAGGAAAGCAGTAGTGATTTTTGTAATTATTTATAATAGTTATAATCAGGATATATTTCTAACCATGTACACATGCATTCAGGGTAGACTCTCCATGCTAGAGGTGATGCAGGTTTAGATCCCTTTGCAAGCAGGTTGTAGAACTATGGCCGTCTTCTCTGCAGGACTTTTTAAGCAGGAATACATAAAGTGGGTTTTTCTCAGTCTACTGCCCAAACCATTCCATTTGACATGCAAAACATAGATAATTTTTTATCAAGCTACTCATTTTTTATCTTTCTTTTTGTGTTACTCAAGTGGGATCACACACTGAAGTTTTAGCCATGACTGAATTTCCCCAGCACCAACTGTCCAGATGTGGGACCTGACCTGAGCAAGCTGATCACCCTTACAGTATATTGGCTTTCTGGGGTTTCTTTCCTACTGGCATCAGGCCAGGGAGGCAACAGCTGGAAGCAAATGCTACATATTTGCTCCCAATATGTGGAACATGGATGTGATGTGTGCCTGGAGCTGGGAAATATTTCTGAAAACCTCTGGGCTCTCTGAGCCCATTCCTGTGTCTAATCTCATTCCTGAACCCTGTAGACAGCAGGAGCTGATAGCACTGTTTCAAGGGCAGATACTACCTGATCTAAACTGGACATCTAAGTCCTGAGTCACAGCTCCTCCCCCAGAGTTTAGGCCACTCTTGCCTCCTCATAGGACTTAGATCAGGACCACAAAGACCTGGCCAGCAGTCAACCCCATTCCTAGTGCTAGCGTCCGGATGGGCCTCAGAGCAAAATGTGGAGCAGGGCAGAGTGGGGAACTGGAGGGAAGAGAAGGAGGTCACATCCTGCATGGTGGTCATGCTAAATCCACACCTGAGTTTCATTATGTCATTGTCCCACAGCTGACATCTAATTATGTAAGTTCACAGAAGGCTTGGACTTTTGAACTGAAGAGCAAAGGTCAATTTTTGCCATTAAATCAAGGTGGCAGAGGAAACATATGGTCCGTGTGTGATCCCTTATCCCTGTCCCAATGTATTAGAACCCAAGAACTCATTTTGGGGAACAACTGTCTTTGCATTTATTTTCTCTGTATTTGATATTTGGATTCAACTGGATCTCTTAAGAAAACCTCAAAACCTCTAATAAAAAACCCCAGCAAACCTTTATATACTGGTTTCTATTTAGGATGTTGATATTCTGAAATTCAGTCTCTGGCAGTGCCTTTTATTAGACTCTGCTACTCTCCTTCCTTCCAATCCCTCTAGGAATTAGTAAATTATCATCCTCTATCCATATTCCATTGTGACTGCTTTTGGTTCCGATCCTGCACTAACTTGGTCAAGAAATGCAAACATGAAAGGAGGAAAACCCTTGGGAGAGTTAAAAGTCCTTTTCTGGGTAATTTGAATGCTCTTTCCAGCTACCTGTAGTGGCATCAAATCTAAGAGATAAGGATACCACTAAACTTACTTTTATTAATGCCATTTTACAGTCATAAATTATTATTAATTCCCACATTAATTTCTGGAAATTTTTCAGCCATTGCCTTAGTTTGGAAATTCTCCCATTTGTGGACCTTTGTTTGTTCTTATTATTGTGGTAATGTTTTCTGTGTCAAGTTAAGCTTGTATCTGACTTGAATGAATGCACAAATTTACTCATGCTTCTTTAACAATGATCTAACTTCAATTCTTTCTGTGCCTGTCCTTTTTCTAACTCCAAAGGTAGATGAGATGTTGGAAGTCATCGCAGAACTGCCTTTCAAGAGACAATGACATTGATCGCCAATTGCCTTCAATTATTAGGGCATTATTGCAATTCAACGATACTACTGATGTCTATGGACAAAAGCTGAGCATACCTACATCTGCATAGCTTCAACTATTCCTTTTAGATGAAATACAGCCACCGATTTCATTGAGACTTCCTGCTTCCGGAAGTATTAATGAAGGTGAATAAAATATTTAAATTACTTAACAGCTCATATATTTTGCCAGATGTGGACTTTCTAGTGACTATTTATCAGGCCTTTCTGTTATTCCATTGGGAGCTCGGACAAAGTTGTCTTTTCTGTTTTTTTATGTATTGACAAAATTCACTTCTGCTGGAGGGAATTCATTCTTTAGGAAGGCCGTGATTCTCTTATGGTTTCAATTTTGATTTCTGTTATACACTTCCCTTAGTTAACATTATTCATCCACCCTGTTTGCTGTTTCATTTGTATGCAGACGATATGCGGATATCTTCTCAGTCCCTGCAGAGTCTACGAAGAAGTTTGATGTTTTGTGTAATTGCCTCTGTGATATTTAATCACGGGTAACTTCAAATTTTGTTAAACTTAACACAGACAAAACTGAGTTCCTATTGATTAGTTCACTGGCGCGGAGGTCTCAGGTGTCATCTGTGGTAGTTTCCATTTGTGGTAGTTCTTTTATCCTTCAGATAATGCTTGTGACCTTGGGGTCATTGTGGATTTGGTGTTTTCTTTTGAAGCCCACATCAATCATGTAATTAAAGTGTCTTACTACTGTCTTTGGAATCTAGCTGGGCTGAGACCTATGCTCTTTCTAGCCCACTTGCTAAAACTTTAATTCATATTTTGTTTGTCTGACTTGACTACTGCAGCTCTTCCTTATGCCCTTCACTGTTTGCACTGGGGACACAATCAAGCTATTTAGGAATATACGGTGCAACGCTCAAGAATTAACAACATTCATTGACTAAGTAGAGGATGTATTTTTAAAACATGGCTAGACATCAGTATCACTGGGCTGCTTCTTAGCTGGGGGTTTGTAATAATATTTCATTTAACAGGTTACTCTTTCCAGACAGACCATTAGAATTTTACATAAATCGTATAAACTCATGCTGTTATTTTTCAACCTTTTTCTGAGTGTGGATGGCCTTAAAGCATTAGAGTTTCAAGATTGCTATCACTTCATATTATTAAATGCTGTATAATAATACAATAATGCATAAAGCAAGTTGCAGCAGCATTGGTTGTGACTCTTTTACAATTCTGTCTTTACTTGTTTGTCACAAGGTCATAGGTCTCATTCTGCTCTCACTTAGGTGTTCAGAGTTCAGTGGGATTGTATAGGATTAACAGAAGCTTTAACCATGATGGAGAATTGTAAGACAATCCAGATAAAACAATACACGTATGTATGTAAGCACTTATTTAAGTTTAGAATTTGTTTATTTAGTTTAGACTTATTCCTGGTAGTCTTAAGCTACACTGAAACAAATAAAATAGTGATGCAGCCTATTGCTCTGGTATAAAAATCATGTTATGTGCTTGTATTTTTGAAAGTTTAATGTGTAAACATAGCTTAACAGCAGGTGACTGTCACATACATCTAATTATGGTTCATACGTGTTCTAAAATGTCAAGTACTTGAGGTGAAATATGCTCTGATGTACACTGAGTAAAGGTAAAAGCTATAAAAGATAATCCATAGAGAAGCACGACAACTGTTGACTGTATCTAAAATTAATCCCCTTAAAAACTCTTGAAAGGAAGAGTAACATAGAACACCAGGTGGACTACCAACAATGTACATGCCAGGATGTCAAAGCAATGCACTTCTGCTTCTGTTACTTGACACTGAGATACTCCTGAGTCTACAGGAGACAGGAAGTTGCCTAGTATTCAAATATGTTAAAAACAGCAATTAGGCAAACTTCCCCCCCCCCCCCATTTTTTTTCTTTTTCAAGTAGGTTCTGTCAGTAAATACCTGAAATTATTAATTAGCATTGCAGTCTTAGTGTTTATAGGGCAGCCAAATAGGTGAATTTCACTGCAGCGTACTGCTGCAGGAAAGCTTCATTTACACAGAGTTAAGTGGAGTAGTCTACTGTCTGCCTTTGCTATGATGTTTTTTATCTACATGCCCAACTGTAACCCAAGGCTGTGTAGGGGATACTTAGATGTGAAAATCACATATATGGGATAAACCTAATATTTTATTTATAGCAAGAACATAAATATACAACACACTACGCACTGTATGCCAGGATGGTCTAATGGCATTCTGAGCAGTTTGTTCCTAGCTGAAATGTGAACTTTCATCTCTGACAAGAAGTACTGGGACACTACAGCTTCCTCTGAAGTTGGATGCTCTTCCTGAATCATTGGAAAATTGTCTGGCAGTTACTGCAAGTGTTAATTGCTGCACTGAGAAGGTAACTTAACTTACTCCTCTAATTAGAGAAAGCACACTGGCCCAAGCAAGGGAAATGTCTGAAGCGTTGCCTAGTCGTCTGAAATGGATCCCAAAAATGAAAAGCTTAAATTTTCAGTACTCCATCAGCACTACCTGCTTTTCTTCTGCCTGTCTGTCTGCAGCCTCTGTCTGGAGGCTACTGGACTTGTAGAAAAGGAAAGGAGTCCTCAAAGTGTAAGGAGTATAGGAAATCTGAAATTAGGTAAAAACTTTACAAACAAGATCTTTCATGAGAAGATTATTCCAAAGGCTCTAAAGTGCGACTTTTGTATCAAAGATGCAAAACCTCCTTTAAAGTTTGTGTAACCCACCAAACGTTTTTCGTTTACCACAAATGCAGGTAATTTATTTTAACTGGCCATACATTTGCTCCAGGGTATATAATAGAAGAGCAAAAATTGTTTCAAAACATTATTGTAAAGATGCTACTCACTTCAGGACGTGTTGCAAAGTCAGTTTCTTCCCTTTCCACCTCAGCCCAAAAAGTTCATGGAAGCTATTTGAAAAACAAGAGAATAAGTTATAAGCTTTTCCCCACCACATAATGCAAGGGTCAAACACAAAAATAAAGGGGATATAACATGAAGAAGTATTTGTTCTGCATCATGTTGTGCTGATTTTTGGCAGCAGTTGAAGTTCAAAGAGAATTACTTTATCTCTAATATGGACATGAGTAATAGATGGCAGAATGTACTGAGACATATAGGCAGATTTATGAGGCATGCCAGAAAACAGTGGCCCGACGAGTTTATTTAAAGCCATAGATTCTGAGCAAGTCTGGAGCAAGGACTACAGCATTCATTGCCTTCCTTGCAGTAAAACTGTCACAAGCTTGCGAAGGTGAGCATAGCACCACTGCCTCCTACCCAGAAGAAATCAGAGGTATTCAATAGTCTCAAAGGCTTCAACAGCTGTATGAAACTTCTTTCTTAGCAAGTGAAGCAGCCTTTGGTTTTTGAAGCAAAATTCTTTGTGTTGTAAGTCTGCTTGACTTGATTGACTGTAGCGTGAAACAGCTCCACATAAATACAAATTTCATTGCAATAGATTTGTTAGATGGTTTGCTCACTTAGGTCAAATTTAGATGCTTGGCGTTTAGTCGTTGGCACTTTGATGTTTATATCCTCTAGTTAGTAAAAAACTTATTTTGACCCAGGAAAACGTGACCTAAGAAAGTATGAGAAAACTTCAGCATCTCTGAGGAGGAATGTAACGTTCAGCTGCAGTATAATGAAGAGAGGTGGTACTAGTAGCGGACTTACTCTGCAGTAAAATATTCAGAACTCATAATGTTTCATGGGGCCAATGCCCCTGAGAAGAGAAATAAACTCTTTTCTATGGCAGAGCAATAAATATTTATATATTGTATTTCCCAAAGTCCTCCATCAGAAGGGACAGAGAGGGAGCTGAGTTTGCAGAAGAGAAAAAGGTGCAATCCGGATCTTGCATTTGAAACCTGAAGATACAAACAAGCAGAGAGGAAGAGCTTAGAAATTAGCACATTGGAGAATTTGCAGAGAATCTACTAACTAGAAGTATTCCAGGAGTGCTGCTTTCCCCCAGCCTCTGTCTTCATGCTATTTAGGAGTGAATTTTTGAATCAACACAGATGACAGATTAGCAAATTTTGCTTTTTTGATGGAGGGAAAATTGATTGTAACAGAGGTCTTTTCCTGTAGAACCTAGGTTATCTTAGTATCCACTTAACCCTTAAGGACTGAAGAGAAGGAATAACATCCCTCTTGAGCACAGAACATTAACCTTCCCAAATGCCCAGTTGAGAAAAAGACGAGAATCAAAGATTGCAGGGAAATCATTCTCATCCACACAGACTGTGTTAAAGGCATTTTCCAAAAGTAGAAGCTTTGTGTACTTAAATGTAACTCCCACAGAACCTATTCATAAGATACCACATGAAAGAAATAAGTTTCAACTTGAATTTCTACTTTGGGGAGTTTAAGCTGTATCTCTAAGACATCAAAGCAGCCCAACTACAGTCTTAAGTCAGACAAAGCGAGGTTTGGAGATTCACAGAGCATCACAAACAACACATCTCCCATTGCAGGCATGAGAAGAGACATTCTTTGTACATGCAGTGATTCTCAAGCGCTCCTCAAATATTAATGAGATTGAGAGTTGCAATGTTCATCTAAGGAAATTTATTCACAATTTATGTAGAGGGAAAATGAGCCTTTATTATCATGAGCAAAGAGTTCAAAAAGTAGTCACTGATTTTGCAGATATTGGTAGTTGCTTTCCATGCTGAGCCAGGCAACGTGTAAAGATATCTGGCAATTTCCAAACAAAATCAGGTTTGTTTTCCTCTTCCTTGAAGCATGTAAAACTATCAATAGCAGAATGCTTTGCAGAGATAGATGAATTTATATGAACCTCTGCTAAAAAAAAAAATTAAAAAAAATGCTTTCTACGTACAGGTTTCTAAGGAATCCAGACTTCTAGAGTGAAGATTTCTGGGTTGATCCCTCTGTATGGACTACCACAGACTTAGCAGGTCATAAAGTTTTAAGGTTCCTATAGCATGTCTAGGAGCCCAGAAACCCAGGCTGTAGCAGATATCTCAGTGCTCCACTTTTCCAGAGGTTTGGAGACATCTAGCTTGTGTCAAGAAGAATGAAAAGGCTCAGATTAAATATGAAAGGGTTCTGGTCTTCTACGAACAGGTCAATAAACTGCAGTGGAAACAAATGCTAAGAAATATGTAGTTAGCTAGTTAGGAAAGATATACTTTTGTTTTTCTTTATTTTTTTTGTAGGGGGAAGAGAAACAATTTCTGTGGAAGAGTTCAGTATATGCAAGGGTTTTTTTTTCCAGTAATGGAAATACCAAACAGAAATGGTCCATTTCAGTGTTGCCTTCCCTGTTTATCAGCCTTTTGGGAGATCATGGCTCCCTGCTTTCTTTCTCTATGCAATGAATGAGTTTTGAAAACACAGGACACTGAAATTGTTGGACACAAAAAGTACCAAGCAAAATCACTAAGAGTTCCTATTTCACCTCTCACAAATGTGAATGACTGATATGACAGACAAGGCTGAAAGGCCAGAGAAGACCCAGGACTAAACTAGCAACACACGTGCTGAGACTGGGAGAACTGAAGGCAAAAGCAGGGAAGCCCCATTAGCCTCCCTAGTAAGCATCACCCCTCCCTGTTTCTAGATGAGAGACTCAAGATAATCCTCAGATTTGAGCAGGAAAAAAACAAGGACTGTTTTTAAAAGTTACCAAAGTTTACCAATGTGTCAAAAGAAATAGCCAGATGGACCCCAGTTCCAGGGATGTGAGGGGTACAACACCTGGCAAGACTATAGGAGGAGAAACTATCTATCACCTTGGGTGGCCTAGGGTGCTTGAGGCACTACAAAAGAAAAGCCATCTCTGGCATTTGGGGCTTTATTATAAGCATGTGAATGTTTATCACTCAGAGCAAAACATTACCCACATTTGTTCCCAGCAAGATCCTTTTCTGAAGTGTAAGAGAGGCTTTCAGCTGGGACGGTTTAATAAAAAGCAAGTGCAATTCAAAGAAGAATTGTAAAGTGAAGCCTACTCCAAAACACTTCTTAAAGCCCTGAGTCATTAGAGGCTGAATCACATTATTCCTGTCAGCAAGATCTCTTCTCTAACATCATCCTCTATTTACTTTACATTACCTCATGGTCCTGGTCAAACTGTGCATCTTTGACATGAACAGGAAGAATCCTAGTCATTAGGATGTGTTGATGTGATGCAAGCTCCATTTTCTGATACTAGTTAGAAAACAACAGTCCCAATTAAGGATTTACTTAGGCTCAGCCTGCACACAAAAGAAGCTTTTGCTAACAAGCAGGTCAAATAATAAGCCTTGCTTTCTGATTTTCACATTTCATTTATTTGCTGAAGCTCATAGCTGTCTGTAACAAGGGCAATTCTGAAAGTCAAAAGGTTACAGAATAAAGCATCACCCTTAAAAATTCATCATTTATCTGTCGAACAGTGACCTCGTGGTGACTCTCTTTCAGCCTCAAAGCCATTGATTGCATGGCCTTTCATTCTTCTTCTGTAAATCCTATAAACAAGCCCCTCTGAAATGCTGGAAGAAAATTTAATGTGCAACTCTTTTCACATTTTAAAATAATGATGAAATATTGGATTAGATATTAGACTAATTACCACATATTTAGCTCTTTCCAATAGTTCATTGTATAAGATTAGGTGATAAATTATCAGAAAAATATATTATTTGATTAATTTTCAAATGCTTTAAAATTTGTATAGAACATGAATACTTATCTAAGCATATACAACATTAGGCTTACTAATATGTCAGTTGTTTTGTTAAGGAGATAATCTCCTTTGATCTAGATATGTCTATGGATTTTAGTTCCTTAAGGCAAAGAGCTGTAGATGTTGGAGAGGCACAGGATTAGGAAGCTTAAGCAAGCTAAAAAAAAACCCCAAACATCTAAATTAAATCAAAAGTTACTTTGCTCCATTTGTTTTAGAGAGACCACAATATTAAAACAGTGAGTCAATCATCTACTGTTGTGTATGACACAACTGCTCAAAGGGCAGCATTAATGATGAAAAGTTTAGAAATTAGAACTGAAGTCTTTGCTGAAAGAAAATGCTCAAACCTGTAATCAAACAACTGTATTTGCAGTCTGGATGATGACAATCTTCACTGACAAAATATATCTCTTCAGCAGTACTCCTGAGGGACGTGAAAGTCAAGCTAGGCTCTTTTCTTCTCAGACATCACCTTCTGCAAAGGAAGTTCTTTAATCAAAACAGACCTCTACATTACAGAGGTGCAGCTTTGTTACCATTACTGCACCCTCTATATTCTGTTTAAGAGCTGTTATTTCTGGGGTCAATGAATAAGAGAAAGGGTTTGGGACTGAATTCCAAACTCTGATTCAAGTTCATGTGGTGGTTGCTAATAATAGCATATAGTTGATAGCATCAACTGAAATGAAGCCTACATCCCAAGCCAGTTTGCAACCGCATTGCAGAGAGACCCTTACTCTAGCCAGCCTCTTAACCAAGAAAGTTATTATTGGAATTGAACTTTTCCCTGGCTGCAGTTAAAATCCTCCTGAGGCACCTGGGAGATAAAACTGTGAAGAGTAGTCTTGCTGGATCTACAGTTTGGAAATTAGAGTGTTGGAGCTATTCTATCAATTCAGACAGCAGCTGGCCTCTGGCAAGATTTTTTTCCTTCACATTAATTAACATTTCCTCTCAGCCCCTTGGTTACAGGCACGATCATAAAATCTGTGCATGTTAGCAGCAGTTGCATCAGATACTGTTCACCCAGCCAGCTGCGCAGCAGTGATTTTCTACCGCTGCACAATGTTTCCCAGAGTTTCAGGGGGGTGGGAGACTTCAGAGGCCAGATCTCAAATGGCTGGGCTGAAATTCTGTCAAATCTATCTTTTTCCCATTTACCTAAAAATGTATCCCTTCTGGGTTAATTACATTTTCATAAGAAGCTCTCATCCTATCCTATACAGAATCAAGTTTCCATATTCAGAAATCAGTAAGAGCCTCCAATCAATGACACCGGGTCAGGATTTCACAAGTTCCTTCAGGGAAAGCTCACCTGTTTTTCCATCTCATTGATAATATACATCTCAGCTTTTCAGACTGACAGAAAATTTCCTTTAGGAAATCTTGCTTCAATAAGGCCTTGTTGGACTATAGTCTCAAGGCTTGTCAAGATTAACTTTTCTTATTAAAAAAATCTTATTCCTGTATTACTGAGAAACACTATTCTTTCAAAGAGGTGTGAGATCATGATGCAAATACATAAGCAATTTTCTAAGTACTTTTTAACCATCAGCTTGATAATATTAAATAGTTTCAGCAGAAATCATGGATGTGAACAAGATTTTCTGTGACTAAGGTTTGTAAATAACAGAACTGCTGCAAAAAAAACCCCAAAACAACAGCTTACTTGTCCAGTTTTGTCCAGTTTCTACAGAATTGATTCTCCTTTTCACTTTCAACACAATGTAAACTCATTCTCATAAAATACTAAATCACAAAAACCATAGTCAAAAGCAGTGACTAAAAAAGGGTCACAGGCAGTGGTCCCCGGGGCTCAGTTTTGGGGTCAGTCTTGTTTAATACTTTTATCAATTATCTGGATGAGGGGATTGAGTGCACCCTCAGTAACTCTGCAGATGATGCCAAATTGGGCAGGAGTGTTGATCTAATTAAAGATAGGAGGGCTCTGCAGAAGGATCTGGACGGGCTGGATCAATGGGCCAAAATCTACTGTATGAGCTTTAACAAAGCCAAGAGATGGGTCCCTCACAACAGCTGCAAGGAACACTACAGGCTTCAGGAGGAGTGGCTGGAAAGCTACCCAGCAGAAAAGGACCTGGGGGTTCTGGTTGGCAGTCAGCTGAACACGAGCCAGCAGTGTGTTCACGTGGCCAAGAAGGCTAACAGCATCCTGGCCTGTATGAGCAATAATGTGGCCAGCAGGAGTGGTGAAGCGATCATACCCCCGTACTAGGCACTGGTGAGGCTGCACCTTGAGTACTGTGGCCAGTTTTGGGCCTCTCACTACACGAAGGGCATTGAGATGCTGAAGCATGTCTAGAGAAGGGCAACAAAGCTGGTGAAGAGTTTGGAGAATAAGTCTTATGAGGAGCATCTGGGGGAACTGGGATTGTTTAGTCTGGAGAAGAGGCTGAGGAGAGATGTTATTGCTCTGTACAACTACCTGAAAGGAGTTTTTAAAGGTCGGCATTGGTCTCTATGTTAGGGGGTAATTTCAACCCACCATATCTCCCTATATCAAGTGATAGGATGAGAGAATATGAGGTTTAGATTGGATATTAGGAAAAAAATATTTACTGGAAGAGTGGTCTATCATTGGAACAAGCTGCCCAGGAAGTGGTGGAGTCGTCATCCCTTGAGGTATTCAAAAACTATGTAGGCATGGCACTCTAGGACATGGTTTAATGGCCATGGTGGTGTTAGATCTATATACAGACATTTTTCACAGTTTGAACTTTAAAGCATTGTACTAATTGAAGCTGATGAGAACCTTGAACATATTTCTGGCAAAGCAGAAATGGACTAGATCTTGGACAAAGTGCTTACATGCAATTGTATGACGATGTTCAATATGCCCCTAGCATAATACAATTGCCAGTGCTTTGTTCTTTGCATTAAAGTAACATTGTCTCCTTCCTATTACCCTTCTGGGACTTGTGGATGCATTGCTCTGGCTCTTGAAGCAAAAAGGGCAATTGAAATTAGTAGAAAAAAAATGCAGAGGAGCAGTTAGGATGTGAAATCTGGGTACAGGCATACTGTAGTTAACTTACAGAGATACCCACATTAGAAAGTCTCTTAGATGCCCTTTATAAATAATACCTGGAAGGTTTCATAGAGAAGACGAAGTCATGAAAAAAAGCCCATCTCTTATATCTTGATGAAATATATGAACTACTTGGCTGCACTAAAAAAAAAAAAGCAACAAACAACCCACCAAGAGCAGAACACTGAAGGCAACATAAACCCTATATTCATGAATAGGTCAATATCAAAGATCATCTGTAGGTCAAAACCTGGAAAATGTAGCATGCTCATATTAGTATGCAAAATAAAACATCAATGTAGAGAGTGGATTTATATGATTATACTATGAATAATTCATTAGCACAAGAAAGACAATTAGCTTTTAAAAATGATCTGACTACTATGCTTGTGTTTAGCAAATCTAACATATAGTAACATTAGGAGGTAAAAGTCCATAATGCAGAAGAAATTAAAACAAATTCCTTTAGGAGTCCAGCTGCTGCCTTATTACTAAGGGGGAAAAGGGCAGTGGATTAGACGGGTTAGATCATGCCCAGAGAGGTTAACTTGCCTGTAGTCAATACCCTTGCATTTTCAGGTGTGCCCTCAATTGACCTCATTAATATGTGCAATCCTTGCTGGAAACCTTATTTCTGAAACATTAAGCTCTGGCTGTTTAAAGTGGCTCTTGCTATGGTGATGCATCCCTTAAATTTGTAGGGAGGTTAGTTGATGGGAGGATGCAGAAGAGCCAAAGTTTTTTCATGAGAGAGGCTTTTCTGCACTTCCAGTAGATAGAAAATGGAGGGCTGAATCAGACAGAAGATAATCGATGTTATAGCTGGCGTACTAAATCAATACATTACTGGCAACCATAGCTAGTTTTAGCTGAACCTCTGCTTTCCAGAGCAATCACTCCAAATCCTGACTTAGTCATTTTCAAGATGAAATTGCATCAGGCTCTTAATCTGTATTGTAGCAGTTTGATGTTAGCCAGCCTGATACTGATAGTAATTTCCTAGGAGGCTGACTTCTGTTGACTGATACTACTCAAGAAGTGAGCTAGGCAAGTGAAAATGGACAAGAGCTTGCTGTGGAGAAGTCTTCTAGTTGGTGTTTTGCTTCTTCCTTGTATCCTGTTTCTCCAGATGGTTTGTGTAAGGGAACACAGACAGTGCTTACCTACCTTTTGGTATTTTAAAAGTATTGTGTATTTGTAACAGTTGTTCTTTCAAGAACGAAGCGTGCCACCACTAAGTGACATTATGAACAAGAAGCCAAAAGCTGATACAACAATTCAAAAGCATACAAATTAAAGTTGATTGTCAAATGGATTTTCCATTCCATTAAAAATGTCAGGATTGAAAAATTTTGACATGTAAAAGATCATATTAAGTATTCATATTAAATTAAGTGGAGACAACCCCCAAAAATAGTACAAGCATTGTGCAAAATTAAGTTCTGAAAATAATTAGTTTTCCCAAAATGTTTGGATCCAAATATATTGTTGACATTTGTATCCTTCCTTTCATTTTATATTTTAAATAGCAGGGTTTTTTTTAACTGAAGCAAATTTTTCTTTACATAATGTGTCCAAAAAAAAAAAAAACAAAAACCAACAAAACAAAACATTGCTTTGCTCTGGTGTTTTACTTCTTTTCAACTGTTATTGCCACCATTATATACACAAATAACATGGTTTGTTTTTATTATATTATAATATATAAACATTATCTATCCATATAATTTGTCATAATTAAATTTGCCAATGTAAAATAGCCTCAATGAAAACTTTCGACCTACTTTAACATTACCATACATTAACCATTATACTGTTATACTGTCTGGATTAGGAATAAGACTAACAATTATAACATTATGATTATGTTTTTATCATTAAAAATGTTTTTGCTATCAGGTGAGCATTTAACCCCAGATGTACTCATTCAACACAGATCTTCTTACTGAATAGCAGTGGATTTTTGAGTTTGGTCTTCAAACGGTTTTGGATGTTTCTGCACACCCAAGTAAAGGAGAGCCAGAGGACAGCACCTGACACAAAAGGTTGAGTGGCACCAACTGGCTCCCTTCTAAACTCATTAGGGTTATTGGCCTACCAGAGCAGATTGGCTGTTCCATCCCTACACAATGCTTGGTCCTCTGTCTCCTGCCCTTTGGAGTGCCTCTCATGCTTGTTACTATTTGGGGTTGAGGACACTAGTTCAAAGCTTATTAGACAGTGCTTCAGACAACCAGAGCACTGTTTTTAGCTTGAAGCTGGGAGAGTGCTGTGCATGCCACATGGTTGCTGCATGGGACTCTGTAAAGATACAAAAGAAGACTGATGGAAGAAGCCAGACTGAGTGCATGTGTGGTCCTTGCTGTCTGTCAGCTGAGGCCGCTGGTGTGAGCTACTTCCCAAAGCCAAAAGTCTCAGATAAAGATGGATGTGAACTAACGGTTCAGCAATGTCACCAGTCCGGAGACTTGTGTTTAGCAGGTCACTTGTCTTCTTTTACTCAGCAATATAAATCCTGTAGTCTGGGCAAGGTCCCAAGGTGTGTGACAATTTAGTTGGTGGGAAAAGTGTCTGAATTTCTTCCTTTTCACAGTGTGCCTTTATTTCCCAAATTTTCATTGTCTGTATTAGAAAGCTCTGTCAACAGAAAGACAGCCAGCATGGTGTTAGTGGCCACATTTGTTTTGCACTCAATGTTCACTGTTGCCTGTTTGCGTTGGTGGTTTTGTTCTCACTCAGCCATGGAAAGATGTCTCCGTGTTTGGTGCACTTCTTCTGTCCTGTACTGAGATTTTGGTGTGTTTTGTGCTGTAAACAGCTTTTGCACCCTTTTCTCAAATAACAGCAACATTTCTGAGCCACATTTGCAGTGGCTCCATCTTTTTTGTATCAACAGCTACTCCTTTTCAGAAGATTTTTACTCTGCTGCAAGCATATAGTGCTATTCAACAATTGCTCAGCTGTCCAGTTTATAGAATGCTGCATAGCAAATGCACTTGATTAAAAAAACAAGTTAAACTCCACTACCAGGATGCCTTTCTAATTCTTCATCCACTCCAGTATGTGCAACCCATAGTTGCACACTACTGCTGTGACCTTGCCTTCTGCAGACACATCCCAGCAATCCATTTGTAGAAGGAGTTGTAGGTGTCTGTGAACTCACTTGAAGTGTGTTTTAAGATGAATAAAGAATTATTCATAACAGGTTTTTACTAGAGCTGCTGACGTAGCAGCTTTGGAAAAGCAGTTGAAGACACAGGCTAGAACTATCCTTAAACACTGCATAAAAAGTTACTACTTTAAGACTGGAAGAAGGACACAAGTGCTATGACCTGGTTTTCAGTCTGAAGTACCAAAGACATAGAGACAGCTAGGTAACACAGATGTAATGAAGACAATCCACAGCACAGGGAATTAAGGCAATTTGATCATAATTCACAATCACCTCCATGAGGAAGAGATTTCTGGTAGCAGAAGGTAATTTATCTAGTAAGGAAAGAAATCACCGAGACATGCATTACTGAAAGCTGAAGCTAGGTAAACATGGGCTCTAAGTAAGAAACATTTATTTTATTTATTTTATTTATTTTATTGTATTGTAACAGATCATTAATCACTAGCAGAGTTTACATAGGGACACTGTGTTACAAAGGGATTGTTTGGTGAGTCTATCCTGGCAGTGACTCATACCATAATCCTTTCCTCTTGACATAATTTTGCACATCTAGACTCCTGCCTTCAGTGCACTCTGCTATGTAAACAACAACTCAACATTTATCTGATAACTCTGCTGCACATTTATGAATTTTAATCAACCATTGACACACTTACATGAAGTGAAACAAATGAGCAGAGTTGACAAATGAGATTTTTGCTTAGAAAGGATTTTAGATTCATATTAATATTCAGTTCCTCTCTAGGACTCACAACATCAATTGTATTTTGGTGCTTATATGGCTGCCTTGAGCTTACATCATTATTTTCTATAGCCCAAACAGGGAGCCTATTGTGCTGAGCATATAATAAAAAGACAGCTGCTGTTTCCAAGAGCTCAATCTAATACAGAGAGAACAAATGGTAGTAGATGAGTATAAAGTAAGTCTGAACTACATTCAACAAGGTAAGAAACACTGTTGATATATCAGTTAACTAGCTGTCAGAGTCACATTATTGGAATGTGTTCCAAATATACAGCATGCAACTGTATATATTCTTCAAAATATGGATTAGAATTAGGTTTTTTAAAAGCTGTTCCTGGTTTGTCAGCTAATGCAATTTTCCCTCTTTTACCTCTGCTACCCTGATTCAGTCCCTGACCAAGCTCCCCTCAGGTAAAGGTCTTTGTGCCTTTGATTATTTTATGGTGCTAGCTGCAGCCTAGTTTTCATCAGAGGTCTTTCGCAGCAGACTAACAGCCCCATGAATGAAATCAGCGGGGAGGCTCTTCATTATCGCAATTCTGGCAGTGAAGTCTCTGTACTTTTATCACTGTACTGGTATCAATTATTTGGAGCCACATTAAATAAATGAAGTCAGTAACATGAATATGTCATGCCCAATTCATACAGAGGCTCATGAACTCTCTTTAAAAAAACCACCAAAACTCTCTTTTATGCTTGCTGCTTCCTTTACAATTTTTTTTGTGAGCTCTGACCTTAGACATTTCTCAATCATTGCAAGCATGCTTAGTTCAAGATTGAATACACATCCATTTTATACAGGTTGAGGGGGGCAAAAACCATAAGAAAAGCAGATGGCATTAGAAAAAAAATTACTTTTCAAAAAAAGGTTCAATGACCTCCATATAGATATGACATGTTAAAGTCACTGACTTCTTTTAAATTCAGCACTTGCATATATATGTTTACTATTATACAATGTACTTGTAAGGGCAAAGCCTCTTCAGCATTTGATCTACAATATTTATTGTAGAGTTCTGACTCACCTTCCTTGGGTGTATCCCAGTCACCATAATAGCAGTGATGACAATGAAATGGGACTGAATTGGCCAGTGCCCTTTGGTTGTTTGATGGGTCACAGCAGCATACTGATTGCAATTTAAAGACAATTTTATTTGGTTATTGCTTCTACTGAATCATAATTAGGCTTTGCAAAGCCTAGTCTCAAAAAAAAAATGAATTAAGAAGTCTCTGGGATGTGTGTACTATTCTAAAACACTTCTAACAAAAAACCCATAATTTGGTCTTAAGTAATATTTTTTTTTTTAAATCTAATGGGCTATTAACTTCAGAAACCCTAAAGCAAGTTCATTCTGCTTGTAATTTAACTGACCTGTTTAAACACAATAGGTAAAACACAGAACTATGATGGGAAAGGATATTTCTTGAACACTGCTTTGCATATGTTCAGAATAAAAAATCCCTAGAACCTTTGAGCTTACTGAGAGTAGAATTACTTGCAGATGGAAGGAGTAATGGGTAAGTGTTTTATGGGAGTGTTTGCAAACTGAGGCTTCATCTCAGCCACATTTGAACATGTTTCAGCCTCCTTTCTTCTAACATTAATCAGTGTGGCTGAAAGACTCTCGCGAACATGCTTCATTCAAACCTGCCTGAGAAATGCTTTCTGTGCTTACAGTCAACCTGGCAGCCAAAAGACTGGCATGCTGCTTAGGTGGCCAATTGCAAAACCAAAATAACAAAGAGTGAATAGGAAGAAAACATAATTAAAGTGAATACATCTTGTAAATAAGCACAGTCAGGATACAATCTGATGAAATGACTATGCAGCCTGTATCCCATGTTATGATGTGCATTGATGCTTAGTTCATATGCATGCCTGCTGAAATTTACAGAGAAAAAATCCTTTTACAGAGACAAAAGTATTTACCTCAGGATTTTGGAGGAAGTGCATCAAATTAGATCTGTGGGTTCACTAGGACTCAGTGGTGTGCATATCTGAGCAGAGGCTTGCTTCTTTGCAAAACTACAGTTGACCTCACAAGAAACACTAAAACCTCACATTATTTTTAAAGTTTTCATTAAAATGGGGCAGGACTGGTGGAATTCAGATCAGAAATATGCAGCCAATAATTAGTAAAAAGAAATTAAATAACTTTTTCTTGGATCCCTTGAGTTTGGATGCATTCTTGTTTTATTTTTAAGCAATTTCTTAGACATAAAGTGAACTGGGAAACTGATTTAAGGGAAATTCAGGCACCTCCACTTAAAAAAACTATGACTGCCAGTCAGAAACAGGAATAATTCTTACCCGAGAATTTCCAAACAGACCACACTAGAATGATGTTCTCTGTTCAGGAAATCAAGCAGAGCACAGAGAATGTCTTTCTCTCAGTCTCATGTCATGTGATAACAAACTGGAAAAGTTTAAAATAAGAGGCAATGCTACTGTATTGCAGTTTGCTATTCAGTTATCTCTTTTTCCTGTAGTGTAAATTATAGAATACTTTAACAAAGGACATTTCATCCTGAGTTAAGCCTTTTTGCTTAGCATTCATCTCACATAGTTGCTCAATCACAATGGAGATATTGGTGTGAAGAATTTTTGGCATTCCTTGAAGTCTCTTTGCGTGCATTGTCCAGTAAGACAGGTGTGAGCGATGCAGCAGTCCTTCACGTAATGTTCATTCCTGGCATTGTCATGCTATTTCCTGAGTAAGGCTGTCAGCCTCATACCCACAGTGACAAGAGAAAATGGGATTGCACTGCTCTTCAGAGAGAGCAAAAGACAAATGAGTCAAGTACACAGCTCACTCATCAGAAACTGCAGGCATCCCTTAGTTTGAAAACATTTCCACTTATTCCTAAACTGTTCTTTGTAATTCTACTGTCTGGTTGCCCTGCAAGTGCTTGTCATCACTGCAAGGGCAATCCTAAAGCCAACCTTTCTGAAATCCACAAATTAGAACAAACAATCAGATAGATGCAATGCTATGTATTAAACATGAAACAACACATCCTACTGTCTTTAAAGGTGAAAAGAATTTAGAAAAGACCTTACTGTGATGAATACTACCACCTCCATTTGTTTCCGATCACTATCACACTACACAGATGCAATGACTGAGAAAGAAACTTGAATTTGTTGCTAGAAGACCACTGTAACATCAATCACTTGAAATAAAAATGTCATGCTTATGAGTCTTCAGAAAATGCTGCACTTAACTTCCAAACTGTTGCTTTCAGAAAAGGCTAATTCGGGGTTGGGTACATTAATGTCAATGTCCTATAAAAGTGCCAGCTAAAAAAAAAATGTCAGCAAAGACATTTTTTAAGCCTGTGTCAGCACAAAAGGGTGCCTCAGTTGTTTCATCTCACAACAGCTGCCTGCTTTCATTGACATTTGTTGCCCTTTCATTGTGCACTCATCCTAACCTCATAGGTTATTTCCTGGCCTCCCTTCCGTGACCTATGACCAGTGATGACCTTTAGCTAGAGAATGTGACATTTTGTTCTCCTCTGGCTGACATGTGATGCCCTCATTATTCAGAGGTATGTGAAAATAATGACCTGCACTGACCTCTCAGTTTCCTTTTGCTTATTGGTCTACACTAGGTGCTTGTTCAGCAGATTGCTATGACTAGGTGGTGGGGTGTACAATTTCTTTTGAAGAAGGAAGCTCGTGAATTGCATCAACATTTTAGTTCTTTGTGTCTTGCTCCATTAGAGGAGTGGGAGATGAGGTAGTGCAGCTGGGGGAAGTAGTTTAGGATTAACAGTTAAGTTTGGGTGTCAGGAGCATTATAGGATCATGTTGGGTGAAAAAGAACTTTGAGTTAGAGTCCAACCATTATCTAAATGCTAGCAAGTCTGGTGCTAAACTATATCCCTCAGCACCGCATCTGTGTATCTTTTAAATGTCTCCAGGGGTAGGGATTCAACCACCTCCTTGGGGAGCCAATTCTCGTGTTTTATAACCCTTTCACTGAAAATGTTTCTTCTAATATCCAATCTAAACCTCCCCTGGAACAACTTAAGGCCATTTTCTCTTGTTCTGTTGCTTTGTATTAAGGAGAAGAAACCAATACTCGCCTCATTACAACCTCCTTTCAGTTAGTTATAGAGAGCAATAAGGTCTCCCCTCAGCCTCCTTTTTTTCCAGACTAAACAACCCCAGTTCTCTCAGACACTCCCCAGAAGACTTTTCTCTAGACCCTTCACCAACTTCATTGCCTTTCTCTGGACACACTCCAGCAACTCAGTATCTTTCTTGTAGTGAAGACACCCAGACTGAGCACAGTATTCAAGGTGTGGCCTCACCAGTACTGACTATGGGAGGACAATCACTTCACTGGTTCTGCTTGTCACACTGTTCCTGATAGAGGCCGGGATGCTGTTGGCCTTCTTGGCCACCTGAACTTCTGGTTCATGTTCAGCTGACTGTTGACCAGAACCCCCAGGTTCTTTTTCTTCTGGATAGCTTTCCAGCAACTCTTCCTGAAGCCTGTAGCGTTGCTTAGAGTTGTTGTGACCCAAGTTAAGGATCCAGCACTGGGCCTTGTTAAATCTCATACTAATGGCCTTTGCCTGTTTATCTGGGCTGCCCCTGGTCCTTCTGCAGAACCTTTCTGCTCTGAAGTAGATCAACACTTTCTCCTGATGCAGTGTTATCTGAAAACTTACCGAGGGTGCACTCAATCCCCTCATACAGATTTTTGACAAATATATTCAAAAGAACTAGCTACAGAGCCTTAGAGAACACCACTTGTGACCAGCCTCCAACTTCACAAGTCTGGCAGATATAGTCAAAGTCCTTTGATCTTATGGAGCAGCAGTTGAATCCCAGGCTGGATACTTACCTTAAGGTACTTCAAATGGTACAGGATGCCAGTGCATGACCTACTGATTCAAGACCTCAGTTCTCAGTCATCTGAAAGAATGGACGACTAAGTAACCTTAGGAATTCAAAACAGGAGTTGAAATTAGTAGCTTTCCCATCACCAAGATTTCTATGCCTTCCCTGTTGTTACCATGGTGGAAACAGAGTCACAGTTACAAGAAATACATGGTAACAGTGCTTTCTCAAGAAAGTCACTTTCTGCATTTCAAATGGTGGAAGTTTCAGTATTCTTCAGAAATGCAAGCCTGAATACAGGACATTTTTTCAATAAGTAGACTTTTTCTCCTGTGAGGTGAGATGATCCCTCATGGACTATAGCAAATATTTCAAATACTGAAAGTATAAAGGAGGAACAATCCACTTTATGTGGGAGATTGTAATACCAAATAAGAGATTACTCAAGACATAGCCAGTGTGACGAGTTAAACCTCCTTTCCTTGAAGAAAAGATGGTTACTTCATTTTAGAGATGCAGGCATGTATGAAACAGCATAAGGAACAGATGGCTGCTTAAGAGAATTCCTGACTATAAACAGCCCCTATTAAGAATATAGAAATTAATCAACTGAGGACTAAGCTCTACTTCTGGTTGCATAAGAACAGAGCAGCAGAAGGAGATGTTAACATATATGTGTTTCTGTCTGAGAAAGAGAAAGCAGAGCCTTTCCCACTGAAAGGTGGGAAGCTTCTCTGGGTCTGAAAGTTAAGATGGAAAAGATTTTAGTTACTTGGTGTGTACACCAGGAAAGGCATTGAAAACCAGGATCAAGATTTTGACCTTGCACATTGTTCAAACTAATGCAGAAACTAGGGGAAAAGTCCTAGTAACAGCCTTTATTGGTAAAGTATTCTCCACCACCTGGAAGTTGTAAAGAACATCATGTTAGAATATGTCCACTAAAGGTGTAAAAGGTACAATTAAGTGACACCTGGACATCAAATTCCACACTTTGAGGTCTGACCTGGGCATCTGGGCCTTCAGGCCAACCATTCATCCTCAACTGTAATCCCCCTAAATAACCCATTAAAAATTCAGACAGACACTTAGAATCCTTCAGTACAGTGGAAGAGGGATTCTAAGTTTGCATTACAGGAAGCCTGGCTTTGGGTTGAAATAGACGAGTTAGTATAATCACAGGATCACAGGACGTTAGGTGTTGGAAGGGACCTCTGGAGATTTCCGAGTCCAACTCCCTGCCAGAGCAGGACCATAGAATCTAGAGCAGGTCTCACAGGAATGCATGCAGACAGGTCTTGAAAGTCTCCAGAGAAGGAGACTACACAGCCTCTCTGGGGAGCTGGTTCCAGTTCTCTGTGACCCTTACAGTAAAGAAGTTCTTCCTCATGTTGACATGGAACTTTCTGTGCTGTAGTTTACATCCATTGCCCCTTGTCCTATCACAGGGTGCAACTGAGAAGAGCCTGTCCCTTCCTTCTTGGCACCCGGGCCTCATATATTTATACCCCTTTATTAGATCCCTTCTCTTCTTCTCTCCAGACTAAACAGCCCACTCCATCATTTTTCCAGGGATGGAGGTGAGGCTCACTGGTCTGTAGTTTCCTGGAATCTCTTTCTTGCCCTTTTCGATGAATGGAGTGGCATAGGCTTTCCTTCAGTTCTCAGGTACCTTTCCTGTTTGCCAGGATTTTGCATAAATGATGGAGAGTGGTAGAGTGACATCAGCTCTCTCAACTCTCTTGGGTGCATCACATCAGAGCCCATGGACTTGTGAATATTCAGTTTATGTAACTGATCTCTAACCCAGTCTTCATTGACTAGTGGAGAATCTTCCCTCATCCAGTCGTCTTCTCCTTCATTCAGGGTCTGGAGTTCATAGGGGAGTTTAGCCTCAGGAGTAAAGACTGAAGCCAAGAAGGCATTCAGCAACTCTGCCTTCTCTGCATCCTCAGTTATCAGGGCTGCCTCCTCGTTCAGCAGTGGGCCCACACCTTCCCTAATCTTCCTTTTCCTACTGATATATTTGAAGAAGCCCTTCTTGTTCTTTTGTACTTCCTTTGTCAGTTTTAGTTCTAAGAGGGCTTTGGCCTTCCTTGTTGCCTTCCTACATGCCCTGACAATGTCTCTATAAAAATATTTTACATATCTTAGAAGAAAATGCTACCAATAGATACTTGTATGTCAGCTGCCTAACCATAGGTATGACTAACCAGTTGTAGGTGTATATCTTCATCTAAAGGAAACATAGCTGAAAAGTTTTGAGAATACTGTCCCCTGTCTACCAAGATCACCCTTTTTCAACTTCAGCTTTGCTGCATCAGTCCCAGCAGCAGGTCTAGGCAGCAGGCTGAAACCCAAGAATGGCAGAAAGACATTGCATCTGTGATATAACACGTCTATTCTGTCAATCATTTCACAAATGCCCCTGGTATTACATTTCTGAGGACCAGTTACTGATGGATTAATTGAAGGGAAAATAAGAGTGTAGAAGTGGATCCTAGCTGGTGCCAGGCAATCCTCTTGTCCCTGACCTGACAGTCCTGTCACTAAGCAGGGCTGTTACATGAATCCTGCAGTTTGCCTTTGGCTGACAATAATTTTCATATAACTTACACATGGAATGCTTTTAAAATGGTTCAGCTAAGTAACAGACACACTTTTACATGTGGCTTAAGCCTAGATCAGATGTCAGATTACTTATGACCAATGATATAAATGAGCAAACCCTAATGCCAACATAGCTCTGGAAGGTCTTACAGAAACCTTCTAGAAATATATTTATCAAGTGCCAAAAAGATTGTGACACATGAAATAATGAGTTGATTTTGATTGTTTTGGGTAAGAAAGACAAATTTTTTATATATCAAGAACATGAGTTTAGGAGGATAGCACTAAGGTAAGTTGTAAAGCCAAGAGCATGTTTAGACTTTATTGTCTTTATTTTTCCCCAGAACCACAGTCTCAGAAATATTCTGTTTTTGTTCCCTTCCATCTCATTTGCCTCTCATTCTTCAGGAGCTCATAGGGTTTCACTCCCCCCAAGATCCATAAATCAGTTGATTAACTTTCAGTCCAAGACTGTTTTATATGAGTAGAAGAAATCTAATTGGAATACAATCACCCTCCTACTGCTTTTCACAGCTTTCTTTGCATCTCAATGTGATCTGACTTTCAGATATCTCTTTTTGTAAGATATTTATTTTTTTCCCATCATGCCCTGAGCCCAATTGTGCTGCTATCTTTTTCTGCCATTTTAAGCTCTGGCTGTAAATTAACTATTATCCATGTGAAATAAGCTCCTTTAGAGTTCATAAGCAGTATTTCAACATGATAGCTTCCAGACTAGTCGCACAGAAACAAACTGCCCAATCCCCTGAATATGAAGGGTTAACACCAGTTTCTTTTTCCCCTCTCTCAGCATGGGTGCTTAGGGAAGAAGCTCTTTTGTAAAGTGAACTACTGCATGGACTGAAAAAGGGAGTCTGGAAATGCAGAACTCCATTTGCAGGTGCTGGATGAACTCCAGGTTGGGGAATCTTTGTGTTACAGTTCTGGTTACTTGTTTTCATTTATGCTGACAGACATTTAATACAACCGAAAAAATCCTGCTGGTTACAGGCCAATCATTGCCCTTTACTGGCTGATTTTTTTATTAAAAAAAAAAAAAGAAAGTAAGAATCTATGCAAGTCACAAACTTTGTGCTCAAAGTTTTCTTTAGATTCTCCCTTCCTGCACTCCAAGCTTTCTCCAGACTAAACAGAGCATGTCTATGGGAGAAGTTAATACTCAGGACTAATTAAATACTTGTATCACTACTCAGATGATGTTTCTGTAGTGATTTCTTTATGTATATATGTGCTAAAGATAGTACAATATCTGAGAAAAAATAAACTTTAGCCACTTTTAGATATTCAGATATCAAATGGAAACAGCTTAATTATTGCCACATGACCATGAATGGAGCCAGAACACAAGCAGCATGATATGATTCCTACAGCTCTATAAAACCTGCAAGAGGATGCATCTTCCTGTTTGCATCCTGAGTCATTTACATCAGGGACCTGTCAGACAGCACCGCAGTTTCCAATTTCTCTCCTTTTCCAACAGGCACCAGGGTACCATCCAGACTGGAGCAGAAAGGTACATTTCTGGATTTCATCCTAATGTGGAGTCCAGACATGGCAAGATGCCAGCTCCACGTCCCATAGTTTAGATATGACCTATCAACCTGTTAAGCAACTGAGTGTCATTTAAATAACTACATACCAAGGCCAGATTTTCTTCTCGTATTTTCAGCAGTCCCACCTGCCTCAACAGAGCTACTTGTTCAAATATCTTGTGGAATCTGACCCATCAAGTGTTGGAACAAAACCTTGCAACCAGTTAGTTCTGAGTTTGAAGTGTAACGTGGACATTGAATTAGACTTCTAATCTAAAGTAAAATTAATGATTAGAATGATTAAGCCATTGAACAAATACATCTCAATTCGAAGGTGCTTGTGAATCAGTGACAGGCCAATTAATCAGAAAGAAATAGATATTTCACTTTCTGTGCCATCACATGTATCATTTTACAGTGGTATAAGTTTTCTCACTTGAGTTTTCAGCAGTCTGAAGGAAAGGAAGATCTAACTTAGTGCAGAAATTCCACTGACAGGATGTATTTTTTGTGTGCTTGGTTTTGTTCAGAACAGCTTCTTTGTGTCTAAATTTTCAAGTAGTTATTTTTCAATATAGCAGAGAATATACAGTGAGGACGAAGATGGTGTTTATCTCAACATACTTCAGGTATTTCTAGGGAAAATGTTTAAATCTGGACCAATCACTAAAAGGTTCCCTTACAATGTTCTTGAAGGGGAAACTTCTCTGGCCAAATGAAGATGCATGTTTTTTTCCCATTGCTAAATGAAGCCAAAGTTGATTTACTTAGAGGAAGATATCTACATGTACCTATCTTCAAATCTTTCTTTCCTACTGACCATAGCAGTTCTAAAAGATAACATCCACATTGGTGCTCTACTAGCCATACTGGCAGGGACTTTTTTTTTTTTTGCCAATGTTCTCTCCACTCTTAGTAATTTCTTAAATTGAGTTGTCATGGGGATGCAGTCTCAGGGTGCCCTCACTTTCTCTCATCCACTCATACACAGCATGCACTCTAAAATACCTTATGCAAATAAGTTCCAAGCAGAGTTGCTTGCCATTAGCACAGACAACTCCAGAAGAAAAACCTAACAGAATTTGTTAGTGGGAATTCTGTTTGTACCCCTGCAGTGATTCATAGTGCACTTGACTGGTTTTGCCTATCTGGTTTTTTTTGTTTGTTGTTGTTGTGTGTGTTTTTTTGTTTTGGTTTGGTTTGGTATTGTTTTCACAAAGTGAAAAAAAATGTCATTTTAGGTACCTTTTCTCAAATTACAAGTTTTATTGATATCATACCCGAAAGCTGGTTTCAGCTGCTGGCAAACTGCTAGCACAAGAGAAGGGTTTCCTGGATATCACCTTTATCCAAACACAGATAAAGTGCAACCAAACCATTAAGGCATTGATGGAGAAGGAAAGAACTAGACAAGAAACCACAGCTTGGTTGTGATGAAGTCAGACTGAACAACTATCAGCATTTATGCTTTGTTCCTACAGTGAAAACATGTATACATGCATACAACCTGACTTTGCTGAGCATGTCCAGCTTGAACCTGAGGTTAAGTTTGTATGACACAGTATGTAGAGATACC
The DNA here is from genome assembly GCF_027791375.1 of Indicator indicator. Taxonomy (NCBI): domain Eukaryota; kingdom Metazoa; phylum Chordata; class Aves; order Piciformes; family Indicatoridae; genus Indicator; species Indicator indicator. Next base: position 105,586,194 of record NC_072010.1, on the reverse strand, counting down.
TGACTTATTGTGGACACCCTTGGGCATCCTATGTGAGTGCTATCCCAGAAACACCAGGAGAGCATTGCACTTTTACTTTTGCATGCCACTACACACACTGTGTCTCTCAGGCCTCACTACCTTTGCTGGAACTGAGGTCTACTTAATAATTCACTGGTCGAAGCACTGACCACCCAGCCAATGTCAACTCAAACCAAGCTACCAGTAAAGCTCCCAAGAGGCCCAGGCCCTGTCACATCTGCTGCCTGAAATGGCAAATTTTGAAACTGTGAGTAGCACAAAATCTTTGGTTTACTTTCAACTACTGAAGGAAAGAAAATAACCTATCATCCATGAAAAATTCAAACACAGCTTTAAAAGCATTAGCCACACAGAAATACTTGTGTTACATAAAGTGTGCCTTATGAAACAGTGGGAGATCTGTCTGAAATTATCAAGAATTACAAAACCTCCCACTCTGAAGGTGAAAGGAGAAGCAAGGTTATAATTATATATATGACTAGGGGGGGAAACAGTTGCTCTGTATAGAGTGTGGGATCCAAGCAGTGTCAAAGTGTTCTAAAACATTAAAGTGTTGGAGGCTGGTTTCCTGAAGCCAGGGATTTGTTGGTGGTTTTTTGTTTTGTTTTGATTTTGTTTTGTTTGTTGATTTGGCTTGGTTTTGTTTGTTGTTGTTTTTTTTTTTTTCTTTTCTCTTTAAGCTCCTCTCTCTTCCCTGAGGAGATCTCCACTGTGAGGTACACCACATCTCTACTCTCAGAGCAAAGGATTCAGATGCTCTCTAACCTTAACCTGATTTGGTAGCATCACTCCCTTTCACCTTCTCTTTGCATCCTCACTCTTTCACTCTCACTTCATTGGTGTGATTCTCAGTGTAGACTTATAACACCTGCAGAAAAACTGGATTACAAGGTTTATATATTTTTAGGCTCCACAACCATATTTACCGAGTGTAAACTAGGATTACAGCCTGTTCTTCTGGGACATGGGGCAACAGAAACAAACAGAAACATGACCTTTGAAGGGTTCTAAACTCCAATTGTATCTTACATCATCTTGCCTTAACTGACTCAAGAAACATACAAACAAGTAAAGATATGGCACTTGAACACTTTATTGATTGCATTTCCTAACCCTTCTGAAGTAATCTCTGATTTGAATTTGAGTCAAGAGCAAGTTAAGTCTCTCCCTTAACAATTAATTTCCTTTACAGGTTAAGCAGTGTCTGTTTCATTGGCTTTCTCTTCTACCCTTTCTGCTTTTACAATTTACTTCCATTTTCTCAGCAGTCTCCAAAAAGGGCATCTCTGTTACAAAAGCATTTCCCACATTTGCCTTCACTCACCATCTGCACACGTCTCTTTCCCTAATCAACTGCTTGCAGTCTGATCAGATGGCCAAACTCAATTTGTGGCCAAAGCACTCTTAGAGCCACGTGAACTGTGGGGTCATGGGGTCAGGGCTGAGACAAGGCAACTCTTCCTCTTTCTGTATGGCTGGCTTCAGCTTAAATGGAACAGAAAGACATGCTGAAGGTCTATAAGATTCTTCTTCCCAGTATATTCGTGAATATCTTCACTATAGACCTGTACATAGTGGCAATTACAGTTGCTTTTGGGTGGGAAAAAAAAAAGCAAGCAAGCTTTTTCATTCTGTTTTTCTCTTTTCATTTTTTTACATCTGAAAATTCAGCAACGTGATTTTAGCAAACATCAAACTGGCACAGCGGTGGCTGCTGCACATCTAAAAGACCTCTTAGGTGTCCACAGTCTCAGGCCTCAATAAACGTTTCTAAGGGTACAGCAGAAGTCGACATTTGTTAACCGTCATCATATGTAATATATGGTATCTTTAGTGCAAGGAAAAAGAAGTACATCTCCCTAATACTGCTGTGATAACTGTTGACAAGTGCTGGCATTTAAACAGCAATCAAAACAAGACCTGACCCTGCAGCGTCTCTACAAGTATCATTAGTCACCTACTCGAGCCCACTAAAATCAAATGGCATTGCTCTCTCATGACTTCAGATTTCAGGATCAAGCCCTTAGTGAGAAAAGTAACTCTCTTGCAGTAAGATCCTGCTCCACACATGCTAATGGGCATATTCAATTGTAGCATGACAGAGCTTGTAGTATAAACGTGAAGTCTGTAATTTTAAGGCATTAAACTGTTATTAACCCAAATTTCTAAGGTATTTTAATTTAAAACTTCAAAGAATACCTAATTGGACAGTAGGCATTCCTGCCATTAATTAAAATACTGTTGATGAACAAAGCACAGTCCATGAAGCTATATAGCTTAAACCCCAGAAGCTGTGACCCAGCACTCCAGTAGAGTGCTATAAAGCCACATATTTCAATCTGACATATTCTTAAAGGTAAATCTCTGTCACACCCTGCCCACCTCATGATTCAAAAACTTGTCAAAATGCATCAGATATGGCTTGTCATTATGTCAGTGAAGTTTGGTGGCATTAATTTCTTTGGGTTTTAAGGGATTTAAATAATGGTAAAGACCTTGATAGAAGTGCACAAGACTGCAAGTAGAGGACTTTAACAGCTCTGAAGGAGCTATTAAGCTTCCTGATGTAGATACACATTGCCTGGTCTTTTCTATAATGTGGATTATATAAATTAGAATGAAGTGATTTTAAAGAACATTGATTCTTGATTTGATAAACTATAATGGCAAATCATCAGGAGCTATTGTGTAAATAACCATTTAAAAAAATTGTTATGTCATAAAATTCTTATGTAATGTACTTATGGTTCTTTATGTGCTGAGTAACCACTTTTCAACATTAAGTAATTCAGCCAAAGATACATTTTTAAATTAAGTATCTTTTTAGTTATATATGATTTTAAACAGATTGTTTTATATCACTCAGCATCTCCTTTTTGTACTTTTGATACAGAAGAGCCTGCATATACTGGAGCTGTTAAAGACAAGCTGAATGAAGAGTAAGTGAGAGTGCACACAAATGTATGAGGTTCAACAAGAGCAAGCACAGGGTTCTGCACCTGGGCTGGAACAATCCTTGCTCTCAGTACAGACTAGGTAAAGAGGGGATAGAAAGCAGCCCTGAGGAAAAGGACTTGGGGGTGCTGATGGAGAAGCTGGATATGAGCAGGCAGTGTGCACTTGCAGCCCAGAAGGCCAAATCACATCCTGGGCTGCATCAAAAGATGTGTTGCCAGCAGATCCAGAGAGGTGATTCTGCCACTTTGCTCTGGCGATACCTCACCTGGAGTACTGCATCCAGGTCTGGAGCCCTCAATATAGGAAGGATATGGAGCTGATGGAGCAGGTCCAGAGGAGGGCCACAGAAATGTCTGGGGAGTGGGAGCACCTCTGCTACGAAGACAAGCTGCGGGAGCTGGTGTTGTTCAGCCCGGAGAAGAGGAACCTTCAGGGAGACCTAAAAGCAGCCTTCCAGTACCTGAAGGGGGCCTGCAAGAAGGAAGAAGAGAGACTGTTTACAAAGGCCTGTACTGATAGGATGAGGGGTAATGGTTTCAAACTTGAGAAGAGTAGATTTAGATTGGATTTTAGGAACAAGTTCTTTACTATGAGGGTTGTGGAACACTGGAACAGGTTGCCTGGTGAGATAGTTGGGGCCCCATCCCTTGAGATACTCAAAATGAGGCTCAACAGGGCTCTGGGGAGCCTGATCTAGTTGAAGATGCCCCTGCTTGTTGCAGTGGGGGTTGGACTAGATGCCCTTCAGAGGTCCCTTCCAACCTAGACCATTCCATGATTTTATGATTCTATGATTCTACAATTCTATAAAATGATGCTAAAATAAAGCAACTACATTCAAGAAAGCAGACACAGAATGACAAAGGATAATGCTCACAGCTGGAATGTCATGGATTGGGAATGGAGCACACAGAGGGGAAAACAGAGGTAAAAGGGTGATGCAAATACCACCCACACAAATTTTTCCTGCTGGAAACATCAACACATTGCAGGAGGGGTATCAGTTCCCTGCGACAGCCATTTTGTTAGTGACTCACTCAATTGGCCTAACTGATATGCCAGAAAGTATTTACAATATCAGCAATGTAAAACTGAACATCAGTGAATATGACAGCAAAATTACTGTATAAAAGATACTGATATGGAACAACACATACAAATAATAGCAGAGAATATTTTACTCAATGTGTTTTGGATGCTGTTACACTAACTTGGGCCTCACAACTTCATGGGCTCATACTGGCTTCCTCAGCACCAGTGCTTGTGAGAGCAACAGTCCAGACTGTGACCTAGGGCTACCTCACATTGCAGTGAGGACCTCTGTCCTTTGGCAGCAGGACATTCCTACACTTGCATATTTATGCAGAGCTGTAATGTACCTATGCCTCCTTCCAACAGCATTACACTGTTACACATGTTCTCTTACAAGGAGGTGTTGTGCTACACCATTTCAGGAACCACACTGAGGATGACTCCAAGGCAGAACTCAGAAGACATGGGAAAGGTCCCTGGGAACTGGAACTGACCCCAGCCTTATCCATGTTCCTCTCTGGCTTTACTTAAAATTGACTTGACACACTCAACTAGCATAAACAAGAATGTCAGGGAAGGATAATTCACTGTAAATGCACTGCAAATCACTGTAGAGAGGAGCTTCATCAGGATAACAAACTATAGTTTATGGAAAGCTGTTTGTTGCAGGTGCCAGCATGTACAGAATTAAAAGCAAAGTCAAGATAAAACAGCATTATCTTTATTATTTGCTTTTATTCTTGTTTTATCAACAGGTTGCTTCTCCCTGTGATGATGCCCATTACCAGAGAGAACATTTTCTACACAGAGGACATATAATTGCAAAAAGAACATACTCCAGGGTAGTTTAATACTGCCTCTTTCATGCATCTCTCACTACACTTTATTTTTCAGTCTCTGGCATACTGGGAACGTGTGCCAAATATCACGTGTACCTTTCAGAGATAACCTGGAGTCAAGGTGTCTCATGGAGACTCACCAGCACAAGCAATGTGAACTTTGGCTTCACGTGGCCCGTTTCAATTTGCCCTTGCTAAGGCCTCCTGTTCCCACAGCAGATTCCAGTACCTTGTGTTTACCAGCTACACAGATACTCTGAGGAAGTGCTTAGCTATGTAGTTACACACATATTTGCTTTTACTCAGATGCTGTTTTATTTATTTGTGCATTTGTGTGAAATAATGGAAATTCCATTTCTAATTTTGGTGAGAGTTTGAAGTTCTGGGAATATATCCCAATGTGCAACATCATGCCATTTCCAACTCTCAGAGTAATAAAATGCTGAGAATGTGACTGATTAGATGGAGGGAACATGTCAGAAACTGCTCTGTAGATATTGGGGGAAAAAGGGACCTAGACAGGATGGAGGAGTGAGATCAGGTGAACCTCATGATCAATAAGGCAAAGTGCAAGATCTAGTACATAGGTCAGTACAACCCTCAGTATCAGTACAGGCTGGGGGTAGATGTGATAGAGAGCAGCTCTGTAGAAAAGGACTGGGGTGTACTGGTGGGCAAGAAGCTCGACATGAGCCAGCAATGCATACTTGCAGCCCAGAAGGATAACCATATCCTGGGATGCCTCAAAAGAAACACGACCAGCAGTTTGAGAGAGGTGATTCTGGCACTCTGCTCTGCTCTGGTGACACCTCACTTGAAATACTGCACCCAGCTCTGGAGTCCTCAAGACAGAAAGGATATAGACTTGCTGAATTAGGTCCAGAAGAGGACCATGAAGATAATTAGAAGGCTGAAGCACCTCTCCTATATAGGCAGTCTGAAAAACTGGGATTTTTCAGCCTGGAAAAGAGAAGGCTCTGAGGAGACCTTACAGCATCATTTCAATATCTGAAAGGAGCCTCCAAGAAATCTGGGGAGAGGCTGTTTATAAGGGTATGTAGTGACAGGGTCCCAGGGCAATGGTTTTAAACTAGAGCAGGGTAGATTTAGGTTGAGCATTAAGAGGAAGTTCTTTATAATGAGGGTAGTGAAATACTGAAACAGGTTACCCAGAGATGTGGATTAGGCCCCATCCCTTGAGACATTCAAGAACAGGTTTGATGGACATCTGAGCAACCTGATCTAGCTAAAGATGTTCCTGCTCACTGCAGGAAGGTTGGACAAGATGACCTTCAAGGGTTCCTTCCAACCTGATGCATTCTAGAATTCTATATTAAACAGTACTGGTCCCAGTAAGGACCCCTGAGGGACACCACTGGTTGCCCATGCAGCAACTGAATGCATGATTTCCTGTGAAGAAGCCTTTTTTTTTTTTTTTTCCCAAAGTGCTTGGATTAGCTAAATAAAAGCTTCTGTTTTAATAATTGCTCAGGAATATTATTCAATGTTTTTTATGAATGTCTGGTGGATAAAGGGTCCTGAACAGTAAAAGCCATATTTGATGTCAGCAGGAGTACATTAGCAGCCTAGGGATAGGTCATCTTGGTGTGAAAGGCTGCAAGAAATGTCACATGCTTCCTCTTAATTAATGCAGGCTAGGAGAGAATCCTCAGGGAAGACCCAAGATCAGAAGGAGGAAACAGACATTGTTGTACCAATTGTCACTGCTTATTTGAGCATCTCCCTTTATGATCCAATTTAAACAAACATGTAATTTCTAGGCTGAGTCAGTTTATCATAAGTGAATCCACTTGGATGAGTGTTCATTCCATATTTAAATATAGATAGACCCATACTTGCCAGGTGCTGAGTTTGCTTAACTCCTACTGAAATTAGCAGAGGCTCAGCATTTTGTAAGAATCACTTAGCAGTGCACAGAACTGGGTTCTTTATGTGTCTTATACATCAACCCAAAATCTGTGCTCCTCTAACGTCCATTTGCACAATAATTCATATTTCTTTTCTTTCATTTATTAACAAACAGACATCCACTTGGTGTTTCTCTTAAACAAATGTTAGTGGCTGTCACTTCTAGATACTTAGGGAAATTGAATGTATTCCTATTCCCTTTTGCACCATAGAAATATTATGCAATGTATTTTAGCTTTCAGCTTCTCCTTATGTACAGAATATTTATGGTCCATTTTGGAGTTGTCATCCAAGCACTTGGGGTCATTTTCTTATTAAACAGTAGAATACTAAAGCAATGAAGCACAGCAGGTGGTGTGTTTCTGGCTATTTTGTCATGCCTCAGGCTGATTTTTCATCTTCCACCCAACATGTCATACCAAATATTAGTACCAGAAAAAAAAAAACAAAACCTCAGTAAAATCAATTTTTTTTAAATGTTGCATTCTAAATTCCAGACTTACATGAAGGCATGTGTAAGCTCTTCAGAGAGATCGAGTGATTGATTTTATAAAAGTTGGCATAGGTTACCAAGGGAAGATGGTGCATAAATTTGGGCCCCAGTCTTACATTCTGCTCCATGTAGATGGACCACTGAACTGCTGTGACTGAGAAAAAAGAATACAGCCATGAACAGATGCGAGACTCCTGGGTATCATGATCAGGCTGCAGGACTAGGACCCAAACCTGCATTGCAGTAATAAATTAAAGCCAGCTTTTGGCAATACATTCAAATACATAAGCTAGAATTTATATGTTGATATTTATATGCTGTTGATTGATCATGTAAAACGTGAGGAGCTGTCTCTACTTAAGATACGCTTTGTGCTGCAATACATTGTGTGACAGGTGTTTGTTCATACACCTTGCTAAGCATTAGGTCCCAGCCATCATCACAACTATGAAGAAGATAAGAAATACCCTCTCTGTCTAAACCTACTGTGGTGATGACTAGAGGGACGACAGAAAATTGAGGAGAGCACAATCCATTTCTCAGGTAATACCAGTGGATCTCATGTCTTGTCTTTTACTGGTTCCTTTCTCTTCTGTTTTATACCTGTTGCATTTAGTGCTAGACCAGTCTAATGCATTAGTTCAAAGCACACTGTTGTTTCATGTCTGATGACACAGAAAACATACCATGCTCCCAGAATATATACCACCAAGCCAAGGAATCACGTAAGATAAATGTACACAATTTATCACTTTGTTGATAAATGTCACATAAGATAAGCATAGGCTGCCTTCATAGGCTAACACCCTATGAAACTACAATTTGTTTAATATTTTTCAAATTGAAAAATAGGTGACATTCTTTCTTTTTCCTTATGGGCCTCCCGAAGGTTATGGAAGAATGAGGAAAGGCCAACGTGGCCACAGAAAAATGGAAAAACAGATGGGAAAAATTTTAAGGAAAGATCCAGTGTCCTTAGAGCGAGAAAATTAAGGAATATCAAAGAATAAATCTAGCAGTCTTGGGAAATCAGGAACAGTCATCATATACTACAGACTCGGGCTGTTATCATTTACAAGCTTTTTCTAACATTTGCAACCAGTTTACTATTCCAAACAGCAAATGCACTTCTTTCCTGTCTAATTACCTTGGGATTATCACCATGCCTCTCTCACAGAGTGAATTCTTCATTTAGAATTTGGGATAGCAAAAGCACACAAAATTAAACAGCATTATACAGCATCCATTTTTAAAGCATTACCTATACCTTGCAATTTCTTCAACTGAATCTTTTGTGGGCAGACCTCAACCTGTATTTCAGTTTACAGAATCCTTCATCACTTCCAGAACTGCTGAGAAACTGGACCATACCAGCCAGCTGGGTTGGTAGAAGAAGAAATCCCCGTAACTTAGTTCAGAAATGAATGAGTCTGACTGATGGTCCTTAAAGCAGCTGGACTAGGTAATTGTACAGAATGAAGGAAAACCTTGGTGAAGACCAGGATACAGGGAAAACAGGTAAATACCAGGTCTCCTAGTTGCTTCTTTGTTTTACCTAGTTTATGAATATTTACATAAACAGATTTTGGCTCACACTGGGAGACTGTCCTGTATAAATATCTATAGCAACATAGCAACAAGGGATTTTTGTGTACAAACTGGTTTTCTGAGTAATTTCACTTGATTTCAAAGATTATAAGCTCTGATGGAAAAAAAATAAAATGAGTGATTAGTTCATCTTTGAAACCTAAGCTCATTGTTTCTTAAACCTTTCCAACAGTGGTTCTGCAAAATAAATTTAGAGCTTCATTCTTTAGTAACAGACGCCTTGAAGACATTTTACATTTGCCTTTATAATGAAACAACATCATTGCTAAGATATTCTTCAGGTGGCCATTCTACAGCATGTCTTTTTCTGGAATGTGTATTTTAAAATTAATCATGAAACCTTTCCATCATATATTAAATAGGAGAGACAAACTGTTAAAACAAGGGCTGTACCTGATACTTGGAAGTTGCTATTCCTGACAGCACTTCATCTTTTTCATACCCACATTGGCTTTTATCCCGGCCCATCTACTCCTTAATGTAAGTGTTATAAATTGTTGTAAAGCACCATAAAATATAATAAACATGAATCAATATTTCTTGGTTAAGAAACTTAGAAATGCTGATGAAGCTCAGGTTTATTACAGATGTCCTGAACCCACAATGTGCCTTTATTTATTTTGCCTTCATAATTTTGAGGATCTTGACTTCACATGTGCATACACATTCATTCTTCACAAATCAAAGAGCCAGTGAAAATTAAAATTTCTAATGCAGAACTAATGAAGCATCTAACATTTTAACCAGTTGTTTTAGGCAGGATACCCTGTATATACAGTGCTGATATATTTGATATGTCTGACTCAATTCAAGCAAATTCCTCATGGATCTAGTGAATATTAAACTTATGCATGGCATCAGAAAGTTTTAGGATTACTCAGATGCCTAAAGTTAAGCATGTGCTTAAATGCTTTGCTGAATCAGGGCTTTAATGAAGAAGCATTGCACACTAATGCTATTTGCCATAAAAATTCATCATTGCCATGGATCTCTGCTCATTAAAGAAGATGCTATGATTTGTGCTTAAAATATGAAAGAAATATGATGCCTGCATGATGCATAAAATATCCAAGCACACATATGCATTTAAATTCTTGATTTTTTCTTTAAGGATATTGTTGTGAATTATGTTCTTATATATGCAAGAGCATCTTTCATAGTGAAGTGACAGTTCGTTTCCACATCCAGCTGATGCTCTTTACATATTATTAGTATTATTTATTCTCAGTCTGAAGATAATGATGGATTTCTTTGTCCTTGGTTGGTTTTGTGGTGCTCCACAGGAACCACTATGGGCTGTGGCATTTCCAGGGGCACTGGAAAACTCTCCCTAGGGCAGAGCAAACCCAGACCCTTTCTCCTGCATTGTGAGGGAAGGCACTGCCAGGCTGACCCAGGCACTGCAGAGGTGCTTCTGCCAGTGGGCCTGTCTGGGGATGGCCAAACTGCCCTTGCTCCCACCCACTTGCTGCCAGGGCTACCAGTTGGGCTGCTTCAGGGAGGCTGGTTTGTGTTATGTTAGTCAAATCTACTGTGAACTGCCCCCACTGTGAATCCCACCTGGCTCTCTCAGTAACGCAGCCTTGGTGAAGGGAAACATCCCCATTCTGTCCTGTTGATTCTCACCTGTCAATTTGAGACCCCCTTAAGAGACAGTCTGGCATCTGAAAGAGGAAACAGGTCAACAATGGCAGGGCTCTGTCTTTGTCCAGGCCCTCTGCCCTACAGTGCCCGGGGAAGCAGCCCTGCCTTGGTGAGTGCAGCCCTGCCTTGGTGGATGCAGCCCTGCCTTGGTGAGTGCAGCCCTGCCTTGGTGAGTGCAGCCCTGCCTTGGTGAGTGCAGCCCTGCCTTGGTGAGTGCAGCCCTGCCTTGGTGAGTGCAGCCCTGCCTTGGTGGGTGCAGCCCTGCCTTGGTGGTTGCAGCCCTGCCTTGGTGAGTGCAGCCCTGCCTTGGTGGGTGCAGCCTCGATGATGGCCACGGCATCTGCTAGGGAGGATCTGAGGAGAGGCCTGATCTGGGGCTACCACTACCTTGCTGCAGCCCTTCCCCAAGGCCGGGGGATGGCCATGGCCTGGTCATGGTGCCTGGCCCGGTCATGGTCCCTGGCCCAGCTCAGTCCACCTCACTGGGAACTGCAGAACAGGTCTGGCAAGGGAGGGAGAGCACCACACTACCCTGCAGACTCACAGTCCCCTCTACACAGACATTTGCTGTCACCAGATGGAAAGAAATCTTGACAGAAATCTGTACAAGATTCTCATCCTGGTAAAACGTTATAGCTGCTTTATGCTATAACAATAAATTTGACTGAGTGCTGCTGGGACAGGGAGGCTTGTGCTGCCTGGATGTTCAGAGCGAGCATCCACTGCTGGAAATAAGGTCACTGAAGTGGAAGAAAGACAACATGTCTCTAAACTATGCGTTGTCATGCATTGCTTTTTTCAATTTAGCTATTTATAAATGTGATAGTCCTCTGTTTCTCCTGCCTCTTTCAGTAACCCAGTGAAGAATGTGTGAAAAGCTCTGATTTCCCTCGAGGAAAAGAGCTAGTATCTTGTGATTTCAGTGAAAAGCCGTGTTCACACTGTGGTCAATAAATTCCTATAGACAACTTTCCCCCTTGGAATTCTCTTATTGTGTTATTTTCTTAGCGCTTGAGATGAATATTCCAGTTCAGCAAGTATGTGTTGGAAAGCTGTCCCATTTCTTGTGGGTCAGCTTCAATGCCAGAATGCCAGAACTTTAACAGACTCTCCTGGCATTAGGTTTACCTTTTCTTTCATGAAAACTTAAATATTCTTGATTTCCTTCTCACTTGGAGCAAGGTCAAATTTCAAAATATCCAAATCCTCCATGAAGCAGCCTTATGTCTTTCTCCAGAGCCTCAGCTGTTACTTCTTGTAATGATAAATCCCACTAGTATCATGAAAAGACATTTTCTGTTGATAAAAAGGCTGAGAAGTCTCCCTAGACCAAATTTGTAACAACTTCTGGTTTTTACAAGCAAAAATACAGTTTGAAATATTCAAGCTGAAAAAATTCTTGCCTTAGTGGTTAAACAGCTTCTGCATTCACAGCCCACGTCTCTGTGAATTCCCTAATGAAAGAAGGCAGACTTGGGGAATGACTGTAAAAGAAGGCATGGCTCCAAACCAAGTGTACCCTGAACCCGTGTGCCAAATTGTTATGTGGTAATTCCAAAGTCATGGGAAGATTCGGCACTCTCTAAATCCAGGGATCACTCTGGTCTTAGCCCCATTAATAAACTCCAGTGCAGATCTACATGTAGAATTTTAGTTACCATCTTTAGATATGCCATCTGCTAATATTATATTTGAAGACTATATTCTTTCTAAGAAGGCCAGCAAAGAAAAAGTTTAAGACCATTCTCTCAGATTATACTATTTTTCTCCATGTTTTGGAGACCACTGTATATGTGACTTCTTATTTATTTATTTATTTATTTATTTATTTCATGTAAGATTGGCCCTTTTAGTGAGATGGTGTCACTTTACACTGTAAGACTCCTTGTTTTCCAACAGTGAATTTGGTTTTCATACAGTAAACATAACTGTCAGCACTGTATCACAGCACCACTGCAGCAGTGCTATTAATCTGACTGACAACAGACAACGAGATGGAAAGAAAGGTGAAAGGAAAGTGTTTCAGCCTAATGAGAAGCTTCACTTAGGTCTTCACAGAAAATTCAGAGCAGGAACTGCAGCCACAGTGATTAGCAAGTAGTTTCCAGAAGTTAATATACCAGGCAAAAGGGTTGCTCCTTTGGAGGCTGAGCACTGGAGAGTGGAAGTTAAAATGACTTGTGCACCATTGAGCTGGAACATGCTGCTCCTGGGTCATTGATCTGGTCTGCTCTGGCAGGGCGCTGCGTTGGGATTGTTAATTTTCAATGACATAAAGACTTGTATTAGTACAGGAAGCAGAACTGAAAGGCCAGAGACTAAAGGGAAGACAAAAGAGAAGCCAGCAGTAAATACGGAGGGTTCCAAAGACTGTGATGCAAATCCAGAAACAAATAGAGTCCCTGAACAATAAGAAATTCATTACTTCATAGATCAAATGGACCAGACCAGATCCTTCTCTGCCAGCGGTTAGAATAGTTTCTTTCATATCAGGGAAACCAGTCTTACATGAGCTGGAAGAGTAGGTGATCCTTAGTTTACATAAGTAGTGAAGCTGGATAGAAGAATATTTTTTCCTCTAAAAAGTGAGTACACACAGAATTGTACAATGCATTTTTTAATAAATATTTAACATCTAAAGCACACTGCCCCTGCAATCCCTTTTTACAACCCCTACAATAATGATAAGTATGAAAAGGTGCATAAACCTCAAAGTGCTATTCATTCATCAGGAAGAGAGATGCTCATTTTAAAAATGAGGGGCAATAATTTATTGTTTGGATCTTCTGTAATAAACTTGAAATAATGCCCTTAAATTTCAGAATTTTACTGTCACTGAGACAGTCATTGGTTCTTATGACTGGATTTCCACACCATAACATTCAGTGGCATCTCCAAACAATCCTCCTGTAGTTTTCCCCAGGCTTTGTATTACAGTGACTACATTGCCCTGGGGTCTCAGTGTTACAGGTACACTAACAGCTTCTGTATCTTTTTACCAACTGAGGCACTATAAGCATAGATATTTTCCTCTTTGACATCAGAGAAAGTTCCATCATGTCTCCATCTCAGCCAGCCTGGGAAGACAAGCATCGGTTTGCCTGGGGTGTATGTAAACTGAGTTGTGCATGGGTGAAATAAGTTCTACTAAAATGTCCATCATGTTATTGTGTCTGTCAGCATTGATGTACACAGAGAAATGGATAGCTAGGAAAGGAATTAAGCTGGGAAAGTGAGTTTTTGTCTATGTAATTTTTACAGTTCTGCTTTTGCAAAGTAGAAAAGTCTGTCTACTTCCTTCAACATAATAAACAGAGGTAATAAGCTGGCTTGTTGTGAGGGGGCTGCCTTTGGACCTCACCTGGGCACTGAGACACTTGCTGAGCTCAGTATAAAATAGTTACAGAGAACTGATATTATTTAAAATATCAACAGTCTTCAGTTCACTAGGGAGGATAAAGACAAGACAGTCAGATGACAGCATGAGAACAAGCGCAGTCAGACAAACTGGAAGGAAGAAAGAATTGTTGTCTGAATGAACTCTGGATACAGTGGTATATCTGATTACATCAGTTGCTTAAGACTGGAAGCAAAACTGAGTGTTTATAAAGCAGTTAGCATTTAAATACTAGTCTCAAGCTTTATTCCCAAAGAGAATCTCAAGTCAACATTTTCTGGACTTCACAATATTTTTTTTTCTCTCTCTCTTATTTTCATTTCAGCTGTTCCTAATTCAAAGGTGCATTCAATGCAAAAAAAAAAAAAAAAATGTATTTGAGCATTAAGGCATTGCTCCACTTTCACATTGTTTAAATAGTTGAATAGCTTACATAGTGTCAGGAGCAGTGTGAATAATTAACTGATGCTCCACACAACAATAACTTAGCAGTGCAGTGTATCTCTCCATTCTAATAGATGCACAAGGTCTTCAATACCATCTGTAAGATGTCTCAAATCTAAAATACTTTCCTGTCCTTGGCTTGAGGGTGATCTTTTACTTGCTCTGCAATGAATGAGGGCTCAGTGGTGCGTAATCAGAAAAATAAAGAGATTTCACATTAGGCAATGACAGCTTTTCTTTGTAGATTTAGATGTAAAATATGTGCACTTACCGAAGTACAATTTTACTGGTATTATTTTTTCTTTTTTCATTGCTACAGAAAAAAAAAAAAAGCACTGGATTTGAAAGCATGAAAATCACAAAGCATGACCAATTTGGTTTGCATTTTACTGAGAAGTTATACCAGTACTATGTTGTGGATTAAAAATGCTTGAATGTTTAAAAACACAGCCCAAAACACCCTGCATATAATGTGATTCAATTGTTCTTTTTTTTTTTTTTTGCCATATCTAGGTTATTAATTTATGTAGTGTCTGGGCACTGAAATGGAATTGCCTATAAGACTAAACAGGTTGAATATGGCTTGATTTTGTTCTGGGCCAGCTTACACTGCCCCTGACATTCGCACAGGGTTAGTGTGGCCAGTTTGTATTACAAACTGCCATATCTCACCAACTAGTGTAAACACAGCCATCCTACTTGTAAGACTATGAGGAATTATAATAACAGGGCAGGTCATTCCTCAGTTAGCCTCAGTGCCAGGAAACTGGGATAGAAGTAATGTTTCTAGCCGTGGGCTTCCTG
Organism: Indicator indicator; assembly: GCF_027791375.1. Classification (NCBI taxonomy): domain Eukaryota; kingdom Metazoa; phylum Chordata; class Aves; order Piciformes; family Indicatoridae; genus Indicator; species Indicator indicator. The sequence continues at coordinate 105,571,025 of NC_072010.1, read as the reverse complement.
AAATTGTGAGGCTTCACTGGACAGCCATTGTAGGCTTTGGTATTCACTGACTATGTGTGATTGATATTTTATACCTAAGCAATTCTCTCCTATTCTTTTCATGTTCCATTGTACTGCCATATATCCAAAAGCCTATGTTTCAGGTCATCAGTTGGAGTAGGGTAAAGTTGTGTGACTATGTTCTCCAGAAGGTAGAAAAAAGAGAAAATTCCCAATTTATTCCCACAATAACACTTATCTACTTCTCAAGCTCTGCCTTTTCTTTGTCATGAGAACCCCTCTAGTCCACTCTAGTGAGACCCCACCTGGAGTACTATGTCCAGTTCTGGAGCCCCTATTACAAGAGGGATGTGGACATGCTGGAACATGTCCAGAGAAGGGCCACAAGGATGATCAGAGGGCTGGAGTACCTATCCTATGAGGACAGACTGAAAGAGTTGGGGCTGTTCAGTCTGGAAAAGAGAAGGCTCCGAGGTGACCTTATTGTGGCCTTCCAGTATCTGAAGGGGGTCTACAAGAAAGCTGGGGAGGGACTTTTAAGGATATCAGGTAGTGACAGGACTAGGGGGAATGGAATAAAGCTGGAAGTGGGGAGATTCAGGCTGGATGTGAGGAAGAAGTTCTTCACCATGAGAGTGGTGAGAGCCTGGAATGGGTTGTCCAGGGAGGTGGTTGAGGCCCCATCCCTGGAGGTGTTTAAGGCCAGGCTGGATGAGGCTCTGGCCAGCCTGCTCTAGTGTGAGGTGTCCCTGCCCATGGCAGGGGGGTTGGAACTAGATGATCCTTGTGGTCCCTTCCAACCCTGACTGATTCTATGATTCTACAACCAAACTTGGCATATTAAAAAAAAGTGTTCTTAGACTCTCTATTCAGAAAAACTCTAGTAGCAGCTTTACAAAAGAACCTATTGCAGTATTTTTTCAGAGCAAAATCAGTCACTTCACATCCTTGGTCTTCCCCAAATATGGAAAGTCAAAGACAAGATTAATACCAAAATTTCAGTCTCAAAAGAAAATTAGAATCTACTGCTTTCTAGCATTTCTGAAGACTGCCTGGTGTTGTCCTTCTTAGATTCCAGCTACCACTCCACAAAGATTCAACTCCCCTGCAGGTCCTATAACGAAGTCTTGGATATCTTTAGATATCTCTTAATCCTCAGGGTTCAGGCAGCAAGAACCTGGATGGAAGTTTGTTCAAAGGCGACGCTTGTAAATACCATAGTGAGACTAACTTTGAAAAATCCTTTAGAAAAAAAGTAGTAACGTTTCTCTGCAAAACTGGCAATATCCAGGCCATACTCATTTTGGGATAGATTTTTGAACTCTTGAGATAAATAGTTCTCACTCAGGTCACTGGTCTCCCTGAATATGTGCTGGCTTGCATAAAGGATAATGACAAAATAAAACATTTCATATTGCAACAGATTTGTTGCTTGGATACTTGAAAATGGCAGATACTTGATAAGAGACACCTGCTGTCATGTGTGGTTCCAGAGAGCATTGATTGTAACTATACTAAGAAGCCATGCTTAGATTTAGGTTGTTTCAAGCACCAACATAATGCTACAGGTTTCACAGGCTCTTATTAAATAGTATGAACCAATGGACACCATGGCATCTAACAGCAGCTTCTTTTAGCTGAGTTTTATAAGCTTACATATGATCTACCAAGGTGCCTATTTCTGTGGCTACTGCAGAACTAGGGCTGTATCTTTGTAAATCTGGACCCTGTTGTTTCCATTCCTAAATCATCTGAACACTACTAACCCTGTGAGCAAGCAAGGGTGAGGGATTAGATGTATAGGCATCCGAACTGTCCATCAAAATAGGAAGAGAGACCTGTGGGTGCATTGGGTGTGTACTATTCTTTTTTAGTGAGAAGGCTAATATCAACAACAGTCAGTGGAAGAGGACAGCTGAGTTTTCCAGGTCTCCAAGGACATCTGAATTATGCAGCCATCTGAATATAAAATCTTTGGGGTGCATACTGTTCTACTATATCTTTATCAATGGCACAGAAAAGATCATTAGGTCTTAACCAACAATAAGAAATTCCTCACATGCTGCATACAGAGCAGGTATTACTCATGGTCATTGATATCTCCATAAAGTGCAGCTTTGTATTGTGTCAGAGGGTGTCGAAAAATAGTCAATCCTTGAATCTAAAAATAGCAAATTTACCTATGTGGCTGCTGCCAGGAAATCATTGCTAAATTAGGTGTGTCCATCTCTATGTTGAGAACCTCTGCATGGAATAAAAAATTTGGTTTCATGGTAAGACATTGCTCCTGATTTATGGCAGCTGAGATTTTGGTCAAGTTACGTGCTAAGATTGCCTGTAGCAGTCTGAGATAGTAAAATTCAAAAAATCAGCAAGGGCTGGAAACTGATCACAGTTTAAAAGGCTAGTCAAAGAACAAACAAACAAAAAAGCACATTATCATTAAAAAAGGAATAAAAAATAAAAATAAGAAAATACAAAAGATTGAATGGCAACAAGATAACCAAATACTATAATCTACATATTTTGAAAGTCATATGATTACTCAAAAAACTTCCAGCTTGCATTTATTTCTCATCTTCCTTTTATTGAAGACAGGTTTGGGGTTTTTTGCTATCTTTAATTTCAGCTAGGAAGAACCCCAGACAAATATTATCTAGCAATGCATAACTACATTTGTATTTTTATTGGTTTGCTATCAAGGGTTAAAGTCTGCTCAGACATACTAATTTCTTTTTGGAATTCTCAAACACATAAAAGAGTAGGAGATTCTGATAAGGCCCTATTGTACTTATCATGTGATATAACTACAGCTAAGGTCATGTCGACCTGCTCTTGTTTGAGTACATCATCTACTTAGGAGAAAAGAAAACAAATTGTGTCACATTTTATTCCATCAACGGCCCCAAATGAAAAGGATATTTTAAGAAACTGAATTAATAATACATTAAAATAACTAGAAAGAAGGGCTGATAATTAAACATGCTCTGTAATTCAATCGCAGCCTGAACAATGAATCTACTCTTTGGGTAACAGATCATTTTAATTATAGAAGTGACAATTCTGAATGACTCAGACCTCCTCTGTCATCTTGCACACAGACAAAGCCAATTAAGGTAAGACTAAAGCAAAAAAAAAAAAAAAATACAGTTTGTCCATTTTGCATCCACTTTACCTCGTCACTTCACTTCACTTTGAAGAATTCAGAAAGGGAATGAGACCCAGATACATGTGATGGTTTTCTTTGTTTGTTTGTTTTCACCTGGTTTTGTTCTTGTTTCTCTTTTAAAGGTGTCAAGAATTCACTCCAGAGACACAGGGATGTTCAGCACTGTGGCTTTCCAAATGTGATACAAAATCATCAGGTAACTTTCAAATCAGTTCAGGCATATTTGGAGTGACAAATGGCTGTACAAGCAAAGCAGGAAAATAAGGCCTAATGATAATTACAGTAACTGATCAGCAATTAAAAATTTGGCTATCTGGGTTAATTGAACATTGAAGCATTGTGAGACATGGAAGCATCATATCCTAGAGACAAGTAATGTTTATTAAGAGGATTTTCATTGCATGCTCCTAGCAAACTTTTGTTCAAAAGATCAAGACAATTCATCTCTTTGTCCCTAGAAACTCCTGAAATAAAACATAATTCTTAGTGCAGCTCAGTACAGATACATTTACAGTGATGATACTGTGTGAATTTACAGTGCCAACAGTGGTTTGAGTAATATCAAGCAGAGAAAAAAAACAAAGGAAGTGTATCCCTACTGCTCTCTGGTTGATGTCTACTAATAGCCATTTGCATGCATCTGCATGATCATATATTTGGATTACTATTCTGCTTTTCAGGGCATGCATGCAGTAATACCGATAGATTCAGACTAGGATTTGGCACCAAATTCTTAAAATCCTTTCAAAAGGACTGTGCTTCCTAATTACTATTTTACTGTCTAGCCAAAGAGCATTCCTTATTTCTTAGGGCTTTGCAGTAGAAAAGTGGCATCAGGGTTTGAAATTGGGGAAGGGATAGAGAAATTAAGAAGTTGTACCAAGTCCATGATGCATCTTTCTCACTTATATTTGTCCAGGTAGTGCAACTCTGAATAAAGACTTGCTACAGAACATGCCTGAACTTGACTGTCGTTATTAGATTTCAAGATTAACATCAAAGAGGTGAATAGAATCCAACAAACTGACAGTCTAGGAAAATCTGCATCATTATCGTGTCACATGATTTTATCCTGTAAAGGGTGGCTCATTCCCTGGGAAAGCCGTAGCAATTGCTTCTTCATCAGTGTGTCCTCTATACAATACTGAGGACCTCTTCACAGAGCTTGATGATGGCTGTTTCTTGTGTGGATTGTAGAAATAAACAGAAGGCTGCAGATGAAAGCCTGCTCATCCTACAGTACTCCTGAGAAGTGTCACTTCTGTCTTGTGAATAGTGTGACTTGCCTAAACTACATTTTTCAGCTTAGTTGTACAAATAATCTTGGACTGGTGGGGAGAATGCACCTACATACTCTTTTTCTCTTTTAAGGGGAAACAAAAATGCAGAATATAATAACCCTTCCTATCCATTTCAGTCCAATCTTAATGCATTGACCAGGGAGAGGTTCTGAGTTTTCAACAGCACAAAGAAGTTATAGGATATTTGTGGGTTTGTTTGGGGTTTTTTTGGTGGTGTTTGGTTTGGTTTGGTTTGGGTTTTGTTTGTTTGTTTGTTTCACACTGAGGGCATCATAAAAGACCAAGGATAAAGAAATATTCACATTTTCTCAAGGTAGACCTACTCTAATGGTAATGAAAATAGAAGACTTTTAAACCTAGAAAGTTTAGTTATTTCAGGTTCAGCGAAGGAAAGCATTACTGTCATAAACAGCCCAGGTGAACTGGATATTTTATTGCTAGGGAGCAGAAGGGCACTCACACTCTTGGAATACATACCATATGCTTTATTCTGAAGCTCTGCTGAGCCATATCCTTCCAGAAACTCTTCATGACCTGCTAATTAATTCTAAACCACCGTTTTGGAACTAGATTGTAGCAATAATCATTTCTTGCTATACACACAGTCCTGATGCTATTGATACAAAGAAAAATCAATCAAGCTTTTAAGAAAGGTCAGGAATAATCCATTCCAGCCATAGTCTGAAGATACAATTTGAGTCCAACAAAGAGGAAAAACACCTTTCTCCATCAGCATTATGGATTCCTGGCTGAAACACCCCATACTCCCTACCTTGCACTTGTCATTTAGAGGACTGATGTTATTGCATTCTGCAAAGCATCTTATTTACTGAGATGATGTGAAGCTAATTAAGTCAATGAAAGGCATACGAGTATCCCAGTTTGCAGCAAGGCAGGATTCACTGAGGCACATGGAGCTGGTACCATCAAGTTCAAGGAGTGAAGAACTGCCATGATCACAGAATTTTTTTGTTTAATACTTCCACAGAAATCCAACTAGGAGTGTTACCAAAGGTGATTTTCTTTTAAAGACAATATAATATCTTGTAATATCCACTGCATTTCATATAATCATAGAATGCTTTGGGTTGGAATGAACCCATGGGCAGGGTCACCTTCCCCTAGGTCAGGCTGTTCAAAGCTCCATCCAGCCTGGCACTGAACATTTTCAGGAATGAAGCATCCACAACCTCACTGGGCAACTTATTACAGTGTCTCACTACCCTCAGAGTGAAGAACTTTTTCCTTACATCTAATCTAAATCTACCCTATTTCAGTCTGAAACCATTACCCTTCATCCTGTCACTGCACTCCATGATAAAGGGTCCCTCCCTATGTTTCCTGTAGGCTTCATTTAACTACTGGAAGGCCACTATAAGGTCCAGGCTGAATAAACCAAACTCTCTCTGCCTGTGTTCATAGGCAAAGTACTTCAGCTTCCTGACCATCTTTGTGACTGTCCTCTGTGCCTGCTCAAGCAGGTCCATGTCTTTCTTATGCTGGGGGCCTGCCTCAGAGCTGAAGACACTCCAGTTGGGGTCTTACCAGAGTGGAGCAGAGAAGGAGAATCACCTTCCTTGACTTCTTAGCCACACTTCTCTTGATGAAGCCCAAGATGTGATTTGCTTTCTGGGCTTCAAGCACACATTGCTAGCTCATATTCCATTCTTCATCCACTTGAAGGAGAGTGATTGATCTGAAGGAGATCATTAGGACCTGGTTTAGCTTTCTCCATAAGATTTGATAGGTCATGTTGTTGCTGCCTATAATGATGCACAGTGAATTTAAACATACAAATTCAACAGTAAGTTCAAGGCTAGTACCAAAGTATACATCTGAACTTCTATTCATCCATCAACCTGATGTAGTTGGGATGTCCCTGCTTACTGCAGAGAGGTTGAACTAGATGGCCTTTACAGGTCCCTTCCATCCCAATGAATTCTATGTTTCTATTCTATTGACTTTCTGTATGAATATAGACCCCATTTTGTGTAGTTGAGAGCAAGGTGGAATGACCTTACGTCTGTGCAAGGGAGCCATACAATCTGACCTATATGTTCAGGGATATACCACATTATCTTGAACATGTACTTTTCCAGTTCAGAAATATTCCTGGCTAGCTACTGAAATCTAAGAAAATGTGATTCAAAGCATGAACAAAGATTTTTTTATATGCAGGACTTTTTTTTTCACTTCCCAATGAAAATGCCACCCTATAGTCAATGTTTTCCTACAGCTAAGGAGAACATGATCAAATACGTAAATTATAATTAGACGGAAATTCTTCATCAAGAAGGCAGTGAGTCACTGTGACAGGTTGCCCAAAGTTGTGGAGGCCCCCAACCTGGAAGTGTTCAAACTTAGATTGGATGAAGCCTTAAGTGACTTGGTCTAACAGGAGGTGTCCCTGCCAAGAGCAGTGGGGTTGGAATTAAATGATGTTTAAGGTCCTTTCCAACCCAAACCGTTCTATGATTCTATGATAAATAATTGGTACAACGTAGGTAAGTACTTATCCTACCTTTAAACTAGTTACTATAAAGTTTCATTACTTTGGATATTTAGGAAAGAATGATAAGTAAGGAAATACTCAATATAATTTACAACAAATATTACAGTTGTCTAGTTGTCACTGAAGACTGAAAAATCGCAAGGAATGATATAACCTTACATCCTGAACTGCAAAGTTTAAAATGTTTTTGGGGGAATGTCAGATGACCAATTACAAGAATTTGGTCAATGAGTAAAAGTGAGAATAGACTTAAAAAAAAAAACAAAGCAACTCCACAGGCGGAGCTACAGACAGATCAAGAGGAGACTCTTCATTGTCTAGAGAAGGCCTTCTAATCCCCACCTAAACTGAGCTGCTCTAATAATTTATCCACTGAAGAATTATTTCCTAAGAGAGAGAAACTGTATATTTTGAACTAAGCAAAAGAGTTTTAGCCCCTTACATATGAGACCAACATATTCAGGATGATATTTTGAGAGTCCTGACCATTCCTTTCCCATCATTCTCAGTATGAGAATCACCCCTAGATAGGCAGTAAATATCCAGTTGATGCTGTCAAAAAGCTGCTATCAAGATTTCAATAATACATCTAAAAGCATGGCACTTGTGGATTTGTCTGTAAAAATATGCCCCCTTTTCCTCCCTGCCTTGTTTCATCTGTCCCATCCTTTAAGTGCACTAGACCTCGCAGCTGGAAATTGTGACAAGGGCGGGCTCCCTCCTCCAGGGTAAGTGGCTGTGCTGTCATGTCATCCTGCTATGTAGGTGGCTACAAAGAGGCATGATACCCTGAAGGCAGCAATGCAACCTCTCCTGAACATGTACATGTTTTTACTGTTGCAGCTGGAGAGAAAGAAGCAGCAGAGAGTGTGTGACATAGCTCTGCAACCTGCAAATTATGTCAGCCTATGAACCACTGCACAAATACTGCAGCCAGGCTGAGATGGGTGGGCACTTCCCAAACATCTGTGGATTGATTCAGCACTCTCAGAGCTTCTGTAGCTCTTTCTGTTGAAAGAGAGCACAAAGTAAAGATGTTCCAATTATATGTGCAGTTGAAAACAACCACATGGTTTAACATAACAGAGAGGGAAAAAAATACGATCAGTGATGAAGGACATTCACAGAGTATGAATTTTCATTGTATTATCAGTGGATTAAAACCCTTGGCTAGGTTTCCATATTAACTATCTATATTTATTTCTATTTGTTGCTATTCCACTTTGTACTTCACGTTTTCTACTGCCTGTGTTATACTTGAATTATATTTTCATACTCCTAGTTTGTAATTGCTTTCTTGCCAAGAGCCACATAGTAACAGAAGGTGACAATACTTGACCCCAGGAGTTTCCACTGGACACACAAGCCAATCCTATTGCTAAAAATCTTCAGAAGCTATGTCAGGACTATAGATGCATGGAAAATGGATTCCTGAAAGTGTTTGAAGTTCTGAATATATATGTGTGTATATTCTAAAATTTTATATTCCACAGAAAAATTACAGGAACACTTCAAAACTGCCTGTAGCTTGAAGGTCCTCTTTTAAAATGCAAGAAACACCTTCTAAGGCCTCACTTTCTGGTGTTCTTTTTGTTACTCTAAGTACAGTTTCACCTCTTGACCATATATTTTTCCCCACCATACACTGAGAAATATTTCCTGAAGAAACTGTCATTAAAACAGATACTTCTTGGCACAAATGTCTATGACTAGGCACTTTCTAATGAAAAAAGACAGTCCAAATTTTTCAGTAAGTTTCATATGAATAATCACTGAAATTAGATTAAAAAATGGACTTGGCATGTTAAATCTGCATTGTTTCCAAGCACAAAGCATGGAAAACAGAAGCTCCTAGAGTTGTTTCAAAGTGAAAGTGTAATTGAATGGCATGTATCTTAATTCAAACAGTATTTTTCTTGGTTTTAATCCCCTGGAAATGGCAATTTATATGCACAAGCAGTTCTGCTCAAGCAGCCAACCTTAAAATGCCTTTGTATTTAAATAGAGTGACATCTGACATTTCTGTGTCTGTGTATTATCAGACCTCTGTTTACCCTCTGGAAAGTGCCAGCATAAGGGGACAATAAGGGGAAGTGAGAATTTGCCTACTGGTTTGGAGACAGATGGAACTCTGTTTTACTATGAAAGTTGAGGATGTCCCAATTAAATCAGGACACTTGAGAGATATGAAGACTTAAATGTTCTCCCAAAGCTTTGGTCTAATGTGATTAAGCTGGCTGGTCTTGCTAATGATAGGCACACTCCAAATTGCAGAAAAATTATAAGTAGGTATAATGGCTTTTACTGTTGTGTACTTATAAGAATACACCCCAAAAAAGGTTTCTATTCCCTGCTTTCATTTTCTATTGAATGTCAATTTATAACTTGTGGTGCCTATAATTCAATCCCCCTTGAGACACATGATGCCCTTAGCTCTCAGGAACATCATGATCTCTTATTTTTATCCCTAGACTCCTCTACTTTTTTTTTTTTTTAAACTTTGCTTGTTGTTTTTTAGATTGGCATGCATTTATGAAATGTTTATGACTTCTTCATGTGGAAAAGCATTGTTTATACAGTGGGTACTACCTGACCACACTGTGCAGCATAATACTGTACAAGTGTGCAGTGCAGCTGGAGTTTTGAACAGGCAAAAAATCCCCATTATGTCCTACATATCTGAATAGCACTGAGTTGGGACAACTTTGGAGTTATTCTCAGCTGTTTTCTTGAGAATTATTGCTGAACTGTAAGCAAATATAACTTTATTGCTTAACTTCCACAAAGACAAATATTCTTCAAGGAATGAAAAGGGCAAATAAAGGAAAATGTTTGTTCTGTAATGCTGAAACAGCCTAAAAATTAATGAATAATAAAAAAACCCAGTTATAAGTTCATAATTTTTACATTTCTTTAATCATCTAATGATATTTAAACACTAAACACAGACTTTTTAAGTCAGTGTAAGTTATCATAGTGAAATGTCTTTCTTAAGTGTGATTTCCTACTTTCCCCCCCACCATGAAAGACTGTATTTAATTGAAGAGTTGCTGGGTCAGAGCTGTCATTAAAAATGCATATATTCAAATATTCTCAGTACAGCATATTGCCCTTTCAGTTCATTTGTTCATTTCCTCATTTTATGGAGCAGTAAATATCATTCTGTGTTTTGGTTCTAATTTATTTAGAAATAATGTGCTTCTTACTAAGAGATTTTTTTTTTTATGATAGACTAAGATTATAAAGTTGCTTGCTAATATGTTTTTTATTAACCTAGTATCTTTCTGTTCTCATACCACTGAAACAAAAAAGCAACAACAAAAACGAGAACCAAAACACCTGTGAAAATAGTTCAGGACTTACAAGACAGAAAAATCTTTTACTTCAATCAGCCAGTTTGAATCCTTACTGTAGGTAAACAGAGGAGAGTTCTGTGTAAATGGAGTTTTGCCAGAAGGAAGAACTGGGTTGCTTAAACCATCTACATGCACACAGTGATAAATTGAAGATCATGGTTTTGGATTCCTTTTTCTCAAATTATACAGTCTAAATTGTCCTTTAAATACTACTACATACCAAGTCACAGAATGTGCTGTTCATAAAGATGTTTTTACACAGAATCACAGAATGGTAGGGATTGGAAGGGACCTCAGGAGATCATGTAGTCTAACCCCCTTGTTAATGCAAGTACACCTAGATCAGGCTGAACAGGAACGTATCCAGGCAGATTTTGAAAGTCTTCAAGACTCCACACATTCTCTGGGCAGCCTGTTCTGCTCCATCACCCTTCACATAAAGAAGTTTTTTCCTAAGCTCACGTAAAACTTCCTGTGTTCTAGTTTGCACTGATGGCCCTTGCCCTATCACTGGCCAAGACAGAAAAGAGCCCAGTCCCATCCTCATGACCTCTACCCTTTAGGTATTTATACACATTGATAAGATCTCCTCTCAGCCTTCTCTCTTCCTGGATAAAGGGCCACAGGTCTCTCAGCCTCCCCTCGCAAAAGAGATGCTCCAGTCCCCTAATCATCTTCATGTCCCTCTGTTGGCCTCTCTCCAGCAGTTCCCTGTCTCCCTTGAACTGGACACAATACTCCAGGTGCAGCCTCACTAGGACAGACTATAGGGGAACATCAACATGTATATCCACACTTCATTAACAACCTGGCATGAAAACAGAAGGACCTAGTTACTATTAAACATCATTGCCTGCCCTGCAGCTCTCAGCACATACATGTTAAGCGTTTTAAGTTTCTTCTTTTCTTTCTCTCTGAAATTTGTTGGAGGGATAGAACTAGGTACATCAAAAAATATGATACCAAATTATATAAAATAGAGTAACTGTGAAATAACATCCTGGAAGCAATGGGCCAGACCTTTGGCTGCTGCAAACTGTGAAGCTTCATTAGCAGAAATGGAGCTGCAACAAATCTACATCTACTGAGGATGTGGCCCATTGTTTGCTGATGATAAAGATCTCACAAATGCCTGTGACTTTTATATGATATGTGTGTAGGTTATTCTGAAAGTTTCGTAGAGCCAGAAAGGAATGGTTATCACCAGTAGTTTCTCTCATGGTTTCTTTCATGAGACAAAGGAATGATTATCATCAATGACAAATGAAATGCTTGGGGACACTGACATTGCTCATTCTTCAACTGCCTAAACTAGGTTTTACTTTTCTGAGATTTTTCCTGTAATGCAGTTATGTACAGAGGAAACAGAATTAACACTTCATTATTATTCATGGAAATGCTGGAAACAAACTGGAGAAAAAAAATACATTATTTACCATCAGCAAACATTATTTAAAATGAATTAAAGCCAATAAGATAAAAAATAGCATCACTAATCTAGTCACTAAGTATTCCTCCAAGACAGATCTAGCAAAGTAGTTGGATGAGACCTAACAGTATGTTAATTAGGGAAATCTAAACCCCATCACAATTAAGATGAAAATTAGGAATAAAAATAGAGGAATAAGAGACAGAAAAATTTGTTTACACTAGGACTTCTCAAAAACTTTTGTTACCTGCACTGGGAACAAATCTAAGAAATGTGAACACAGGTGGAGTATTTAGAATCAGAATGATCCATGATCACTGATGAAATTTGCACTAAAGAGATGTATATTGGAAGCATAGTTGGGGTTTGGGTATGGACAAATTCTAGGATGTCTTCTCAGACAAATATAGAACAGTGCAGCTAACTGTCAAACCAAGCTTTTTTGTGCCTCCAGAGCTATGGTAGAAGGATAACACATATAGGCAGAGACCATCATCTCAGTCACAAAACTGTTAAAATCTTTGTCAAAAGGATTATATCACATACGTATTAGCATGAAATATTAAATAGAAGTTGTAAGCACATGTTTCCCAGTTGTCAGGCAGATATATAATGTGTGTCTTTATTTAGATTTTATACAGATGCATAATCACACCCCCCAGGCCCCTTTCTTAAACTGCTGCTGAAACGTTAGGTGTCAGTGAGGATTAGAGCCTGGTTCATAGGCGCTTGTGCTTACAGTCTAAGCAAGTGGAAGGTCATCAGTTCTGCCATGACACCAATGACAAAAAACAGAAAAGAAAGAAGCATTGCAAGGCTTACAGCTGGTAACAGGATTGATGCATAACAATAGAACCACTGGAGGTGCTGATGACTTGTTAGGCAGTTGTAATGACACGTTAACATGGGTTCTCCAAGTCTAATTATCATTCAAGGGCAGATTAGAGTAAAAATGGTAGTAAAAGATCATTTTGGATTCCTTTGCAGTGATCCTTCACAAAACCAATATTAATCATATGTGCTATATATGCATATTTTGTACAAAGTCAATTAACCTCTTTATTTGGAAACAAGAGCTTGGTTATTGTTGAATACAGCAGCTAATCCTTTGCAGCAGATAACTCAAGCAAGTATGAGTGGAATGAGTTGTACTTGCTATGTCTATGTTCTTCCACAAGTGAAGGATTAAATGTTTAATCTGCTAAACACTGGTATATATGAAGGTTAGGAAACATTTGGTATAGGAAAAGTCAAGGCACCATCTGAGGATATAACAAACGTTTGCACTCCATCTTTCCATTTATTTCCTAACCAAATTAGCCCTACAGGTAAAAGCATTCTCACATTTGGACAAATACCTAATCACAGTCCTGTGGGAAGAAGAGGAGGCTGTTAGCATCCTTCAAGTTGTGTTCTGCTGCAAGACTGGCTGTTAAGGAGTACTGGCTGATTAAGCAATTCTTTAAGATAATTTTGGGATGGCCTTAATGGAATCTTACTGGTAAGCTAAAAGTAAGACAGTGATGTTGAAGAATAATTATTTTTTTTTCTACACAGCAGACAGAAAGGATCCAATTAAGATGCAAGTTACTAGTGTTGGGGACTATCAGTTTGTACATGAGTGTTGATAGCAAAGAACTGATTTATGAGATGCCAAGATCAAATCTTTAATAATATTAATGATTATAAAAACAATAATCACCTAGCTGTTCAAAATGTTGGTTGAGATTTTTAATGGTTGAAAAAACCCCGTGTAAGTTCTATATGTGTGTCAAGCATAGAAATGCTATGATATGCACTAAGCTTCAAAACAATGTTGTATTTGATCACCTGAGACAGTAAAAGGAGAAAAATTGCTTTTCTGGAACCTAGGAGTTCAGCTCATGCACAGAAGTATGTCTCTGGTTTAAAGACATAAGCAAATTGTCTAGTTTCTCCATTTACATACTAGTTTATTATTCATGTAACTCTGCAATGATATGCTTGTATCTGTATTCTGATAATCATGCCCATTTATACTCCGAATATGTCACTGTCACTTGCTGAACACAAAACTCTACTATAGTTCTCTTAGAAACATGTGGTGATTATAAGATAACTCCTGATGAAACCTTTCCTCTTCTTCCTTACAAAAATGTGACACCTGGGTAGGTGTCTTCATATGACTGTTTTAGATGTCAAAATAAGGTGCTCAAGTCACCTATATCAAAACCCCTGGTTTCCTATATATCAATGAAGGTAACTGGAGTTTTCCTAAAGTGCATCCAAGCTTTTAAACTAGACAGTAAGAATACTTCTCATACATTAAGAGAATAATCCTGAAAATCACCACTGACTTCCTTTCTTTGTAAAAAAGTGCAATATTTATTTTGTGATACCTGCATTTTGAAGTGAGAAAGCACAGTCTTCTATATAATCACCATATACAGAAAACATATATTGCTGTATATTTTACCTCCATTTAATTGTACATTTTGAGGAACCCTTACTGTGGTTGGACATTATTTAAATAAAAAATAAAATCCCTCAAATCTTCCAAAACAGAGAGAGATAATTGGTATCATCTTGTACTATTTATAAAAGGAGTTTCTGGAGAGGAAGCATTATCAGGGTTATTTTTCTTACTCTTTGCTGAAAGAATGCTTACTGTTGAAATTAACTCCTGAAGTAAATCTAAAGCTAACTAATAGTTACAGCTGCTCTACTGAAAAAATGTAAGAAATAATGGGAACATGTGATCCTGCCTGCAATTCCCATCAAGATCACAATGCAAGACATTCATCATGAGACAGATAGCATTGATTAATGTTTCTACATAGAAAGGACACCATACATTTATGGACAGACACGTGAAACTTTGCCAAAGCTTGCTAAAAGCAGCTGCAAGGCAGGGCTGACTTTTAACCTCCCCTGTTTAATGCAGGAACTTCTTGGCATAAAAACTGTGCTAGTAGCATACAACCTGCAGGGTTACCATTACAAAAACAGATTTGGTCAGCAGGATATCTCTATTTCCTGAATAAACTCCTGACACATTACATGAAAGCAAAGTTATACAGGCATATCTGGAAACCAGAAGAAGAAGCAATCAAAAGAAATTAATTCTTAGGACTGTATAAAAATCACACATTTTAACTTTTTTTTAATGTGACCTTTTTCTTTGGTTATCAATTAATATTATTTGATGTAAGAAGTAAACAACTATACAGTGGTGAAACATGTGCATATGAATCCTTATGTCTACAGAAAAAATGATCACTGAAAGGTGAGGTGGATCTTTTCCTTGTCTCAGAAATTGAGAAGAATTGTTCTTGCTTACTATGGAGTCATCTGCAGTTAAGTCTGGGGTGCCAAAGTGACTTGTCTGTGAGTTGCAAAAGGGTATTGTGAAAGAACTAGAATATTTCCCATCTCTTTTGGAACAGAAAAACAGGGAATTCCTTAATAAGGAATGTTGACTAAGGAGGACGCTTTTTACCCCTCAGAAGACCTTTATCCATGTCAAATTCCATTTTATCAATTCAGTGATACATTATTAGTATCATTTTCTGGAATAAATTATACCGTAAATAATTCCAGCAAGTGCACTTTATATAGATTTGTCTGCAAAGTGGCAGTGCCCCCCTCCAGGGTTAAAGGTAGAATAAAATGTTATTTATCCCACTGGGGGAAAAAAATGATGAGATTTCTTGGTTTAGTCTGTGCACCATTGTGATCCCAGGGCATAAGTCTGTCACATGCTAAAAGAAAGAATTCTTGCAAAGAGCCCTTTATTTCAGTAGGGCAGTAGCAGTGGTCCATTGTACCATTCATGAATGCACCATGATGCTTCTCCTGTTTCTTTCAAGCAAGCCAATTTACTTCTGGAAAGTGTTGTTCTGTGCTCAGCTGTGCCGCTCTGGATTACAGCCTCCCCAGTAACAAAAAGCAAGCATGTTAAAGCAGGTAAGGGCAGCATGTTAAAACTAGCATAAATTACGTCCTTGGAGAAATCAATAATGACTTTTCAAAGCAGAAGTCTGATTGTTCCTAGATCACCAAGACTGGACTGTCAGAGGTGATACAGCCATGGTCACAGTCCTGTATGTGTCCCTGGAGCGGGCCTAGAGCTTAAGTCTCTGAAGCTTGCTGCTTGTGTGCCCCTTTCTTGGGCTCTTCCCAGCCACATCCACCGCTGCCTCCTGCTCACTGTCTCTCTGTGGGACAGATGTCTCATCTCCTTAGCAGCAGCCAGGACAATCATTGCTGGACATTGTACATTTGCTGTTGTTTGGTGCTTCCTTCAGCAGGGCAGCAAGGGAAGGGAGCGGAGGCTTCCAGCAGGGTGGAGAAAAATACCACCACTGGAGATAAAATACATGTTTATTGTTTATTGTTTAGTAGACGTGAATGCCACCATTTTACATAGGAATTAAAGGGCTGTCATAGCTATGATGGTAGTCTACAAAGTTTATTTTACTGTTATGCAGCTCAGGTCTAAACCTGATCCTTCTCCGAAAAGAAAGAGATTATGTAAGACATATTATTTTCCTTTCTGCTGAGAGCTCCTAGAAATCCCTTAGGCCCAAGTTCAACATCCACTTATAACCATTTATACCTTCAGTATTTCATTCCATGAAAGCCAGAGGCAGCTGCATATGAGAACATATATGTACAGTGCTTTATATCATCACTTTGGTTGCAAACAAAAACCATAGAGATAATTTTGCTGCCCCAACTACTGCTGTGAAAAAGCAGCTGCTAACCAGCCTAACTAACTGAATTACCTAAAGGATCCAGAAGTTCCTTATGGGTCCAGCACCATATCAGAGCACACCTTTTTTTAAAAAAGAAATCTTCTGGTTTCAAATCTGAAAGCTGTTAGCAGGTGTTTTAATGAAGAAATATTCATAATTGTTCATTTTTATACTGTTTCAGGCAAATTAAATTAATATTGGTTGCAGAAAAGATAGGTGTTCCTATTGGAAGGAACAAAGCTCTGCTACCTCTAGCACACACTGTTGCAGGTGCTAAACTTCAAACTGCAGCCTCCAAAATGTTGTCATTTTTGGCTGAGAAGAAATTAGGCTTATGAGAGTAAGATGAACATGTTGTAATATTGTTTCCTAAAACTATTCAAAATTGTAGACATGCTAACATTCTTTTAGAACCAAAATGTTTATTTTCTTAAGCATTTCAAGCAATTATGTTGAAAACAGTCAATTATTTCTGAAAACAGAACTGATCTGATCTATCACATCTGCAAGTAGACATAAATTAACAACTTTCAGAGAGTGACACTACTAGCATCCACCCTCTAAAGAAGCGCATTTTAATCTAATCCCCTTCTGTGAGGCAACCAGCACATAAAAACTGTAAATATGTTCCTTATTTGGAATATGTATATGAACTTCTGAACAAATTTCACTTGAAAAGTAAGCTTGATTACACCAAAATTATTATGACACAGACGAAACTGCACTTAGCTCTTTACTTTTGGTCTGTCTAACCATCTAGTTTATTTTCAAATGATTCATCTTGAGAGCACCAGAACACCTCTTGAAATGTGTAAGATAATCAGTCCTGCAATGGACTTAGGTAAATACATAACTATGAGAATGTGATCTGTGTGTCTTTTTTGGAACTACTCACTGGGTTGAAACTTAGCCACTTTGAATAAACAGTCAAGAGGTTTTTCTGATTATTTGGTTGGTTTGGTTTTTGTTTGTTTTTGTGTATTGGTTTGGTTTGGTTGGTTTTTCTCTTCTCTGCTTCCCTATAGACCAGCTGGATCAGTTATTTAGGATTAAGTTTTTTCCCTCTCTACTGCAATATCTGTCTTCTCTTCCTTGTCATCCTTTATTTAATTTGTCCCTTTCCTACCTCTTGTCTTTTCTCCTTAGTATACATATTTACTTTCTTAGAAGAAAGAGTTTCCATAGAAGATTCTAGTAGATGACATTGACTTTTTAGTGCAATTGTTGCTCTCAGCTATAGCCAGTTCTCATCAATACTATCAAAAAATATTCAACAACAACATCCATAAAAATGTTGACAGGCTAATAGCAGGGTCAAACACCCTGATAGGTTCAGATCAAAGAGGCAGTTTTCCCAAGTTTTTAACTTGGGAAAGTGTGTTTTCATTTCCCATGTTTTTAACTTGGGAAAGTGTATTTTCATTTCCACTCTAACGAGGAATTTGGCAGTGTACAAACAAGGTTAGAAAAAATGTGAAGAAGCTTCTCATCAGATGTTCAGAAAAATAGATGTGGACTAAAAGAATTTGACTGTTTTTCCACTTTTCCACTGAAAGGACATCACACCTACAGCTTGTTTATCAAGAAGATTGCTCTTCTAGAGCAGCAATACAATAAGAAAGTCTTTCCTCAAGGAAAAGCTTCAAGTATACTCTGTATGACTAGCATGGTAATTAATACATAATTCAGGGCATTACCATGATTTGGAATCACTCCCACACTTCCATAATTGATAGAATTTAAATTCTGAGACTTTTTTTCCTAAGCTGGTGGCACTGCTCTTCAAGATAGACAGACCTTCTATACAAATTATAACTGGAAAATACAAATGGCACTGTTTGACTAGCCTATAAAACTCCGCTGGTTGTTTTCAGTATGATTCACACTGGGTGTGCTTTATTTCTCTCTGAAAAAATAATGCCCATTTTCAAAAGGAAAAGAGCTGTGAATAATCCACTTTTTATACAAGCATTGCTAGTAAGCAGAGCAGAATAAAGATGCCTTCATTCCACTAACAATTATGAAAAGATCATATCAGACAACGACCTTTAGAAATGCTTCAGTGACCACTATGTCAGACTGTAGTCCTAAGTGGGAATACTTCAGACAACATTTGACTTCACTTTCACTTACATGCCTAATTTTGCCCCATTCACTTTAACATGATTTTTACTGTTGAGTTTAACAAGAGAAGAACAAAGCTCTGATGTGGAATAAGCTCACAGAAATTAATAGATAGCTGTATGTGCAATGGAGAACCGAGCTTAGCTATGTATTTTTGCTTTCTGGCCTCTTGATTTTCCAAGGACATTCTTTAGCATTTGATGTTGGTGCCAATTAGAGAGAAGGTAGAGGTAGAATTTATAGCACTGCCATCAATAAAACTCTTACTGAAGCAAACAGGGACTATGTGCATGAATTTGGCTGAGTATCACCATGGTAGAAGAGAGCCAACTGACTATTTTCAGTTTGTAGATGGACTAATAACCTCAAAAAAGTAGTGAAAGAGAAATATCTATTTGTTAAGGCTTTAAAATAACATTTTCAAGTGAACTTCTTATAACAACATTCCGCATAAAATTCAGCAATACAAATCCATAACGTTGTCCTGCCATTCAAGGTCACTTTAACCTTCTTGAAGAAGAAGCCAAGAACTCCTTAAGTTAATCATCCTCTACATTGAAGCTGGTGCTTATTTGATTCTGAGGTTTTGTTCAAGACAGAACAAGCATGTGAAAAATTGGTGAAATGCAAGATTTCATGTACACAAGGTCAAAGTGACCTAGATTTCAAGTGAGGTCCAAATTATTATCGGTCCTTCACACAAGGAAAGTTTTGTGCGCAGTTCATTTAATGTCTAAGACGTTTGCATAAGAGAATGTAAAAGAGCATTTTCTTCTTGCTCTGCTCAGTAAGGTCAAGTAACCGTTAATACTAGATAAACCTTGCATGAGTACTAGTCCCCAGGATAACTTGGATTATGTTTAGTATTCTCAATACACAACAGTTTATTCAACAAGGAAATATGTAGACAGGGGCTACATCTAGCACAGATGCAGGTTATACAGCTGTGTGAGCTCTGGCTGTGTCTGCAGTTTTTGCTAAGACAAATAAGTGTAATGAAAATAGACAATTCATATCAGCTGCAAGACTGATAAAAAATTTTTAAGCATAAAACTTTGTCCATGATGGAGCTCAAAAAATACAGGTAATTTTATTGAAAAGTGGTCACATTTTGAGTAGAACATCTTTATGATGGTGAAAGAAGAAATTTATGTGGTGTTATTAATATTTCCCTGACTCAGACCTAAACAGCCAGCATATGCACTGGCTTGAAAATTAACAATTAATTTTATATTAAGTTTGGCAGAATGAGAACAGTGCAGTCAATAGCTCTAGCAAACAGCTTGATTTACATATCACATTGAATTACACACGAATTCTTTAATGTTATTATTTTTAAAAGCACATTAACTTCTCTTATAAATATTTTAGCAGTAACATAATGATCTGAGTTGTTATCTCCAGCAAGATTTTTTTGTTGTTGTTTTTGTTCGTATTTTTCATCTGTCCTACCTGTTGCACATGTCAATAGACAGATCAGGGACATGGCCATTAAAGACTAATGTCCAGTATGAGATGAGAAGTATAACTGATAACTGCAACAAGCAGAATGAGATTTGAGGTGATCTTTTTTGCAAAGAGTGTTACACCACAATAAATGTTTGCTTTTAAATGTTTGGCAACTACTGCAAGTGAAGGAGAAATACAAAAAGTTTTAACAACTTGTGATAATTTAATTATTTCCATAAGTTAGTTAGAGAGATGAGAAATATTTAATGTATAGGTCTCCTAATATGTTTTTGTTACCTGCTGACTTTCCTTCTGCTGAAGGTCAGGAATTTTGAAATTCCAGTTCAGAGGAAGTGCTGTTACACACCTTGAAGACCTCACTGGGGAGGCAGGATTCTTGCCTTCTGCCAAGACCACAGTGCCACCTCCCTTAGAAGCCCAGCTCTTTCACTGGCTAATGCAAGGACAGAAGAGCTTCCCCTGCAGCCCACTCCCAGGCTGACACCACTTTGCCAAGGCTTGTGGTGTGAACCAGAAGCAGCCCTTCTGCTCAGGGAGAGTATGAGTTTAGCAGTGCTACCTATGTATCTCTGTCTGCTCAGTCACTTCACTAGATTTTACTCACAGAGTAACACACAGAGAAGCCAAGAATTCTGTATCATTTGTCTTTAAATCCAGTGTTTGTCTTATGACTGCAAGCCACTGCATTATTTATAAAAGGAATACTGCTCTCTTCTTTTTAAATACAACCTGTCCTATTCTGAACGCCTCTTTAAATTGAATATTGTCTTATGCACCTTGATTGTGTGTGGAAATATACTGCTTCAAGGTAAAAGGAGAGGAGTTGAATTATTATCCTGAAGGCTGTTTGTACACTTCCATGATCCACCCACTCATCTTACCTTGAGGGCAATGAGAATTGCATGGGCTGGTCAAGAACAGAGCAAAGTACTCAAGTGCTGACTGACAAGGTTGCCCCTCCTAAGCGTTCGTTCTGAGCTCTGATCTCTGAGCACTATTGATACTCAGCAGTGAAGCAGAACTGCTGACGTTTGTGCTGGACTCCATGCAGAAACCTGAACATCCCCACTGCATTCATAAATTGAAGCCAGAGTTCAAGGAAGAAAAATTAAACCATGAATTTTCATCTTAAATGAAAGATGTTTTCACTCTGGCTTCTGTTCAGCGACATATTCAAACATGTACCTAACTTTAAACATTAAAACCCTATTGCATACTGGGAGGCTAGGAAGTCAGATGTGTGGTTGAATGTAACTTGCTGAACTTAGGCCTATATCAAGATAGACATCTTTAAAGCACCCCTCTTTATTAAAAATATATTTTTACCAAAGTCTGATATGTGGAGATACAACAGCAGACTATATTTCTTAATAGCTACTTCGCAGTCTCAGCCTTTCTAATCACACCGTAAAGCACTGGTTATCTTACCAGATTTAAAGCATGCATACACAGAATGAAAGCTACATTACAAAAAGAGCTATCACAACTGGCCTTGCAACCCTGGCTTTATTATAGAAGAAAAGCAAATATGTGTGCATGCATATCTATATATCTGTATGTATTTAATTTATAAAAACACAGGGGGTAAATTCCTGGCACCAGTAAAATAATTACCTTCCTGTGGATTTCAGTAGGGCAGAGTTTCTCCTCACTTTTGATAGTTTACCTGATTTCCCTCAGACTGTGGTTTAAACTTCACCCAGTTCTTTTTTTCCCTACTACTTGTTTTATAAAAATAAGAACCTAACTAACTGTGATTCTGAAAATAAAAACTACACAAAGGCACTTTGTTGTTGTTTTATTTTTCCCCATTCATCTTCTGCAGCTCTTTCTTTAAAACTTTTAAAACCACATTAGAATATTAGCTAGAAATGAAGTAGTTCTTTCACATGACTCCTTAGAGGTACACATTGAACTTAAAATGACAATAAAATAATCTACAAAAGTAATTTTGAAATAATTAGGTCTCCTTAGGAAAGCAAGAGAGAAAAAGGAAAACATGTTAACTATGTAAGTGTTAAAAATGTTGTTGCTCTTACAACTTACTTGTGAGAGTAACAACATTGCATGAACCAAATCACACAAGCACAGGATGGATCTCTTTAACAACTCTCATTATTGCCATATGCTGCTGCTGCTGAAAAGTAAAGGGGCAAATCAGAAACAGAGGAACAAAAAATTGTACATTCAAGGCCATGCTTTAAAATAAATTGAGTGAGATGGCTTCTTAGCATCCAGTTGGCATGTGTTGGAGCAACTTTCCACTCTTCCACCGAATGCTTCTCCCAACTATTGGAGGTTTACACGTAGCCCACTCTCACAAACCTCCCCTTTCCCCACACAGACAGGAAGGAAATAACACCAAAAAAATCTGGATTGTGATAAGGAATTTACTGAGATAATACACTGCACAATTACCTTAGCCTATTTGCAGAAAATGAGCAGCAAAATGCAGAAGCAGCAGCAGAAGGCAGCAATAAAAACCATCCCCCCTGCCCGAGTATATAGAAGCCAGCCCAGTGGAAAAGATGAACACCCCCCAAAAAGGGAAACT
Source organism: Indicator indicator (assembly GCF_027791375.1). Taxonomy (NCBI): domain Eukaryota; kingdom Metazoa; phylum Chordata; class Aves; order Piciformes; family Indicatoridae; genus Indicator; species Indicator indicator. The sequence continues at coordinate 105,548,374 of NC_072010.1, read as the reverse complement.
GGAAGCAACAACTAGAAAGAGGAAGCCTCCCCTGTTGCAATCTGAACTTCAAGCCCCATGATACATTGCTCCAGACAGCACATTCATTTTGAAACTGGCATGACAGCAGCATGGTATTGAATATCATCACCAGTTCAACTCAACCCATGGCAAGTATAAATGGAGGACTGGGTCACACTGGTTGGAAATGGGGGCAAATAAAGAGATAAAAATATTTTACCCAGGTAGGTAATGTGGAACAGGAAATCAACACTGGAATCACTTTACTATAAAGGGGATGATGTCAAAGGGTTGACCTTTACTGCAAAGTCATCTACTGTCTCTACTACAGGCCTCACAAAGTCAAAGTACGATCCAATCTTATGTGGATATCCTGTATGTGGCATACTGAAAATGATGCTGAAAAGCCCTCAATATGCAAAGCCTTAGACACTTAGACACTTTGAAAGATCTAGACTAGGACTGGATAAAGACATGAGCCTTTCTTCCCTCATCTCTCTGAACTCATGTTCTGACCCCAGCATGGACAAAACATCCTCAGGTGCTAAATTAACTGAGTGAAAAATGGCAGGAGAGGGACTCGGTCTTCTCTCTTGCCACATATGTGGAAGTCTCTGCGGGTGGAGGAGGGAGTAGGGGGAGGCTTTCCAGTCTGCCAGCTCGGCCACTCTGCTACCACTTTCAAACAACACACCTTCAAATCCTCGTCTAGACATGGCCTTATGCAAGTGAGAGATAAAAATCAGCCCCTGAATGGGTGTTTTGTTATATAACCACCGACGAGGCACAGGGAGTCAAACATTTGCAGTAGTTTGTAACATTCCTAAAGCATTACGTTTTCAGCAAAGCAGATTATCTTGTCTCATTTTTCTCTGATGAACAATCAACTGCGATCTTGACACATGAATTTATTATGCTCGGGTTAGACAAACTAAGCCTTAATAAGCTTCAGTTAAAAACCTCACTTTCTGTTTGTAGAGAGAAAACTCAGCTCTTAGGTTGCCTGACAAGGGCACAAAAATGAAATCAGGCTTCTCTACCCTTATCTAGCTTAGGTTGAATGTCTATACACCAAAGATGGGATTTTTTTTTCTTTTTTATAGGTTTTGCGAGATATTTGATTGCTTTCTTGGAACAGTTCCACAGTATCTGACTGAGCTGACCTCCAGATGTATCTCCTCCGGGGCATTATGTTCTGTTTCACATTATCAGCTGCATACTCCAAAGGTTAGGTTGTGAGAACTTGGGTGGGGCTTTTAACTCCTTCTTCCAGCCCGAGGATAGCAGCATGCCTGTTCTGATGTGTTCACTTGGTTAATTCTACCCAACAGTGAAAGAAAAGCAATACAGACTGAGCTTGATTTAATAATTGCAGTCATGATTTATGTATAATGGTGTCACTTTATTGAACATTGATTTGATAGATAACAGAGAGCATGTGCCTGGCTTATTTGGAAAGTTTATTTAACACTACGGATCCTTTGAGGAATGCACAGAAACTTCTAACTATATGGAACAAACTCATCTGGTGTAAATCAGGTGTCTGAACTGACAAGAGCAGTAATGGGTAAGGCAATAATTAGTATGCATAACTATTTCAAGGTGTGTAAAGTAATATATTTCCAGTGCTGGAGTGTCATTGATGTATGCCAGCTGAGGATATGGCCCATAGAACTGACAAGAAATGGCTATGCGTACTAATTACTGAAGCTGCTAATGCATTTCAGCTGGTACTAACTGTTTTTATGTCCCTGGAAAATTACAGAAATGCTAGCTCTTGCAAATCAGAGATCTAAGAGTTTTTGCATTTTTCTTCCAGTTTAAGCAGTCAGAAAAGCGAAGCTGCATTTCACATCGTGACAGTCCTTGTTAATGTGAAGCCCTGGCTTGACGCATTGATAAGGCTTCTCACTAGCTTAGGCATCATCACTACAATTTGCACTGGCTTCTTCCCAGGTTGAAGTAAGATATAGAGTTGATATTTTCATTAGCCTTCTGGCATAGTATGAAGATACATTCAGGATGCTTTTAAGAACTGCTACAGTTTCATGTACTCACTCAGAAAGAAGTGACTAGTGAGTACAGAAAAGTACTGTACTTGGGATTTCCAACAGCAAATCTTTTATAAGTAATGACAGCTGAAACCCATGGGAAGTATTTTAAACCCAAAGGCTGATAGCTTCTAGATTCTAATTTATGTAGAGGGTATTGAGGGTTATACTACATGCCATATATTGTCCTGCCAGATTTATGTTTCAGATCACTTCAGTCACAGGTATGTCTTTTTAATGATTCAAATCACTGAAGGTAAAAGCCTTCACAAACATGAGGGCACCAAAGTCCTTCACAGCAAGGCCATAAGTTGAGCTAGTTTTCTTTCCCCGCTTCTCTTTTGTTCAAGGGTTATGGGTATTTTGGAACGCAAGTTTTTTTGTTTGTTGTTGGTTTTTTGTGGTTTTTTTTGTTTGGTTTTTTTTTTTTTTTTTTTTTTGTTTGGGGTTTTGGGGGGTGGGGGGGAGTTTGGTGGTGTTGTGGGGGGTTTTTTTGTTGGTTTTTTTTTTTTAATTCCTGGATGAAGTTTCTTTGGAATATCACTGGTAACTGTTGGTTTACCAGTAGTACTGGTAGGACTTGACCATGTAAGAATATTTACAAGGGTTTTTAAGACGACATTTCTGATCTGGCTTTATTTGTACCACTGTTGATGCAACAACAGCGAATCTCCCAGGAAATTTTCAGGCTCTAAGTCAGCCCTTCTTCATGTATTTGCATGCTTAACATGTAAGATGTGGTGGGGAATAACTAAATCTTTGTTTTTCCTTCCCAGAGAGGAGGTTCCCTTCGTACAGTTTTGGGCTGGAAGACATATGAGTGACCCCAAGACTGTTCATGTTTGTGGAGCAACTTGTTTCATTTAAACAGTAATGCTAGAAAACAGAATGTTACAGAAGCAATTCCTTCAGCCTCTATGCCGTGTTCAGTGTAAGTGTGCAAAGTGTTGGAAGACACATTACCTCTAAAACTGGATGTAACTCATATACTAAGAATTAGAAAGGATAATTCCCCTCCATTATAGTTATAAATTGTTATTCTAAAGAGTAAAAATCTCTACGTGTAAAAGAACTCCCAAACATCTGTGTAAATCAGCACCTTCTTGTGACCTTTGCTAGAAAAATATAAATTAAGAGGAGAGCTAATGATGTTGTGATATTTTCTCACTTTCACAGAATAAGCCAATATCTGATTTTAATTGTGGCAAGTATTAACATCTAGATTTCTTCCAAGTGACAGGCTATATTGTGTATTAATGTTAATCAGTTCTGACAATACAGACAGGATATCTTCATAAGAACCAGACCTTAACAAGACTTTCTATTGACCTTTACCACATAACTAGGTTATTTTCATAATTTACCTTGATTATCCTCACTTAAGCTATGAAGAGTCACCATGCTTTAGAAAAAATAAAAACAAATTGGCTGATACAAAACCTCTCATATTTGAGATGCTTCTTGTGTAGATGTTTTGAGTTTTAAATTATTACGTTGGTTGTAGTTTACTTGTCCTAACATTATTCAATACTGCTGTGCCTGCTTTTACTAACATAACTGCTAATAAATCATTATGAACGAGGGAAAAGTGTTATTTGCCAGATTGATTTTTAAAATCTATTCCTCTTTCTTCCTTGAGAAGACCGCAGGGTTGGCTACAGCAACACTTAAGTACCTAACCTTAAAGTAACAAATCATATCCAAGTTATTGTGCTTCTCCATTACATCTCTTATGTTTTCCTTATTCTTACATTAAAAAAAATATACTAAGTCTGATTCTTCCTTGTCTACACTGTGAGTAGTCACAGACAAACAGAATGTAGAAGGAAAAAATTCTGATTTGGTAGCATAATGGATTTCCTTTGAATGCATCACAATAATTGCACAAGGTGATGAGTGAAGAAGAACCTGACTCATTGTTCCTAAGAAGCAACCACCTTTTAGCTAATACTGCATATCAGAGACATAAAGTCCCTGGTTTGTTAGAGTAATTATTATTAGTCCCATTGCTACTCCAAAAATAGTATTTGATTGTTTCATATGCAGCAAAACACTATTTTCTTTCTCACTTCCTCTATGCATGTATAGGCAGGTATGTTAATCTATTCTGCTGAGAACAATCTCTTTATCTGTACAGAACTAACACGATTCTTCATTCTGATCAATATCAACATCTGCATATATGCATAAACCAAAAATATTTCCTTATCCAAATTTTTGTCAGTTCTGTGCTTGGAGGGTGAGCAAATCTTCTCTAATTGCATGCTAAGCAACACATCTCTGACATTTGAGTTTGAGTGACTAAAAATTGCATTTTGTTGACAATATTAATATGCTCTTGTGTTTTATGTCTATCAGTTTTTAGGAGATAGTCAGATTTGCACTTCACTGAAGATACCCAAGAATACCTCACTGACAATATCTAATGCTAGTTATTCACCTGATAATATCAAGCTAAATTCTTTCACCTGAAATACAGCTTCACATCCCAGAGTATCCTGGGAAGGTAAGTGGTAGTTAAAACAGACCCAGTTCTTAGGGAGGAGGTTTCAAAAGATAGGATGATCCAACTGAACAGCTTGCTGGCCACAAAAAAGAGTGGTCCCACTCCTCCCCTTTCATTTCCTCAGGCACTGCTCTGATCTCCTGTCAAACAGATTAAGCACAGTAAAATGGCCAAATGAATCATCTGAGGGCCTAGAGACCTCACCAAAATTTCACCATCATCTCTTTGGAAGGCATGATCAAGCCCATAGGGAGACTGTGAAGTAATTTATCTGTGGGAGGAGGGATATGAAGTTATAAGATCTTTAGCTTGGCTGAAGAGATAGGTTTTCACATAAAGTTTTTATGAGATTGGAAACTGCTTAAAGTTTTGGTTTGATAGTGGTTTGGTTCCTTTTTTGAGAGGTACCCAGGGCTTCAATTAAAAGAGAGGTAAACAAACGAATGAAGAAGATCATCTCATCTGTGAGTCAGCCTATGAGTCAGCATGATGAGAAGAGGAAGGTGTGATCGAAGTGCATCTTTTGGATGACATATTAAAGCAAAGTTCTGACCACTTGTGGTCATTAAAAATCCCACTGCAGTAATTTTATCTGTAAAGTGTGTTAACTCTGATGATCAGGCCAAATGTGAAGCCTAAGAATTACATTATCCGTTCCAACACTCCCACTTTGTTTCAAATAGATACTATAATCTTCATTTCCTCTCTGAAACAGCTATGTTGTAGGCCGCTGAATTCTTCCTGTGTTTCACCACAAAGCTTCAGCACTGTTTTAGATTAAATAATCATTATATGGTTTCTGTATCAGCTTGTAAAGCAAGGCAGTATTTCACAAGATGAAAGGCACTATAAAAATGTAAACTGCTAATATTTTTGAGCCTGCTCACTGCAATGCAAAATTTGGCCAGTGGCAAGAAGTACAGTCAGCTGAGACAGTGTTGAGCAGTTCCATTAACCACTGATGTGCAACATTTCTCCCAGCATGTCATGAATGCATAAGTTTGACCTAAAAATCAGATCTTTATGTGCATCGAGGTACTGGCTCTGCTTCCTTTTTAGGTCAGATTCTCATTTGATTTATTGTCTGAAACAGAAGTCCTACATGAGATACATTTGTGTTAAGCACAAAACCCCCACAAAGTTACTACCTTTTTTGCGTGTTTAGTTGCGTGTGTTGAGGTCAGTTTGAAAAGGAAATGTGCTAGATACAACTCATTGCTGTATGGGGTCAACGCAGTAATTTAGCTAAGGTAATAGCAGAGTCATAAAGGACACAAAACAAGCCCTCAGTATTAAAATAAAATTCTCCCTTGTTCCTAGAGGCTTAGAGGCAGAATGTACCAAAAGGGGGTACCTGTAGCAGTATATTCCCCTGGTAGTGTTTTCCCAAATCCTCCCAGCTTCTGGGAAGAAGGAAACAATGCACAGAATGGATAAATTGGTTGCATGGAGAAATTATATACAGATGTATCTGATGCTGAAAGTGCAATTTGCATAATATGGTAATGTATGCATTATAGTTCCAACTACATACATGATCAAAGCATCCATTATAAATGATAATGCAAATTAACTTTAGGCTCATTACTATTAATTGAACCTGAATAGAAATCAGATTCAGTAAAAATAGAATAAAGAAACAAACTGAAACTATGTAGGGAAACAGTCATTAATATGATTACTCTCTGACTCGCAGTTGGGTATATCCTCCTTCTGTCTGTGTTTCTCCTTCTGCATTCTCTGGTATGATTTCAGATACAAATTCTCCATTATTCTGCAGCTAGTGCTCTTGGCTTCTCTGTTGATGTTCACGTCACTCTCTCAGCACACTTTCTCAAATGTATTATTAAGGTCTGCATGGTCTAATAGGTTGCCATTACCCTGAGCTTTATTCATCCCTTTTCCAAACTAAATCAAATTTGAGCTTGAATGATGTTGATAGGGACATTTGCCTAAATGAAGTTTGTTACTGCAGTAATGGGGTTGTTTTTGTGAATTAATGGGTCATTCGTTTTTAAAAACAGAACACCAGTATGTTCTTGATGTTCCTGCCCCTTCTAATAATTTTTTAATGGTGATCTATTGTCTTATTGTAATGGTTTCTGGTTTCTGCAGTGGCTTATGCCTTAAGATTGGGGAAGGATAAAATCCTGGGATTGAGCCATTATTCAGCACTGAAATTTCTGTCCTGAGGTGGGGTTTAAATCATTTAATCACCAATGTAATTATATCCTGATTTTTACTAAATATACTTAAATCTGGTGAGACTACATTTCTTTTATTTTTTTCTAGATAGTACTAGAGAGTGTGTTCTTAAGTGACTGCAAAGCTATTTAGCATTGATAACTCTTATTAACAACTGTAATAAATGCATGATTAGTCTTAGTATTAAAGCCACCATAAGTATATGATCATTTTTTATTTCACTGTGAGTATTTTAACTTTATTACACACCTACTTTCAGTATAGGATAACGCACTGGGCAAGGACTGATCACAATTCTAAATGCAAAATAATGTTAAATTTCTTCCTAAACTGAGGAAGGAAAGAGAAAAGGTAAAATTACTGATGTCATTCCTAGGAACATTCTTGTCAGTATCACCCTGGTAAAGTATTAGCAGTTTTATTCTGGCATTTTAAAGGAAATGCCATTTAAAGTAATAATTAATCTCATTCTTTTCTGCTATTTTTATATTCCTTGTTATGGACCTTATATTTGTTTACATGTGGCACTGTAAGAAGTTTTAATAAAACTGCATGTGTAATTTTATTTATTTTTTTGACAGCGTATTTAATATTGATACTTTTAATTGCTGTGAATTTGCACAGAGATTATTATCTTCATATCATAGTGCTGTATTTGAGATGTTCTTACCCTGTATCCTATGAGGGAGATACAAGCAAGGAAAAGCTCAGACTCTTTTCCTGCTTTCAAAAATAATATTTCTGCTTGGGAAGTCCCCATTACCAAATGTTCTTGCAGCATGTGCAGACACTGATGGCATCAAAGTGTGCCCAAAAGATTGATTTTGTCACCTGTATTCATGATAAGTATCATTTTACTTCATGTCAGGACTTGAAGAAGAGTATGCAGATATTGATTTTGAATCCTGAACCAGAATACTCCCACTCCTCCCAGATTTCACATTTTCCACTGTTTTAACAGCTCTACAACCTGATGTTGCAAGTATCCCGTATTGACAGCTGTGATTTTACTGATGCTATGCAGCACAGGATCATAGAATCATAGAATGCTTTGGATTGGAAGGGGCCCTTGACGGTCATCTGGTCCAGCCCACCTCCCTCCCACCCTCCCCTCAGTGAGCAGAGACATCTTTAACTAGACAGGTTGCTCAGGGCCCCGTCAAGATTGACTTAAAACTTCTCCAGGGATGGGGCATCTATCTCTGGGCAACCCACTCCATTGTTTCACCACTCTCATAGTAAAGAACTTCCTCCTAATATCCAGTCTAAATTTGCCCTACTCTAGTTAAAAAACATTGCCCCTCGTCCTGTCACTACATGTCCTTATAAACAGTCCCTCCCCAGTTTTCTTGTAGGCCCCATTCTAGATATCAAAATGCCACTATAAGGTCTCCCTGAAGCCTTCTCTTCTCCAGGCTGAACAACCCCAACTCTTCCAGCCCATCTTCATAGAAGAGGTGCTCCAACCCTCTGATCATCTTCATGGCTCTACTCTGGACCCACTCCAGCAGGTCCAAGTCTCTCTTGCACTGGGGGCCCCAGAGCTGGACACAGTACTCCAGGTGAGGTCTTTCCAGAGCAGAGCAGAGTGACAGAATCACCTCCCTTGATCTGCTGGCCAGGCAGCTTTTGATGCAGCCCAGGATACGGTTTGCCTTCTGAGATGCAAGTGTACATTGCTGGCTGATGTCCAGCTTCTTATCCACTGGTATCCCCAAGTGCTTTTCTGCAGGGCTTCTCTCAATCTCATCATCTGTATTGGTACTGAGGACTGCCCCAACCCTGGTTCAGGACCTTGCACTTCATTTTATTGAACCTTGTGATGTTCAGTCTCATTATGTTTCAAGACATAAGAGGGGCTTTCTTCAGAAAGGAAGGAGCCATTCAAAGTTCAAGTACCATTATTTTTAGATTATGGGAGGAAGAGAGAGCATTTAACTCTCCTTTGCATTTAATATACAGTACTAAATTTTAAAATTTGGTTTTCATTTTTGATGTTTCCTACCAAATTCAAGAAAACTGTTGAAAACAGTACATGCCAAAATATGTATAAATCAGTTGTAGACTTTCATACTTCTATGCTTCAGGATTCTTCCTCCCCAAAAGCCCACAGTAGTTAAAGGAGATTCACAAACAGGAAAAGCATGCAGAAATGCCAGAGACTTGGACTCTTCTTTTGAACACAGACTGAAAAGAGAGCATCTAAAATGCAGGATGCTACATAGAAGGCTTTGAATCAGAAGAGGAGGGGAGTGCATACACAAAACCCAAACCAAAATAAAAATATGCAGAAAAACATGCATGTCTTTACTGCACTCAAAATTAATCTATTGACCTTGTTTTCTGAGGCCATAAATTACATCAGCTGTTCAGCAGGATTCAAAATCTCACTAAATGTTGATGTGGACAACATTAAACTCCCAGAGTATAAATCTAAGTTTTCTTAAAGTCCTATTGGAGGTGATATACCTTACTAGGTTGTAAGGCATAAGGTACTTTCTGATCAAAAGCAAGAAGGAAACTTTTCCTGAGAATATATGTTTATTCCTTCCTTAGTTCCTTGCTCTTCTCTAAGCTTTTGCTCACTAATGGTATGATGGTGGAAAACATGCACTACTGTGGTCTGATCCAACATGGTGATTTCTACAGCTCCACTGAGAACTGATACTGAATAAATAAGTAAAATTCCTGGTGACAAGCAGAAGGAGGAAAGGGACAAAAGTACTTCATACCAAAGTCAGAAAGCCCCTACAAGATCCATTCTTGATTTCTTTTGTTTTGTTTTTCCAGGTGGTTTATTCTTGCAGATTTTAACTGATGACTTCCAGTGCCACAGGAAGTTTTTTGGATAGGTGTTTTGCCTTAGATGGCAAGTATGACAGTAAAGTCACATACTATATATTCTGTCACATGCTTGTATCCTGCTATGATCTCATTTTAAGCAATGTGACTGTGACTTTCTAGCATTACAAACTGAAATCAGGATTTGTTTGCAGGCTGCTGCATGCCATGTAAAATACTTTCTCTCTTTGAATTTCAGTTCATGTCGATATGTCTTCATAGCCAGTGCTGGAAAGCATCACCAATTACTGTGGCTGTTTACAGAGCACAAGAACAGAATATTCAATTTAACAGCCTCTAAGGACAACAAAGCTGCATTTGAACTCTAGTTAAAGTTTTGCTGATTACTCTTGACCTTTCTGGGTCAAAGACATGAAGGTCACTAGAGTCATGATTTTTTTCACATTCTGCTTGTCTTTGTCATTCCCCTAATAATGCAGAGGACTAGAAACAAGAGCTGGGTGGTGTTTTTTTCCCCCTGCCTGAAAATCTATTTAGATTAGTCACCAGGTTTTCCAGTCTACGGTCATTGAAGGTCATTTGTTTTATAGCTGAAATTCTCAATTGGAACCTCATCTTGCAATCAGAACTTAAAACCCAACGAGGTTTTGTATCTCCTCTTAAAGGATAGGTTGTTGTATGATTAGCTTCAGAATGTTAAATGGACTGTCTGTGCCACGATGGTTGCACTATAAGAAGACTTGTCTTGAATAACAAGTACTGGGCTATATTATAAAGAACAGTATTCTGGGCTTCTCCTAAATGCTAATTCTATTACGCATTAACATTTCCTCTGCTTCAAAATGGCAAAACGCAAGCCAGCAAGATGTAAAAATCTCACAAAGTGCATTTTCACTTATAGACTGTTCCTAAGAGCAAGCTGTTTCCTGAAAACGTCCCTTAAATAAGCATCCACTTACAGTGGTCATCATTATACAGTCAGCATCTGCTGAGAGCTGTTCTACAGCCTTGGTTGCTGGCAAATACACAGTGTTTGTTGTAACCTATAGAGTGGTGGAAATGAGTGTGTAATTTTTACTCTAATTTGTTAAAACTGTTATTAGTCCTAAATATGAACCATTAGTCCTAAATATGAACCATCAGTCCCATGGTGTAGATGTACTCCTGGAGGCAGTTCATGAAGTCTGATGTCCTGTGTATACTTTGGGCCTGCAAGAGTCTGAAAGCCCTTTTTAGTTTTGTATTGATTGATTGATGATTGATTATTTTAATGTATTTGGCCCATATGAAATTCAAACATAAGTACAAATATATACATTTACATGTACGTACGTGTGTGTGTGTGCATATATAAATAACCAAAACTGAAGGCTCTGTGTAGGAGAGTTGTCTAGCTGGAAAGACAGGTGAAAAGCTGTCTAGGAGAAAGGGACCTGGAGGTTCTAACTGACAAGCAGCTGAATATGAGCAAGCAGTGTGTGCAGGTGGCCAAGAAAGCCAATGGCATCCTGGCTTGTATTAGAAATGCTGTGGCTTTTAGGAATAGGGAGGTGATTGTCCCCTTGTACTCAGGGCTGGTGAGACCACACTTCGAGTATTGTGTTCAGTTTTGGGCACCTCGATACAAGAGAGATGTTGGAGTGAGTGCAGAGGAGGGCAACAAAGCTGGTGAAGGACCTGGAGAATAAATCTTACGAAGAGCAACTGAAGGAGCTGGGGATGTTTAGTTTGAAGAAGAGGAGGCTAACCAGAGACCTCATTGCTCTCTAAAACTACCTGAGGGGATCTTGTGGAGAGGTTGGTTCTGATCTCTTTTCACAGGTAATTAGTGATAGAACAACAGGGAATGGCCTCAAGCTAAAACTGGGTAGGTTTAGACTGGACATTAGACAAAAATTTTCACAGAAAGAGTGGTCAGGCGTTGGAATCGGCTGCCCAGGTTGAGTCACCAACCCTGGATGTGGTTAAGGGTCATTTGGATGTGGTGCTTGGGGATATGGTTTACAGGTGAATCTTCTAGAGTAGGGTTATTGGTTGGACTTCGTGATTCCAAGGGTCTTTTCCAACCTGAACATTTCTATGATGATGTGAACAAATCCCAGACTGCCATGATATTGTTATGCAGGTTATTATTTTGCTTTTTTAGGGTAAACCAGCTTTTTGGTCAGCATCTCATGACCTACAAGCTGACCTCTGATATCTTCATTTTTATTACTGCTTAAGTTCCTAGCTTCAAAGACTAATTCGTAATTAGCTTTAGCATGTATGATTTTTCTATTTGCCTCAGTTGCTGGCTCCCTTTCTGTATGTCCATTTGACCTCCACACAGCTGCTTGGATACAAGCAGGAAGTTATCTTGTGTAAGGTTCAGTGTCAGACACTGCCCTGTGCAGTGCCAGCTTGATGAGTGTCTCCAGTTTGACATTATGCCACAGTCCACCACCATCATAACCTGAGATGTCAGCTCATCGCTGCACTCCAGCATTATTGTCACTCTTACTGACAAGCTGGGCATTTTCAGCACACCTCTGTGGGCAGCTGGTGAATCCACAACTTGACTTCATTCCTTAAGGAGTCTGAATCATCCTTTGGGCATGCTTTTTTGACTTCTCTCTGGGCTTGCATAAGCTGACATCACCTAGCTCCTAAAGTTTTTTCCTGAACCACTAGCCTAATGCCAGCTTCCCTTTCTCCTTTATCTTCTTTAGCCACCATACAATCAGAGGTCCTTTAAACAGATTCCATCTCAGCTAGTCCACCAGCTTCTCAGAAGTTGCAAATGCCACAAACATGCATGCATCCCTACTCTCCATGTTTTTTAATCCATGATGGTTTTTGAGATCTAAATTATACTGCTGTTGTTTTGCGTCTGTGTGATGATGCTGCTGTAACTCAATGTCTGGAAAAAATCCAACAACATAAGGAATCAATACTATTCTATCTGCATTTTTCAGTTGTCATTAGCCTGACTGCTTTGGAGAAGAGAAGATGTCAAAGGTGTTAAACAACTTTCTTTTACTCAAATTCATTCCATAATCATCCCATGGATCTGGGTCTACATTTCTAAAGCAGGTTATTTGGCTGAGGCCAGACTGACTTTTCCTTTCTCCACAGCTGAGGACAAATAACCAACAGTTTAACTCACATTAAAAGAGGCACCTTTAATAAAAGTACCATTCCAAGACAACCTCCTGCTTCTCTTAGGCTGGCAACCAAGTAGCAGCATATTAGTAAATGCATTTACTTTCTGATGAAGTACAGACCTTAAAAAGCTAAGTTGGATACAAGGCTCATGACAGACAGCAGGGTCTTATGCTGCAGAGAAGAATGTACAGTCTCAGAAATAGAGTGCCTGCAATGTGTTGTAGGAAGACAACAGTTTGAGATATTTTGCTTTGTAATAGGCCATGTAGTCTCATGGATGTATGCAGATACTACACTGACTACAGGATTATTTCTCCAGCAATTGTGTAGGTAGATGTGTGTTCTCTTCTTGCACATGATTTAGCTGATGTTCCTGAACCTAATGAATTTTGGCAGCAGGAATGATAATAGCAGACAATTGTTTGTCTCCAGTCACTACATTTTGTTACAGAGTTAAAATAAACTTGTCTGCTTGACTAGTCTCATGTGTAACAAAATAAAAATAAGCCTTCACAAAGAATAATTTTCAAATACCATTTTACTTTTTGTCTTAGGCTCACAGATGCCTTTCATGTTTTCTGATATGTCAGATATCATAATGCAAAATAAATAACCAGAAATATTCTCTGGGCATCTTGTGATGAAGAAAAAGAGCCTTCTGTTGCTTCCATTACCTCCCTTCTGGTCTGGTTTTTGTTTTGTTTTGTTTTGTTTTTTTCTCTTCCCTACACTTTTAATAGATGCTTCTTTGTAGCATGTGCATGAAACACTAATGTTATTTTAATGCTGTACCATTTGCAGAATTTTGGAGCCCAGTCACAGCTCAGGACCCCTACTGAGCTAGATACTGTGCAGACAGAACAAAGTCAGCCCTAGCTCTGAGGACAGCCCATCCCACATTCCACCTCCCATGGCCACAAGAGACTAATGTTTTATATGTTGATGCATTCAACACATCTGCCACGAATGCAGATCACAGAGACAATGACATTGACTGGGACATTAGAGGTTTTGCAGAAATGCCTATTGGTTGCTAAATACATCATTCAAAAAAAAAAGCCTAAAGCTGGTATTTGCCACAAGAGTCAGGTGCAAATTCAGCTTTTAAGGAAACAGAACAATGTGCAAATGGAGCCGGACTTCTTAGGTCAAATATTTTAAAGTTTCTTAGCCATTTAGGAACTCTCAGCCTTAATTTCAAAAGTGAAATGTAATTGAATTTCAAGGAACAAAGAACTTAATGACAATTTTGTAAGAATGTGTAGGTACACCTTTTGTAAGAAGGTGTAGGTTCCCATTTCACTTTTCCAGATATTACCCCTTCTGTTTAAAAAACATGCTGCCACATACCAATCCACTACTGTCACTTCACAACAGATAGAGAACAGCAACAATTTTGTGCTGGTTAGCCCAGCACTGTGTCTGCCAACCAGCAAAATCTATATCAGGGCTGTAGATAACAAAAACCTCTCTTATGCTCCTGCAACAGTACATTTTTCCTTTTTTTTTTTTTTTTTTTTTTTTTTGGTAAGTTAAACTTAAAACCAAAATTCTGTTGTCCTCTGGTCCCCAGCTCTATCATCATGGCTTGACTTTACATCGAAGCCACCAAATAAAACTTCAAAGTGACAAAGGGCCAGTGACCTACCATTAAACATCAGTTTGCACTTTTCCATAAAAGCAAACCTGGTTGTGTTATAAACAGCTGTAGGCATTTGACTCATTAAATTTTTCTTTGAATGAATTAATTTTTTTTCTGATCAAAATAAAATGCTATTTCTAGGTTAAGCACCAAAAAAAAAAAAAAAAGGATTAAAGCTCCTTCCTGAAACAAAGCAGACTTTGTATGTTTTAAACTAGGGGACACAACTAAAGGCTGTTATTTCCCTTTTCTATGAAGTTATTTGGGCAATTAAATCTATTCTGAAAAAGATTTTTTCTTCTATAAAACTAATAATTGTGTCCATCAACACAATAATAAGTGGATTAATTCATTCTAGAAAGAGAAATAAAATTACTCTCTGCCTTATAATTTTTTTATCTTTTGACCTATAGGTCAAATTAAGATATAAGATCCTGTTAATACTCATATCTAGTTCTTTAAGGGGAAGCATGTTATCAGTGGCTTAAAAGCAGTTTCAAACAATGAAAGATCCAGCATCCCTACTTAAAATTCTCATAAAAATCTCTTACTTTCCAGCCTATGACCTTCTAAGGTCTGTTCCTGAAACTGGCCTCTACATCCAGCTGATGTTAGGTTTGCAGTTGCTGCTGTATGATACCCTGTATTGCTTTGTAGGTGATGCTGTCCAGGGATATTCCTGAAATCAGTATAACACCTTCAAGTTGCTGCATGCTGTATTTTTTTAAATTGTCTGCTGGTAATTAACATGCAATGAAAAATTCTGTACTTCTAAAACGTCAGTGGGGGCAGCTGCCTGGATGGAGCAAGATCATTGGAACCCAGACCCTAGATATTTAACCAGTGACAGTCAACAAGGCTTTGCTGATTTCTTGCACCTGAGGGGCTTGCTGTACATTTTGAAGGGCCTCAGTCTACTCTTATTAAATACCTGTCATGCTGAAAGACATCTCAGCACAATGAGATCAATACACGTTTTCCCACCAATTTCAATACTTCCACATATGATAAAACTTGCAGCCACAGAAACTCCTGTGGCACATGAAGTACATTCTGCAGGCCACATCCTTAGCTGGGAGAAATTTGGCATACCTCCCTTGGCTGCACTAATGTAAAGTCAATTTGCATCCAGTGTATATCTCGCCCTAGAAGCTGATATGCTGTTCGGTCCCTCAGCTTAGATCAAAATCTATCATGCATTTTCATAATTGTATGTGCAGAACTCTTGACTTGTAAAGAGAAAAGTATGCTTAAAAAATTACATTAAAAGTACGTTTAGAAAGCCACAAGATCGCTCCTAGTTACGTTTACAGAACTTATGACAAATTTCTGATACCCTAACCACCTGTGAAGGCAACCTAACTTCTTTCAGTTAGAAAGGCTTCCACTTAGTCTCATCATTACAGCCAAAGATTTCAAGGACACGGCTTGTTGCTTAATTCATTTGATCCTATTGGCTAGATGTCAACAAAAGTGACAATCCTGTATTTGTAACGTCATAAACTTCCAAGTATGATGTTGTAAACTGAGGACCATGACTTTGACTTAAGGGCAGGAGCACATGGCTTGGGCACTTATGATCTTGTTTTCAGAAAGCAAATCGTAATACTAAAAAAGTTACTTAATTGGAAAAGAAGGCAAGAAATAATTTTGCTGAAATCTCCCTACTGTTCCTCCAAGCCTTCCCAAGAAAACATAATAGATTTCTAAGCTCTGCACGAGACTGCATATTTATTGCACTGAATGAAATATGGATTGCATGAATTCTGCTGGTGTGACATTCAACCCACTTGAATATTATGAGTTTAACAGTTTGACTCTAACTCTGTTTATTTCCCACTTGAGAGACTGGAAAGGAACAGATGGGGATGTGAGAACGGCCAGGGAAGGGAAGAGCATGCAGCAGCTTGTGCTGCTGGGCCCCAGTGTCAGCACACCTCCTGGCAGCTAGTTGGGGGTTGTGACCGCCAACGAGAAGTGGTTTTCCAGATATTATTAAAGCTTCAGAAGCACATGTAGCTCTTAAAGCAGGCATTAGGCAGCCCCAGAAGGTAAGAGAAGGTCTGCTGAGTATGGGCTGTGCCAAATTTAGCGCTGGAAGCAAAAGGTTATAGAGGCCAGCTTTACAGGTCTTCTAGGACACTGGCTGTCTCAAGTGATCCTCAGTGCCATCAGGCAGTCCCTACACTAGTGCTGAGTTAATAGATAACTAGCTGCATCATCACAGTATTTACTCTGCTGGTTCAAACACTTCCCCCCCCCTCCCCCTCCCCCTGTTAATAGCAACTTTTCTTTTTAAAATGTTTTGCATACATCCAAGTCTTTTGCCTATTGACCACATTCTGCGTCCTTATTACGTATACTGCCTAGTCACGTTTTATCAAAACTGATGAAGAATACTTGGCACCTTCCAGAGTCAAAATACTTTGTAAACACTAATTAATAACACATCCCTTATTTTCAGGCATGCTAGCATGCTTGAATGCTGAGTGAAATTTTGCTAAATCATTGTCTCCCTGCATGTCCCCTACTCTTTCACTTGCCCATTACATGGTTCAGAAATCTGATTATTGAGTTTGGTTATAGACAGCAAGTCTGATTCAAAGTTCTGATATGCACATGATTTCCAAAATGCCTTTATAATTCAGACTAGGCTTCCAAACAAAGTTCATTGTGATACACAGCTGTGTCTGAGTGCATGAGGTATGATATTAAAATAAGCTGAATATCTTTTATCTGAAATACAGCCACCCTTTTAAGAAGGCCTGGCCCCAGATAGCTGGGGCTTTGCCTAGGAATCACAGAGGTTTTACAATTTTTTTATATATTCCGGTGAAGACCATGAACTGAGAGCACTCTGTATGCCAGCAAGGATTCTGCAGTAACACCACTCCTGCCTTATGCAGTAGCTCAGACCAGGGTCTTGCGTTTAACTCCTTGTCAGCCAAGAGCACTCTGACAGTTTCTCCCAAGACAAAAAATCAAGACACAAATCTTATCATTAACATCAGCTATGCCCATGCTTTATAGAGCCTTGTAACTGCTTAGGTTCAAAGGTGTTTGTTTTCACTGCAGAGTTTACAGAGGCTGCACCTTTATTTATCCCAGGACAGCCTTATAAATGTTTGACTGCAAGGCTCAGTTACTGCAATTCCCTCATAGCAGGAGTTTGCCATAATTCAGCAGGTTCACAAGGCTTGCTCACAGATCTGACAGCTTGAGCAATATTGCTGCCACCTTGCTTTCCATGATTTTTGCCAGCACTTGTATCACATTCCACATTTTGTTTACCATCTCCCCACTGCAAACTGTTGTCTTCAAAAAAGCACAGGGTGTTGCAAACACACTTTAGGAGAATATCCCTGATGGAGAATAGCCCTGATGCTTCTTTGTTTGTTTTGGGTTTTCCTTTTTTGGAGGGAGGGGCTTGTGGGTTTGTTTTTGTTTTATAAACATCGGAAGAGTGCACTGGCTCTAGAAAATGGATGCCCCTAGATCAAGAGCACCGAACACTGTTTTCATCTGTGTACTACAAGCAGATAAGACAACGTTTAAAAATTTGCTTCCTAGAATGAGTGATGCCCATCTAGGATGTACCATCCACTTACCAAAAAGAACAAAAGGTACAGTATGTACTTATTCTTAGGTAACATCACTGAGGAAAGAACAACTAGCCTTCCTCTTTCTGGAGGGATTCTCTGAATTCAGTAGATTAGGTTCTTTTGAGTCTGCAACATTTGCAATTCGGTCACAATTTTTTTTCCCACATTTTCCACCTCACTTGAGTGTTCTGAAGCTTAATATGAGAGCAAGCAGCATGCTTTTTCTGGTCTGCAGAAACCAGTATGCCCTACTTTTTACTTTCCTTAGAAATTCTTTTCTTCAAGAGAGTGCTTTGTGCCAATGGAATGAATTCTACAGCCTGCTATTTTACAGCATGCTGTGCTCCCAAGGTCAATCGATTAATATTCTATATTAATCATTACACTTCTGATTAACTCTTGTCATTCCTGAATATGTTACAGAACTTGCACAGTACAGTTGCTGTAAGGATATTTGTTGCTCTTTTTGTTCTTCATGTTATATGGTGTGGTTAGAGGTGAGTCTGAAACCACTAGAATTTGAATAACACAATATATTTTAAGAGAACTGCAATGGCATTTAGGCACCAATGCAGAAACAGAACCTCTTCTGTGTCGTGCAGAAATTAAACCACCTGCCTAAGAACTTTCTGCTTCTAGGACTTCCAGACTAGTCCTTATAAATAGCAAACTTGTAAATAGTGTGACAGCTTTCAGGGACTGCTGACCTTGAATTCCCTTCCTATGAGTATGTCTAAAGATTGTGCAAGTAATCCATGTTAAGCAACTCCTACATCTATAAAATGTATAGAAATGAATAATGTAGCAGACCTGGTTTGGAAACAGCTACTATTTTGACTATTTTACTGCTCCACAGTGGCAATACAGGGGTGGAGGAACTTCTAACCATTAGTTCATCCTTGCCCTTTAGAAACATCACTCCTATTATTAGCTTAATACTTTTTGTTTGTAACCCATTGAAGCCCTCAGGCACTCTAATCAAGTTCTTACTTCCATGATACATGTCAAAAATAGGCAAAATAGCCCAAAGTAAAGCAAATTTTCAGTATTATGACCAGCCCCAGTTCTTGGATCTATTTGTTCTAGATCCTTGAAGCTGTTTGTCTGTCTTAAATGTCAAAGAATCAGACTCTCATGAATGCTTCCGACTTTGGGGATTCCCAGCTGCCGCTCACATGTCACAAGGCGAGGAGAAGGGAATGATTCAGTAAAAGGGTTGTGACTGAGGTGCATTTTCTCGATTTAAAGAGAACATAGTGTTAAGCAACCTTCAGGGTTTTTTGACAAGTTCCAGGGACTGGATCAGAGATGAGAAACCCCAGGTTTCAGAGCTCAGACTGATATCTGTGCCTCTTTCCAAACTCACATCAAGTATTTCTGTTACTGACTTGAAAAAAACAGAAGCAAGTACAACCACACATTTCCACCCCAACTGTTAATTCTGATTGTCGACATACTTCTGGTATTTCTCTTTACCTTAAATATTATTACCAAGGCACTGGTGCAAGCTGGAACATTTTCATTAAGTGACAAAGAATTTAGTCACTTATTTTACGGATGCTGTTAAATGGAAAGTACTACATTAGTCTGTTTTGTCAACTGAGCACTGAATGGCCCTGGTGAGGGATTTATTACCTTTTTTTTTCAGGCTAACTTTTCAAATATAGTTTAATAAGAAAATGTAAAACATTAGTATTAAAGTAGTTGTTACCTATGTTCTACTTGGACTTGCATTTAAATATGCTTAATATTCCCTATATATAATTAAATGCTTCTTGTCCTATGTTTAGAGTTAACTGATACATGAATAGTATTTAAAGTAGTAGTGGTGAAATGGAATATGCTTGTTTATAATATTGAAAGAACTGCACTGATTAGGTTGAAAAATGAAATTTGCAACATGTCTTGAGCTCTTTTGTTTTTAAAAACCCTGGTTATATGGCATTAATGCCTCCAACTCAGGATACAGGAATAGAAGAGTATAGCTTTGCAGTGTATTGTTTGGACCTATTGAGTTAGGGCCATTTTAGAGGGTTTACAATAAAAAATAGGCCTGGGACAGAAAGCATCACAACACAAGTGCTCTGATGTTCATGCAAGGCTCCTGTCCCCGAGCTGTCCAGACTGCACGGTACAGCATACCCAGTTCAGCCGATACAGCTGTCTTTCCTTCTCACAGAAAGCAGGCAGTGGGTTCCCAGACCTAGGCTGAACACGCAACCAGATACGCTTGGAATCACCCACAGGCTCCTCAGTTCAGCTGTTAACTGTTTGTGCAGGATCGTTAGCCTACTCCCCATCACTACAACTATTGTTACAACAGCAAAATACAAGATGAGAAAAGAGTAATATCTCCTCACCAGAATAGCTTCACCATGGACTGAATGATACTTCAAAGAATGATAAGGCTCCAGCTTACAGTTAAAAGCTAGTTTGCCCAATCGTAGAACTGCAGTCCTGAACTGCCAAAGGTAAATGAGGGGGGAAAGAGGGCGCTATAAAGCTCCTTATGTATAGCAGTACTTCATATAGTAAGTCTGTAAAGGTAAACTTTATCTTGCACCTGTACTTCACATCCAGAGAGACTGAGCTTTCAGTGATACTTTGCTTTGGAGATGCAAGCAATATGCAGAAGAACGGAATTTACCAGCCTAGGTGCAGCCTAAAACATTACCAAATTTTCTGAAACCTTAGAAACGCAAGAACAGATTCCTTAAATGCCCTGAGCTGAATTTTACCAATTTGGTTCAACAGAACTTCCTAACAAAGAGGACCATCATTCAAAGATTTTGAAGAGAAACTGCAAAAGGTCAGTTTCTTCGTTAATAATTTTGTTTTATTTTACCAAGTGATGCAAAAAAGATTGGGACTTTCAGTCTCCATCAGATGTTACGAGGATGGCTGAAGAGGTTATTACTGCCAGTTGCCTGCCCTATCCCTGTCCCAGAGGCTACTGCTGTTGATGCTAGTTAGAACAGGAGAACAGGTATCACATCTGCTCCTCTGCCACCAGAGTTTATAATACAACATATTAACTTGAATTGCAACGTACGTCACTTTAATTTACCAGACTTTAAATTACACAGCACGAACTGTGGTGCATACAGCTTGTCCCATGGCCTCTGCTTGGAGGGCAGGGCAGCCACCCAGCTGAGACCCCAGCAAAACACAACACAGATTCTGACCCCGTCTTGACTTTCTGTTTTTTCAGGAATGCTTACATTACATTGTACCTTTACACCAATTATTTATGGGACTATGAATGCATCTGCAATGGTTTGTTACCAGTGCTGACTTTTAATCAGAGTTGGTAGGCAATTCCTACCAGAAAATGTTTTTAACTGATAACTACTGATACCTCAAATTTGAAGATTCCTCCGTAACAGAGCTATAAGTAGGAAAAGGGTAATTAACCTTCTGAAGAGTAAATGTGTTTTGAGATGGAGAGGATCGCAGGAGAGGAAGCAGATATGAATTTGTCAAATGGAGTGGATTTGATGCATGCATTTTTTTATTGCTGTGATTCAGAAGAGAGTAAATGTTTCATACTGTGAAGGATCTTGTAGCAGAGGAGGATTGCTGCTTGCCCGAATTCAATGTTAACCCAAAGCAGAGGGAAATACAAGAATAACCGTTGGTCTCCTTCAGCACTTTCCTTTAATCAGGCAAACCCTCACAGGATTTTGTGATGACGCTGTCTGTTCCATGTCCTCCATCTGCAAGGAAGCTCAGCATCAGACAGAGCCTCCTCACTCCTCCCAGCCGACGCACCCGCTGGTCTCCTGGGCTTCCTACGTTTCACTGTAGAAGCCTTTGTTCCTCCAGCATAGGCAGGCATTCTTTGCCATTCTGTCATAAAATCACCACAGTGATTTTGATAATGCATGAGCAAGGCTCATGCCCTAAATTTTTTACAGTTCTGAATCAGATAAAAATTAGATGTTTCTTAGTACTGCTGTGCATTCTGCTATGGGACTGTCACAACAGTTTTGTTTGTGTTGAGTTTTGTAAGTGGAAATTTCACTGCACATTCAGGAGTAGGTGCTGTGACTCAGGAGAGCAGCCATCCAATTAGGCACAACAAAGCATGTAATTTCTATTCTGAGACTACAAGCAAATCCTTTAATTAAAGGAGCCTTACGTACTTTAGTGGTTCCTTCTGGAACCAGAGGATCCTCCTGAGGACATAGATGTCCTGCTCCACTTCTCCCAGTCTAGTTCCAGGACCTCCTCTTTCTAATGAACATGACAGGGTGGCTCTCGGCTCATTCACATTCACAGTTTGACCTGATAGTTGGAGGTTACTCAAGGACACAGCTACAGCATCTTCTCTGTGCTTTCCCTGGTGACACCATGGTGCCCAGTATGTAAAAGCTGAGTGGGTGAAACAGAGCTCCTGTCCTTGAAGGTTTGTCATACCTGCTGCAATCTGCCTCACAGCAGGTCATTTCCATCCACCTGTTGCCCCCGCTCTCTGCTTTTACTGCACCCAAAAGCAAGTGTAAAACACCAGACATGCCCCATGGAGCCCATTTTGTGTACACCAAGAATGCTTGCTTTCATGTGTGGCCAAGCCAAAGTTGCAAACAGAGTTTTAAATGACATCCTGGGCAGAGCTGATGCAGTGGATGTTTGCACAGCTGACGTTTCACACACAGCCCTGTGATGAGGCTCAAGCCCCCTTAGACAGCCCTAACTTCCCTGGGAAGCCCAGCTCCTCCTGAGCATTATGCCACCTAACCAAGCTCTGTCCGCACAGGTTTGCAGAGCAAATAACACATTATTCAAGCCTTGAAATAGGACAAACCTGTAGATACAGAGCTTTCTAGCTATTAATGAGAAGGACAGCAAAGTTTATCCATTCAGAAAGAAGACTGATTTTTAAATGTTGGGGTTTTTTTTCCCTACAAACTGCATTTACCATCCTGGCTTTAGAATACCTGCAGCCAAGATTTATTTTCAAACAGTGGCATAAATGAGGCTGTGGAGTTATTTTAGCTATTATTAAACAGTTACGGGGTTTGTACTGCATGACCTTGATTTTCCCTTTCCTTTTTTTCTCTTTAACACAATTTAGCAATGCTGCTACTCTGCAGATGGCTATAAAAATTAGTCAGAAAAAAACATTTGAGGACTTTTTAACCTTCAAAAAATATTCCATAACTTTCTTTTGTAAAACTTTTCTACACATTTAAATGTATTGGCAGGTCCTGTTAATATTCAAATTCCTACTTAAAATAGTAAAAATATTTTGACAGATTTCTGGGAGTAGTCAACCCTGTTAGTTTCCACTTAAGGTGCAATTATTCAGGAATATTATAGATCATTATCTGGCTTTGGGGAAAAATCAGCACGACTTAAGTGTCCATTAGTGAAAGTGAAATGGTAGTAAGACACCTAGGAAAGCACTTGTGGTATTCCCATGAATATCAAATTAATTCATTATGATAGCACTAGTAAAGTGTTCAACTACTTCCTGTTTCATGACACAAGATTTATTCGCCAAGGCTGGAATATAAACACTGTCCAGCAATATCGTGAGAAAGGGTTTGTCATGAGGAATTTTACATAAGAGGTGGCCTTTGGTGTTAATATAATGGTGTTGATGGCTGCTTATTTCTTCTGTCTCCTTTTCTTCTAACTGTCCAGTTAGACAAGCTCTCCTGCAGCGCTTGGATAACAACTTATGCAACAATGAGGTTTTCCCTTCCCAGTTTCTGCCTGGATGCAGAACAGGGCAATTCTCCTTTTGAAGTAAGATGTCCTCTGTTTGGAGGTCTGTGAGAATACACATACTTTGGTACCCAAAATAAAGATACTTAGCCCAGCAGGAGCCAGGGAGGAGACTTCTGTGTTGCAAGGCATATGCAGCACCCTTCCTCCCTTTCCTGTCCAGCTCAGTACACTGAGGAGACATATGGGGCACTTGCCATGAGCAGCCACCCCAAGCCATTGACACTTCAGCCCCTGGAGCAGATGACCTTCTGCCCGGTCCCAGGCTTTAAACAGGACTTGTACAACTGGCCCAACCTTTTGTGGGCCATGGGAATTTGATGGATTCCCATGGCACAGTACCCCAGCACCTTTAGGTCGTCATGAGCCAGAGGCTGTTCTTAAAATGTTTGGAGTTTCTGAACAGTACTATTCACATGCCTTACAGTCACAGACTGGACAGAGGTTATGTCAATACATTGGAGTAACCAGGAATGTGACATTTTGTAGCATCTCTGCTATATTGTGTTATATCTAACCATTATGGACAGATGAACAAAATGTTTTCTCATTGGATTCTCAATCATTGCTGTTTTGGTTCAGAATCCACCATGGCAATAGTAAAATCCACATCTCAGGCCAGGGTAGGATATATGTGCTAAAAACCATGGGAAATGGCCACACCAGGGGAAAGAAGTCTGGACACTGACAGGCTGCTCTCAGGTATCACATGTAGAAGAAAACTGGAAAAGCAAGGATAAAGACCTCCTGCCATACAATGGATTTCAGGCTTGATCTTCTGGTTCTTTTTCTTCTTGATCTTCATCCTGCTTCCTGACAGATGGGAAAAAATGCAGTGTGTACCTCCTCTCTCTGAAAGTACCTTTGTACCTTCTGAAATCTCCCTTAAAGGCTTCAGGCATGTGAACACTAAAACATACTTCCAGTCCCACATAATACAGGTAGGACATACAGCAATGCCTGTCTGAAGAGTAATGGTTTTCTAGACCTAAGACGGGCATTTGCACTGCGACCATGATAATTACACAAAGGGAATGGGATGATTTTTCAAAATACTTTGACCTCAGAGAGTTATTTGCACCTTATAGTGTTCAAAACTGACACAACTGCTAGTATTCTACACTATTTAAATAAATGCTTTTTAACCAGGAGACCAACACATTGCATTTCTTCTCATTTCCCAATTCCTATTACCTCCACCCAGTAAAGCAAACAAATGAAAAAAACCCAACCCACAATCTTTGAATTGTAAAGACATGTAAAGACATATTTCCAAAAAGGTTCTAAAGACTCAAGTCTTTAATATGAAAGAGATGGGAATGGCTTCCTAAGAAAAAAAATTTAAGACAATTTCCTAAGAAATCTCAACAATTGGCAGATACAAGCAGACAAGTTACTTAGGAAGCTTATTCAGGAAATGAGCATCACACTTCAAGGCATCAGCAATTTAGTTGTCACAGTTCATCTCCCATTCTCAGGAAAAGGTCTGCACACCATTTCTTGCTCTCTGTTTCCCCTCCAGTCCATCACCCTTCATTCAGTGACCCATTTAGCCATTCAGTCACTAACTCACTCCTTTAGGAAATGTTTCCCAACTGCCAAGGCACTTCACAGCTATTATCTATTGTCAGCTCATCAGACATAGATTTAGTCACTTAGAAGGTTCCCCAGTCATATGACACCCAACTGATTCATCTCTTCTATCTTGTAGTTAATAGTCTGCCAACCTTACAGTGGGTTGGGAGTGTTTTCTGTTTATGATCTACATGTAGTTTCTCCTGCAGGGCCCCAGAGACTTTCCAATGACAGTTGTCTCTAAGCCCCAAAAAATTACTATATGCTTGGGGGGTTTTAAAATAAGAATTTTTATTTCAGGTAAATGTAGGAATCAAGGTGCAGAGGAATTAATCCTGGAGGATGTTTAAGAAAACTTTTCCCACCAAAGCCAGTATGCTCCAATAAAACAGAAGAATTAGGAAGCAAAGGAGAGAACAGCTACAGCCTAGAACAGGGTACATATTTGCTCTTTGCAAGCTGATAAAAGCTCTCACAGCATTTCTTTGGTCAGCACAATTCTGTAGAGACCAAGAAGCTACCTTAAAATGCCCTGTAGTTCTGAAAGAAACCCAAAGGATGAAGAAAAGCACATGAAGCAGCCCATCATATAAGAATTCTTAAAATTATATAAGTTGCTGATGGTACTATAGAGTTAGATGCATTACTACTACCTCAATAATTTGTAAGGGGTTTTTTTGTCACCTGGTAGAGGGGCATAAGAGTAGTTGTAAATACAACCCTTATGGTGTCCCAAATGTGAATCAGATGAAGGAACTTATTACCACATAGAAGTACATAAAGGGTGGCTACCAGGATAATGGAGATTCCCATTTTATGAGTAGTCACATGGAAAAGACAGAGGGAAATGGGTACAAGTTACTCCTGGGGATACTCCAACTGGAATCCTGAATAACATTTCTCACCATGGAGACATTGGAATAATCTCCCACAAGGAGTAGTGGATTCCCCTACATTGGTCAGTTTCAAGACCCAGCTGCTGGGTCATCTCATTTAATCTACCCTGTCACCTAAAAAGGTTGGACAAGGTGATCCTTGGGGTCCCTTCCAAGCTGGCATTCTATGAACTCTGACATCTGTATTTGATAAATTAAGTGTACACATATAAGGGAGAATAAACTAGATTCTAACAATGAATTTCATTTGTTGCCACATTAAGAAGTTAAGCTAAATAAAGCTCATTGTGTTAGTAGTAATTTTGAAGATATTATTAAGGAACTTTCTACAGAGTATCAAAAAAGGAAAATATGAGGATGCAGGACAGTGGTGCGAGGAAAGATCTTGAAACCTACCAATCTTTCTTTAAGTATCTTGGCACATAGGTAGGAATTCACAAATGAAATTTGCTGACCGCAATTTTAATGTTGAGGTACTCTTAACAGAGGATATCACATGGAAAGAAATGACAAATGGAGTAATAGGAAATGGATTAAATTCAATCATACCAACTGCAAGGTGACATAGTCAGGGACAAGGAGCAGCGATCTCTTATAAACTGGGAACTTCCAAGTGGAAACCAGCTGAGTACACTACAGACTGTCATACAGCTATTCTTTCTGCATAAATGCAAAGCCCTTGTATAACACAATCATGAAAGACAGAAATGCAGTCTTACACTGAACTGGGCAGTGACAAAGAAAGGAATATAAAACCTCACTTGGAATTCTGGACATCTAACTATCTATGTTCAGGAAAGATTATCTCAGATGAAACAGATATGGGCAACGATCAGGGAAAGGGAACATACACAGGTAGATTGGAAATCAAAAGAAAAATTTAAAATGTAGAGCCGAGAGATTGCAGAAAAATCCAGCCCAAAATTCGATCTTCTGTTAAGTTGGTGATCAATCAGCTTATGAAAAGGATTGCATAATACAATTGTGATGATAAAGGATTTGAGCACAGGACACTGACCAGAAAATCTCCAAACTTAATCAATTCAGCAGGAGAAAAAGTGGCCACAGAGGAGAAAGAACTCATAGAGGTTGCCAAGTAGTTTCTGTGTAGGTCTTCACTCTGAGGAGAATGGGGAAATACCTATCTGTGGTTTGTGAAGGTGAACTGCTGTCAAAGAAGCGTAAGAAAAAGTGCTGAAACAACTTGACAAATTAAATTGCAATAAATCACTGAGACTGGAGCCTATTCATCTCAAAGTTCTGACGGAACCAAACAAAATAGCTGAGCTATTAAACATATGTAATTTATCATTAAAACCAGCTACTAGATCAGAGATTTGGAGGGGAGCCAGTGGCATTCCAGATCTATAATTTAAGTAGGTACCCTGGGTGAGCCTAAGAAACATTACTGTGGTCCTGACATGACTGGCTGGGGGAGAGGAACTGTGTCAGCAGCAATGGCACATTTCCAAAGGCCTGCCACTGGAAACGTCTCACATGGCACACAGAACACAGGGGGCGAAAAGGTTTTGTCCAGCTTAGATTGGGGCTGCACTGTTTGAAATACACTAGATCAAAGCTGAGAGGGGAAGAAATTTCCTTCAGACAGATGACAGCTTCCCAGTGTTAGACCACACCCTTATGTAGTTCCATGCTATGCCAAGGCATTGAGTCATGTCTCTAGACACTAAGGAATGTGTTTCTCTTACATATCTTCAACAAGCTTGCTCACCATGAAAGGATTGCTTTCTGTGTGTGCTGTTTGCTTTACTGAGTCTCTTTTATGGATTGGGATCCCATTATGCAAAAAGTGGTATAGACAGGAAGGACAAGCAAATACTATACAATTCCCCAGCAGAGATGTGAGAAACATGGGCAGGTAGAGGGGGAACTACTGAAAGAAACAACAGCACAGATCAAGAGGATGAGCAGATGCCACAGCCAGTTTCCCCAGAACTGCTGAAGGTGGGTTGGAGGAAAGGACTGTAGCTGCCCCTAGGTGCATCAGATGTGAAGGGCCCCAGGGCCCAAAACTTTAA
Source organism: Indicator indicator (assembly GCF_027791375.1). Lineage (NCBI taxonomy): Eukaryota > Metazoa > Chordata > Aves > Piciformes > Indicatoridae > Indicator > Indicator indicator. The sequence goes on along the minus strand of NC_072010.1, from coordinate 105,520,179 downwards.
TATGCTTATTTAGAAGTCAAGAATACTGTAAATGAAGGACAATAGCACTGGCCAGAAAATAACAGTGTCCATAAGATCAGTGTCCATCATCTTATTTTTGGCTCAATAGAACTACCATTCTGCATCAAAAATTTTTAGACCTTTCTGTTTTTCAAAGCCTTTAAACATTTCCTCTGAGAGGGGCAAACAATGTATAACAGATGAGCCTAATGACAATAGTCTGGGGGGCTTGAGTTCGTTTTCACACACCATTTAAAAGCAGTTAATGGAGCACAAGTTAAAAACTACTGTTTTCTACACTCATGCGTGTTAACGATTGAAACTTAGCACTCTGGCAAATAATCTAATTTTTGATAACTTGTATATTATAAACATTTGAACATGTACATACCTAGCTTTATGATCTTCTGCTTATACTGGTGAACTCATTACTGTAGTCCTATCTTAGTTTATTTTTTAAACACATACTCCAGGAAACCACCAACGTTTTTTAGATATATACAGCCTCAGACAGATGTTATCTGAGAAAGGTACATTTAACTAATATCAGAGAGGCATGTTAAGTGGCATGTGTTTCACAAAAATTCAGGCATTAGAATTTGAATATAGGACTGAACTTTAGGTAGTCTAGTCCTGGAAGGCTTATCCTGAATCTCTTCTGCAAGAGTTGCATTGAACTGAATTTAAAAAATGGATCTTAACAAAAAGCCTGACTTTATCCTTCAAAAGTTGGTAATTTCAAAGCTCTTCCCCAAAAAGAAATATACAGGAAGAAATGGACTTGACAAAAAGTTTAACTCATGTACATGTTCCACACTTGTGTATTCATGATTATACTTAAGTTCCTAGAAATCCAGGATAGGCCATGGTATTTTTAAATACTGTCATAAAATGGCATGCTGGACTAACAGCTAGGCAATTAGGCTAAAAGTCATGAATATATCCTTGTAGCTACCACCGGTCCATTTTCTGAACTCCAAAGCAAATGCAGGTGTTGCTGAGAATGACAAGAAACCAAGAACCATTAGCCCCAGCTATGTTCACCAACCCCATGCCATGGTATGGGCACAGTGATAGTGACAGAAGGGTGTAAAAGGGGAAAAAAAAAGGGGTGGGGAAGGGCAGGGCATGTCTGGGTATGTCGGGGCTTGGCTCAGGAGGCAGCCAATCAGATGAGGTCAGCCACATCGAGAGGCCTTTGCTAACATCACTGAGGAAGATGGTACTACTCCTTTCACGCCTAACCAGGGAGGTCCCACTTGACTGAATGTTGGAAAACAGGATACCCATCTACAAGAAGGGTCAGAAAGAGGATCCAGGGAACCACAGACCTGACAGTTTGACCTTGGTGCCAGGGAAGGTCATGCTGCAGATCACCTTGACTGCCATTATGCAGCATGTGCACGATAACCAGGTGATCAGGCGCAGTCAGCATGGGTTCAGGAAGGGCAGGTCCTGGTTGTCAAACCCAATCTCCCTCTACAACAAGGTGACCCACTTCATGGATGAGGGAAAGGCTGCAGACGTTGTCTACCTAGACTTTAGTAAGGCCTTTGACACAATGCCCCACCGCATCCTTGTGGAAAAAACTTGTTGTTCATGGCTTGAATGGGTGGATGCTTCACTGGGTTAAAAACTGGTTGGATGGCTAGGCCCAAAGAGTGAATGGGGCTCAATCTAGTTTGTGGTCAGTCATTGATGGTGTTACCCAGGGCTCAGTAGTGAGACGCAGTTCTCCTTAATACCATTATCAGTTATGTGGTTGAGGGGATTGAGTGCACCCTCAGAGTAAGTTTGCAGATGACAGTATATTGGATGGAAGTGTTGATCTGCTTGAGGGCAGGAAGGCTCTGCAAAGGAATCTGGACAGGCTGGATTGGTGGGCTGAGGTCAGTTATATGAGGTTTAATGAGGCTCAGTGCCACGTCCTGTACTGGGGTCCTGCCAGGGTCAAAACAACCCCAAGCAATACCACAGGTTTGGGGCAGAGTAGCTGGAGAGCTGCTCAGCAGAAAAGGATCTGGGGGTGCTGGTTGACAGCTAGCTGAACACGGGGCAGCAGTTGACAGCTATCTGAACATGAGGCAGCAGTACGCTCAGGTGGCCAAGAAGACCAACAGCATCCTGGAATAGTGTAGCCAGACAGAGCAGGGAAGTGATCACGCCTTTGTACTCAGCACTGCTGAGTTTTTCCCTTGAGTATTTTGTTCACTTTTGGACCACTCACTGCAAAATAGGACATTGAGTTGCTGGAGCACATTCAGAGAAGGGCAACAAAGCTGGTGAAGGGTTTGGAGAACAAGTCTTATGAGGAGTGACTGTGACAACTGGGATTGTTTAGTCTGGAAAAGAAGAGGATGAGGAAGGATCACATTGCTCTCTACAACTACCAGAAAGGATGTTGTAGTGAGATGGGAGATGGTCTCTTCTCTCTAGTATCAGGTGACAGGATGAGAGGAAATGGCCTCAAACTGCATCAGGGGAGGTTTAAATTGGATATTATGAAAAAAAATTTACTGAAAGGGTGGTCAGGCATTGGAATAGGCTTCCCAGGAAGGTGGTGGAGTCACCATCCCTGGAGGTGTTCAAAAATTGTGTACACATAGCACTTTGGGACATGTTTTAATGGCCACAGTGGTTTTCGGCCAATGGATAGACTCAATGGTTGGTCTTTTCCAACCAAAAAAATTCCATGATTCCTTTTTACAAGCATATGATGCATCCCCACCAGCATAAGGCATCCATCCCAGCACCACAGCTTTTTAATGCAACATTTCACAGTATTTTCATCTCTGAAAAAGGCACGAAACAACAATAGAGGCTATGAATTACAGCTTAATTTTGGGAGATGGGAGATTAAGTAAGCATTTTTTAGCTCTAACAGGATTGTACAGATAATTTCAAATATATTCTTTTGTATATAAAGGAAAAAGAAAAATAGAGAATCTTTTATTCCAGTTTGAAAGGCCCTCAACAACCCATGAAGACAAAACATATTTTTAAACATAAATGTAAATTAAATGTTTGCTGCTTTAGCAGCATCACTGAACTTTTGCTTGGAAGAGAATTTCTCCCCCTACTGCAAGTTCTGCAGTGCTGATAATTCCTGAGGCACACACGTTTAAGATTCATTGACCTATTTAAATGCATTTCCCTGTTAAGAGGCCTGATTACCCTGGACCGGCCAAACTAATTCCACTCTGTATCTAAATGCGACACTGTAACGCCAGTGTGATTCATTACTATATGATAAGGATGCCAGGAAGTAGCAAACACACAAAGTGGGGAGGGGATGCAAGCGGGAAATACCTGACATTCACAAAGGGTGCTTGAAGATGACTTAGTGAATGTTAATGAAGAGCCAGTTTGGACCATTTCCTGCTTGTTCTAATAAAAGGGTTGCTTTATCAGAAATGAACGCCCAGGTTAAATCCAAGACAAGTGTAACACCATGAAGAATATACCTAAAATCCCTTTTGCTTTAAAAAAATATAATGCTATTTTGGAATCAGGTCAGGAGACAAGTCTGTTGTAACTGACTCAGTTATAATTATAGTATAGATCAGGCCCTGACTCCACTGTAATTGTATAGCATGACAGGCTCGTGCATGAACGAAGAGTAGGAGTCTTGGCTAGAGCAAAACAAATTCTAATATCACGAACATCACAGTGAAAATCATAATTACAGCTACATCACTGTAGATCAGGGATGTAGCAGGCATGGACTGATTCCCAGTGACCTGGCAGGGACTGACTCAGCTCCACGCTGCCGTTCCACAAAGCAGCTGGGCTACAATCACTGTATTTTGCCAAGAGGGAAAATGATTGGTGGGGTGGATATTTCTTGTGGGTCATTGACAGCAGATGGTGACGCAGAGGCAAATCACTTACTTGACTATGGAGGAGTGATCCCTGGTAGTGGACAAGTGCCTGCCTCCCAGAGCAAAAGCCAAGGCATCAACAACAGGGTACCTTTTCTTGCTCCTGCTTGGGAGAGGCAAATGGTTCCAGGGGATCATGGTCACGCTACACATCACCATCCCCTCTCATGCTCTGCTCCCCTACCTCTCTGGCAGCACAAAAACACACACCTTTTCCTCAGCTAACAGATGACTGCAAATCCAGTACCTACTTTCATCAGCCACCTCTGCAATGCAAAAGCGGACCTACAGCAAAGGCATGAGATAGCCAGCAGTGATACTGCTTCCCCAGCTGGGTTCATTCAGCCTCCCTGTACTGGAGTGCTTTGATGCCTGAGGATTTTGTTCAAAGCAATCATGGCACCAAGGAGAGAGCAGACGCAGAGAGCAACGAAGAGCAGGTATCTTCAACATTTTACTTCTTGGACATCCTTGGCACCAAGCACCAGGCTGCAGAGTGTTAGTGAATATTTTCTCTGGTGTGCCTTCTCCCGTTACACCTTTCCTTTAGGATTTGGGATTATATCTGCACCTTTCATAGAATGGGGCAGTAGTCAAGCACTTCAATGGGCTTCAGGGTCCCCCCTTCACAAGTTCCATGCCCTTCTCACTTTATGGATTCACTTCTGACCTTTCCTGCTTCACAGAACAGTATCCTTTAATCACCAAGCTCTAGGTTACCCATAACAAGTGGGTCTTCCTCACCCTTCTGTTGCTGTGTGTTGGTTTTTTATTATATTCTTCCAAAAATTGGTGAAAAAGAGAGACATGATTATCCATTTTACATTAAACATTTACTTGAGTTGACATTTCAATGTACAACAAAAAAACAACAGATGGATATTGACAGATGAAAGAGCATGAAGAAACAATGAGACATCTTCAACCGCTTTACTATGCTTCTGAAAAATGTTATTGTTTCCCCTACCATCTCACTTGACCTCAGCTCCATTTTCCAGTGCCACTCCATATGCTTTCTTTCTTTGCCCCCATATGTCTTAAACATGTTAAATAAATAAATAAATAAACAAATAAATAAAACTTCTTCTCGCCCTACTTGGACAATTTTTTTCCCCCAGTAAAATCTGCTTTCTGTTCCTTCTCATCCATAGAAATGGCTTACAGCATTACCAGAAAAGTCACCAGTGAGCTCATCCTCCCTTCTGTTTTAGGGTGACTGCACACCCTCCCTTCCTGAAAACCACCTGTTCTCCAGCTTTCAGAAACACCATACGCTTCTTGATTTCTTCCATTCCCATGCTGTGACACACTTCCAATCTTCAACTACCCTTTACAAACTCAGCAATTTAACTTCTTCATTTCCACTCTGCTTTGCAGAGAAGCTTGTGTTACCTTGCCAGCTGAACTTCCTCAGTATTTTCCTGAAGAAAGAAAACCGCATGCCAACAAACTGCGAAACTGAAGTGCTTTCCGTAAGTTCCTTCTCTTTCTTGATGCTTGTTCAGCTTGAAAACGTACTTACTGTTTCATACCCAACTTTTCCCCACTGTCACTGTCTTAAAATTCACACAACAGTATTTTCTCCACTATCTCCAACAAATATGCCAGCACTTATTAAATTACAGATAAGTGACACATTCTTTTTATGCTCCTGATATTTTGCATAAGCCATTTCTACTTTACCTTTCACTTCAATCAGATCCCATTCGTCAAGTTCTTTTGCTGACCTTTCCACTGAATTTCAGCTTTTTCCCTCTTGCCTTCATAGACATGCGTATCTGGTGTTTTTCTGTATCTCCTTCTAACATGTTTCATCCCTAGAAACACCTCACTCACCACATATCCAAAGATCTCAACCTGTCTTTTCTTTCCCTATTCTTGGAACTGATCCACTGGCCCAATCCATCTAATTTGTGTTGGTTCTTCCTCGAAAAGAGCTATAAATCATACTTTCCCCACTGTCAATATTAGAAATGACTACTAAAGATTAATGGAGGTATTAGCCAGATGCAAGTAAACATCACTACTTGTTTATTTATATTTCATTGTTTATTTGAAAATTTCACTTGTGATTATAAACTGTGATAAGACCTTTGCCTCTTCTTATGCACCTCCAAGTACCTGGTACGTTTTGTGATGTGTATAAATTACACTCAAAATGTCATGAAACTGAAGTAAAGTTGAAAGCTTTGCAAAATGAATCTCTAGCAAATTCTCACGTCTGAATTCAATGCTTCATTTTGGAGCCTGGAATGCTAGATAATTACAGCAAAAGGTGAAGTAAAGAAGAGTAGTATGAACATTTTGCATACCTGCTATTCACCATCTGTTCTTCTCTGTGAGAGAACGATACAGATTATCTTTACAAAGGAGCCTTTGATTTGATGGGAAAAAAAAAAAGAGAATAGCGTTTGCAAGTTATACCACAGAAATACTATTTCTAAAAAAGCAAACAAACAATCCAATCAAAGAAATAATAAAAAAACCCCAACAGACAAAAAACAACAAATAAAACCCCAATATTTCTTAGTGTACTGTGAGGATGTATTAGACAGCTTCAAATTTCAGTAGCCATACATTAGTATGCCATTACCAAGAAATCATAATACTGCCTTAACAGGACCACAGGGCACCAGCAAGTGTTCTCCCCCTCACCTTTTGGAGTCTTTTCATACTTCATCTGGGTTATGAGCCATAAAAGGTGAAGCCACAAGCACTAGGAGTTTTTTTCCTAAAACCATACTGATATTTTAACGTATTCAAGGTCTGAATTATTAAGGGGAAAAAAAATGGTATTGCAAGATTTGCAATAATTTAACAAACATTTGCAAAGCAGAGTGAAAGTCAGCACAGGCCCAGAGATCTTAGTGAAGTGACACCCAGGCTGAGTCACCGCGAGAAACGTGCTTTACCTTACATCGTACTTCCCTCACCCCTGCTTACCCTAACGCGGGAGCGTTACTCGCTCTTTGCTTAACGAGTAAATAATTGGTCGTGTGAGAACTGCCCTTTCTCCCGCCTTTTTAAGAGCGAATTCTCACCTGTAGCACAGCTTTCCCGCCCTCCCACATCCGCTCCTCGCCGCCTTGTGGGGGTCGGACTGCCTTGGCAGCTCTAGCGTCGGCTGGTTTTGCCCCCGGGGGCACCAACAGGTAGAGCTGCCCGTAGGCCTCTAAACAAAGTCCCCTTCACCATGGCATGAGAAGGGTTAACTTTTTAGACCCAGACAGTCCCCTGCTGATCCGGTAATGAGTAAGCAATGCAGCTGAATGTCAACAGCCCGGTGTGAACTCGGGTAACCCAGCCGAGCTCTGCGCCGAGAGGGGACGGGGGATGAGGGAGGGGGAAGGGGTTGGCGGAGGTAATCAGCTTGACCCCCCCGACCTTCCCCAGCTCGCTCGGGGTCCTGCGGCCCCAAGACCGTTTGCCTGTGGCTGCTACGTGCTGCTTGCCCGAGTGCGAAAGCCTTTTATAACAACTGTGTCTGAGTCAGCTGCTGGAGGTAATATAATAGCTTAGTCAATAGCTGTACCTTGCACAATATACGATGTGGCAGTTCCCTTCTAACTTGGGGAGCCACCCAGTCTTTTTAGGATTTCCAGGAAGAGCTGTGGCATCTGACCTTCAACTGTTATTAAAAGAAGTCAAAGATTGTATAACAGTCTGTCAGAGCTTTGCGTATCTTAGTGGAGTTAGATTTCATCAAATGCCTCCACATTTCTGAGCTTCACAGGTTCTTTATGCCTTTACTTGTTTATCCTCTGATAAGCATTTATTAATGAGAGACCTACTCCTTTACTGTACGTATTTATCTTTCAGGGGTTTTGTTTTGTTTTTCAATTTAGAAGCAGAAGGGTCTCCCACACATTTCACGTTTCTATCTGTGGGTGAAGTCACTGCATGGCTTTGATAGCAATCTTCCAGCTGTCCATTTCCACCCTGAAATCCCTCCCTTTGGCTGATTTTCTGCATTATCACCATAGTTTTTGACTAAGACTATTAATCCACCTGTCCCTCTGTGAAAGCAGCTAGATTGTCTTGTGTAAAAGGGGAGCAAGATGGTATGAACTGTAAATCTGCTATTAATCCTGTTAATAAGGGATTAAAGTGAAGCCCTCTGAGTAGGAAAGGCTGATTTGATTGTTTGGGACTGTAACTTAGCCCTCCCTTATGAAAGCAGTATTTGCCATGCATCACATTTTGGATTTGCATATTTGGTCTCTGAGGAAATCAAGGTTAAATATAGCAAGGAGATTCTGCTGGCTTTAGCTGGTAGCACTGCTATGCTTCTTCAGCCTAGCAGTCCCTCAGATAGCCGAGGAAGGAACCCTGTCTGTTCTTGCCTGGCAGTATCTGCATCCTATAACGCAACTTACGTTATTAGCTTATGCTTTGCCTCTGACCTTTACATGAACTTTGCTCATGTACTGGCTAGGCCGCATGCCTTGTTTTAGAAGGAAAGAAGCAACAGAGGAACTGAACTACAGTATCTTGCCACAGCTATTTCAGTAAAAGACTTACAAAAGCAACAGCAATGGAAAGCAGACCACCACCATATTTTCCCTGTGTGAGGCTATAATGGCGAGCAATATCAATCGCATTAAAAAAACAAAGTTGATATTTTTTCTGTGTTAAAGCTGCTCTGCTTCCTCCTCAGCCTTAAGAGAAGGCCTATAAATTATTAATACTAACATCAGTGTGAGACAACAGATGGTAAAGATTACTTGGAAAAAGTCTTCACATTAACATATTACGGCCCTAGTTTCACAGCAGGTTGGGACTGTTTCCTGCTGCTGCCAGCTAGCCTGGCCCTGGGAGAAACCTCTCAGCAAAAGGGCATCCTTGGGCAGCAGAAGAAGGGTCCTCCCCTTTTTGGCTGCACAGATACAGTGACTTAGCTATCACTGCTGAGATGGGTGGTTGAGTGTCACAGCACCCTTCTGACACCACACTGGCCCTATGAGGGTCCTGGCATCTGCTATGCCACAGATGAGACCAAGAAAGAAGGAGCTTAGGGTCAGGAGAATCTTCAGGTAGCTAAAAATTGTACTCCTTGCTGAGATGTTTCCAGGTGGTATCAGTTGTGTTGCATATCTTGAAAAATAAGAAAGGTACATTTACCTGTTTTGAACTGTTCTTGAGCCAGTGGTGACATGAGACCCAAAGTATTCAGTGGTATATATATGCACTATCCAAAAACCTTGCAAGCAATGAAATTATTTTAATGTTCTCTAGAATGGGTTACTTCAGCTTCTTCTGGTAAGTGTATTGAATTGTCTTGCTCGCTAGCACTTGTTACTGTAGAATAATGAAATTACTTTTACTCTTGTTTTGGAATTACGGGTCTATGATCCTCCTGCATGTCACTCTGCTCATGCCATTTTTGAAGGTAACACTGTATCTGAACCTCTGACACTGAAAGAGTTTATTCACTCTTTTAAAGTTCTATACAGGAGACATATTTTTGTGGCCCATTACTTCTGCAAACGCATATGCCATGCAAGTTTTTTGCTCTGATTAAATCATAACTTAAAATGTAATTCTCATGTTCCTACATCCTCTGGGTATCAAGGAAAACTTTGCAGAAAACCTAAATAACGAAAATGTGAGAACTACCATTCTCAGACTTACAGTGGTGGGCCTGTGTATGGTTCTGTGAAATGAGCAGGAATCAGCTCTTCATTTGTCAGCTTGTTGGAATGTGCTGTTCTCAAGAGATGGACAATGTATGAGTGAGTGCATGGAGAGACTGCTAGAAAATGCCGTCAATGGCATTGTTGCTGTGATGGTTTCATAATGAGTACCAAAGACTTGGATAAGCAGCTTTTGATTCATACCTTGTTATTTTAATAAACTAGTAATATCAATTTTGCAGAATGAATATGTTTAACACCTTCATATCTTTGTCTCAATGCTTCACAGAATTCTTCATTGCCTTGCTCTCACCAGTCCTCTTTAAGGAAAAATGTCTATGTTTGCACAGCTGCCAGTACAAAACTCTCACAGTGAAACTGTTGCTTAGATCCTGGTGGCATGATGTCAGTCACCTGCAGGGACTTCTGGCTTCAAATTCAGCTTTACATGACGACTTTGAAAGTTAAGCGCTCTGTCAAAATTTGCACTTTGTAAGAAATTTTGCAATTTATCCCAATCTGGAGATGACACCCTGTAATTAGTTGGCCTTTGAAATTTCCTGATTTGTGAGCTGGAAGAGCTGTTTCTAGATGTCTGATATCACTGTGTCATAAAATGTTATTTTCTGACTTTGACCTTTTTTTTTTTCTTCCCCCCCACCCAAAAAAAAAAAATTGCTTAACAATACAGTCAGGCAGGTTCTTGGAACAAATGCTGGGTTAATCAGATCTGTTACTTAATATTATTTTAGAATTAATTTTCCCCCATAAAATTCCATTTACTGATATAATGCCTAATTTTGGTTTATAAAATAATCCCACAAACACCCAGTCCTAGGGCCATTGAAGATGCAGGCAACATTCAGATTAAGGTTAGCAGGGAAAGCATTCAGGAAATAGTATTAGTGGCACAGAAAAGGGTTTGGATGTTAGCATCTGATAATTCGTGATCACCTCTGCCTAAAAACAGCTACACTGGCACAGATTTGTGCTTGCTGGTGGACAGCTAACAAGTGTTTACAAGCTGTGGATTACACTGGTGGCAATCTGTTATGTCACAAATAATCTTGTTTCCAAGTGCTGAATGTGGGTAATTTGTAATCCGCTTTCTGTGAGTGTTGTGGATGGAGTGACGCACTTTGCTTGTAAGAGAGAAGTAGCAATATATTTATTGACATAAAATGGTGATTTAACAAAATTTGATAGTAAATGCAGCAGTAGTTTAACAAGATTTGAGGCAGGGTACACTTTATTTACTGCGTAGAGAGCATGCTCAGACAAAACCGACAAGGACAACCTTGCATTCCAAACTTCTCCTTGGAGAGAAGTATAGATGTGGTTGGATCCAGTCCTCATCTCAGACTTGGTTAATGGTTTATGTCTAAAGGATTATTATATATGCAGTCAATCCTTTGTATCGCTTAGCTAAGATTTTAAAGTTTGGTCTGCTATTAATCACTTACTGAGAATCTGTTGTGGCAAGAAATCTCTCAACCTCTAGGAGTAAATCTGAGAGATGTCCCTCCTCAATGGGAGATCCTGGCATGCAGCCCACTGCTGCACAGGAAAACTCAACAGGCCATAGGCTGTCCACTATTTATGGAGTAAGATAACTGACTTACAGTCATGTTTACATAATGACTAGAGAAGTTAGTTTCTTCCAAGTTTGGCTTAGGCCAGACATTGGCTGGCACTGTGGTTTGGTGGGTACATTGCTCACAATAGCCTTTGGCTGCCTGTCTCACCCAAATTCAATTTGAACTGTATGCAGCCATCATGACCAGACACATCCAATATGACTGTCGCCAGGTGGTTATCACTTGAGCAGAGTTATGGGAAATGTTGAAAGGGGGCAGGGCAGTGAGCACACTGCCACAGTGAGTGAATATGCCCTTAATAACTTCATGTATTGGCTGATTTTATGTGGACTTGGGATACAAGGCCTCATTTATGGGCTGGAGTGTGAGACAACCAGGCAAAATCACTGGGGAGGGCACAGAGCTTGTTCACAGCCTGTCCCATGTACCATGCTTAGCCCATTTACTGACAGCCTCCTTAGGGTTCTATTTGGACCTCAAACAGGAAGAGGTCCCCACATCTTTAAATTATGAGATGCAGTCCTAATTAAGTGATCTCTTTGATTGATGTGAATCAGTTGTTGTCAGAAAAATCAAACAGTCTTGAAGAACCAGGGACGTCTGTTTGGCTCAGCCAGTGAAGTATTAGGGCTCGAAACATGATAGGAAGATTTAGCATTGTACAAATGCATATGGAGGGTTAAAGCCATCGTTAGATTTCTCTAAGCGTAGGATTAAGAGAGTTCAAAACAGGCAGTTCCGTGTCTGTCAAAAATAACAGTGCAGGTGAAGCTTTGCATGTTACACTATACAGATGATATGAATGCTCAAACTCTGATATGCACTATGTTTTATATGAAAGTCAGCTGGTATATGAAATAAAAATACAATTAAAGATGAATTTGAAAGCATAGCAACAAACCTAACTGAAGGTATTGGTATGTCTGATGGGGTGGGGAGGAAACAAACACACAGAAAAAAGTTAATTAAGATTCCTGGGAAGGGAGGGAAACTGCTTGCTGCTCTGCAAATGTTGAAGGGAGGAGCAGACCTCACTAGGTAATGAGGGTACTAAATGGTGAAGCTTGGGCTGGGAGAAAAGTAGATCTTCAAAGGAGGAATGTGCACAACTTGGATCTAGGTTGTCTTTACATCTGTCCTTGGCAAACTCAAAGATGAAAGGATCTGCACTCAAAAGACCTTCTTTTCTGTTGCCTTTTACCTTCTGAGCTAATTTTTATCCATGCAAAGGGTTATGTAAATTGCAAGGGCTCCAATCCAGTGCACTGCTCATTGTCGCGCTATATAGGATGAAGTAGCCTATATACTGGGCTCTGAATGCATGGAGATGTCTGCTCATGTCATACCACATGCTGCTGATGGTGCCCTGAACGTGCTGTTCTGGTAAGGGGTAGGGGAAGACTCTTCTCTAGCGCTTGGGTGGCGTATGCATAATACTGCAAATACAAATGTATGAGAGATGAGATACTGGAACACTGACAAAGCTTTGGTTTGGCTTGTTTGCTACTCTGCTGAGATCCATAGTGCAGTGCCTTTTGCCTGCCACCCCACTGCCCCTTATGCTACAGCAGCAAGGATGATGCCTGGTGGGGGAGGGTAGCTCCCCATCCTGGGTAGGCAGCCGAGCAGAAGAGCTGCCATGCATAGTCATAGTAGCAGCCTTCCTGCTGATGAAAGAGGCTGGATGTGTGCAGGAGTTGGGCTGGAGTGGGAGAAAGGGAGAGTGCACTATCAGGGAAACAGACCTGAGGGCCGGGAGGGAGAGGAAAAAAGGGTTCTCAGCACTGAAGTGTGTGCCATCAGTTTAGTCATCAGCATAGCATGGAATCTGTGTAGGGAAAACGCTGAAGGATCAGGAACTGATGGAAGACTCTAAAAGAGAATGTGTATTGCACATTTTTTTGGTCTCGTTTTGTTGGTGGGAATGTTAATTATGATACCGTAGAAATGCTTGGGAATGCCTGTATTTAGATAGTGTGCTTCAAGATTCGCTGCAGTTAAGCCCCAGTTACTCCAATGGTATTAAAGGGTCCTGTGTGGGTTTTGCAAAACTCATTTCCATCCACTTTAAGGCTCTTTGGACAAGCTGAGCAAATGGTAACAGAACCTAAGTGGAAAAAATAAATGGAAAGGAGGAAAGATTGATCTCAAAAAGAAATGAGCTTCACATTTGTGGTCCATTACAGCCAAAGGCACAATCATCTAATCTGACTCCTAAGGTTAGTCCTAAATATCAGTGTAGGCAAGTCCCTGGACAGTTGCCAGTGTCTCAGGGCAGATAACATCAGCACAAGTCGAGAAGAGGTCTCCAGTCTAGCCTGTCTTTTAATATACTATTAAAATAAAATGAGACAGCAATTAGTTTCTCTTCAGCTATTCCACAGCATAACTTCGTTGGTCAATTAGTATGAATAAATAAATATAGGTCTTGAATTATTAAATGGCAAATAGAAGGAGCAACTGCATTTAATATTTCACTGTTCCTTCTCGTTTTTTTGCTTTGCTTGGAGTTTTGACTCAATTGGTATTATAGGAGTGCTATTGTCTATTCTTAACTCTTTCCAAACTTAATTCTTCTTTACGATAATTTTCTTACACCAAGAGCACTTTTAATCTTGCCTCAAGACATAAAGGTCAGATTATCAGAGGGTATGTATTTACAGAGCAACAGTCAAGCCTCTGGGAGCAATGGGGATATCAGCAACTTAAAGAAAAAAAAAATCAGGACATTTAAGTGCTTCAGTATGGGCTTACTAACTTTAGGTTCCCACTTACTAAAATCTTGGCCTTAATCTTTTTCTGCATGGGATATAGAAGAGTAAGCAATGTCTGATTATCCCATCAGTTAATCCCTTTTCCTAGTAAGAGGGGCAGAAGCAGGGGTTGAGTGGGGTTAGGATATCTTCTGTTCATGCCCAAAGGCCCATAGCTACTTGAGGTGGAGAAGGGCAATCTGATGGATCTGCTTAGGAATCTGGAGTACAACAGATTGTAGGACCATCTTAGGACCCTTGGCACATCAGGCTTCATGTGCTGTGTCTTTCACAAATTTTTGGTGAACACGTGATCCACAGGGGGGAAAAACCTCATTATAATTTAGGCTTTTGTTGTTTCCTGAAGATCACCAAGCAGGCAAATCAGAATATTTTCTGACTTGTTTATACACAAATGCTAACTTGACCTGTTTGGTGAGTGGTGCTAATTCTTACAAAAATAGGTCACTACAGTTCTGTACTTTACCAAAGCCTCTGGATGTCAGATCATTTGTTCCCTGTGGGAAATGGCCCAAAAAAATTAAATAATGATAACATGTTTAATGTTCCATTGATGGGAATGTCAATGCATATAAAAGAAAAAAGTGCAACTTTAAGTCAGTAAGTTGAAAAAGTCTGAAAGCTCTCAGGGCATTTCTGTCCCTCCTGAGATGCACCTGCTTTCTGACCTCTGGTTTTGATTTTGGACCAAATTCTCATAGTTATGGCACTCTTGTACGTGAGAAGATGGTGGCTTCTCCTCTGATTTTTGCAGAGATGAAGCATAGACAATGTCAGTGACATTATTTTGTTTAAGGTATGTATATTGGAGTCTGCAAGCTTTGGACTCATGCAAGCAGTGTAGTGAAACAGGACCAAGTAGTGCCAAGGACCCAGTGTTCCACGGTGTGCTCTGTTCTTGTCTTGGACTAGTTCTAGCAGCCTGAACTTCTGCTGGCAGCTGGAGCGCAATGGGTGAGCCTCTTGAATGCATCCTCCAGCTAAACCTTGCCTAAAAGGAGACCATCTCTCTTATTCTGAGAGTGCTTCACAGTACGAAGTAATACATAGCAAGTATGCAGCTAGGAAATTTGTTAACCTGAGTTAAAGCACTAAAAGTGATGCGTCTTGCTTAAGGCAGCAGACTGCTGCAGCAGTACAACCACCCCCAAAAAGTCACCCGCTGCAATGTTGCCTGCTTTACACTATGCTGCTGGGCAGCCAGCAGCAGGGTGAGGGAAGCACACTTGCTGTGGGGAGTCAGGGTGGATTTATGAGGCTTAGCAAGACACAGAAGGGACTGAGACAGCTGAGAGCCACAACTCCAAGTCACAAAATGCAGTGGTGGCCTACACATGCCCAGGACAGACTGACCTCTGCTGCCATCCATCCTGTGGTTTCCCACTCGTCAGTTTTCTTTGCTAATGACAAACCTTGAGCTGCTTCTGTATATATTTTAAATATATCATTTTCCCCCCTTTGAAGCTGCTTGAGGCACCCTGTGAACTGAGTGCATTCCTTTTAGACTGGCTCACTGCAGTGCATTTTTAAATGTTAATTTAAATTAGATTTGGGTTTCTGTTTTAGTTTAAACATTTTTGGGCCACTTTCTATCTGATTTTATGTTCCTGTTTTCCATTATTGCTAATGTAAGATCTTTGAGGAGTATAGTTTGGGGATATTAATAAAACTTTTTCATTCTGTACAGCTTTCAGGTAGAAATCATAAATGGGTCATGGCAGCAGCCAGGGGAGGATGTGACATAGAGTCTTGTGGTTATGTCTTAACAAGCACTGCTCTCTGATCTGCTCTGGTCTGCAGCATTTTCTCCTCTCTCCTCTTATCTGCCATGGTGATAGGTTACTTGGACCATACCATAAATAGACAAACTAGCAGGACTTTCAGAGTCTGATCATGAGGACAGTCCTCTAACTTAGTGTGCTGAGTGTGCACATATGTCTGTGAAACCTGCCACTTGAGGCTGTTGCCTCCAAAGCCGGTGTAGCAAATAGCAATCTGTAATCACAAGTGTATGAGAGCTTTTACTGGGAGGGCTGAATATAAGAAATGAGATACTTATTTGCAGTCAACCCAAAGCAGAGGGCTTTACCTCTTCTGCCTGGTTCCAGGCAACCTTTCGCAAACTAGCGAGTCTCAAGATTCAGCTTGGTAAGCAAGTGGCAACTTTGGTATCTCCTCTGAAGCAGAAGAGGTTGTTTAATGCTGGTGTTATTTGTGGTCCTGGAGCTCAAATTTGGGCAAGACAACACAGTGCTCCTGTCTGAGCACATCCCATTAACAAGCTGCTGACATCCTTGTGTGTAAGTTACATGACAGGCTATGGAAGAGACGAGTCCCTGTCCAAGGCATCAAGGAAGGATGCTCTCCGTCCCTGCAGTGTCATATAATGACAGAGGGCTTTCAGCTTAAAGATGCTGGCAGGACCTGTGCCTCTTTTGTGAGACAATTCATGAAGCACAGAACAAGTTTGTAAAAACAAAATTAAACCAGATCTAGGGCAGAGAGGAACTAGAAGAATAAGTCTTGCAGTTGGAGCCTGCAATTTGACTTCTGTGTCTGCAGGTAGCCCACAACTTGATCCTTCACAATGCTCCTCTTGACTGGGTCACATAGAAGAGCTCCTTCCCTGTCAGTGTGCCAAAGGAAAACAGTCTGTACAGGTGGTGCTCCTGACTCAAAAGTCAGCCTGGTGGGCTGACAGCAGCATGGCCAGGGTACCTTGCAGAGACCACCCATCCTGTGGTGCCACATGGCCAGTAGAGGAGTAAGAATCTGGAAACTACCCAATGCAGGATAGTCCCTTACCTGTGAGAGACAAAAGAAGATAGAGCCTAATAAAATAGGCTGGAATTGGTTTGAAAGAAAGGAAGAGGGAAGCAAGAAGAGAAGGCTTTTAAGAAAGGAAAATATTTAATGTATGAAGGAATCTGGGGCAGATCAGCAAGGGGGAGAAAGAATGAGAGACAAAATGGTTAAAGCAAGTGGAAGAAAAAAGGAAGGAGGAGGAAAAACTTGATAGATTGAATAAAAGCATTAATAGGGATAGCTGTAATTTTTAATTGATTATATGAGCTGTTAAATACATTTTTTCAATAAGGACAGCTGATTTTTAAAAATGTATTAGATGAGCTCTTAAATCTAAATTATTCTTCTCTTTCACATTTTAATCTAGATTTTTTAAATTCCTAAGGGAGTTGATATGATTTTTAATGGATGTGATTCAGTCAGACTTGACTGTTAAATATCTGTCAAAATAGCTTTTGCTGTTGTATTGGCCCTTTACAGAGCACAAAAACTCTACAGGAGAGTGGCAGGTATCATAGAAATTGAGAAGAAACCAGTGTTCACAAAATAAGAATTTGTAGATTACATCTTCAAAATAGAGGAGGAACTACCGAGTGTGTGTTTGTATGTGCCTGTATATTATATATATGTATGCATAAAGTGTATGTAAAATGCAATTAAAGATGGATTTACTAGTGAGATGATGATTTATCAAGCAAACCCTTCCCTTAAAAAGAAAAGGACCACAGAGGGGAGAGACAGAATTATCACTATCATTCAGATGTAACACTTGTGTTGGGGAGAAGGCATTGGACAGAGCTCAGTGACTAATTTGCTGGCTATTAGTCTTTCATTAATTTTGCTTCCACTTCTGTTTGATTTATGTGCTACGTATCATGATTTACTAAATAGTTTCTGGAAACAATTATTTGTTGCATGAATACAATATTCAAAACTAAAGCTACAAGTTAAATGACACAGATTAGTTACAGGCTATGTTTTTGATCCCTGACTAGATTAACTAGAAAATGGATTCCATTTCAAGTACACAAGTCTAGGCTAGGTTTTGGGTTTCAAAACCAGCTCCCAAAAAATAAACCCCCAAGAGATTTCTTTCCCTGAAAGCTCTTGTTACTGTAGAAGACCTTTCTGCAGGAACAGAGAGCACACATGCAAGAACAAAAATGCTCCTGGAATAGCTGTGGCTCAAAATGTGAAGTGGCTCTTTGTGTGCATGTTCAGTGCCCTGATTCAGGAAAGTACCTTCATAGGTTGAAGTTCCTCCTCACTTACTGAAAGACTGGTGGGCCTAAAACACTTGCAGCAAGAGTGAACTATAGTCTTATGCTCTCTGAACTGGCATCTGCCTGCCAAATGTTTTTGTTACTAGGACTTTTTCTTTCTTTCCAAATATTGATGTCAAAGTAGTAACAGAAGGCTTTGCAATGAGTGAGTTCAACTTTTTTAGGGACAAGCTGATCTAGCGTTGGGTCCTTCAAATACTTTCAGCAATTCTGCAATCCCTTTGGAGTGGGATCTTTATGAAGTTGTCTTGTCTTCCTCATTGCTGTGTATACATGGCCAAGTCTTGAATTCTGTTCTCACTGTGCTAAACAAGATGGCTCTGTATAAATTCTTCAAAATATGTTTTTCAGAAGCTTGTCTTTTTTCCCTTGGTAATAAGGAGGGAAAAAAAAGCGTGCAATATTATTGAATGATAGAATTGTCATCACATTTTGCAATGAAAAGTTCTCCCTTGTATGATAGTTCTTTATTCAAAATGTACTAAAGTATAAAAGTTTTTATTTCACTTTTGTTATAACTGATCACCAAAAGCTGTCTGCTGTTTGGACAATGCTTTTTAACTTCTTCTTTTTTTTTTTTTTTTTAAATGATCAGTGCCTGCCCCTAACATTTTTTTCATACTAAATTCAATGAAAAATCTCCTTTAAAGGATTGGGTAGCCAGGTCATGTTTCTGTGACCTTTACTTCTGTTAGTCTTGAGTCAAAACACGGATCTGACGTGAAAATGAAAATAGCTTGTCAGGGTTTACAACTGCATGCAAAGACTTGGTAGTGGGTAAATGTGAGTCAGAAAGGTTCACGTGAACTTGGGTGATTTTCCTTTTACGTGGTATATGATAGATGCTACATCAGAAGATATTTTTGAGAGATGTGTAAACTCTTCACCCTCTGTGAAAGATCTCTCATCTTCTGGTGAGACTCTTAGCAAAGTGGAGCTGGACTTTAATAAATCATGGATGAAATCTGTAAGCTTCTTGCTTTGACTCTGTGTTCAGGGAGTCAACTGGAGCACTCTTGCTAAGCTAAGAACAGACACTTCCAGCTGGTTTAGTTCCTTATCTGCTGTGGAGTTGGCAGGAGAGGCAGTGCATAGAAATATGGTGCAACACTGAAACATCATGGGCAGCTGTAAGTAGCATACTGAATCACCAAACCAAATGGAAGAATTAGCTATTGCCTGTTCTCTTGTGGGCATGATAAATTCTGGTTATTTTTGGTGCCAGCAACATGAATGCTTCATCAGCGCTCTGCTCAGACGTGCACATACAGGTGTGCACTTGTGTTAAACAGCCATTACCAGAAAAAGAGTTTTGTGGGGGTGTCATCTGCAGTCAACACTGAATTTTCATTCAGTTGCTGTTTTACTGCTGTCTTGAGCTTCTACTGGATGTGGTGGCTCTGAGCTTGTCTTTTTTATTATTTTTCAGATTAAGCTTTATTTTTCCCATACTATACTAAAGCAGGCAAAAATTGTCTCTGGTGCATCTGCTCTTCTTTCTGTATCTGTACCTTCACGGCCTTTGCAGTGTCTGCTACAATAGTAATTTGGTTTTTAACATAGTTTTCTAGCACAGGTCTGGGTGATACGGTATTTCTGAAATTGCCTTTCATAACAATCCTGTGACTTCTGTCTTGTGAAACACAGAATATACTCTCTGATCCTCCAAGTATTTAAACTCTTTCAGAAAATGTCCTATAACTTCAACAGCTTATTTGACTCAGCTTACTGTGGCATCCCAAATTTTTATTTTCTTCTTTAAGGCTTTTTTTTCCTCCCCAATCAATGATTGAAATCCTTATCACCACTATTTTTTTTTTTAATCTCTGTTGCTTTTCACATTTGCATTGTATCTATTAAGGTACCACCATTGCCTCACTATATAGACATTGAAATCTGCAAGTCACAACTAATTAACATATTAAAAATTTTTTCACCTGCCCTCCAAGCTCCAGTTCAGCAAAGGACTTCCATGTGAGAATAGCTGTGAGTGCACAGATCACCCCACCAGGTTTAATGGCCCAGAGTCTTTGACCATTGCAAGTAGAGGTACCACTACTGTCCTGGAAAATACAAGCCCCAGAGGAGCTGGGTCCATGGCACATTCATTCTCTGCAGGGAGGTGTTTGTGGGGTTGTGCCCTTTCCTACAATGTTTGTCTAACCCCTATATGTTTAAATAGTCAAAATCTGTTTGTCAGCTTGCTCTGGGAGTAATGTTGAGAAATGGGAAAATTGTTGTCCTAATCAGGTTTGGTTAAAGATCTGCCTTCATCTTTGACATCACAGCACTATCGTATTAGTGCATGGCAGCTGTGTGTGGAATAGGCCACAAGACATAGCAACCTTTGAAGAAAGACAAGAAGGTAGAGGTTGAGAGTGCAAAAGGTAATAGCAGTATTTATATAATGGTGGTGAACTTAAATGATGATGCCTTACTAAATGAGGTCATTATCTAAGGCACCCTCCCCTCTATGTCTGGGAGCGAATGTGCGACTGAATTCTGATTAAATATTTGTCAGTCAGTGGGTGTTTCTCATGTTTACTCCTACAAGTATGGAGGCTAAATCACTTGTGTCAGGATGATATGAGTAAACTGAAGGTCACTTTCAGCATACTTTAGCATGCCTCTGAGGCACTACTGATAAGGAAAAAAGACAAAAGGACAAAAACCAAAATTAACTTTTAATTTCCCACCAAAACTATGACTGTCAGAAACAGGGAGATGAGTGAAATCTCTAATAACATACAGCACAGACCTGTATAATTAACTTCTTATCTGATTCAGCCTATCACAGAGACAGAGCATGTAATTGCATGTATATATCTAAGTATGAATATATATGGATCCTAACACATAGCTCAGAAAAATTGTAGTGATCTATTTTTCTATCTAGTTACAGTTTAAAATCTTTCTACCCTAAATTAGATGAATACGTAAACAAATCAGATATATTAATTTTCTGTTGAGAATGCTTTGGTGATTGCTTACAAAGAGAAGTTATTTACATGCTGATATAAGGCATTACTTAGCATAATGAGCAGTAATTTTCTCATCCTCAAAGGTATTAGGTTTCTTTGCATGTTATACCTAACTCAGTTACATAGTTATGCTGCTCTGTATGATCCCTAGGTGCATATTTGAAAACCTGGTGTTTTATCTGATTGGTTTTGTGGAGCCAGCTCAGAGCCCAGCAGTTAAGTGTGTGGGTACCCAGAGAAGCAGCCTGCACCAGCCTCTAGAACTCACCACCTCCAACTGGGGATGCTGAAGCCAGCTGCACCCTCAGAGCCCTTCCTCACTGCTGGGGGGAAGGTCAAATGGCAAGTGCTTTTGACCACCCACTGGGTGTTGGTGGACAACATGCCTACCTGCAATGCGATGGATGTAATGGTATTGGGGGTTTTCATTTGGTTTTTGAGGAATGACTAATACATCTCCTGAGGATAACTGGTGATTATGTTATGTTCTTCCCCTCCTTCTCTTAAAAATACTTCTACTACATAAATGTAGGAGTGAAGAGTCAATAAGAGGAATAGCTGTTATTAACCACTGATGATATTGATCTGAGGCTTTAAAAAGAAGACGGTTTCTAAAGAAAGCTTTTAAAATCTGAAGTATAGAAGTTTATATTTTTTTAGCCTTCCTTGTGGAAAACCCCTTCAATTATTTTGAGGTTTACCAAAGAATATGTTTGTGTTCAGAGCCCATCTCTCTGGAAAATGAAGACTTGTGTTCATCCACCAAATAAATGAAGTGGACAGAAATTAATTCCATTCTCCCTTGACAATATTTTGGTTTTGTTTCTGTCTTGATCTTGTCCTGAAACCACTTTGTCTTTTAGAGCCTCCGGCTTTTTGTTTTCTAGTTTTTTCTGTGGAGAATCATTGCAAGTATATGAAGTACAGTCATAACCTCCATGAGGCTGTTACAGTTAAAGGTTCACAAAGGATGAGGTGCAGTGGAAAGTATACATCTATACACCATTATATACTTTTAAAGTAATTTATTATTTATACTATGATAGAAAAAGAGATTTGTTACTTAGCACTTAGCATAGCAAAAGCATAATACTTACACATGTGCCATCAACCCTACTAGGTATGGTAGCACGCAGTGGAGCATAGTCTGGACTGTGAGTTGGCAAGGCACCAATACTTAGTGGACGTCTCCACGATGGAAACATTGACTGAAATTTGTTGCTGCACCGTGTCGCAGCTCCAGGTTAATTGTATAACCTCTGCATCCCATCACATAGGGCCAGTACAGGCTGGGGTTATGTAATGTGAAATCACATGCACTATGATAGAAGGGTGATTGTCTTGTACCCTTGAGGGTCGTTACTTCATCCCTCCTCTTCATCACTTGCACAATCACTTCAAACCTTACACAATCACTTCATCATTTACACAACGACTTTCCTCCCCACCTTCTGAGGTCCAGTGGCACATAGGGCAGTTTCACAACTTGGGTAGAGATCATTCCACTACTTGCTTCTTCTAATCTCTTCCCTTTAACCTTCAGTTATTATATGGCATGTAGTCACAAGAATAAGGCCTTGTCCAGCAGTCACTTCCACAGATAAAAGATAGTTACAATACAACAGAGCCTCTGTCCATCGGTTATATCTACAGATCATGGCCCATCACTACATGTATGGGGTTTTCCCATCCCTAACACAAAGGTAGATGAGGAATACCATGAGAGTCACTGAATTGAGACAGTTAACATTTATTTGAATTCAAACCAGTGGCAGGCTGTAAGCCCTACAGTTACTCTCAGTTTTATGATCTTACACTATGAGCTGTTCAAAAAATACATTGTATTTTCTGCTTAAATAGTTTTATGTCTGTTTATATCTTAATTGAAACGGTATGTAGGCATCTGCAAGTACCTTTCATATGAAGGCCATTATTAAATATTGGTATTGCAAAGGTGTCTTAAAAATGTGGGTTTATTGTGTTACAAGGTAAGTGTTTGTTGAGAATCTCTCCATTAAACAATTAAGCCTCTAAGACTTTTGCCTGTAACCGGTTTAGGTTCTGTTTTGTCAGCAACAAATTTTATAACTGCTGCCAGTTATGAGAAGAAGATCTTGCACTGAGCTTCAGAGAGGTCAGCATGTATCTGATAGGAGCCTGAGCTTCTTCACGGTTCAAAATGGTACCACTTGGTCTTTTGAAACCTCTCAACGTGTACATTGCACAAAGGGGCTGGGAAGCAGCTTTGCCTTTACAAAGCACATGTGAGGTGGGAGTACTTTGAAGAAGCAAACATCTGCTTTGTCCTGATGTCACAGCTCTGATGAACCAGTGTAAAGACAGGTGTTCATATAAGCCAACATCTGCTTTGTCCTGATGTCACAGCTCTGATGAACCAGTGTAAAGACAGGTGTTCATATAAGCCAAACTGTTGAATTTACTCACTTGTTTTTAAAAGACCATAGAGGGATTTGGGTTGGAAAGGATGTTGAGAGATTTCTAGTCTAACCTGCAGCTCAAAGGAGAGTCATCTGTGAAATCAGACTCTGTTGCTCAAGACTTTACCCAGGCAGCTCTCGAAAGCCTGCAGCCTTGACATTCTCTCTAGATGGCCTTCTCCTCTGCCTGTCTGTCCTCATAGGGAATAGTTG
Organism: Indicator indicator; assembly: GCF_027791375.1. Classification (NCBI taxonomy): domain Eukaryota; kingdom Metazoa; phylum Chordata; class Aves; order Piciformes; family Indicatoridae; genus Indicator; species Indicator indicator. The sequence goes on along the minus strand of NC_072010.1, from coordinate 105,496,573 downwards.
CTCCTTATATTCATCCTGAATGTCTCATTTCAACTTTCAGCCATCCTGTATCAAGCTGTCATACACTGATTTGGGAGTGTGGCTCCAGCTCCTTGATAGCTGCCTGGCTGTTAGGTCCTCCTGCAGCCAGCTCTTCCACAGTTTGAGCAATCCCCAGCTCTTCCTCTCAGTTCCCTCAGTTACTCATCAGCTAAAAAGGACTTTTTTTTTTCCTTTTCCACCTTAGTGAGTGTTGCTGACAGCTCTGTGCCCACAGATGTTGGGAGGAGAGAAAGTGGGAAGGGTAGCACAAACAGGACTTTTGAAATGGGATAATACCTGTGCTAGATGTGACGGCTTCTGCAGCTCAGCGGTGCAGAGAACTGGTTGTCCTAGCTTGGGAACAGAAAGTGGCACAGGCTGGCTCTAGAGCTTTAACTTAGAAATCATTGTTCAAAGTAAACAAGAGCTGTGTGCACGTAGCACAGGAATACAAGTGCAGGATGTTAAGCACCCTCTGCATCGTTGTTTTCTAACAGCACAGGAAGGTCCTTTCAGCATGTATCGGATGAAAGGGCCATGGGAAAGGTAGAGTGAGTCTCATCATGGCTTGTTCATGTCTTGAACTGTGCTAGACCACTCTTGAGGTAGGACAGTAATTGCACTGTACAATCACTTTAGTTCCAATATATACACAAAAACTTCCTTAGTGAGTCATCATTGGCAGGTACAGTTAATAGAAAATCTGGAAAATCAGAAGTCCTGGTTTCAGCAGAAGAGTACTTGAGTCCTCTAATAGTTACAAACAGAGGTTTCCAGAACATTTTTCCTCCATTTCACTTTGGTTGTTATCTTTTACTGAAAAAAAGGTTCTTCTCCTTCCCTCCTCATTCTCTTTGTTCCTCTGTTGAGCACTGGATATGCTGTTACTCTCTCACCTAAGCCACTGTAAAGTCCTTAACTACTGGCATAGTGTGGAATATAAAACAAGAAATCTTGATCTGTGTCTTCCAGGTTGGTGGGGTTTGGGGTTTTATTGTGGGGGTTTGTGGGGTGTTGGTTTGGGTTGGGTTTTTTTGTTGTTTTGTTTTTTTAAGACAAATGGTAAAACATGGGACAGGATGGGAATGAGTTCTTTTGGGAACCCCCTGAACGTCCATAGGTAGTTTCTTAAAAGGGTTCTGAGGAAATCTTCTCAGTGTTCAGGTTCTGAATGCACTGAAAAAAAAACCAAACTAAACCAACAACAAAAAACCCCGAACCAAACAAAAAACCAACAAGAACATGAATTAAACCTTAGTCTGTTCTGGCCCTAAAATCTAGAGGAGTTTGTTTCACGCTTTTATCTTTCAACCATAGACAGATGAGACTGGACAGCCAATTAGCAATGATGCATATCTGTTGACTAGACATCATGGGACAAAGCTACAGCTAGTTTAAAATAGCATCACTCTACTGCCTGCCCTGAGCTTTCCTCTGTGCTGGACAGGGTTCCTGCCTGGTTGGTGTATACAATGGGTGTCATTACATGTAAGTCTCCTTTATGAAAATAAGAGAACCACAAGAACAGAAACGTTATGCTCTGAAGGCAACAATTCAATAAGAATTGAGAGAGTGCTTTTTTCTGAGTTGTCATGAAATAATGTTGGGGATCATGGTACAGCTGAATGTTCTTTCTTACGTATTGCGTGTAAAGCAGCTGAGCTTTCTCTTCCTTGTGTACTCTGCAAGGTATCTGTCTCAAAAGAGCAGCTTATACATTTGGAAAGGAGGCAATTCCACAAAATAAACCCCACTGGATATTTCATTCCTTTTTTATTATTTTTTTCAGCTCTCTACACAGACAAATAAGAACCATAAAACAATTTATCTAATTTTTTGCCGCAAAGTAGCTCCATCAAAACGTCAATGTGTCAGACATTTTTAGCTATAAATTTATCGCAAAAGTTACCTTGAAATCAGTATTTTTTAAATGAAACAATGGGAGTAGAGAAATAATAGAATTATTAGGAAATGTTTAAAAGAATCTGCTTTCCAGCATTCCTCTGATGATCAGTACATCAAAAATAACAATGGGAATTGCTTGAGTGGAAGACTAACTACCATCATGCATCTAATTTACATCTTAATGCTTTGTTGTTGTTTTTCCTATTCATACAAGCTACTTCTGAGGATGCACCTGTATAATGAATTTCCATGGGAATAGGCTTATGTGAATTTTTTTCTTGCCATGTTAAAGATTAGACGATCTTCCACAGATCAGGCTGAGAGTAAAACAAATGTCTTGAACGCTAGGAGTGAAGTGGAATTTTAACCAGGAATTAGGAGGTTCAGGGTCAGACCTCTCCTTTCCTTGGTTTTAAACATACATGGAGGTTCAGTGGGTTCAACTGGTGCATAAAAGCTAGTGTGTTGGCTGTACATAGACAGTACCAGCTGGGTAGTTTATTGTTAGTGTCACATAATGATGTGTCTGTGTAAGAGTGAACAAGCAAACTGTGTGTGTGTATACCTAGCACATATCCATTGCAGTCCTCCTTCTGCCTATAACTGTGATCTGTATCTGCATACAGGCTTTTTGATAACCTTCAGCACCGAGTTAAATATTGCTTTCAGCTCTTGATCCATCAGTAAAACACCGGCCAGCTATACCATACTACACCTAAAATCCTCTAACTGACTGATCTGTACTAAGTTTGTGAAGTTCCAAGAGAAATCAGGTGAATATATTTTGTATATGCAAGCATTGATGACCTTTCTTACTAACACTTACTCTGGGTCTGACTGACCTTGGCAGCATGACAGGGTCATTTTTTGACATGGCTGAACTGTTCTTGAACAATTTATCCATAGTGCTGGGTACAAACAGTCTTTTCTTCAGTATCAGGCATGCATGTCTTATCTTCCTACCTGTTTGTTTTTTTTTTTTTTAAATCTGAGCTATTGTGAAGTAGGCAAGGAAAAATGTGTTCACTATTTATAGTGTTTGTTCTCTTCAGTCTCTGCTATTCTATCTTGGACAATAACATTTCATGAATGCCTGTTTTCACCTTTTTTTTTTTTTTTTCTCTCCCCCCCCATCCCCTCCCACGAGTCTCATTCTTCTCCAGCATTACAGAACAGGGTCTCAGGTCTGGATTCTATGATGCAGATGTTGACAAGCCATTTGCAATTGACTGAACTGGGTTTAAATGACATCTAATACTGTCTTGTGAATGCAAGGAAAGTAGAAACAAAGTACTTGCCAGTAGTTAAAAAAAGGTAGTTATTGAAAGAAAACAGGAGTGATAATGCCTACTAAGACAACTTCCTTCTCCTTCATCTTCCAAGGAAAATTTTACATTAATATAGTAAAAAGGTATCCAGAATGAAAAATCCGGTCAGCTCTGCTTTCTCTTTGTGTGTTGGTTTATAATTTTCATGGTGGGTTGCTTGGTTTGGGTTTGTTAATTTTTTTTTTTCCAAAATAAAAGGCAAAAGTTTATGTCAGGTTTCAGTCTGAGATGAAGCTCAGTGTTTTCTTCTCAGTGGATTATCAATGACAGTCTCTAAAACAGATTTACTCACTTGAATTAGTTGAGTCCCGGTGCAGACAGTGACAAATGCAAGCGTGCCTGCGTGCAAGGTTTTCTTTTTCTAAACCAAATGTTGTGAAGCCACTGCACATGAAGAATATCTCTGGGGAAGAAAAAACATGGTTATGAATTTTAAGGGCAGAGAATAAACTCTTATCTGCTCCAAGCCACTGTTCATTGCCCTGGCTATTCTCTTCTTGGATTCGTTTTTGGCTTTTTTTTCTTCCATTTTACTGTTTCATAGATGGTTTGGGGTAACTCTGAGGCTTTTCTTCATTTCTTATGTTTTAGCAGCCATCAAATTTTACATTACAAGGGCCTTTAGATCTGTATTACTTCTTGTTTTCCTGACTTTTTTGGTTTTTTTTTCTTTTTTCCTTCTTTTGTCCTTGCCATTATTTTAAAGTTTTATATCCATTTTCTATGTTAGAGAAACAGAAGATACAAGTGTTCCAGACAATATTTTAACCATGCCATTTTGGGCCACAATTTAACCATGTGTAGTGCTAATTTTAATAATGAGTTGGTGACAGACATCTAATTCTAGTGCAGAGTGTGAACTGCAGAAGAAATATACCTGTACAGTCCTATTAGGATGTCCTTGTTTAAAAATCTGGAAAGTAAAGCATAATGCAAATGAAATCAGTTATGTTATGAATAATGTAGACTATCCATTATTCTTTATAAAAAGTTGCACGTGCTTCTCAGACCTATCTAGATACATTCCTGTTATGTGACCCCCATAGCAATGAGAACTATGGAAGATCAAATGCTATGTGGCAGACAGGGAGACCAGAGAGGATTATGTTTGGCTGGATTGTTACGCTAAAAATGCATCTAAATAACACCAGCGTGCTTCCATGTCTTCACATTAATAAACTCTTTCATGAAATGTAACTCCCCTCTCTGCAGATGGAGTGGCACAGGCTTTCAACTCTCTTTGCTGTACTTCCCCTGGCTGGCTGCAGTCCTGCAGAGGTGGGGTATTGTGTGTTTCACTTGTGTGTTCCCAAAGAGAAGTGAACTTCCGAGGACAAGTTTTGGCTCACGGAGTTACCACAAGCCTATGTCTTTTTATTGTTTCTGAATAGAACAGTCTCTCTTTGTCTGAGACCCTGCAAAAAGTTACATACATGCTTAATTCTGTACTCTGGGAATCATTTAATGGGTTTCACAGAGACCACAAGCAGTGTGCGAATGTAAATCACTGCAGAACTTGTTTCTGAAAATCAGTGTAAATCTAAAATAGATTTAAATATACAGCTGGTTATACAGCTTTCTTATTTAAGGGGGGAGGGGAGAAGAAACATTTTCTCTTGTAATATGGAGCATGAAAATCCTTCTGCAGTCAGACATTATTTCAAAACTGCATTGGGAGCTGGTTTTAAATACATTTCACCACAAAATGAAGTTGATCATAGAGTTTTCTAGGTCTTAACTCCACAATAGCTGGAGGCATAAACCTCAAGAAAAAAAAATTCTTCAATGAGGACTATTGACTTGATTTCTCACTCAGCCTCCTCCAATTCTACTAATTCCCTCTGTCTTGCCTTGCAGGAGCATATCTGCAGGGTCTTGAGAGAAAACAATCTTTTCAGTAATCAAGGGCCTGAGAGGGTAATGTGGGATTAAAAAAGCTATGGCATGGATAGCACTTCTTTATGCAGTGCATACTTTCTTGCCTAGAATACTTTCTCATGACATTCTCTGCAGCTTAGGATGCTTTCTGAATGCCTCACCCACTTATTCAAATAATTTTATATATATATATACTTTTTCTATTAATATTTTAATTTTTTTTCAGTAAGAAATTTCTTCCCTTCCTTAGCAAGGTGTCTGTGTCCAGGGAAGATTTTGAGACTGGATTTTAGCAAGAGTAGACACACCAGGCTTCAGCAGGTGAGCTGCCGACATCACTGAGAGCCTCCTCCTCAGAGGAAAAGAAAAATCTCAGTAATGGAAATGCAAACAACTCAATGCTGTTCAATAGCTAAAGGGCAGGGGGCAAGAGGATAGGGCCAGACTCTTTTCAGTGGTGCCTAGCAACAGGACAAGGGGCAATGGGCACAAACTGGAACACAGGAGTTCCACTTGAGCATGAAGAAACTGACCCAAGTTGCATGTGACTGGGGGGGCTACACAGAGGCTTTGGAGACATATACCTGAGTATTCTGGGGTTATGATTCAGTGAGGTGTTTTCTAATTATTTGGGGAAAGGAGAAGAAGAGGGATTTTCATAGTGCAGGTGGGGCAGGTAGTAAAACTGAGGTAAAGAGAATTAAAAAGCAAATGCCCCATGCTCCTTTTTGACCACATCCCTGCTTTTCTCAGCACCATTTCACAGTTTGCTTTTAAAGTCTCCTATTCAGAGGCACGCCTAGAGGTGAATATAGGGGAAGGGATTACCAGTACAGTAAAAAAGGGTGCTAACCTCAGTCTTGCATGCTGAAGAGTTTCTGCTGTTGTGGTGTGACCCTCTGCTAGAATGAGACAACCTCTGTGTTACTTAACTGGGCAAAGTTCCCATTGAGTTGGGCTTGATTAACAACTCTGGAATCTGGCTCTGCACAGTTGTGACGAGAGATGCTTAAGCATTTCAGCTCAGCCCACCAACACTGATCTCCCCAGCTGCTGGTTCTGAGAATTTCCCAGCTACTGTTGTGCACTATTTGGGAAAGGAAATTTCTCTTTGAGCAGCTGCAAAACATTGTACTAGGCATATTGAAAAGCAAAGCCATGGGTTTTGTGGGAATGAGGATCAGGCCAATGACAGAGCACAAAACTTTCCCCTTCCAGCCTATTGGCAGTGGCATTGCCAAGAAAGTTTGGGGGTTGGATTCTTTGGGGCTTGCTTGGTTGGTTGCTTGTGTTTTGTTGTTTTTTGTTTTGACTTTTTTAAAATGTGACTGGATTGGGAACATGTGCAGTATTTGGTATTAGCAAAGACTTTCTAAGGGTCTGTCTTGATACTACCAGAAGGTTTGGGTTTCTTTGGTTGGTTGGGTTGGGGGTGGGGTTTATTGTTTGTTTGTTTTTAATGGTGCCAGCAGACCTGGCTGCAAATAGTTTTTATCATCTCAGCAGGTTAGAGTTGGAGACCACTGATGTTGCATTACAGGGTTTTGTGGTAGAGTATGGTCTCTTCTAAGTTACAGCAGAATTCAAAAAGCACTAGCTTGAGCATACATTTACAGAGGCTGCCTAAAATTGTGTTCTTCAGACAGATTGTGAGGTTTCACCTGATGCTTGTTGTACATGGCTTTCTAATTGATACATGCAGTTTGAAAATCTGCATGTCAGACATGTACAGCTATACTGTACTATTGTTACCCTGTTACCATATGCAGGAGTCAGTTTATGCAGAGAATAATCTGGTTGGTGCTGTATTTTAAGAAAAATACTCTGCTCTATTTGTCTAATGGGCACTGACCATGGTTTTTCTTGGTTTTTTTATACGTAGACTCCAAGAACACTATTCATCCACTCAAAAAAAATCCCAAAACTGCATAGACTGGAAAAATTGGATAGTACACAGGGCTGTTATTAAATAAAACATCTTAGATGTCCTAGGCAGCCTTTGAATTAAAAACAAAGGTTTGCAGGGCGTCTGATGTTTAACTAAAGAGGAGCAATTAATGAATTGGGTGTGAAGCTGCACTGTGATTTTTAAGATTGTGAAAAGGGTGTTAAACTTATGGAACCCATAACATTTGGCAGAGGGTTTATTGGTTTTAATTTCACATTCTTGGCTCATTCTTAACTGCCTCATGTACATAAAATAGACAGGAAAAACTTCTTGTGTAACATGTTCTCAATATCTTCACTTTTTTTCTGTATAAATATAAAAAGGTGAAGCAAGAAAACGTAAATTATTTGGTTTCTATTACAGAATTATTAATGATATGGCAGATGCAGTGCTTGCATGTTATGCTTGACCATTAAAATCTTACTCCATATCTGTTTATGGTTAACTCATTTTTAAGATGAGCAATAACATGGTTTGAATGAAGATTTCAGGGTTTAGCAAATGAGGAAATATAGAGGCTTGGGATTCAGAAGGGCAGTTGCTCCATCAGCCCTTCTTTGTTGATGGTGACATGCTCCTGTCATGTTCGCTCTTGGTGCTTGAGAATTGCCTGCTGAGAAGCAACAGCCTCATGCTGGCTGAAATTGCTCCAGGGTCAATATCTTTACCCTTTTTCAGAGAAGGAATGTGCACCCCACTACCCACTCCATGGACAACATATTTCCATTCCTTTTGTTTAATGACCATAATTCCCATTTCTTCTCTTTTAGAAAGGTATAATAACAAGGTTTGATAAATGTGTATGTGTTGACACTTATTCTTGGGACAGAAGTAGATATAAACAAAGGATTTCTATGGGGCACATATCTGTTTGTTTTGCTTGGTAGAGGTGGGCACATAACACTAGGGAAATAATACCAATTCGATTTGTTATGAAAAAATATATTATATTTTTGCCTAATTCTCTGAATTTCTGGAATTATATATCATCTGAAGGAAAGCATGGAATAATTCTCCTTTGTTTGAAATCAGTCTCTCCAGATATGCAGCTGTTGTACACACAGAGCCAAAAACAACAGATGTGGGAATAAGAAACTGGAGAACTTAAGAACTACCATAAAATAGATTATCCCAAGCCCAGAAACATACATTACACACACGTATGCCCAATACATAGCTTACAGTAATTCAGATTATAGTTTCTGGTACTATGGGTAGACAGAAGCAAATGTGAGGGATGGTATGATCTCATCTAGGATACCTTTATTTTCATGTGCATGCTCCTTTGAATATGGTCCCATCTATGAGGCTATGCAGTGTCAAATCAGGCAAAGCAGGATCACCTTAGCACAGAAACTGCTACTGCACCTCAAACTCTGTGTGGTCCTGCTCTGTCTGTTCGATAAAACTTAGAGCATCACTTTTGCTGGCAGGGTATAAAAAGAAAGGGAGGGACAAGTAAATGACAGCAGTGCAGTCTCTGGTACTCTGGAGCTGCTATGGCCTGTATGCAAAAATATTCTTTACTCTGCTGCCTTTCATTTTACAGAATCCACTTTGTGTTCTACTTCACTGATGAACTTTCAGGAGTGTTACTTGGTTATTGGTGTTGCTCATGAATTGCAGCTTTAATTGATGGAGACCTTATGTGGGGGAAAAGAGCTTCTGATGCGTCTGCGTGTCATTGTCATCACTCTTTCTCGGTGCCATTCAATAGTAAATCTGCTCTTACATTTCTGACAGAGTAGTTGTAGCAGCTGAGCTGACTGATTATATGTGGATTCATACCAGTCTATCAAAAAGAAAATCCATTTACATTTCTCATGAAATACCTTAATTTTTAAAAACTTTTACTGGTAGCTGAAATGATTCTAAGCTTTAATGATATTAATGTTATTTTATATATCAAGGTCTAGTCTTTGATACACAGGACATACCTAGCACAAAATGTTAGCTCTGAGGATTCAAGATAGGTCCCTATGTAATTAGTTCCTCTCTTTTTTTAGAGTGATGGAATTGTAGAAAAATTAAGGGTACATTTGTGAGTCTGCCTAGAGGTTGATTCATGTATAAAACTTAACTGACATGCTGCTCAGCTGGCACTTTTTCAATAGGGCCCATTCCTTTAAGCAAAGAGACCTTCTGTACTGAAGCAATAATTGTCTCTTCCAGACATTTGACCAAATCAAATACTGCTACAAATCAGTGGAGCTTCATTGACTGTAGCAGACTAATGGCCCTTCTCATTGCCCAAGGATTTGATTGAATGTTTGTGTAAAGGCAACCTTGTCATAGAATCATAAAATCATAGAATTGTTAGGGTTGGAAGGTACCTCAAGGATCATCTAGTTCCAACCCCCCTGCCATGGACAGGGACACCTCACACTAGATCAGGTTGTCCAGAGCCACATCCAGCCTGGCCTTAAAAACCTCAAGGGATAGGGCTTCCACCACCTCCCTGGGCAACCTGTTCCAGTGTCTCACCACCCTCATGGTGAAAAACTTCTTCCTAACATCCAATCTGAACCTATGCATTTCTATTTTTTTTTTTTCATTTCCCTTAGTCCTGTCGTTACCTGACACCGTAAAAAGTCCCTCCCCAACTTTCTTGTAGGCCCCCTTAAGATACTGAAAGGCCACAATAAGGTCTCCAGGGAGCCTTCTCTTTTCCAGACTGAATAGCCCCAATTCTTTCAGTCTGTCCAAAAATCATAGGTAAGTTGCACTTGTTTTTTGTGACTTTTTTCCTTTTAGCTGAATTTAAAACACTTGGCAATAGATTAAATTTTGTGGGACACTGGTTTTCGTTGTATAGGGTTTTTTAAATGCTAAATTCCACTAAGTCCTTCTTGAGCTCTGTGTTGAGAGACATATTACACCAGTAGAGAGGAAGATGCAAGAATGTATGTCATTCCAAAAATGAAAGTTAAAAAAAATAAAAATGCTTTTACCTGAGATACTCTGTCAGAACCTGTGATGTTGCTCAAGAAAAAAAAAACAAAACAGCAAAAACATACAAACAAACATCAACCCCCTGAAGCAGAGTATGTGGAAAATATAACGACTCAGTAGGAGGCATAATACACTTTTGCTTCATGTAGTAATCCCTTTGATTTCTTTTTCTTTCATGTGTGGTACTCTCATTTATGATGCTAGTATTTGTTTGCATGTCTCTAACTGTAGTGTTTACTCCCAGGAATTGTTTTGTGATGGGTGATTGCCCCAAATCAAGGATGGCTAGATAACCTTATCCTTAGCAAAAATACCTTGATGTTTTTACAGCAGACAAAATACAATTACTGATAGAATGCAAAAATGAAATGTTTTTTTTCTTTACAGAGTAACCTGTAGAGGAAATTAAATGAAATCTGACCTTCTATATATAATAATTCATAGCAAAATATTCACAACCTTGTTTAGAAATCAGGTTCTTTCACTGAAATGCAAACTAAAAATGCATTTGCTTCTGCTTGTTTTTCCCTACTTACCATATACTTGTAGACAAGGAGAATAATACCAGCCTGGAGGCTAAAGGCTTCATAAAAAATATGCTTTCCATTTTACTCACTGAAATCTTCACTCAGAATAAAAATTTGGACAGGTTTAAACAAACATGTTGGTAAATGACAAGTGACACCTGCCAGAGATGTGACTACTGTCATCATTTTGATGTATATTCCATAACAATTTCCTGTGATATTATATATGTGTACCAATGATTGTTCTAAGTCAAATCGCTGTATAAAACTATACAAGGGGTTACTGAAGCCCATAAATCCAAGGTGAAGTTTTGCTGTTGTACATTTCTCTAATTTCATCAGGTGTATGTGTTTTCATTGCAGATTTGTCAAATTATTGTCTCATCCCAGTTGCTTCTAATTCTACAGTTGCCATTTTGGATAAAAAAGGTTGTGCATCTTCCTGTTTGCCTGGGGTTTTGTGCTGTTTCAGTATCTCACAAAAGTAGGGTAAAAGTAGGGCCATGAGGAGTAAGAAATAGGAAGTATGACTTCCTGTAAGTTGTGCTTAATATGTGGGTTTCCTTGTGTCTAATAAATTAGCATGGCAAGCTTTCCTCAGCAGAAGCATTATTTTTCTTCTGCCCTACCACCCATAGATGTGTAAAACTCAGACACAGTATCCACTACCATGCTGTCAAAACCTCATTGAACTTTCCCTGGAAAACTGGAAGTTATTTTGCAGGATAGACAAATGAATACAGGCAGTTGTATCAACTGGCTTCTTTAGGAAGTGCACTGATAATAAAAGCTGACTTGCTAAATTCAACAGTGTACTAGAGTAGATAGCCTGTGCCTCTGTTTGTCATTGAGAGAAGAAGCGAGCACAGCCCTATTATCACTAGATTGGATTTGCTGCAACTCAGAAGTGTTGTTCTACTTCCAGAAGATCTCTGAATGGATTTTATTCTGCAACAGTATCAGCTGATTTATTTGGTTGTGCCTCCTTTCTTCCCTATTGTGTAAGAGACTTCTTAAAATGTTTCTCCCTAGGTGAAAGACTGGGGGGAAAAAAATAAGTCAACAGTGTGTCCCCTCGCAATTCTTCTCTTCCACCCATCAGCAAAATTTAGGAAATCTGAATTGCTGTGTTTCAATTATGATTTTTTTTCCAAATTGTTGAACTTTCCGTGTTACTGATATCACTCTAAAAAGGGGTAATAAAGTATTTAATTTTGAAACTTCAAACTATCCATACAGTTTGAATTTCTCAAGTTTAAAAATACTCTACAAATATGGACAAAATTCTGCCTTCGTGGGTAGAAGTCTTGTTCCTTTGGATTCTTATCTTTTAATGACTTATGGACAGGTGTGGATGTATGATTATAAATAAATACGTAAGGAGAAATGCTTGACTGTTCCAGTATTCAGAGTTTATCAGACCTTCTCTAAGGAGTATCTCTTGGGTAGTCTGAAAAGAAGTATGTACTGTGGACAATTTTCCTTTCCCTTCCTTTTCTCCCTTCTTTTTTTATTTCTCTTTCTAGAAGGGAATATCTGAGGCTTCCAGGAACTCAGGCTATTTGAATAAATGAGAGACTGAGAGTACAATCTTTTATATAGACAGTGACTGTCTACATATAACCTAAACTTTTGTAATGCATAATGATCAGCTAAGCTAAACAGATTGCCCAGAGTAGCTACAGGTTGTTTCACATAGCTCTTTATCAGTCATTTTGGTTTAAGCATACACTTAAGCAGGTTTCTTTAAGTGGAGTTGACACTGCAGAGATCAGTTAGAATCACAGAATCATGGAATGGTCTGGGTTGGAAAGGACCTTTAAAGGTCATCCAGTCCAACACCCTCTGCAGTAAGCAGGGGCATCCTCAACCACATCAGGCTGCCCAGAGCCCTGTCGGGCCTCACCTTCAATATCACCAGGGATGGGGCCCTCAGCTACCTCCCTGGGCAACCTGTTCCATGTTCCACCACGCTCATGGTAAAGTTAGGAAAAAACCAAAACTAAACAGAAAAGCATATGCATGGAGAAGATGATGACACTTACTAGAGGATAAGATTATCCTAACTTTCCCTTGGACTCCACTTCCTTATGGCTGGATTCTTTAAATGGAACATGTTATCTGAGTAACTGCTACCATTGGAAGGGAATGCTCACAACCAAACTCTGGGAAAGCATGCACCCCCTCTGCTGCAAGTAGGTTACTATATGTCTGTGCACATGTGCTGGGAGAGTAAAGTTTTCATACCAAAACCTAAGACACTTGATGACATTACCCAAGTGGGATCTTAACAAGATGAAAACTAGCAGCTTTTGTGTGAGATCTATGCTATTTGCTCTGTATGGTTATGCAGAAGTTAGACTTGGGAAAAGAGCATGTAGTCTAAAAGCAGCAGTTTAAGTGTAAAGGAAAAAAAAAGAAGATATTTCACTAGGTCTTTCCTCCAGGACCAGAGCTCTGTGTATATCCTGACAGAACTCCTAAAGCTCAAATTTCTACCAGTGAGGTGCAGGCACTGGCAGGAGGTGTGTGGATGTGCTAGTGAGGCCCTGCAGAGGTGTCACCACTTCTCCCGATGCCATGGGCCCCCTCACCCCTACCTCGCTGCTGGGGAGGAGAGAGCTGCCTGCCTGCTGTGGCTGGAGAGACTGGAGCCTCTCCTCCTTTTTCATCATATCTCTTTAATGCTATCCTGCTGTTTTTGCCAGCTGAATTGCCCTCCTCTTTGAATTATTCTTACTATGAAGCTGGAAAACTGGCTCTGAAAATGTTCTGGTTTTAATTTTGACCACCCACTCAGGTGCCTGTTTATTCCGACAGTTCTGACTTGTGGCACCTCTTGATCATGCTCCTGCCTTTACTCCACAGGGCTAGGGAACAGCCAGCAACCTTTCAGAGACACATATCTGGTCTGAGATTTGCTAGGATGAATAGTCTCTGTCTGTGATGGCCTCAGGCAACTCTGGTTGCTTCTCGATTTTAGAGTTACTTAAAGACGTTTGCTGGAGCCTCTGGGTCCTGCATTAGACAGTAGCTCGTCCTCTGAAAAGCTGCCATTAATTCAGGCCTGTGGAGCTATGTTTACGTGACAGACTTGAGCAGGCCTGTCTTGCTAAGGCTTAGAGGGATTAGTGTTGTCCAACTGGTACATGCCTTGCGTAGATGCAGTTGAAACTTTTCATTGGAGAAGACTGGTAATATTTCATTGACAGTGGCAACTGAGAGGGTGGCGTTTGTAACAGAAAAGTTGCTTCTGTCATGTTTCTCCATGAAGTGAATATTTCTATTATGGTGGAGCAGTATTGCTGTGTCAGCAAGGGCCTCTTTTGATATTATTTTAGACTCTGTAGATTGCTTCCTGGAAGGAGTTGTCTGAAGAACAGTTGACAGTTCTCTCAGTTGACTGTGACAGAGCTGTCTTGATGTACGCTCTGTGCAGCACTGCATCTGGGGGGGTTAGATTGGTCACCTTCACTCCACCATCTGCAGAGCGAGTAGGCAACACCAAACCACAGATGGTTTTAGAGGTATCAGCAGCAGCAGTTAACTCTGGAGGATGAGGTACCACTGAGGTTCTCATCTGGTTGATTTGTTTCTTCCTAATGCTCATGTACAGGAGATGAGAATCACCAGGAGGTATCCAATGTATCTCCTGGAATAGCTTTCTCACTAGACCTAAGTCTTGCAAATGTTTTCCATTGCATTCCTGTCTTCTCTTCAGTCCTGTAAGAGGTTTAAGCCAGTTAAAAACGCATCCTGGTCTTGTGTGTGCTGATAGTCCTTACCTAGGTACATGCTTTAGCTGTGTAGGCTTACTGCTGTATGTGTACCTTTTCCTTTAGAGGTATCTAGGCAGCTGGAGAAGGTTCCCTAAAATCTTGAGGGAGGGAAGAAAAAAAAAATCAAAACAGAAATTTTTCATGAAGAGTGTAAGTAACTGTCCTAGTTAATGACCTCTCTGAGAAGCTTATCAAGCAAATACTGTATAGTCTTTGAACTTGCCCTTAACACAGGCGTTGATATTGGGCTCATCAGTTCTGCAGAATTACAGTATACTCCAGGGAATTGTTTATCACTGTGATCCTCAAAAACAGGAAGACTGGAATGGTTAGAGGCAAATATCAGCCATTTTGTCCTGGCATGGGCCGGGTTTTCAAACACTTTTGAAATGATGAAAGATATGTTCTAATTTACTTTATGGATGTTATTCTGCCTGCTATTACCTTTAAGAATCTGTGAACTAATATTGTGTTTACATAGACTAACTATTTATTTTTAATAAAATAAAAATAATTTCCTACATTTTACTACGAAATGTCTATTTTTTAAAATTTCTTGCAACATTTGTGGCTGCAGAATGTGATATATCCAAAGTAATGTACCATGTGGCTTGGTCTTTAATCTGTCTACAACCTTCAAGCCTCTTTGGCTCTAGGATTTTGTGAATCCTTTCCTAGAGATTATTTCAATACACTAAGCAATGAACTTTGAGTTGGATTTTTTAGAACTCAGCATAAGTTTATATTCTGTCTGTAACTGAACAGTAGATTGCATAGATAATATTTCTGTGTGGTCTTATGAAATCATATCTGTAACCCTTTCACTCTCCAAGAGGTCAGTACATCATCACATCTTAGTTGAAAGGTTTTTTGGAAGGGTTACAAAAATAACTCTGTTACGCTCACTGAAATATGACTGACTCACTTGGAAATAAAACCTGTGCTAAGGAACCATAGGAAAGAGATGAGCTATGCCTGTCCCAGATTTTGGATGTGCTTTTTGGTGTCTCTTTGCACTTCAAAAGCCTTATGTAATTGTCAAAATGAATCAATGAGTTACGCCTGTATGGAGAAACTTAAATCAGAAAGGTTAGTTGCTTGAGAGCAAAACCAAAAAAAAAAAAAGGAATAATCCTTTTCTTTTTAGTCCTACAGTACACATATTTGACAGTGTTATGGCTTGTTCTCTTCCTTCCTTTTCCAAAGCAGAGAAATGTCTTAGTCCCTGGTGATGCACTGCAACAGCCATGGGTGGGGCTGGTTCCCCTTTGAGCAGGTGTAATGTGGTCAGAGTCTGAATGAGAGCCAAGGACCTTGAACCCCTGGCACAGCAGGAGCAATTTATGATCTTGCAGGGAAAAACACTGATAGATGTTCCACTCCAGCAGCTGGTTGTGCTTTCAATGCTCTCTTGAAAAAATAAGGATTAATAAAATAGCAGAGGACTAACATATTTAGGTTTTGGTTTACCTCATTTTTAAGTAGCTAAGTAGCTGTTTCTGAGAGCTCCAATATCATTTGAACAATCAGTGCTCAGAGAGGGGAGCTTTATGTTTCCCTCTGTGTTAAAGGACAAGAGCTACCTGCCTAGCTGGTGAATGTGATTAATTGTCAGTTGTCTGTAGTAGAGAAGTTATGGCTTGCTGGCTTTTCATACTGGCTTGTCTGCCTTGCCTCTCCTACAAGGCTAAGAAAATATGTGGAGGAGGGGGTTGTAGAATTTTTCTGTATGTTGTTGATATACAGTGAAATGCATGAGTATAAAAATAGTTCTCCTTTTTACACTGATCTACATCCTCAAATAAGCAGATTACAATAAAGCATGGGGTAAACCTCTTAATTTTTTCACAGATAAGAGTAGTCATGAGAAGATCAGTTTCCAAAACTGCTGCATTGCCAGTGACTCCAGCACCTACATCCTAACAGCAATGGAACAAATCTTTGTCTTTTAATGCCTGTGTTCATTCTTTGTTCCTTCAATAGCTGCTCAAAACTCTGTTGATAGGCATTCATCTGGTTTGTTTGAAAGAACTATTTTCTGTATTACTTCTGTGATGTGTGCTGGGGAAAGATGCTTTGTATAAAACTCAGGTAAAATGTTAAACATAAACTAGTTGTTATTACTTATTTGAACATAAAAAGAAGACCCTTTAAAAGATCAGGGTCCTTATCAACATACGCAATTCTTATTTCTGCTGCTTACATAAGCACAGAAAAGTTCCAATTCTTATACTAATTAGGAGTCTTGATTATGCCTAAAGAAGTCTAGCCTGTAGTCCTAGCTGTGTTATAAGCCTACATGCAGATTATGGTGGTGATAATAATCATCTTTTTATTTGGGAAGTTGGGGAATACAGGACAGTAGTGAAGCTTGTTAACACCAGAGCTGGGATCCTTATCCAGTCTCCTGCACTTCAAACTTTTCTTTTGCTCTTCATTTTTACATTATTTTTATTATCTTATTCTGTGTCTCCTTCTTAGCCTGTTCTTCTGACAGCCCAGCTGGTACTATTCATAATTGGCAGGCCATTCAGGGCTTAGGCAAAAATAGCTATAAATTAAAGCACGACTGACTGACCACTCTCTCCCCTGCCTTGCACCTTCTGTATATACTTCCATGAGTGGAAAAGGAGTGGGAAATTATATCATTGTGATCTAGTAAGGTTTTACTCATACTTTGCAGGGACATAAAAGAGTGCAGAATCTACATGGATTGTATAGACACAAAGCAAATAACCTACATTAAAGCTTGTGTGCTGGTTCTTCCTTCAGTTCATGCCTTCAGCTTTTCATGTGTTTCCTTCATTTTAATTATTTATAACATTAATAATACATCAATCTTCTTTCTGTTGTGTCTCAGAGCACCCCTATCATGAAAGTTAAAAATTAGGTGTTATTACTGTATCTGCTAAATTATTCTAGGTATAGATACCTGGAGAGTATACTCCTACTTTTAGATAGCGTTTCACCTAGATAGTGAATCGGATTTGAAAGGAGAGGGGATATTAAGCTGCTACAAGCTATGTAACAGCAGGTCTGGAAACCTGAATAGTGATTCAATAATGAAAGAGTCCAAGAGCATTTAAAAGAAAAAAAATTAAAAAGCAACAGCAACAACAACAAAAAAAAACCCAACAACAAAACCCAAAGCTTACAATAGTCTCTAACTGGTACAAGAACAATTAGTAAAATACTTTTGAAATGTTAATTATTAAGATGAAAGACTAATAATTAGTCTGTGTAATTATTTGTGTAACCAACTTTCAGAACTGACCTTACAGCCATTTTCTTTGTTTTGGAAAGGATGATAGGTGAGAACGAGAAGGCTGTCATAGTGATCCACTCGTCCTTACTGCACAGAAACAAACTGTACCACAACTGGTAGTGTAACTCAGGCAGAAAGAAAGTCTGACAGGTAAGTGATCATATTGAGTGAATGGAAGACATGCTTATATTTGACCTGATCTAAATCATTCCCTCTGAAAAATGAAAAAGTTTTGGGAAATTTTCATCATAGTTTTGCTGTCTGTTTTGTTGATTGTGTGGTGTTTAGATTCTGTACCTTGCTAAAGGGGAAATTCTTTTGTAGCAGAAGGTTTACAAAGGAGCCTTTGTCCAATGTTCTGGCCTAGCATCTGCAAATGGGGCCGAAGCTCTTCCAAAGTCTATTTTTGCACTAATGGCTTTCTTTAGAGCAGGCATCCAATTTCTCTTAAATCCTTTTAGGTGCAGTTGACTCAGGAGAAGGAATTAATAGCAGGAATTTTCCATTCCTTCTGTATCCAACCATTGTACAAAGTGAAGTTCAGCCCTTATGGGTAAATTATTGTGTTTGGTATAAATGTCTTTGGACTTCAGCAACAGCAAGATATGCAGCCAGTCCAATTTTAGTGTTCTCCTCTTCTCTCCCAGGAACTGTATCTCCAAAAAGAGCTCCTGGGATGAGTTTTGACTAGATGTTATCAGAGCTTTCTCTCTTTACATATACTCTTTTACATACATGCTTGATGGCATATTTGTTATATTCATTGGGTAATTGCTGCTCTGTACTGCATGAAGACCTTGATCTGCCACTGAAGTAACTTGCAGTTCCAAGTACTTGCAGGTAGAAGCTTCATTCTGAAGGCTGCTATAAAGCTTCTGTTCTTGAAGAAGGTAATGGATTTCAAAACCATAAGAAAAGCTGTCAGTGGGATCAGGCTGAATATTACCCTGAGGCACATCAATATCTTTTTAATTTATTTTGGGTTTTTGTTTGTTTGCTTGTTTTTGTTGTTGTTGTTTCATTGTTGGTGGTTTTGTTTTGTTTTGGTTTTAAATTAATTAATACAGACTAAAACTTCTCAAGACTTGGAACATTAGGAATATCCTCACAGTGGATTTGCTGGCAGAGGCTGGTGTGCAGGATCAAAGTTGCATAATAGATTCATTATTGCATGGACCAGCCTCAAAGAACTGAGTCATGTCACAACACAGAAGCTGATGGTGATTTTTTTGATTTGTTGTGTAATCTATTTTGAATGCCTGTCAGAGCTCTGCTGTGACTGGTTTTGTTGAGCAGTGCTTAATTCATACTTGACTGGCTTCTCATAAAGTTGAAGGTATATATTCTATGTTTGTGTTATTTTGAACTGAAACCTCATTTTAGCATGTAGTTTTTGAGATGGAAAAAGAGTTTGTGTGTGCTTGACAGTCACTCCTTTTACTTCTCTGAAGAATGTACAGAGTATGATAGAGTCACTGGACTGAAACAAAGAGCAAAGAAGGAATTAGTGTTTTGTAGTGCTCTGATGTAAAGTTGATGGTTCAGTTGTGTGTGGACTTAGCTTCCTTTTGCTGTTTCTGATGTTGGGGAAAACAGGCTTAGGTTCCCTACAGTTTTGTGTTTGTTGTGCAATCATGCAGCAACATGTTGAGAGGCAGCTGCAATCCAAACACTTGAAAGGGTAAACCAGAACAGCAACTGTACAACCTGAAAAGCTGATATCAAGGAACAAGAAATCGATGGGAAATTACTGTGATGTATACCTCATTACCACATTCTTCTTCCTTTTCTATATTTTTAATGGGTTGCTCTTGGTCCTGATGAGCCTGCTGTCTTGGCTCTCACGCTTTTATTTTCCTGCATGCTGAAATATGGTTAAGAGCATGACAGATGGGGAAAATATGTTCATATTGTTCAGCAGTGGGTGAATACCTGAATCAATTCCAGGTGAACCACCTTCTAGACTCATCAGCCTGCTGCCACACCTGAACTAATTAGCCTCACAAAGATGTTTTTATTTACTATTAGGAAGTCCCCAGAACTTGTGCTGTCTGTGTATGAAGAAGAGCTTAAATCATTCAAGTAACCCCTATCTACTAATTTTCTGTCAGGATCATTCTCATATTTATTGTCTATGTAATATTGAGAGCAAACTGATTGTTCTAACTTTCATAAACTGTTGATATGACCACTTTTTCTAGGTTAAATGTTTTATGATGTTTTACCTCAGCCTTACAAACAGGAAAAGCCAGCCTAAAGACAGAAGAGAGATACTAATTAGAGAATGATAGAAATACAAATTTAAAGCTGCCACGGCAGGGCAGAGAATTTCAACAAAAGAACATCCCTTTTATTACAACTTAAACCTTAATTATATATCCTAAGTCTTCTAATATGTGCTATGTTTAATTGCAGAAAACAGGGTATAGGAAAACTAAGCCTTCACGGCCATATTTGTCAGAAGCTAAAGAACGGGACTGCCATTAGAGGAGAAAGTAAGCCCTTGTGTGGATTGCCTAAGAGACACTCCAACTTGACCAAGGGGAAATGAAGAGAATCTGGAGCTTCTGCCACCAAGGACTGGCACAGAAGTAAGCTGGTGAGTGCAGGCAAAAGCTGGTTAGCTCCTGAAGTAGCTGAGAGAGAAGCTAATGGTGAAGTATGATCTGATGACGTGTTTTACTGTTTTGTCATTTTAGAAAATGCTTAACTTTACATTGGTGATGTGTATTTTCAACAGGATGGCTTAACAGCATCCAGAATTGTCTGTCAGCCATCATGAATGGTGTTTTCTTGAATGTATGTTCAAGGAAATGCTTTTTTGGGGATTGGTAGCATTGGATAATGATCTTGCAGAAGGAACATTTTCAGTATATCATGAAAGGATACAGAATAAAGCTCCATGTTACTCCACAGTATTCTTAAATATCAGCAGGATTTCTCTACTGTGTGGAGGATTCCCTGTCACCTGCAGACAGCATATTTTTTGCTTTGTTTTGTTTCTTCTCACCCTTCCCAAACTGGTCACTGACGAAGGATGTGTCCTGCCTCAGCTAGTGTACAGGGCCATGATCAGTCCTGTCAGCTGGTTTTTAATTCCAGAGAACCCTGGGCTTCATCTATGGTTGTCATTTATTTTTCTGTATCCAAATACACTGGATTGCCTAGTTCATCTAAACTGAGTCTGTTCTTGTGACTGTATTTATTAAATCTGAAAAATTAAAGTATCCCTCTTCTCTCTCAACTTAGAAGAAACAATAAAAAAGAAAAACATAGTTTAGTTAATCATGAGGGCTTAAGCCCCCACAGTTCATTAACTGAAAGTGGATTTCTCAAAGCTTCAAGAGTTAGTGTGTTTTCTGGGTTTGGGTTGGCATGTGCATGTGTGTGTGGTTTCTGAGACAGGCTTGGGTTTTAATTATAATTATGTAGGTTTTTCCTAAGGAAGGCACTTACCTAACCATCTTTGGCTGATATTTTGAATTCTTGTGTCAAATCATGGTAATTTCTGAATAAAATAATTAAGTATCTTGCATAATAATTTTTTCTAATCACATTCTTTAAAAACCTTATCTGGTTTGCCTTTTGTTAAACACCCAAAAAGAAAATGGATACTAATGGGCACTCTATATTAAATATTTCCTGTCTCAATAATATCTTTATATTTCAATGGTTTATATTATCTGCCTCTATTATGTCTATAGGTAGAAAAATGTAATCTATTTTCCATTTTCTACAGATGAAGTAACACCCAGAGACAAATCCTTAAACCTCTTTTTACAAGCATCAGAGCCCAGTATATGGTGGTGTCAGAAGCTAAACTTCACTTTTAGACTTAGAGTGGACCACATTTCTTTTCTCTCAGCAAAAGCTTCCTGTGGATGCTTCCCTTCTGCTGTTTCCAATACAATTTTGGTAGATGTTGTTTATGGTCTCCTTTCGCAGCAGCTTCTATTAAGTCTGGAAGTTTTCAGGGAGAGAGCAGTTAGTGAGAGACTCACAAAACAGTGTGTGTGGAAATAGGAGGTCTCTACCTCCGTTTTACGTACTGTGAATTGTCATGGGCTCCATTCCCAGCTGACAGAGGCACTAAATGAGCCTCCATGCAACTCCATTCCCAACTGAGCTAATGGGGCCAAAGGTTTGCTGTCTTTATTCCCAGCTGCCAATCAAGAAAACAGTTTGTCTCCTTTGCTGCCATCTCTTCAGGGACATTCAGAGAGTACAGCTGAGTTCTTTACCCATACAGCACTAAAGCTAGGACTTTGGTTTATTGTAGATAAATGACAAATTCTTCTGTGTTTATATAATACACATTTTTCACATCTGCAATATAAAACGTGCAGCTGTAGCACTGCAAAACTTGGACTATTGTCTTGTATTTGAAAGCTTCTAGGTTTTTTTGAATGCATTGTTTGGCTCTCAGTAGGGGATCTCTTTGCTCAAAATACTGGGATGAAGAGCCACTCGCCCTCACCTTGTGAAAGAGATTTGGAGCGAACTGCTGTTATGTCCTCCTGGACTGGGGGACACAAAGCAAAGTTTGGCTGACACCTTTGAGAAACAAGAGTGTTTCCATCTCTCTGTCTCCTTTGCATAATCTGTGATACCTGAATTAAGTTTCATGACATATTAACACTTTAAAGCTGAGTTAATACACTGTGTTGTATAATATATTATGTATGACTTGGGCATCAGTTGTGCTGGAGCATCAGCAGCCACAGACTTCAAAATGTCTCTTTCAGTGACAGAAATCCTAAATAATGCTGAAACAAAATTCCGTTTGCATAATTTTATTTTGTGTTCCTTGTCCCATTACAACATCTCTTCCTTTTTCAAAACCACTCATGTTCAAGCCATCTAGCTTCCTCTTCTCTCCTCCATGTACTTGTCACAAAGTTCTCATTCCACATCTTTTATATTCCGAATGATCCTATGGTGCTGCATGGTAATTTTAGTTTGTAACATCAGAAGCGTTAGGATTCTGATAGCTTTGCTGAGCCTAGGCACTGCAGTGTGGAAAAGAGAAATGATGAGCATTAGCATTTATAATAATGATGTGCTACAAAGAAGAATAAGAAACAAAAATAAAATGAATCCCGGTGTGGGTTTTTCTTGCTTCTTGTATACTTGTATTTTACGCTCCCAAATACAGCTAAGATAGTATGTTTTATCAGAAGCTGTCTTGTAAACTCTACATTGGGCTGACATTGGATGCTCTCTATATATAGGCAAATATGCAGTCAGAAGTTTAATGGTCTTAATATAACTCATCTTAAGCCTGATTACTTTGTTTCAAAATTAGACTCTTAGAACATATTAATTATGGGTATATCCCCAGACAACATGGCTGTCCCTGGGGGATTTCTGCCCTTAACTCTGATTAGCATTAGAAGGAACTATCCATGTAAACTCCTAGAGGACCCAAAAGGGAAAATTTTCTGCTAGCTACATTTTTCTTTCAGTGTATAGAATACTGAAGTGTTCTGGGGGTTAACTGGTAGAGTGCTTGATAGTGGTAGTCTGAAACCTTTTCTCTCCGTGGCAGATTCTTGATCTGATAAAAGCACATTACAATACTACACAGAACATTCTGTGTTTTTAAGTTCATATAAAACAGCAATGCTCCTTTTTGTTTAGTTGGGTAGTTTTTATTGCTGTCTTTGTTTTCTAACATGAATTAGAAATCAGAAAATGTTTTTTGTTGTTTTGGGTTTTTTTTTTGTTGTTTTTTTTTGTTTTGTTTTGGGTTGGTTTGTGCTTGTTTGGGTTTGGGTTTGTTTTTTTTTTTTGGGGGGGGTAGGGTTGTTTGTTTTTTGTTTTTTTTTTTTTTTTTTTTTTTTTTTTTTTTGTGTTGTTGGGTTTTTTTTCCTGGAAGCACTGGACTGAGAAATGCTAGCATTATATGAATAACGTTTATGTGACCTGGTGTTAGGCACTAATTATCCACTCTTCATGATTTTTCCACCTTGGATTACTTGGGGAAAAATCATCTAATTTTGAATTACCAACAGCAACAATTTTCAGACAGACAGGGTGGCTCATGCTCAAAGCTAGATAAACTTGAAGATTATTTGGCCTGTGTTGACTGAGACTTCTGAGCTCTAGTGTAAGGTAAGCATACAGTAATTAAAATAGTTTCTTAGTGATGGAGAATTTACTACATCTTTTGACAGTTCGTCTCAGTAGCTAATTATACTTAAAACATACTTTAAATCTCCAGATTGAACTTGCAAATATTGGATTCTGTTGTGTGTCTGCCTACTAATTTGGAGTCTTCTGACATTTCTTCTTCTTGTCTAGTCCCTTAAAGATCATAATCTTCTCTTTGAAGCAAAACACATTTAGTTCAGTGGTTCATTGGAAGGTGCCTTTTTTTTTCCCCCGCACCTAAATAATTGTTGCTCTGCTCTGCACTATTTTCCAAGTTTATTAATTTTAATGTATTTATTTCAATGAATGGCATTGGAGTTTCCCAGCTTGCCTGCTTTGTTCACAGATATATCATGGTTTGGTTGACTTCATTCATGTTCACATCCGCAGCTGTCTCTAGCTAAGAAAATAGTACAGATTTTCATGTCTGTGCTCTCAGAGAAAGGTCTGCTGCCATTGATGAACTGATGGAAAGAGCAGGCAGGCATAATCCAGAATCCAACCTAAAGGGTTTTTTTTTGTCTGAGACCATTCAGAAACTGTACCCAGAAATAAAGCAGGATCTATTCCAAATGATCGTGTCTATTCTTAGCAGCAGCTGAATCTTATGATCATCGTGGTAGGCCTGTGTGACGGGAGGGCTGTGTTCCAGGGGTGAGGCGATAAGGCATGCATAATGCATGTGTTATCATCAGAGGGCACCTCAAGGAGGAGAAATCATGGCTTTATGGATATAGAAAGGAAAATAATAAGGTGTAACGTTCTTGTAGTTGTGCCAGCTGCTTTGCAGTCATAGGAGGGCAACAGTACTCTTACCCAAAATAGTAGCAACACAAGAAAAGTAATTCTGTCATTTTCTGTCAGTCTGCTCTCTGCAAAGAATGTAAATCAACATCTAGGATTAGATGAATGATGATGTTTTGAAAGTAGTGCACTGAATGTGGTGGGTAAACAAATAGATCCAAACAAGAAAAGTCATGGGCTTCTCACAATGAAGCACAGGAGCTGACTGTCTTCACCTGATTGCTTCTAAGCCTTGCCTGCCCAGCTTCACTCAAGAGAGCAGTTTGAAAACGCTTGACTTTATTTAATCTTTTTCCTTTTGTACTTCTAGAGCAGTTGAAAGTGTGCTCTTTTGCATCATTCTAGTAACAAAAACACAAGGAAAACTGGGTGGGGTGGTGGGTGTTTGATGACCACAAAAGCATGGAAAGAAATTCATGTTGAAAAGATGCTAATGAGGGGGAAAAGGAGCAGCATAACTGTAATCCCTCTGTGGATCATTTCTTTCAAATGAGCTGTGACAAATACTTTTGGTATCTGAAGACAAAGGAAAAATACTTCCAAGTATTTGTTTTCTTCTAGTTGCTCATGAAGAACTGGTCAGAAACCCTTTACTTTCTTAATCTTCTTTTCCACTCTATATCGTTATGACAGCACAGACATAATGGGGAATTACTGGGATCTTCCAGCACCTTTCCACTACTAGGTTTTGTTACAATAGATCCATATGTGCGTCTTCAGCTTTTACTTTTGGCACACGTGATTTAAGCATCTCATGTGGCCCCACTCTCGAGGTTTTAGTTTGGTCCTTGTTTAGGTAGATCTCTGTTCCTGATCAAAGTTTTATTTTAGTAAGGACTAACAAATGGATGAGTCACAAATAGATCTAGGCCTTGAATATCTTTGCCACAAGTTTGCCCTGCGCTGCATGTTAACACGTTACAGTGAAAAACACAGAAGCCAGGCACTGACACTGCTCCACAGTAAAAGCACTAGCAAAAAGCTCTATAACTTTACAACTCTACAACACCCTGTGACTCTTTCATAATGTATAACTTTTTACTGTGTTTGGGCTGACATTTTCTACTAGTTATCTGATTTGTTAAATAAGGTTGAATGTTGCTGCAGGCTGAATTACTGTGGGTATCACCCCCAGAAGTGATCTCTACAGAGACAGGACCCAGAATATTGTCTTATTTCTGTAATTAGTTATTACAGCTGAGTTGCTCAGAAGAGAGTGCACAACAAATATCCACAGCATTCAGAATGCGCATGAACTCTAACTTTTTATTTTTGGTACTTAGTTGGGCGATGAGGGATTTTGGGGAGAGGAAGGTGGAAAAAAACCCTCATACCATGCTTTAAACCTTCATTAACAAAGAACTTTACTCAAGAAGATGTTAATAAGTAATGAAACAAAAGCTCTGTTATTGAGATTAAATGTGCATTTGTCTGAGTACAAAGTTCGTGTTGCAAAGTGCAGCTGTGCCTCTGCTCACAACCCTGCAGCAGCCCCAGAGCCCCGAGTTCAAAGTCTGCCTGCTTTCCTGTCACAGAGCTGACCGGGGCAGGGTCTGACCAAAGTTCAGAGTTCAGTGTCTGAAGGATTGCTGGCTCTGTCTGCTGTGCTATGTGACGCATTGGGGATAAGCAATAGTTGGTTTAAGATTATAAGTACAAACAAGAAAAACTTCCCGTTCTCCTTTCTGATGTGTCAGATCTCGTTAAAGAAGGAACATTTTGGAAGCAGTTGCTGAACGGTTTAAAAATACTGTGCTGTATAATAGACTGACCTAACCAAACCCCACTGAAGAAACAGACTAGTAAAATGATGCATGTGGGCAATAGCACCTGTTTGTGTTCTCCTTCCTCCTGAGATTCATTTCAATGAGGAAAAAAAAATCAAGTAAAAGAAGTAATTCTCTATATACAAAGAGATAAAAACAAACTCTTATTTTTTAAAAGGGAAAAAAGAAAAGAAAGAAAGAGAGAAAGAGAGAGAGAGAGAGAAAGAAAGAAAAGGAGACTTAGAAAGAAAAAGAAAGAGAAAGAGAGAAAGAAGAAAAGAGAAAAAGAAAAAGAAAAGAAAGAAAAAGAAAGAAAGAGGAGGAAAGAGAAGGAAAGAAAGAAAGAAGGAAAGAAAGAAAAAGAGAGAAAGAGAAAGAAAGAAGGAAAGAAAGAAGGAAAGAAAGAGAAAGAAAGAAAGAAGGCATAAAAGCTAGTCCACGTGTTTCTTTTGTGTCATGGTAACAGTGTTCCACACTGCAGGGGTGAAAAGAATTTAATATGTCTGGATACCCTGTTTTCAAATCTTCCTTTTTCTCCTCCTTCAAAGGCTTTTTATGAAGCAAACCCAGAGTTTCTTATTCAGATAGTCAGCACATCCCACCTGTGCAGCTTTTTTGATTAGCTGTGGTCATATCAAAGTCTGCTGTACCCAAACACAGACCCTGAGCGAGAATAGATATTGACGGCTGAGAGCAAAGGCTGGTACAAACACCCTTGGAGGAATCTGTATTTCAGGCAATGCTGTAGCAGTAGTACAGAGAGAGAAAAGTTTCATATCTGTTGCCACATCTTTTCTCAAGGGAAGGATGGCAAACCATGGGTGGTAAACCAAGTTATCGGTGCTCAGTGCCCACAGCATGCTGTAGTTCTGAGGAGACTGCTGTCATCTCACTTCACTGAAAAGATGGATGTTCAGAAAACTTATTCAGACATCAGATACCCTGTTTGTATCACAGCTTCTATTTCTCTGGGTTCAGTACATTTAATCATCAAAAGCTACAATTAAAACAGTATGTAAGAAGGACTGTAATAATAAAAAATGAGTTCTGAACCAACAAAAGTGTGTGCTTAGGTATGATGACTTTTTCCCTTTCTGCAGATTTTCATGAGTCCATCAAACACCAGAGAAGCCTTACTCTGGAGGAATTAGTCCTAGGCTTTGGTTACTACCCCAAATCTAACCTTCCACTTCTGAGCAATGTACTTAAGAAGCTAATAGAGCTAAAACAAAAAGAAAAAAAGAATGAAAGAAAGCAACAAAACAAAACAAATACAAGAATTAAAAAAATAAAAGCTAACAACAACCAAAACATACACAAAAGAACAGCAACGTAAAGTAGCCAAGGTCCAAAGATCCAAAATAATGTGTTATAAGAGCTGAGCTCTTCCTGGGAGAATGTGGGGAAGGAGAAATTACAGGAGCTGCACCTCTAATGTTCCATTTCTGTCCTGGACTGTGGACATTCAGAAGTATTCACTTTTTTGGTTTGGTTTGGTTTGTATTTTTTTGGTATTCTTTACTGTCTCCATGCAACCACTGTAATAAACACATCAAGTCACTAAGACTAGTAGTAAGTGACTACACTGGCAGTCCATATACAGAATTAGTTAATTTTGTTTGCACTGATGCAAATCCCTGACGTAGCAGCTGTTGCTCCCACTGCTGGAGTTCTACCTGAGTCCCTGGCATCTCTTTGCTACACTGATTATACCTGGCCTTTAGATGTTTGTCTTCCAAGAAACTCTGACTACTGTCACTACTCTCCCCAGCACTGTAGGCTGCTGAAAACATACAAAAGGTGAGGAGAAGATGATTAGATTAACGTGTGGAAGGTGGAAAATATGTACACTGCTTACAGCAGAAGTACTTCAGATGATATGGGTAGTAACTACGGATTTGAGCCTTGGCTTGCCTCATGCAAAAAGATCACCCTGTCAGGTTATTACCTCCTGTGAGCAGTGAGTTTCCTTCATTTCTTTTCTTGGCATTGACCACATTATTAATAATAATGTTTTTGTGGGGGAAGCTGTAATGGAAGGAAGGAAAAGAGTCCCTATAGCCCTGTGGTTAGTAAGGTTGCATTGGGTAGGATTGTAGGCTGAAGTTCAGGTACATAGTCCAAACCAAGCAAAACAGGAACTTGTACCAGGCTTGCAAGGTAGCAACTGTTCTAGCTGTTGGCTCTGCTAAAGTAGATATGTGAGTTCCTGTATCACTCCCTCTTGCCTTCTCTACCCCCCATTCCCCTTACCCCCATTTTCATGACACTCTTCTGTGCCCATGTCACCTGGCTTCAGTCAGAAAAAATAAGCAGGAAAATGACTTGCAGGTCAATTGTTGGTCCTTTCTGCTTCCCTTTCCCCTTCCCCTTCCCCTTCGCCTTCCCCTTCCCCTTCCCCATTTGGCTGTATCTGCTTTTGTTTAAAATTACTTTCTTTGTATCTCAGTGGATAGTTTGAAAATCAACAACCTGTGGCCTTCCTGAACCAAGAACCAGATCCTGGAGTAGAACTGTGCTGGTATTATTTGGCTGGGATATACTGGGATCCTAGTATTTAAAAAGGCCTAACAGGTAAGTAAAAATCAGAATTTATTCAATGGGCTGGGACCCTTAGAGAAGAAGAGTATCATTGCTATCTGCTTCTCTCTGAAAAAAATAAAATGGAGGGAAAGTGGGTGTGCATTCAGATATGTATTTCAGGATTTTACTATCTTCAGACTAATATCTTTCCACTATGAACATGTGCCTGTGAATTCTTTCCTTCTCGGTTTACACACTCCCCAGACCCTGTTTTCAAACCCCTTCAGTTAAGTCTATCAACAAGGCCCTCTTCCCATCTAGCTTTCCTCTTCTCATTCAAATTCAAATGTCTTAAGAAAATACAGAGGCATTTCTTTTGGCAGGAATGCTGGAAGAAAACAAACAAGAATAGTCCAAAATAGGATTGGCACAAATGCCCTTGGGCTGGAGTTTTTTATGTGGTGTTGTTCTTTTGGTTTTGATCTCTACTTCAGAATTCTTCTTTTCTGTGTATATTCTGCATTCAGTCTTGTCCACACTGGAGTGGCAGAATAAGAGGGTTCATCTGCAGCTAAAGCTAAGGCACTAACTTACTGGTATAGTTAAGGCAAACCCTCTACCACCTCTTGCTTCTTCCTAATGCAGGCTGCGTTATATCAGTAAAAAGGTGCTTGTACAAATTCTTACAATGCTCTGTAAACAAAATTGTCATCTATTATTTTATATCATATTTCTGCAGTAAAACTGTTGGCTCACCAAGACTTTTCGTGATATAATTTCTTCATTTTAAAAGTCATATTTCAAACACAACAAAATGTATGCTGGTACTGGGTAAATATTCAAAGCAGAAGGGATCTCTGGGTAGCTTACTGCTTTTTTTTTTTTTTTGATTGGTAATAATGAAACTGGTACACCTTAGAGTAGTGAAACATATCATTACAAAATTAGAAGGAAAAAGTGAATGAAAACAATGTAATTTTTATAGATGCACACACATTCACAATGTAAGGACTTCAACAAACTTCTTCAAAAGAGTTATTCAAACAGTAATGTTGGTTTTTTCCTTCCATCCAGGGTAAATTTTTCACTGGCAAGAATCTGGATTTTTTTGCACTTTGATCCTATAGCATGGCCTATGCTATGTAAAATAATGATTGAATGTCTGCTTTTCTAAGAAAAAAAAAAAGTAAAACAACCAAATTTGCCTACAATCTGCTAATTACAGTGTAATGTTTGTGAAAAATCCAAGTCATTATTATGAAAGGACTTTGTTCCTTTTAGTCTTTCTGTCTGACACGAGATTTCATGCGACAATGCAGATT
Source organism: Indicator indicator (assembly GCF_027791375.1). Taxonomy (NCBI): domain Eukaryota; kingdom Metazoa; phylum Chordata; class Aves; order Piciformes; family Indicatoridae; genus Indicator; species Indicator indicator. The sequence continues at coordinate 105,466,402 of NC_072010.1, read as the reverse complement.
TGTATTGCTTCTGTGTTAAGTGGAAATTCTGCATGATCTCATCTGTTATCTGGGTCTGAGCCCTGTTTAGCCATACCTCAGGATAGAGCTCTGTGGCTTATTGTGGAGATGCTGATTTTAAATTCAGAGTTCAGAATGTGATAGAAGCTTTTGGTTTACTGGGATCTCAATTCTCAAAAAAAGTCACAAAGAACTGCTAGCTAAGATGGGGGTGATTTAAACATTGAATGATATTTAGAAGAACAGACCTAGAGAGATCTTCAAGAGTTAACACAGGATTTATTTCTTGTCAGTTTCTTTTAGCTTATTCTTCCTTTCTGAAAGTCACTCTCACATGCTGGGATTGATCCTTTGTTCCTGCTCTTTTTTACTGAAGTGCTCCCTGCTTGACTATCAATACGGTCATGTAATTTTCATCTGTGGAGAATTTTCTAACTTTTTAGTCATAACTGAAAATTGATGTGCTAAGTTCAGCTCAATGAATTACGTGACAAATCTGCAGCAATGCAGACGCCATCAGGGAGACAGAGAGACTGCCTGTCTGTCTTGCCAAGTATCTCGGCAACCCTAGGACCAAATCAGCCTTCCGCTGCACAGTGTATGTGACAATGGGTTGTGCTGACTTTATGATACATATTTGGTATCTACATGTGCAAAGTCCTTACTAAGGATTTTATTTCCCAATGAGAGTTTGATGCAGCTGGGTATACACTGTGCTTCAAATCTGTTGGAGAAGGAGAGGGAAGGGAAAACAGTAAAGCATTTTAGTATGTTGCCAGCTGTGCTGGTGGGCAGTGTAAAGATTAGGAAGGAGCAAGTGTGATCCTCACAGCTTTTAAGATGTGTGCCTGCATGTGTAGGGCACATTCCATAATGCAACTTAAACAATCAATGATTTTGCTTTTGCTTATTTATGTGAATTGAACTTAGACCCATACGTTAGGCATATTTAGGCATATCTCAAAACTTCATGCTGGTTTTTTATGCTGAATATGTCATATAACCATGCTTTCATTTCCTGTGTTCACAATCAAAGTTGCTTCCTTATAAGCAGATGAATTGTTTACTTTTCAGACAAAATAAAAATGTGCTATTTGGAAACACAGCATGACCTGATCTGGCTGGGAGATTGGCAGGTACACATTACATGAACAATATATGTTCAAATGTATTGCTAGAGCTAAAATAGCATTTGCTGAAATGTGTATAAAAATCTCTGAGAATGCATGAATGATTTAAAACTGTATCCAAGTTTTTTGTTCATATACCATTTAGATAGCTCATTTGAAATTGAGTTAAATTGTTTTGACTTATTTGCTTTCAGAAGTTTCTATCAGCTGAAGAAGTGGAAAGAAGGTAAAAGAAATTGGTTATATTCAGTAACATTTTAAGATGTATTTTCCCTTTTTTGGGGAAAAGATCCTTGAATTAAATATAAGACAATTGCTTTTGCATGGATTTCATCTCAGCCACAAGCTTTAGGTCAATGAGACTTTGATTTCTTTTTCAAAATACCAAATCAATTTATGTGAAGATAGAGTCTAAGTTTTAATTTTTGTCTCAGTTTTCTATCTTTGATGTGTTTTCTGGATGGAGTTTTGTAGTTTGGAATATTAGTGATGCAGGGCTTGCTCACTTTGGTATCAATAGCCAGGTACTGGTTGTGCATGACTGCCACAGTGAAATGAAGCTGGTGGGCAGGAGGGAACACCCATGGAAGGGAAGAAAAATCCTGGAACAGCAACTTAGGAAGTTAGCCAGCCATCTTCCTTGTCATAACATGATGCTGGCAAAAAGATTTTAATTCCTATGTTTCTTCATTTCAGTGTCTTCTATGGAATTCAGCAGGTGCCTCTGGGTCCACTTTCTATGATTTAGTGTTGATGTTTTCACAAAACTAAGCAGATATCTACCCTCAAAACACTATCCGTATGGAAAAGGAATATATGTATTTAGTTTAATTTCTCCCTTTTTCATGTTATAAAGGTAGTTTTCACGTAAGAAGGATAAAACCAATGTTGTGGTTTAAGCATCTTTTCTGTAATTGTCATTAGATTTTGATTTTTTTGTGTTTACACACTGTTTGTTTTCCTACTTTGCCATTAGGGTAAGTAGTCCTTGCCTCTTCGTGGCAAGGAGCTAATGTAAAGAAGGTAGTTCTGAAAAAAACATCCTGTATTTCTTAAGCATCAGGTCAGTGAATCTCCTTCTGAGCTGCAAAGCCATTCAGTTATTCAGGATTTTAACCAAGGCTACAGGGCAAAACTCTTCTGTTGGAAAAAAAAAAAAAAAAGCCAAGGGTTGTTTAATGATCAAGCAGAGATGATAGGATCTTGGCATATGAAAAAACCTGATGTAGTAAATCAGAAGAGGCTGTCTAGAGTGTAGTAATATTTTTATGCTAATAAATTAGTGTCATAAGTGATTTGTCAATAAGATGTAGAATATGCTATGAAGGAAGTCAGATATTATTTTTCTTTCAAGTAGAAAAATAGGGTGAGGTCATAGTTAAAATTATCAACTATTTTTCTAAGAAAGATGCTGGTGGTCTGACCCACTGCACAATACTTGCATATGTAAATTCTTATGTGTCTAATATATATCTTATATATCTAAGTTACATTTAATGATTTAGAAGAATTTAATAAGAATTGTTATGCTAAGGAGCTGCATGGCCATAGTGATCACTGCAGTCCAGGGACGTGCAGCACTTCCAAAGCAGTGGCTCCAAAACTTGCTTGAGAAGAGCTTTACCAGTGGTAGGATAGGGAGAGGGTAGGGTGGAGAGAGGCTCATGGCCCTTTCCACTTTTCTTCGCACAGATATGTATCTCACAGCTGCCATTTTCAATGAGAACTGCATGCCCAGATAATAGAAGTAGTAAAGTCTGTCCATCACCATTTCCTCACAACACATACCAAACCATGCCTGTGCCTCAGTAACACTAATCTCATGTTAATGTAGCGCAGACAAGAATTCTGGGCCCACAGCCATGCACAAACCAGATGTGCTGTTTAAAGGGATGAGTAACCAGTCCCCAGGAACTCGGGCAGGAAGGAATTTGAACCTGGGTCTGTGACTGTATCAGGACCAGTACAGTTTAATATCTTCACCAGTGACACAGACAGTGGGATCAAATGCACCCTCAGCAAGTTAGCAGATGGCACCAAGCTGAGTTGTGTGGTTGACACACTGGATGGAAGGGATATCATCCAGAGGAACCTTGACAGGCTTGAGAAGTAGGTGTGTGTGAACCTCATGAGGTTCAACAATGCCAAGTACAAAGTCCTGCACACAGTTTGTGGCAGCCCCAGTATGGTGGGATGAAAGGATTTACAACAGGCATAAGGAGAAGGATTTGGGGTACTGGTGGGTGAAAAGCTGCACATCAGCTGGCAATGTGCACTCACAGTCCAGAATGCCAACTGCATCCTGGACTGCATCAAAAGATGCATGGCCAGCAGGTCAAGTGAGGTTGATTCTGCCCCTCTACTCACAGATTCACAGATTGCATCAGGTTGGAAGGAACTCTTGAAGGTCATTTTGTCCAACCCCCCTGCAGTGAGCAGGGGCACCTCCAACTAAATCATGCTGCCCAGGGCCACATCAAGTCTGATCTTGAATGTCTCCAGGGACAGGGCCTCAACCACATTCCTGGGCAACCTGTTTCAGTATTTTACCACTCTCATTGTTGAGAACTTCCTCCTTATGTCTAACCTAAATCTACACTGCTCCTGTTTAAAACCATTGCCCCTTATCCTATCACTATCCCTTCTAAACTATCCTTTCCCAGCCTTCCTAGGTAGGTTCATTTCAAACATTGAAATGTAGCTATAAGGGCACTGCAGAGCCTTCTTTTCTCTAGGCTGAACAGCCCAAATTCTTCTAGCCTGTCTTCTCCAGCCCTCTGATAATTTTTGTTGCCCTTCTCTGGAACCCCTCCAACAGGTCTATTGTCTTCCATGTGTTGCAGATTCCAGGGCTAAACACAGGACACCAGGTGTCCTATGAAGAAAGGCTGAAAGAGTTGGGGTTGCTCAGCCTACAGAAGAGAAGGCTCCAGGAAAAATCTATTGCAGCCTTCCAATACTTTAAAGTGAGCTTATAAGAAAAATGGGGACAGACCTATCAGCAGAGCCTGTTGTGATAAGACATGGGGTAATGGTTTTAAACTAAAAGAGGGGAGATTTAGTCTAGATATAAGGAAGAAATTGTTTACAATGAGGGTGGTGAAACACTGGAACAGCTCAGAGCCAGATGGAAACATTCAAGGTCAGGTTGGACAGGGCTCTCAGCAACCCAGTCTAGTTGAAGGCATGCCTACTCTTTGTAGGGAGGTTTGGAATAGATGACATTTAAAGGCCTCTTCCAACCCAAATTATTCTATGATTCTGTGATGGTGCACTCTTGTATGACTGTTTCTGAGCTGGTTGCTCCTGGCAGTGAGGGGATGCTGCATCACTCAGACCCACCTGTGCACCCAGGCAGTGGTCCTCCATGCTGGTCACTATGCCAGCCCTGAGAAAAGCTATCTTTCAGGCCACACTGTCAACTATTCTCCTCCACACCAACCCTTCCAACTCCAGTCACAGTTAATTCTGCCTTTGCTTGCCTTAAATACAGTTTTTCATCTGTAGTCACTTCATTTCTATACTTCAGCTGTCTGAATGTAGAAAACAGATGAAGCAGCTACTCCTTCCCTGGTGCAGTCCAAAACACCGAAGACACATTTCCTTTTCAGCCTACTTTTTATATTCCCAATCAATTTTTTTTCCACAAAGGATCTGCCTAATTTGCTTGAGACAACTGCATTCAAAGGACACACAGAATTTACTGAGTCCCTGAGTGTGTGGGGCTTAATTTCTCCTAGTCCTTGTACAGACTGTATGAGAATGGAGAGTTGCCCTCTCTTGTCTGGTAGTAGTCCAGTAAAGCAAAGGCACAATGAAGGTGTAAGTCCAAGGTAAACAAAACTTTTCACTGTGAAAATTCAGATTTTATTCTTTATTTTTGGATCTGTATTTTTTACACCAGGTCCTATTGCATACAACCTTCCTTTATTGCTGCTTCATGCATACAAAATTATGGATGGGAGTCCAGTCCAACCATTTGGCATTTCTCTGTGGCAATATTAAGGAAAAGTCTAAGGAAGGTCAGAGGTTTATCAATACTACAGAGTGCCATGCTAGTGCAAATTTGACCTGTTTGTTTTAATTCATTCCTGCTTTGAACAGATTAGGAAGTTGTATGTTACTACCCAGTTAAAAGTGGTATTGCAGATGTAAGGCCTCTGGAACTTGCTGGGTCAGCAGCAGCATAAAAGATACCTTTGTAATCTACCTAACACATAAGATACTGAGAAAATATTTTCCATCTTTCTTAACACCCAATCAGTTTGAAAGGGTATAAGGATGGCTTATTTGCCATGTTTTTCATGGAAAAAAAATTCTGCAGCTGTAATTATCTTGATGCAGCAAGATAGTCCTTTATTGGCACTGGTTTTACTACTCATTTGGGTAATCTTGTAGACACGCGTAAGGTATACAAATATTAATCTTTCTTATGCCAAGAGGCTTTTAAGCTTCCCCCCTCACTTTCAGGTCCTCACTACCTCTTCTCAGAATCACAGGCACCATAGAAAATAGTGCTGCTCTCCTAGTTGGGTCTTCCACCACATGTTCAACCCATAACCTTTTGTAAGACTAATTGCAATTATGATGCTGAAATGGAGATTTTTATATGTGCTCATTCTTTGTAAGAGTATGTCTACTATAGTTGGCTGTAGGGTTTGTGAGAAACTATGGAGAAATCTCTCTGCTAGTAACTATGCCCGTCAGCCAAAGCAGACCATGTATCGACCAGCACTGGGCTGGTAGAGGGCTATGCCATTTGCAGCATGATGAAAGCAAATATGTACTGCATGTACCATTCACACAGATACACCAACTGCCTTATTTTCACATTATCCTCTGTAGTGCTAATCTGGGTTAAGACCTCCTTCTGTAGAAGTTCTTTGCAGTTTGAACCCATTTTTAAGGGGTTAAGGGACAGCGCATCAGCCAGTGGCTCAGAAGCAGGTCTTGAAGGCAGAACCCCAGCGCGTCCTTTTGCACGTCATACTACACATTTTCAGAGCCATCTCTGCACTGTGCCCTGCAATTGTAATTTTTTTCTCATGGGTTTCTGATTTCAGCTCATGATTCCTGGGCAGATGCTTATTCCTATCTCTGGCTGATGACCCTTGGTTTGACTTTCTGGTTCCTGATTTTTGGCCATGAACACTTGGCTGCTTTCCCAGTTCTGGATATGGGCCCTAACCTTTGGGCTGAATAGCCCATGCTCTAGTCTGTAATCCTAGAAGGCCACCAGGTCATCTGCAGTAGGCTATATTCTAATTTACTCAATAATAAATAAAATCTAGCAGATACAGTGGTAGGGGGTCGAATGGGTTTGTTGTTTTTTGTTTGATTGGGTTTGTTTGTTTGTGTTGTGGTGGTAATTTTTTGTTTGCTTTTGCTTTATGACCACTGCAACTATTTACTTGTAACCTGGTCTTCTATTACTATTTTGTTAAATGCAAACTTCTCCTTCCCATTAGTTTTCTTATTGTACTTAATGGCCATTCTTTCTTTGGGAAGAATATAATCATGCCTTAGACAGTGAAGCAAGTGAAGAGAACTGTTAGCATATATACAAATTTCAAAGTGGTGGCTACAATTCTAATAAATTACACCCAAAAGGTAATAGTGTCAGCTTATTGCAAGCTTCCATTTCATTTTTACATGAAATGTTACAGACATGATTGATATACTGTACACATCATCTGCTTTTTCTTCTGGTAGTTCACAGTGTCATTCTGTTACACGTGATAAAAGAGTGTAAACATACACTCAAATCCAGTTATAGTCTCATGACTGAAACTCAATGAAAAGATGAGATATAAAGTTGACAAAGTATTAAGGGAAATTTCCAGATGAAATAGGAAGAACTGAAGCTTATAATGTGTGTTAATGTTCAGGTGGGAAAAGGGTCAGATTGCTTTGACAGGAGAATTAATGGAGAATGAATATAAAGCTGAGTGGTGGAATGAACTTAAGTTCATACCTATTCAGCTACAATATGGAATATGCATTAATGTGGATCTGAGTCAAAACCCCCCTGTTTTTATATATACTACATATGTTTATATACAAGATTGTGTAACATAGAGTATTATACACAAATGCTCAACAGAAAATAAAAATCACAAGACCTGTGATTTTGTTGGATTTTGTTTAAATGTGCTCATCAGCAGTTCAGGGATAAAACCCTCCGTATCGATACAGTGGGTTTGCTTTGTAATATTTTGATGGAATTAGGTATCTAAAATCAACGTAACAAATGATCCATCTGTCCTGCTTCTATGACAAAATATATGACAGTTGTAAATCTAGGAGAAGTGTAGTTGTTATTTTGCTTTAGCCTAAAAGCAAATTATATTATAGTCCACTGTTCATCATTGTTTCATAGTAATGTGAAGCTTCTTGGAGACATTCAGATTAAATTTTCTATTAAATTATACAAATATGCTTGCTAAATGCATCTTCTTATGCCCTTTGACAAGAAGAACTGTCCTTTATTAGAGTAATTTTCATGGATATACATTTTTTTCTTTTCTGAAGCAGTCTAGCTCAAATAAGAGATAGCAGGATGTTGTGGCATTTAGCTGACAGTGAATTGAGACTCTCCTTTGCTTAGTATAAGTGAAGAGGATGGTGGGAAAAGCAAGTTCAGTATAATGCTTTGGTGTGCTTCTTCCAAACTGATCATGCATGTTAATGTGATTTTACATAATTTCATTAAACTATCAGTTCAAAGAAAGAAATCTGGTGAAATAAATGACTTCTTCAAGTTGTTGTTCAGTTAAAATTTATTGGTATAAAAAGCTAGAACAGAAAGGTAGTGCATAGCTTTCATATAAACTGAGAGTATTTACCTGGTGTAAAGCTCTTTAATGGAACTGTCCTTGAACTTGTGTGACATTCACCATGTGTAATGACATACGTTGGTGGTTTTTTTTACATGAATTAAAAATGGAAAGTACTTCCAGTACTTGGTAAGTACCAAGAAGTCATATCTCTTGGTACCACAGAGGTCCTTTCTTCATTAGAGGCAGGTAGTTTCCATTATTCATATTTGGTAGCATTTAATTTAAAGTCCTACCATTACTTAAAAAGCAAGACATTAATGAGAGATGTTATTGGAGTGCTGTCTTTTAATTTGATATTGTTCAATCCATCTGTTTTAAAATTTCAAAGAATAAAGCTTCCGTTACCTTACAACAAAGAAGATTTTTTTAGGCAAGAACATCTAATTCTTCCCTAGTTTCCCTTGACAGCCAATTGCCTTTCTTAAATCTTCACCATTACTTCTAGGTTAATCCTCTTGCTTCACTCTGAGTGACAGAGCACTAGAACAGGCTGCCATGGGGGGTTGTGGAGTCTCCTTCTCTGGAGACTTTCAAAACCCACTTGGATGCATTCCTGTGAGGACTACCCTAAGTGATCCTGCTCTGGCAGGGGGGGTTGGACCCAATGATCTCTTGAGGTCACTTCCAACCTCTGATATACTGTGATACTTTAAATCGTTTCTCTGATTCCTTGATAGTCATACATTGCAGTTAGATATACATAGATATTTTTCATACTACTCCCCCCATCCACTTAGCTGATGAGTACCCAAGTAATACATACTTAGCACTTTTAATTTTACCTCATAAATCAATTATTGTAGCTCCAAAATCACTTGCATTTTTTTTTCTTAAGCCATCATTCAATACAGAGAGTCCATTATGCATGTCTGTGAATAATATATTAATGGTGTGGTTTAAATTCATAAACAATGTTACACAATTAACTTCATAAAATAGCTCACTTTGAAAATTGTACAACTACTATTTCGGTAATAGGAGCTACAAGATGACAGCATTAAGCCTAGCACTGTCACTCTGAATTGTCACTGCTAAAGCAGAGGACTCTAAAATGCACAATTATGATAGAAAGTGTATTTCTTGTTACAGATTTATTCCTTTAAGTACTTTTTCAAAGGTTTTCACCTTGTTTTGCCTTGCCATGCACTAATGGTCTAAGGCAATATTACTTCAGTGAATGGCTTTATTAATATAAAGAAATACAGCTAAAGATTTTTTTTTAACTGGAATAATAATAATAAAAAAATCTCTTTTTTTCACTGCTGTATTCTCTATCAGATTATTTAAAAAAAAAAAAGAGGTAAAATATACTTCTCTACTGATTTTCCTCTTTTGCTCTTGGAAAACACTGTTCTTCTCTTGGGATGGAGATAAAGATGGAATGAACAAACCAGAACAAAAAGGAAACTTCTTTATGTTGATAATTATTTGTTTCAAGTTAGAAGACTAAACTAACATCCAGATTCTATAGGCTAGATCGAGTGCTCGTGTCACTAATGGAAGTGTTCCTGCTGTATTACAACATGATTAGATAAGAGAAAAAATTGAAAAAGGCATTACCATACTTTCAAATCTGGGATATCAAGGTGCAAAGAGATAAAGCAATTAATGAATCCAGTATTGCAGAAGTTGGTAGGAGAATCTGGAGTGTGAGCCCCCTGTCACCCAGCTGAACTGAACTACAAGACTGTATTTATTCTATCATTTGCTTTTACGTTCTTACATATTTAATCTTCCCCTCATACCAATTTTTATAAGCATCTCTCCACAGAGAACTCCAACGTAAGAAATGTTTCTGCAAATGAACCCTAAGGTTTTATAGTAACACTGTATAATCATTATGTGGGAGGTATTCAGAGTTAAAATGGTTCAAATTATCATTAGAAGTGAATCATTTCAGCACAGTGAAGTAAGGTTAGTTGTCGGCTTATTGCCGCCTTTCCATCGTTTACCATCAGCAGCAGCCACTCCTATGGTGTTACATAACATTGCATATGCTTAGCCAGATTGCCTACTTCTGCTGGGGATGCGTGGGACAAAATAAAATCACCCCCCTTCTGCTGTGATGGAGAGGAAAACCCTGACAAACCCCACCTGGGATTTCTCTATATTGCTTTCTTGGCATGGGAAACTTTGGCCCATGCTCTGTGCCTCTCTGAGAGCGTATATGTGCCCATGGACAAAGCCCAGGATGGGGGGAGATGCTGACACCCATCATCTACCTCCCTTCCTGTGGTGAGGCTCCTGCACCCACTGTGAGGTAGTACAGGGGAGCTGCTGGCTGTTGTTTTTCTCAGTAATGCTGTTGAGGAAACTGGCTCCTTCTTTAGCTTGCCTCATGCTTCTCCTGTCCATTTTCCCCTGTTATTACTCTCTAAGTAAAGGGGGTTGGTTAGCATAGCCTTCCTGTAAACCTGCATATGGACACACAAGGGCTGTGTGGTCAAAACCAGTGTCTTGCAGTCATCCTTAACCTTTGCTATGTAAAAATAAACCAGGAGGAAGTTGCCCATGACTTATAGCTGCAGTATGGAAATACAATAACTTTGAAAGTCTAGGCATGGACTTAATGGATTTGGTATCCTACTACTCAAAGTAATCCACATTGCTTATCATGCTCTAACAGTTCTTTCAAAGATTATTTGTTTAAACTGAAGATTCTATGACTGCCTAATTGTACTGTATGTGAAGCTGCATATCTGCCACAGTTCCAGATTCATAAAAGAGCATTATACAGAATATATGCCTATTAATTTCACAGTCTAATTTCTGATTAGATTTTACAGCACCTCTGATGAATGCATAGATTTTACCCATTAAAAATGATGACAATTCAATTCTGTCATTTTAAGTGGAATTAAATCCAGTACTGCCAAGTAGGATAATATCTTATGAAAAAATAATGAACCAACACTTTTTTATATATATATATATGTGTGTGTGTGTGTGTGTGATGTTAGGAAAAAGGTCATCACCATGAGGGCTGTGGAACACTGGAACAGGTTGCCCAGGAAGGTGGTGGAAGCCTCATCCCTGGAAGTTTTTAAGGCCAGATTAGATGGGGCTCTGAGCAACCTGATCTAGTGTGAGGTGTCCCTGCCCACGGCAGGGAGGTTGGAACTGGATGATCTCTGAGGTCCTTTCCAATCCTGACAATTCTGTAATTCTGTGATATAAAATAGTCAAAATAATAATCTCAGAACCATGTTATTTCTGTATAGGAAAAGTTCACTTGCCAAGACAGTGGAACTAAGTGTTATCTGTTAGTGCAGTCAAGAACCTGTGGGCCTGATAGCTGACAGCGACAGAAATTTTCCATTCAGGCTAAGCCAGCTAAGTAATGTTTTCTAGCACAGCCGTGTAACATCTTTGTATATAATTATAAAAGTCTGCCACAGCTGGTTAAGGAAACTGTTTTCTATCACAAAATAGTTTTGCTAAAAATTAAAATTTCTACAATGTTGCTTCCCCCCCCCCCTTTTTTTTTTACAATGTGTTTTTTTTTCAGAGGAAACTTAAAAATACAGAATTTTTTAAGAGGGGAAAAAAAATCCAACACTGAAACAGTCTGTTCTTGAGACATTTTAGATGCAAACTTAAATAAACAGCCCCCAAACCAAAAACGAAAATGTTGTAATATGAAAATAAAATTTCCATTTTCTTTACTGTTGATTTTAAATTTGGGGAAAGGGCTTATTCTGGTTTGAAACAAAGCCAGATTCTGAAAGACATAAAATGTCATTCTCACTTGTGAGATGGTTTTTCATTTGCATTTGTAGGTATATTTTCTAGCTTCTATTTGCTACACTAATCCTGTTGACTTGACTTGAAAAGGATGGCATATTTCCCACCAACTTTATTAGTGGCAGGATTGGGCCTTGATGCAATACCTCATGTCACAGCAGCAAAACTTGTTGCCAATAGACTGTCTCAAGGGAGGAGATTTCCAGTAACTGCTCCCTGAGAACTATTCTAAAAATGCAACTTTTTTTATTTTCTGTCCAGCCATTGGGATAATGATATACACCATCCCTAAAGAGAGGGGCACTGACTGAGCTGCACTGATGGCACCAGAGGTCCCTGCTGGCTTGTTCACTAAACAGAACTGGCAACTGACTCTGAAGATAAAAGTTCTTGACGTTTTTCCAAGCTGGTGGAATGGAGCTGAGTGACACTTAGAAATAAATAGAGGAGGGAATAGCATGATCTGGAATGACAGAGAAGCTTTTATGAAAGACTTTCATGGGGGAGATATGGGATGTACTGTTCCATGCTTGAGTCTAGGGGATTTGTTGACAGTTGGATAATGTGCATGTTTGCTACCACTAGTATGAAATGTAGAAGAAAACAAAGGGGAAAATTCCAGATGAATTCTTTATTCCCACTTAAATGGTTAAAATCAAAATACAACAATATGTATCTGTTTCTACCCCATAATGATTTCCTATTTGCCAGTCTCTTTGGAAATCTGTTAGAAGTCCATCCTCTCTCCTGACAAGGAAATGCACTGCATGCAAAACATTAGTCATTTCTCTGTTAGCCTAATTCATTATCTTATCCTTCAGTCTCTTGCTCTTTTAAGGAAACAGTAATAGTACTTTTAGCCTGAGACTTCAAAGGTAACAATATTGTGAAGAGGCCCCCATTCTTTTTCTTCTTGTCTCTGATCTAAGCCAAAGCCTTTGAACATCAAAGCAGCTCAAAGTTTGGGGCAAGTTCTTAAGGATCAGATTACAAGAAAAAAATTCATCGAATTCCCATGTTTATATTCAACATGGACCAGAACAAATATTAATATTCACAATTAGTTTAATCACAACAATCATAACAAGTTGCTTCTTAATCTTTTGTTTTGTACAATGAAGCTCACTCATTCCATTGTATTGCTGTGAAAAATCCTTGATTCTGTCAGTCAGAAATTGCTTGAAAAAAATTTCTAACCTAAGAACTACAAAGCAATTAGAAATGTAAAATAAATTCCCTAAACAAAGAATGTTGTTTTTTTTTTAATTACAGTATCAGACTGTCATGTAAAAGGTTAACACTTAAAAAATGAATCTTGTACCCTCAGTCTATTACCTCTAAGCAATTCTCATTTTCACATTAATTTTTGTAGGCTGTCATCTAAATTAAATACTTTTCAGCTCTGACAGTTTATCTCTATGTATTCTCATTACAGCAGTCACTAGAGCCAAAGTATTTTAATCTTCAGTATAATCCCTACAGGACCATACCCTTAGCTACAACTTTAGGGCTCTACAAATAACCTTTTAATCAGCAACACTTCTTTGTGCAGCAACTCTTGCCCTTGTAAGGGCTTTCTATAAACAAGTAAGTTTTGCAGTCTTTTCTTATATTGCCTTCATTGTCAGTGGTTAGATAGGCATAAATCCTTCCTTTCCCCATTACTAATATTCTAATTTTTTGTGTTCCCAGGAAAAGTTCTAAGAACATTATTCTCATAGATTTAATTTCTGATAAATTAAAAGCCAAATTCTAAGAACAATACTAATTTTTTCCCCTTCCTTATTGATAAGATCATCTTGGACATAAATTATATTAGGCCTAAAGCTAGAACCCTGCTCTAATTAGTGCAGCCATGCCTGAATGTGCAAACTTAAGTAACCACAAGGATCAGTAATCAACTCTCCCAGAAAAGATGCCATCAGAAAGGCCAGTCAGGTGTCCTAGCAGCTCTGTCATACAACTACTTCTGACTTAAGTTATGGTATGTTGTGTTTTGGAGAATTTCTCTGACTTCAGTAGCACCACCTAAGAAGTAAGGCAATTGCTTGAACAAGGTTGCCTAAAATTCCAGGCTGCTGTTGGTTGGTTGCCAAGGTGGGCTTCTGGGGGGGGTTATTTATCTATCTACTAGTTAATTGTAAAAAGTCCTTAGTTCGAATTCTTACCAATGACTACAAGGACCAAAATAAAATTAAGCAGCTCCTTAATCCATGGCAGCTGACAGACAAGCTAGAAATCCTCAGAAAACAATGCAAATCTCATGCAGTTTGTGGCATAGTGTCAGACCATGGCCAGGCACAGCAATCCAGACTGCCTCAGTCAGTCATAGTCCTCTGATCAACCTGATGGGAGAGTGATCACATATGAGACTTTCTTCAAAAGAGAATCCAAGTTTGCAAAGATATAGTGTGTAAATTTAGGTTTTACTTCAATATGTAGGATACAGTCATGGTACACAAGCACCTGGATTCAGGAGCTGAAAAATGTTTCTCAATCTGGCAGTTGTGATACACCAGTTCTTTCTGAAAAAAATATAAAGAATTTGAGCGGAAAGCCATCACCCAGTGTCCATGCAATAGCTGTAAGAACATGACTAAAAGCCTTAAAAGCCTTTTTTTTTTTTTTTTTTAAGTGAGTGATAAAGCTTCCTCTTTAACTTAAGTTGGTAGGATCAGCCTCCTGGACTAGTATCTCTTAGCAGTAAGTCTTAAGTTTATTGAAAACTTGCTAGGGAGATAGCAGTACTAGCTTAAATAGGTTTTGTAGGGTATTATTAGTGACTGTGAGAGAACAGCAGGTATGAAACATGCATTAGTCTAAAATACATTGCCCTGGAAACAGAATTTACTATACAACAAACCGGACATTAGAATAATCTATCTTAGGGAACATAAAAGCATGGATTAGCAATAAGCATAGCACATTTATTTCAACTAATAACAGAAAACCTTCATCTTTTGACTGCAATACTGAAAGAAGAGCTTGCAATCAGAAACCACATGTTTTTAACAAATGAACCTAGGTTGATTTTTAAAGATGGGTTAGAAGTTCAAGTGGGTTTGGGTTGATGGCATGAGCCAGCCATGAATGGCTCCATTTTGTCTCGTTTTAACTGAAGAAAATTGATGCTCATAGAGGCTTTTACAGTCACCAGCTTGTCAATATGGTAATGGCATAGTTTGAAATTGCTGGTTTGGCTGACAAATACATCCATGTCTTGTCGGCATTGAAATGAAACGCAGCATCATGCCAGTGAACAATCCTGCACACAGGCAGCTTCGGATTGCTTAGTAAGAACACAGCCAAAATGGAACCCTACAGAGCACAAGAAATAAATGCTGTAGGAGAAGGACACAAATTACCCTTGAAAATATAATGCAGGTAACTGTTGGATAAATATGATTTAAGCCAATTTAGAACTGTGCCAACAAGAAGACAAAGTCCCTCAGGCATTCAAGAAGAACATTAAGATCTAGCAAAATGAGAGTGAGTAGCTGGAGAATGAGAACTTGTCTTCAGGAGAAAGTTGCATCTCATTGCTGTCTTGCTGCAAATTTTAAAAAATAAAAGCCCCATCCAAAATATAGAATTTGATCCAATTGAAGCCAATGCAAATTTTTATATATTTTGGTGATGCTGGATTATGGGGATGGAAAACAAGGCAGTAATTCACAGAGGGATTTTATGCTTTGTGTTGCACATCAGTGTAGCTCTTTTTGCAATATAACAAACAGAACTTGTGTGTGGTGTTGCACCTCTTGCTTTCTCCTGGATTCCAGCAAGTAAATAATGTCTGTTGTTGCCATTTTTCATTTATCCCCAGAGGAGACAAGAGAAAGAAAATCACAATAATTGGGTGAAATATTCTGCAAATCTGATTTTTATCAGCTTGAAGAATTTGAGAAAATGTTCAACAGGTTACTTTCTATCTCCCGGTTTATAGATTTTCATTCTACCAGGAGCTTTCTAGCAGGATAGGAAAAGGTTGCTGAAAATGTTCACTGATATTTCTGCTCTTGTTAAGAGATACAAGGAGAAGGAGGAGGTGAAAGCTTCTAAGTAAGAAAACAACTGTGAAAGAAGAGGAAAGGTTGAATATCCTCCTCTCTTACATGGTCAAGACCATGCAATTTACCCGACAATTAAAAAAATAAAACAAAACAAAACAAAAAAACCCACAGATTTCAGATTTTTTTTTGGGAAATGCGAAGGTGGAAAAAGCCGATGAGTCACAGAAAACAGAATTACATGTCTTTATGTCATGATTTACACTGTGTTTTAGTCATAAATCCAGCTACAGCTTATTACTGGAATCGCAGTAGATCTCTGATACTGGGGAAGAGAACTTCAGCAGAGAATAGTGAGAGTCATAACACAGTAAATTGTTTCTGCCTTTTTCTTTATAGAAAGGAAATGAACAATATGTATTTACAATTGAAGGAATAAATCTGGAAAACACAGGAAACTATTTGTTTCAAAAAGCCAAGAATTCATCTGAATTGTTGCTTCTATTAGCTTTCTTTAAGCATTCATATGAGCAACATCAACCAAAGAGCATGAGTAGAAAATTAAAAATCACTAGTACATAAAGCGGCTTGGGAGAGGTGAAGAAATGTTTATGGATTTAATTAACCTATATTGTGTCAACCTGGCAAATTTAACTGCTTATTAATTATTTGTTAAATAATTGTGAATACTGATCATCTTTTCAGGAGTTTCAATCTGCTCTAGATAAACCACATTGGCTTTTTTTTTCTCAAATACATTTTTTTCTAGTAACCTTTTTTTATACATTTCTGCTGGTAGACAATGCTCCTAGCCACTAAATTATTTAAGAGTTATTAGGGACCGTGTTGGAAGGGACCTCCAATGGTCATCTAGTCCAACAGCCCTGCAGTGAGCAGGGGTGTCCTCAACTAGATCAGGTTGCTCAGAGTCCTGTTGAGCCTCACATCGAATATCTCCAGGGATGGGGCCTCAACCACCTCCCTTGGCAACCTGTTTCAGTGCTCAACGAACTTCATTTTCTAATTTAAAAGTCCTGTCCCTTGTCCTATCACTCCAGGCCTTTTGTATACAGTCCCTTTCCAGCCTTCTTGCAGGGCTCCTTCAGTTACTGGAAGGTGGCAATTAGGTATCCCTGAAGCCTTCTCTTCTCCAGGATGAACAATCCCAGCTCCCTCAGCCTGTCCTCGTAGCGGAGGTGTTCCAGCACCCTGATCATTTTCATGGCCCTCCTCTGGACCGACTCCATCAGGTCTATGTCCTTCCTGTACTGAGGGCTCCAGAGCTGTAGAAAGAAAATAATCATAAGGAGTCATGGGTCCTTACTTTCTATTAAAAAAGTTAGCAACAGTGTTCAAGAACTGATGTATCAAGAGTTTCAGTATCATTTACATTAAAAAAGGGATTTTAGGGAATGGAGTAATTTTAATAGAGTCTGCCAGAAAAACATGGATTCACTTACATTTTGTATGAGATAGAAGTATTATGCTTAAACAAAATAACAAAACAACTCTACAACTACTTGAAAGGAGGTTGTAGCCAGGTGGGGGTTGGACTTTTCTCCCAGGCAACCAGTGACAGAACGAGAGGACACAGTCTCAGGCTGCACCAGGGGAGGTTAAGGCTGGATGTTAGGAAAAAAATATTCACAGAAAGAGTGATTGGCCGTTGGAATGGGCTGCCCAGGGAGGTGGTGGAATCACCATCCCTTGAAGTGTTTAAAAAAAGACTGGATGTGGCAGCACTTAGTGCCAAGGTTTAGTTGATTGGATGATGTTAGGTAATAGGTTGGACTTGATAATCTCTTTTCCAACTTAGTCAATTCTGTGATTCTGTGGGAAAAAAAAAAAAAAAAGGAGGCACAGCAT
Source organism: Indicator indicator (assembly GCF_027791375.1). Taxonomy (NCBI): domain Eukaryota; kingdom Metazoa; phylum Chordata; class Aves; order Piciformes; family Indicatoridae; genus Indicator; species Indicator indicator. The sequence goes on along the minus strand of NC_072010.1, from coordinate 105,448,813 downwards.
CAGGTTAGAGAAAATTCAACATGAAAACAATTGAAATATTTCTTTTTCCTGCTGCTTGACCATCTGATTCCTCAGATGGGGAGGAAGCAAGAAGCAGGAATCCCTAGGAGTACAAACTTCTCCTCCCTCTGTAAGAGAGGTTTCCAAGTTCAGGTTTTGTGGAATATTTTATAAAGACAAGGTCTTGGCTTCCCAAATGAATCATACAGTGGGCAATAATTACAATAATATTAATTACAATAATATTGGTGGACTCAAAACATTGCTTCTTAGTCCAAATAAACATGAATCAAAACTTTCAAGCTATTCACAGAATGTACTAATTTTTTTCCATGCAAAATTTACTTTTAAAAAACAGTTTTGGCCATTGTAATGCAGCAAAATGGGTGTTCAAATGAAGAATGTAACCCAGAGATTTTCTGTGCTAAGTCATCAAAATTCAGAATGAATTTTCTTTTCCACAGAAAATATATTCACTTTTTTTTAATTAGACAAGAAAAAAAAGAGATGCAATTATTTTAAAATTACAGTTGTATATATAAAAACAGGTTATAGTATCTGCTGTTTATATATGGAATTATCCCTGCATTCTTACTCCTTGATATTCAAAGCAAGAGCAATTTTGGCTAGGTGGTTCTGTAAAACATATGTAAAAAGCAGCAAGATAAATCTACCAGCTCTAGGAGGGGATGTAACTTACATGAACATAACTGTTGCTGTCTGGTTTATGGTGAGCTGAATCACTCCTACGTCTCTGCCAGCTTTATGTCACGCGTAAAATACTGGTACGATGATCACCAGCACCAAAGCTGGATTTGTTAAACAGCTAACGTTTAGTGAAGCTAATGTCTTCTAATAAAACCTAGATATTCGTATGCTAATAAAAATATGCAAAGATATGTAGCTGGATCAGTTGTAAAAGCACAGCTAATATGATTCTGATAAACTAATCACATAAAATACAGTCAAGCAGAAATTTATCTAAGCTCAGATGGCCCATTAATATGAGTTCCTTAAGCTTTTTTGATACACAATTTAAATGTATTTTCCCATTAGGCATCTGTAGGTAAAGAGAAGGAGTAATCACTTCTAACTAAATCTGTGATGTTAGGTAGGTAAGTGCCAATTTTTCCGAAAAAAATTAATCCTCATAACTGGGACCATGTTTTCCAAACAGTAAGCTTTTTAGGTACCTGGCCAAAGAAGCCATATTTTTTTTCAGAATTTCTTATTTGTTACTTTTCTGAAGGCTTTCACGAGTAATGTCAGGAAACCACATTCTTTCTCTTTCCATTATGTTATTGTGCATCTGTGAAAATTGTTAACTGAAGGTTATTCCAAAATAATATTTTTTCTTCTCACTATAAAACAAGAAAATCATAAATATATCCAGATTTTGAATTCCAGTAATCTTTTGGGCCAACCACTTGCCCTCTTTCCTTCATCTCTCCCTCCAACAATGAAAAAAAAAAGGCAAGCAAACATCAACTTACAAAAGGAAAACCCACAATAAAATAGACAAACAGAAAATCTAAGATGCTACTTTGGGATTTAAAACACTGGGATTGTATTATTTCATCAATAAAGAACACATTGTTCTGAGTTATGAGGACTGAGCAGGCTAAATGAAGGTACCCTGTGCGGTATGAAGAAAGGCTGAGGGAGCTGGCATTGTTCAGCCTGGAGAAGAGGAAACTTAGAGAGGACCTTATCACTCTCTACAACTACCTAAAAGGAAGTATAGTCAGGTGGAGGTGGGGCTCTTCTCCCAGGCAACTAGTGACAGGATAAGAGGGCATGGTATGAAGCTGCACCGGGGAAAGTTTAGGTTAGATATTAGGAATCACTTCCTCACAGAAAGGGTGATTAGGCACTGAAATGGACTGCCCAGGGAGGTGGTGGAGTCACCATCACTGGAGGTCTTTAAGAAAAGATTGGATGTGACACTTGGTGGCATGGTTTAGCTGATGTCATGGTGTTAGGTCATAGGCTGGACTTGATGATCTCAGAGGTCTTTTCCAGGCTCAATAATTCTGTGATTCTCTGATTCTGTGACACTAGAAATTTGATACTTACTTTACACTCTGGTGTAACTGAAACCAGATAAAATGAATGAAGACTTGCTTGTTTCCCTTTTATTTATTGTTATACAAAATAAGGCAACATATATTATTTTTCTTATAAAAGGAGGAAAAATAATAAAGAAATTAAAACTTTGACAATGCATCTTAAGTAAGTGTTCTGCGTGGATGGGTAGAATCATAGTTTAAGGTATTAAAATAACTTATATTTTATATTATCAATTTCCCATCAAAGGGTCTCTTGTTCATAATCTAGTATGTAGGGAAGTCAATATATGTAGTAAACATATATGAGATACACAGTTTAGCTTAGCACAGCAGTTTCATTTACTTGTCAGAGCACTTAAGATCATTTGTACTAAAGAATATATCAAGTTTAACATGTAATTAGTGTTCATATATTGTAAGACATTTGCCCAGTACCTCCATTATTTTGAAGGGCAAACACAGGGCAGTTTAGCTTCATTTTTTCTAAAGCTGTTTCCTAATGGTCCTTTCCAGAACTTTACTCATTTGCAGTGTGATACTGGCTGCCAGATCACCGTATGTATAATTTGTACATACTGTTCTTTTTATTTTAGAACGTGCTGTTTCAACAACATGGCTTGTGTCATCATGAGAACCACAACAAAAGGTTATCCAGATTTCATGATATCCAGCCAGAAAAATGGGGCTGTGAAAAAATATTGTTAATGAAATTTCTGAATACAGAGTGGGAGAGAGGGCATGATACTTCTGTCCTCTTCCAATCTGCTATTGCTGACATGAGGTGCACCTTTGTCAAAGGGCAAAATACGAAGTCTGGAAGGAATATGCATGTTCTGAATGGTTCTGGCTACATGCATATAACCACAAAATTTACCCTTGCATCATTATTGACCCACAGGTGGTAACAGTATTTTCATAGTGTTATACGTGCTTAGCTAGTACTTTCTTGTTCCAGATCAGAAGTAGTGACTCCAGGTGGGTTATTTTCTGGATATACCTTCATGGTATCAGAAAGACAGCTCAATAGAGCAATGTTCTCAGAAGTATATTCTTCGTGTTTGTTTGTGTGCATGCGATGAAAATGCAGGATATGTTCTTCTGGATAAAAACACTGGTATTTCATTCTGCTAAAATATTAATGTGAAGTATTCATATCAACTTCTCATATGCCCCATTGATTCTTCCATGAAAAGTGGCTGAAAGTAGTGTTTATTTCCTGCTGCCACATATAAGACCTGAAGTGTTAGTTCCCGTCTATGGTCAAAAAATTCATACTGCCACCCTAAAAAATGCATATGGGAACGTAAGCCTCACCCTCGCTCATGTTCAGAACAGATACAGTGTGCTAGAGGCATGGCCAAAACTCACCAGATGCTGCAAGCATATGATTCCTCCATGAGAGTTTATATGGTACAGCTGTCTTTAAATGTTTTTGTAATTGAAGAGACTTTAGCATCTGGTCCTTTGCTTATTACTCTTAGATCAAATAGTCACAATCTGAAGTCTACTTTTAAATAATGCAGGAAAAAAGAAAGAACTTGTGGCACTAAGGGTACATTTCTCTCAGACAACTCGCTTTGAAGTACTTGCAAAATGCAAGTAAACTGTATAATAATAATTATTAAAAAAAAAAAAAAAAAAGGCAAACAACTCCAGTAGGGAATGATATGAGTTACATATGCATACAAATACCTTCATCATTTTAAAAGTAGGTAAATAACAAGTGTTATGCACCCTTGATATTTTTTTCATTATATAAAGACAACAATACTCTTCCCTTTACATGTTATTGTGTAATTCAACACCACCTCCAACAGTTGCAGATTTGCTGCAGTCATGAACAAACCAGGATATGTATTATGGTACAAACACCCTGCAGAAAACCTTACCCTGGACCACTTTTTCCTCTGATAACATTTGTAGAACTCCCACTGATTTCAGCTAGTCCCAGACAGTTCTTCTTAAGAAAGGTAGACATTTTTCCACATTATTATTTTCCACATTATTACTTTCCGCATTATTACCTTGGATTTATGGATGAACACTGCTACGAGATTATTAGTTGTTTCATGATTATTGCTTATTTGAAAGAATATATTGAACAAAAATTAATCATAATGGTTAAAAAAATAATAATTATTATTTTGTGTGCCTACATAAATTCTGGAATATTAATTGATTTAATCCTCTGTGAAAGCACCCTGAAAAGAGTGGATAATCTGACATATTACATGAATTGAACTAGGCTGAGTCAAAGGTGGAATTTCATTATTTGTCTATGTAAGGCTGACAAACTATTTTAGAGAAAGATTTAGTCTACAAATGAATTTTTGTAAAGCTAGCTAGCTTCTCAACCACATTGTAAGACTTTCGTATCATGACTGGATGCCATAAAGCAAGGTCTTCATTATTTTAATTGAAAAAGGTAGTTTCAGAGCTGTTAGGTTTTTTGAGAGGCTGAGATAGCCTTAAAGGAAATTCAAAATAAGAGCAACTGTAGTTCTCCCAAGCTCTTCAAAGCACTTTATGTGATTTAAAAATAGGTTAGCATTAGCTTAAAAATGTTTGGGAATTATGTAATAGCATTTAAATTTTTGTTCTGAAAATAGCATGTCTTGTTACCACATGGCACAGATGCATGTGTTTTACTTAAGAAAGATGATGATTGTCTTTGGTTTAAGGAGTGAGACAGACGCTCTTCACCCCTTTCCAAAGGAGTAAAGAAAAATGCTCCACACTGGATTGGAAAGAATTAGAAGTTTAAATGGAAGTACTATTCATGACTACATACAGCAGTACAAAAGCACATAAAATACATGAAATCCACAGTCCACCTCAGCCACACTGCCCAAAAAGCTCATTAGGCCAAAACTTTCCACAACTTCCCTCCAAACCAGGGCAAAAAACCCCAGGCCTTAAAAGCACACTCCTTCCCTACCCCCAGTGAGTCTCTACCCCCCCATACCAAACCCAAGTGATGCAGCTGAAAATTCAGTTTGCCAGCTCCAGGCCACTCAGGGCCCCACTGTCCTACATCGCCAGGGATAAGGGAGCCCGCACTGGAAAAGGAGGAAGGAGAAGAGAAGGGGGCTGGACAGCTTGTGCTGTTCCTTTATAAAGGGGAGATGCAGGCATTATGGGAATGGAATAACGTAATTCCCTGTGTCCGCCTACTGGGCTGGACTGTTCAGCTCCTTGTCCCCTCTGATACTCTGGAGGAATCATCTCTATGCTTAGGGCATAGGCCTCAACCTATAACAATGACAAAGTTTGTTACTGCAACTGTAGCTTTGTTCATCATTTCTAAACACATTATTGTAATTGTCAAAGTGATCAAAGAAACAGATGGGTTTGAAACAGTCACACAGATTAATTTTGTACCTCAGGAATATCAGAATCATCATTATATTTTGGATAAAATTCTTACTAGGTCAAACCCAGACATTTCCTCCTGGAGAGATTTCTGGTTAGCAGTTGTAAACAGTGTGTATTATTATATTTTTTAAATATAAAAAGATTTTTGATATTGCTAATGTATACTACCAACAGCTCTTCACTAAGTGTTTGCAGTTCTGGGAATGAGTTCTAATATACCTCTATAAATCTGTTTTTCTCTTCTAAGACTGATCCAAAGTTGTTTACATTTTCCTGTCAGGATTGGCCTTTCTTTTATAGGCATCTTACAGTGATGAATGCCTCTTGGAAAAAAAAAATCCCCTTTTGCAGTATCTATAATAAATTGAAGGTATAGACATCACTCACATATGGTAGAAAGATAAGTAGATGTTAATTTTTCATGCTTGGAGAGTGAGTGTATGTCTAGGTTTGGTTGACAACTGCACAGGAAGAACCAATAGACATCACTATTTTCATACTTCTTGAAAGACTAATTTCACTGCATTCTTTACTTGTACAGAGAATTTATTTTATATATTACTTGAATTCTCGTAGTTTAAGTAAATATGAGCAAGTGACACAATTCGGTGTGATATGAATATTGAGTGCTGGAAATAACCTGCTAAATCCATGTGTTGTATTACTTAATACAGTCTCAGTTGATTTCATCATACTGAAACTTGTGCCCTCAGGCACCTATATGTAACCTAACAACAGTAATTTTAACAAATACTCCACATGCACAGTTTTTCTGTTGCTTGTCCAAGATTCCTCATTTTGTAGGTCTCTTGTCTACGCAAATATGTTCCCTAAGGTTAAGAATGAAAGACGTCTCTACTACAGACACTCCTGATTGAAATAGCAACTAAATTGCTGCAGTAATGAGAAAATTTCCTTTTCCCTTGGTAATTCAGCTGCTTAGCATTGAAAAAAAAATGTTGAGATACAGGTCCTTCATGAAATAAAAAATTAAAGAGTACTTCTTTACAATCAGAATTTGCTAATGAGCCCACTATGGAAATTAAGAGCAAAACTTATTGTTTTAATGAAAGTATGATCAGGCATTATGAGATATGTCCTCAAAAAAAGAGACTTTGTAGACACTGTGACATGCAGTAGCCTTAGAAAATGCTGCTGCATTTCTGGAAGAAAGTGGTTAAAAAAATACATGATGATGAAGTTAACCTAAATCTTTCATTGGCTTAAAAAATAGGTCAAGTAACACATTACTAGCTCTGCTGTAAGCCTGTACACAATCCGTGCATTCCAAAGTGAAAAAGGTTTTTGCTTAGCACTTCTACATCTACTTCCATTCATGGTAACTCTAGGTTAAAATGTTTGGCTTTTCACAAGCATGACTTCTTTTTGATTTCTTTAAAATGGAACTTCGTATGTTCCTTAGCAATTAGTCTTATATTAAAAAGATGCTCAAATAAGCCATTTATAATTATTTTACATGAGCTTTAGAACTAGAATATGTTCATGCAGGTGTTATCATGCAGTTTGTAAGAGACTCATAAACAAATTAGTTTCTTTTTTCTCAGTCTATAACTTCTAGAAATATCATGAAGTGTTCTGTAAAGCATTTGGCAAACGTCATGCAAAATGTCAAGACATTTGTTCAACACAGGTAAACAGAAGATGTGATAGGAATTTTTGTAGGTTCGCTTATCCAGCCAAGTTCGACTTTATCAGGATACTATCTTCGACAGGAATGATGGCTGAAGAACAACTTGACATATAACGCAACTTCTGACAGTAGAAGTTGTGGGGGTGCCACCTACCAAAATGGAGGGCTCCTCTTGGAAGCTCTGCCCAAGGCTGTTTTCTCTCTCGAATTGTATTTATTGCCTCGTGGGCACACAAACATAGCTTAGATGAGACGTTTTGTCCCTAGTTCTCCCAGTTCCGCGGGGGGGTACAGTTTCGGAGCCCTGTTTCTCCTCCCACCGCCATCCGTCGCACAGGGACAGCGGGGGGCCCTGCTGAAGGCGGGACGGTTGCTCCCGTCGGCCGGGCGCCGTGGCCCACCCCTGCTGCCCGGCCTGGGCGGCAGAGGCCGCGGGTAACAAGGCGTACGGCAGACGTGCGAGCAGGGAAGCGGGGTCAGAGGCAGGGAGCCGGGGAGGAAGGCCTCCCGGTCCTCCCGGGAGTAGCCGCAGGTGCCAGGCCACTCTCTGCCCTTTCCCGGCGTCGGCAGGAGCCTCTCGGCTTTTCGGTAAAAAAAACCCAAAAAACAAGCAACCAACCAAAACCAACAAAACCACAACAACAAACCCCCCCCACAAACAAACAAACACTTTCTAGAGCCTTTCGGGGAAAAAAAAAAAAAAGCTGAAAATGTAAGCTCTAAACCGACAAAAATGCTAACCACTGGAAGCGTACCTTCTCCCCTGCCCCCCCTATTACTCTCAGCATGCCGAAAAAAATTTTAAAAGGGTTATTTTTAAGCCATTGCTGTTTTCATTAAATACGGGTCCTCCGGTGCTATCGCTCGTAAGTTTGTTTCCCGGGGGCTCTGCGCTTTCAGTTAAGATTAATTAGAGAGGGCAGGAGGCGACGGGACTTGCGTACGTGCGACGCGTTTAGCGGCAACCTGCTCCGCAGCCTCTTTCCCCAAACGGAAAGGGGGTAGTGGTGGCGGTGCGGGAACATCCCTTCCTTCTGCCGCCTGCCCTCCCCTCACCCGGGGTTAGAAAAGGGTTAAGAAACTTGGCTGGAGAGATGAATGGCGCGGCGCGGGGAGGGGCCGGGCCGCGCCGCGGCGGGCGAGGTGGAAGGCGGGGAGGATCGCGGCTGCGGGTTAGGCTTTGAAAGTCAGCCTCACAGGCATTGCAGCAGAGCCCCGAGCCGCGGAGAGAAGCCAAGTGCAGCTCGCCGTGTATGTGCGCGGGGCCGGGTTGGGGGGACGGACAGACGGACGCGGGGCAGGGGGGTGGAGGCGGCGCGTCCTCTCTTCCAGCCGGGGCACCCAGCAGCCAACCTCGGCTTTGGGGAAACACTGTCGTTTCCTGGACTTCCGCGCCGGGACTGGCCGCCGGAGCCTTCGTCTGTTCTGGCCTCTGGGCCGGAGCGGCGTGCGTGTTCGCTGCCTGCGAGGGGGCCGTCGCCGAAGCCTCTCTCGGAGACGAGGTCGGTCGGCGGGCACTAGGCAACCCGCCTTGGAGGTGCTGCCACCGCTGCCGCGTCGGGGATGCGGGGGGAGGGGGGGATTGCGCGGGCCCGATGCGGGGTGAGTGCGGTGCTCTTCCGCTGGCAGCCGTGCTGCCAGGCGGGGGAAATGGCCGGGCGGGGCGGGCCAGGGCCGCGCTGCCGGGCGCGGGAGGGCGGGCGGGGAGGCGGCGGCGGGGAACAATGCCCGGGTGAGCCCGGCGCGGGGCGGCCGCGGTAGCGGGGGTAGTTTCCGGTGACGGCTGCTCCTCCGGCGCACATTAGCCTTGGTGCGAGTTGAAAGTTTGCCTAGCTAGGGTGGGCTTGGGGGAGCTGAAAGGGTAGAAAAGTTAGTACCCTTTAACCCTAAGGCCGGTGAGTGCTTTCTCCAGCGCTGGCTGCAAGTCTCTGTCCTCATTTCGGAGGGACACTCACTTCCTCCTCCCGGTGTGCGTGTGAATTATTTAAAGAGCCGCAGGCTCGGTGCGCAGTGGCTGCGGTGGCCGGGGTGGCGCCGGCGGCCGCCCGGGGGTGCGGAGAGACCCGGCCTCGCCGGCCGCGGCCTCGCTCGCCTCCCGCCGCCGCCCGTCTGCTTTCACCGCAGCTGCTGGCAGGGCCACGCTTCCTTTCCTCCTTTCGCCTTGCCCTCGACTGTTTGTTGCCGACCGCTCCACCGCTACCGGCGAGTGAGCCGCCTGTGCCTTGGGTGCCTAGTCGATCGGCTGTTGTTGGTGGCACACGCTCGGCTCCCTGCTTCCCCTAAAGATGCCTTCTCATCGCTTCGGCCCCTTAGGGACGTCGCTGTTTCCTTTCTCGACTAAAGGTTACTTTTCCAGACGTGTTTGTGTGTCCGTGAAGCCTTTGTAAGGTGGTGGGGTTTTTTTCTTTTTGCTTTTTAAGTTGGGTATTTTTTTCCTTTTCTCCTTATAGAACATGTTATTTGAGACTGTTCTTTGTAAGCGTCAGTTAGTGATTAAGTTGGGAGGCAGCGAAACCTAAAGAAACGTAGCGTGGGCAAAATAAGGGTCAGCTTTGTAATGTGCAAACAGCCTTGTGCCTGTACTGCACCTCTTTTTTTTCCTTCGGTACTGCAGGTTCTGGTGATTTATTAGGTTTTTAATTTAAAGAAGATTTTGGCTAAAGTGCTTAATGCATGTCGAAGATACCCCAAAGCCAGAAGTCATTGTTTTTCAGTTATATTGCTGCTAGCAAAGCTGAAGTGGAAGCTGTCCTCTTGTGCCTCATCTCTCTGGAATCTGGACACTATATTAGCTCTGATTTTATTTTGAGGGAACCTGCCTGCAGTGTCTGAAAGCTTACAGGCTGATTAGAATTTAACTGAGTCATGGCACTATAAACGTTCAGGGATATTGTAAAGCTTTATTTATCAAAGAGTGCAAATCCATTCTGTGAAGAGCTGTGGGGAGGAGGTAGTCACACGTGGAAAGAGGATGGTCTGTCCATGAGTGAGTAGTAGAAAACTTTTTAGTACTCAGGTGTGATTTACTGTTTCTGGGATTGATCGCATACACTAAAAAGTGACACATCAAGATGTCATACGGCAAAGTTTTCTGAGTTGAGGCTATCTTGTAGTTAAAACATGATTTAATGGTTTTGTGTAATTGTTGCTATACAAGCAGCAAGACTTGACATACTAGACAGCAAAAGTTCTCAAGCAGAACGACATTCAGGCAGGTTTGGGATTTTGGCTGTCTGGGGCAGCTGTCTTCCAAATTTGCAGTCGAGAAGTCTGACTTATTTTATCAGTGGTCTCTTTCGATATAGTTGACATTGGCTACAAAGCAAGACAGAAGTTTGGCCTGAGCAAAATGCCTATGTAAGGGTGGAGGTTTTCTGTTGAGTGGGATGGAAGCCGTAACAAGTAGTGACTTCATGTTTCAGGTGGGAATGAAGTCTGATCTCCTGGCCTGCAGTTCTGAGTTACCTAATGAGTGAGAGCTGTCAGTGGTTTGTGCAGATTTTGGTAGACCGTGCATGCACAGAATACTAGATACTGTCAAGTGCTAAACAGTGCTGGGTTAATTTATTACTATTTTTTCCTTAATCTTTAGGAAAAAAAACACCTGATGAAAATATGCTCTTCCTCACTGCTCCCTGTGCTTCTTTTTCTGAAGTGAAAACATGCTAATCGAAATTGGAGGAAAATAAAATAACCAAAAACTTACTGCAGTAATACAAAATGATGTTGATAAAAAAAGTAAAAGTCAACTGATGTTTTTATATTGTAAACTTAGGTGAGTGATTTAAATACTGGCTCTTGAAACCTGCAGTATTTGATAGCTGTGTTCAGGGTGAATCTGTTCTGTAAAAGGCACCATAGAAAATGTCTTTTTTTGAAAAGTGATGGAATAGAGATTATAGAGCACAAACATGAATTAACTTTCTGATGAGTATATTTGCCCGCAGGTTTTGCTTAATGTGGGATTGGTTTAAAAGATTTGACAAAGGCTTGCTTGCTTAAAGCTTATTTTGTCTTTTCAGAGTAAACTTTATTTTTCTGGCTTTGAACACTGGCAAAAGGTTTCTGCAATACCATCTGCATTATTGTTAGAAGCAAGAGCACTGTTAATTTTACCAGGGATGGTGTGGGACAGTAAAGATTAAGAAGATAGACTGTTTTGTGTTGTGCCAAGCATATGTATAAACTTGCCTGAGGCAAAGCCAGAGAGTTGCATTTCTCATGGTCAGCTGAATTGCTCAAGGGTTGTGCTTGACACCTCCTTGCAGGGCTATCAATATAGACATGAAGATTATAATATTTTATTAATTTTAAAATAGCTCTTCAGAACTTAAGTGAACCTCAGAAACCAGATGATTTGTGGTGTGTAATGGTAGTGGTGTTTTGTTTTTGTTTTGTTTTGTTTTTTTCCCCTTTCCCTGCATGGGCATGTCTAAGGAGCAGGGAAGGAAGAGGCGGGAGGCAGTCTGGAAGAGAGACTGAGAAGGTGTGGGGGTCCCAGCTGGGCACCTGACATGGGGGCACAGCTTCTTTTGAGCTTTGGTGGCTGACCTCACCACAGTGGGGCTCATCTGAGCTCCTCTCCCAGCTGCTGGGCAGCACATGCTGAGCAGCAAGCTATAAGTGGGATAAATAAGAAAACTGTCCTGTGGCTCAAAAAAAAGGATGAATACCCTTTTGGGACAAGTGCAGATTTCAAACATAAATCATTACTTCTCATCAGGGGGTTAATGACAGGCAAGTGGAAAGATAGCGTAGGTAGGGAATGAAGCCTGAACAGGAGGAAAAATATAGAAGAATATGCACAAATGTATCAAAAAGATAAACGTAAACTTAACAGCCTGTCTAAACAGTCTTAAACTAAAGGCAAAAAGGTTAATGGTAACAGCTTTGTGGTTTGCTCTGTCTTGCTGCCAACAGGCCAAAAGGGTAAGAACACTAGCTATCTGAACTGTGCTGGCCTGCCTTTGGCAAATGTGAGGAAAGCTATGAGCAAAGTATTTAGAAGGCTTGTGACATTGCTTCTGGATATCATCGTGTTGGAGTTTTGCTACTTGCATTTGAAAATACCAAATTAACAAATCAGGTGTTGTGGTTGGCAGGAAGTACTTTTGGTGGGCATCTGTGTAAAAATTTTCATGCCTTCTACAATGGGAAGATCTGCCTCAGGAAAAGCTAGCAAAAAGATTCTTTTGGTAAAGATGAATACCTACACTTAAGTGTTTCTGGATTATTGATTTCAAATACTTAGAAATGTTAACTGACCTATTTAGCACTTGAAAGCATTAATTTGGTAGTTTATTTGGCTGGCTGTTGCAGGTCACTTGGCTTGATGGTTGAAGAAGGAGAATAGGAGCTAGGACTCATGTAAATAAATATTCATGTGTAGAAAGGGGAAAAAAACAGTTGCTAGCCATCTTAGTTTGGGTCGAGTCCCTGCTGGCATAGTCTCATACTTAACCTGTTACTGGAGCTCATTGCTCCTGTTTAATTCCTGTCTTGAAAGAAACTTTTCATATCACTTATTTCTAAATAACATTGTCTTCAGAAGAGGATAAACCAATTTTATTTATAAGCAAAATCAGATGAAAAACAGAACTTAGCCATCTTCTATTAGTCACTGGTTTACAAGAGATTGTGTTTAGTGTGGAAAAGAAGCTTGATGTTGGGGAAGACTTCTGGAGGCCTGCATTTCCTCCTTTGGAGATAAAAAGTTGTGAAGGGAGTCATCCTGAGAGATCGGGCACTAGATGTAAAATGTTTCAGTCCTATCATATGAAAACAAATAAGTGAGTATTTTAATTTGCCCTCCCAAAGTGCCTAATGCATTTCTGTGTTAAGTTTATATGTCTTCCTCATAAAACAGCAGTACTTTTTGTTCTTGTTATTGATAGGCTGATACTGCTCCACAGCAAACTTTTAAGATTCATGGCTATGGGCTTTCTATTTCTTCTGTGCCCTATATCACTATGAAAAAGGAGTGGGAAAGGAAGTTGAAAAGTCTTTTTCAGTGAAGTAAAAAGCAGGGCTTGCCTCAGAGATAGAAATGATTGTTCTTGCCTCAGGTGATTGTCCTCTTGGAGTTCTGATCTCACTTTCAGCAGTTTATAATATGAAACAAATCAACATGCAAAAACCCTGGATGTACAAAACAAGTGATCCACATATGAAGTTTTGAGGAATGGAAGTAGTAGTCCAGAAAAGTGTGATACTTTCTTTCCTTTCTTTCTTCTTTTCTATTTCTAAAACATTATTGAAGAAATATGTAATTTTCCCTAGAAACAACAAATTCTTCTGTTCTTTTTCTGAACTCTTTCAAGCCTTTTGTAGCTGCTTTGAACAATACAGAGAGGGCTGTTTAATGCTGACCTAAAGGAAATCCTGTCTATACATGGAACCTCCAGGGCAATACATTGTGGAGTGTTTGTTGTGTTGTTTTCTTTTGATTTTTTTTCCTCTTTTTTTTTCCCCTTTACCCTATTAGAAATCTACCTTCTCTTGGAAGATGGAATGCTTAAAACCATTTATTAGTAGTGGAAAATATCTTGTCTACATCTGTGTTATACAATAGAAATACTGGAATTAATGATTTTTCTCAAGTTAAGGTGACTCAACGTGAATATATATTTTTTACTTTTTAGTGTGCCACTTCCTTGCTATAAGGGACCTCCTGTTGCCTTTTTTCCTTTGGTCACAAGCAATTCCTCATCAACCTTATTCGTCCTTTTCGGTGAAGTGGTGTTGAGAAGTCTTTGAACTGTGTTTATTACCACCTTTGTATCCCTAACTTCTCTGTTTATTTTGACTGCAGCTCCCTCCCTGCCCTCCTCCACACCCCCTGAACAGAATACAAATACTGAGGATTGATTCTGCTCTCCTGTGCAAAATGCCTTTTTATTTTGTGATGTATATAAGGGAAGGATTTGAAATAGTGTCTGCATGTAGTATTTCAGGGTATTTACTTATTTTTCAGTTTAATTGGATGTGTTCCTTTGTTGGGTCCAGCATGATTCTGTTATTTCATGTACCTGAAACCTTTAAACGGGTCTTTTTTGGATGACAACCCATCGACTATCAACACCTGTATCTTTTTTTTTTTTTAATTTCTTTTCCCCTCCCCTCCAGGTAGCACGTTGCAGCAGTCAGAGTTGGATGTTTTCTTTAAGCTGGCTTTTGCCCAAGTGGTTTTGCTGATGGGGGAAATGCTGAGAGCTGCCCCCAATGCAAACGCTTCTCACTCTGTCCCTCTCCACTCTGCATGTCCTTAGCTGCCTGCAAGGTCCTCTGTGCTAGAGAAGTTACGTGTTTTCAAAGCTTTTGTATGCAGGGTTTTTTTTTTTACAACAGAAGCCCAAAGGTGTGGAAAAGAGGAGAGGTGTTCTCACTCTGCCAAGCAAGAGGAGAAAGTTCATCCATAGAGGGGATCATTTGTTTATTGGTTTTATGGTGTTTGGTTGTTTTGGTTTAGTGTTGTGGGGTTTTTTGGTATCTTACTGTAGTTAAATATGTCTCTTAAAGCATAATAAACTTGCTGTTTGGGTAGTTACTTGGTGACAGAAGACTGAACATTAATGAATGAAGCTTGTCACAAGAACAAGGCTGCAGTGGTGTAAATAACAGTGATCTGGGCTAGCTCAAAGTTTGCTTCTTTTAGCAGAAGCTCACTTAGTGATAGAGAAGTTCTAAGACATTTTTAAGGTAGTTAGTGATGGATAATACCTTCTAACTATAATATATAGGTTCTTATTCTTCATTATGAGAAAAATGAGTATTTAATTTTCTACTGGTTTAGTTTTTTTCTGATTTTCTAGACTTTTAACATTGCATTCACCAGTTACATACACATAAGGAAGAGCACAGTGTGTATATATACTTAAATTAATAAAAGCGCTTTAAAAATATGGTTTTGATGTTCAGAGGTGCAAGTTTGAAGTGTAAAGTAGTAATTGCTTAACATGTCACAGGTGTTTTTAATTGGAAGGAAGAGAAAGGACTGTGGGACAAAATCAGAATTGAATATGGATTTTGTTCTTGTGAAAATACTGTCTGCTTAATACAAGTCTACATGCAAGTTGTTTCTGCTTGTTTTACTGGTGGTTCTGTTTGGTAGATTTTGATTTCTGAAGCTTGGAGCTACATTTCTCATCTGAAGTAAAAATGTTATTTGCAATTTTTTACTAGTCAAAAAGCATTGCTTTCTGTTGCACAAATAAAGATGATAGAGGTACATTGGCTAGCAAAATTGGTATGCAGACTTTCATAGGGTGATTTCTGCTGTTCTTTTCAGATCAAGCATGGAATTGTTGAGGAGGAAAATCGTTATATCATTGAACTCCTGAGGAAGGGCTTTTCTGATGGGACCACTTAAAAGGTAAGTAATTTGTTTGGGTTTTTTTCTTTGACTTGGGGTTTCTTTGTCTTGCCCAATTTTTAAGACAACTGTCTGCCATGAATAAGTCTTTTAGGATTATAATACATTTTAAAGTGGTAAACTTACAAGCTAATCCCTCTCTTTTACGGTAAAACTTTTTTTAGTGAGCTCTGATTGAAAAGTATTTTGTTGGTGTTTGAACTTTTTGAATGGAATTCACTGGGAGGTCCTGGTTGTTTGTGAGGTAGCTGCTAAAGAGAGGAGAACTTGATTTATGTGTAATTTCAGAGTAAAAGAGTAGACTAAATAATACTTAACATATTGAAATACCATTTTAAAAATAAAACAGATCCAAATTGAGCTTTTGTGGCAGGGGACTGTCACAGTAAAATCGTTATTACATATTATGTTACAGTGGCTTGTAGACATTTAGCACTGCTGTCATTTTGTTTGGATCTGCTCCCTTGGTTCCCATTTCCTAAATCCTGTTTTGCTTTGATACTAGGGAATAATTCCCCAAGTGTTGTCCAGTGATTGCTTATATATATGCACTTTGGTTTGTGAGTAATTTTATTCACTTGAGTAGCCCCACTGTACTCAGTGGGCCTACATGAATGCCTAAGAACTTGAGAATGTTGACGAACATAAAGAATACAATTTGGGCATGTAATGGTTGACAAGCCGTTGTTGTTCTGTTTCTGCTCTCTCTTAGGACTCATTTGCATTGCCTCCAGTGGCAACTTTTGTGAGCATTAGTAGGGAAGGTCTAGAAGCTGGAAGCAATCTATTAAATCCCAGCATGCAAAAGTTCTCTCTTGTCCATTGTAATGACACAGATTGCAGATGCAAAGATATTTTGTTACTTTACTTCATTTTAATATAACATTGATCTGCATGCTGCAGTTTGAGCATCTCTAACAGGATAGAATATGTCAAAGTGAAATCACTAGAAAACATCTGTACTTTTTAAAGTTCAGGATTTCTCCAGACTCAGTGTTCTGAAATTAGACAGACTCCTATATTTCCTATTTAGCCACTTTAAAAAAACCCAAAAAACTAACATTGCTGTAGTGCTTCTTAGTTGTCTGAGCAATTTCATTTACAGGAAAGTTAATTGTGTTACTTGCTGGTCTCAGAATCAGTAAGATAAAGCACTTTGCAACTGGTCCTTAATTAATTAGCTATTTAAAACTTGAGAATTGTGATCAGCAGCAGATGGTCACTTATACAGCCTTAATAGATCTTAGTAGGCAGTGACTTTTGTGGCAACAAGCTTTTGAAATCTTTGACATCTTCAGAAATAGTTTAAGTAATTCAAAGGTTTATTTCAAGATTGTTACCTCTGTTTAGCAGCATCTCTTTAGTCAGAGTTGCAGAAGTTTAAGCTGTAAAAAAGGGTGTTGACCAAGTATTCAGCTTGTCAGTAAGGAGCTGAAGCTAAAGATCTGAGAAAACGTGTTTGCCAGTGTGTACATGGCTGCTAATACTGACACATTTTGCGTTCGTTTTTCCTTTTCTAACCAATGTTATAAAGCAGTTATGTCTTATGTCTTGATGAATTATTTTTCTTTTTGCGATGGGGAACAACTTTGGTTGTAAGTGCTAATTGTAGAATACCCCTGTTGGCATACTAGCTGGCATCGCATACCATTGTAAATAGCTTTTATGTGGAGTGCGGTAGAGCTGTGTCTTGATCACAAGTTTGTTTTTGTCACTGGAGTTAGATTTCTTGTTTTGAGTTCTGGATCATTGGGATAGTCTTTCTCCAAAAGAGTGCTGCTTAGGCGAATGTAAGTGTTGTTCTTGTTGATACTGTGTAACCTTCCTGAAATGAGAAATATAAGAGAGGGAATGTAGTCATGCCGAAGTTGAGCTTACATCAAAGGAGAAGTCTATAACAGCTAAAATTATGTTCTTGTTTAAGTTTATGCAGATATGAGAAACTACAAAAGATGCAACTCCTGAGAAGACAGAGATGAGAATTAAAAACTTAATAGTTGTAACTAACCTCTCAAAAGGAGGAAGAGGTGGTGGGCAGGGTTGCAGAGGCAACCTTTAATTGTGGAATTGATTACTGTAAACCAGTTAAGTCCTATTTTTAACTATAGGTTTCAGAGAACAGCAAATGAGTGTCTCACAATCTTTGGCTGATAGTATGTGCTTTTCTTTTTGGATAAAAACCCCAAAGCCGCAGGATATGAAGTTGCAAACAGAAGTGTGGTGATGTGGTTTTTTTTTTTTTTTTTTTTTCCCTCTCTCTCTCCTCTGAAGAGGGGGAAGTAGGCTACTCAAGTAAGTTTCTTCATTCTGTAAAAAACTCTGTTTTTTTTTTTTATCTGTGAAACTGATTAATATTTGGTTATATTTCATCTTTGAGGACCAACATAGTGCTTCTGTCTTGTCAGCCTAGGAAATTTGGTAAAGGGATTGGTAACTTGCAGAGTAGAGAAACATTCCTCATTCTTTCTGTAGCTTGGCATTTAATATTTTACAGCAAACTTTTAAGTTTAACATATTTGAACTCGTACTAGATAGGGTTAATAGGCTAGAACAAAAGGTCAAAGCATAAGGCATTAGGCTTAATTAAGGGAGAGCAGGAGTGGCAGGAGTATGTGACAGTTAAATGGGTTTCCCACAGACTAATGTCTGTTACAGTGCAACCATGCCTCAACTTAAGTGGGTTATTTTGTGCAAAGGGCAGCAGTGATTTGCAGTTTGACACGCCAGACATTTCTGGCCAATCCCATCTGTTTTAGAGGTTAAAAAAGCACACCTTTATGAGCTGATAGATTGATTTGTGTGCCTGTCTGGTAAAGATTAGAAGTCCAAGGCCGATGCTGTAAATGCCAGTTATAGAATATTGTACTTTCTTAGTTGTTCTTTGTTTAAACACTGTCACCTGTGTTGTAATGGGGCTAACAGCTATAAAAGTGACCATGCGACACGAAGAACATGGCAGGGTTGCTGCGGCAAGTGTTTTGAACCTGAAAGGTCTGAGAGGATCTTTTCTTCCTTCATCAGGTCTGCTTTGAATGTGAGCCTGCAGGCTTTGGTCATCTTGCAGGGCTTTGCATGGAAGGGGAATCTAGCTTAATGCGCTCCTGTGTTAAGGCTCACACTTGTTCTTTATAGCAGTTGTTAGTTTACTTGTTATCTGCCTCAGCAGGAGTAGTTTTCCCGTTCCAAGCACAATTGGCCTGGGGAGAATTTCAGTACTTCTCACTCTCCTGATGAACTGGGATGATACATGTGTATTTTTTTCCCCCCTTGTAGCCGTTACACTGTGGATAGTTTTTCTGATTGTATTGTGAGGTTGCCTGGAGCCTAAAATAAAATAGGTAGCACAATAAGTCTTGACTGTTTCTTGTCATCTTTACGACTTTGTAAAGTCAAAGTTACATTACTATTAATATAAGACTATTAATAAATCCTTGATGCAATAAAACTGTTTTTGATAATGTTCAAGGTTCATACATAGTTGAAGGTGATTATCCTATTTTAAAATCAAGTAGAGGTCAGACAGTATTGTAAGATAACTGACTGTGGCCCAAATGATGTGTGATAGCTTCAGAACCAATGTTAATTATAAATGTATTTTGTTGTAACATTAACTTCCTTTGTATGTTGTGAAGAGCAGTGAGATATAGATGACATCGTTTAAGTTTTATCTATTCTTTCTCCCCTTCAAGCAGTGACACTTGTAGCTAAATATAACTGAGAAATAAAACTGCATGAAATTAACATCTGACACCTTGCATTTAACATTCCTACATTAACTTTTAGTCACCTGTTTCAAATTTTTGTCTTTCTTTGTGTGAATGCAATTATCTTTCTCTTAGTCCTTATTTAAAATAAAAAACAACAAACCCAAAAGCGAACAAACAAAAAACCCCAACAAAACCAGCTAAACAAAAAACTACTAGAGTAATGATTTGATATCTGTACTATAAAGACTGCTCCATGTACCTGAGCTGTATTTTTGCTGTAACAGATGTGGCCTGTTTGTGAAGACATTTACTAATTTTTTTTATTTATGAGTAGGTTGTCTTCACCTTACCTAACTTTGTAAAAGCCACCTTAGTTTTTCTTACGTTCTCATGAAAGTCTCTTCGTTTCAGTTCTGTTTGAAATGTCTGGAAATATTTTCAGTGTCCTTTAAGATGAGCAAAGCAACATCATTATCTTGAAGTTTATTTAGTAACATGGAGCTGAAATGGGCATATGCAGCATCATGTTCTCTATGGAATAATATCTATTTAAATGATTTGAATCTAATACATATTTACATGAAAAAAACATCTTGCCCTTCTCTGTGGGGAGAGAAGGTGAACAAGCATAAATTTTATAGTACTCATTGCTTCTCTTGCACTAAATCATACTTAAATTGCAGAAGGTTGTTGGCTTGAGACTTGTGTAAAAAGTGCTTGGCTAGTAAAGTGAGGATGCAAGGAGATTTATCTAATTTAATGCAAGGAAAATGTTGTCAGCTGCAGTGTATTGATATGGAATTGCCTAAACCCAAAAGCAGCATTTCAGATTTTTTTATATATATATATATATGTAATGTTTCCGTGACTATAATATTCAAAATACTATTCTGAAGCAATCCATTAGTGAACTGTGCATGGATGCTATATTTTTGGCTAATTTGATTGCTATTGACCATACCTGAGCCATTATCTAATATCTTGGGAATGGGATGGACACTGTGTCTGCTTTTCTGCTGTTTCAAAGCACAGCATACTTCATCAAGTTTCTTGCAATGATCATTGTTAAAGTCTTTATAATTGCTGCTTCAGTGTAATTAGCATTTCCTGCTGTAAGTGTACCACAGACTGAGTTACAAAGAGTTTTGAGTAGCATGCTAAAGATATGCTGAGGACTAAATACAGGGTGTTTTTCTCCTCATAACTTAATGATATAGACCAGTTCTGTTGATATAAAGTAGAAGTCTAGGAAGTGATATTTATTTTTTTTAATTGAGGGGGATTGGGCTTCTCTTCGAGTCAGTATACTTCATGAAGTACAGTGACGTGGAGTTGGTACAGTGACTTCTACTGCTCTGCTTTCATCATTGGATAGATCTCAGCAAAACTGAGTTGAATATAATGACACTGCACCAAATACTCTGTAACTGTCAGTGAACCAGCTGCATTTTTTTAAAAAAAACCTCTTGTATTTTTGCCTTTCAGTTAGAATATTATAAAATATTTGCATAGGATATTTATATAGCTTGGTTTGCCATTCTGCATTAAAAGCAATTATAAAGTGTCCAATGTTTTAAACTATGAATGGCCTTAAAAAAAAGGACACACTGAATCTTTGGTGTTTCACAGCATTTGCTTTTCTCATCTAACTGGTGAAAAGGTGAGCACTTGATTGCTATCCCTGACCTTATACGAACTGGGTAGAAAGGATGCTGCACCGTGCTTGTGTGAACTTGCCCACTATGGATTTCTCCTTATTTTAGATTTCCATACTCTTTGACCTTGCAGTTGTTGACTTTGGTCTGGAACAATTTCAAAGTCATGTAAATGAATGTAATTAAGGTATTGCTTATCATCTTGGAGAGTTCACAGAGATGCTTATTGGCTAGAAAGGTTTGTTTACTTAATATGGAAGGTTAATATAAGGTTAAATTTTACTGTGTAAAATGGCTTCATAATGTTTTTATCCAGCAGCTGAAGAAAATAGTGTTTGAAAAGGCAAATAATAGTTTTATTTGACCTCCATGTGTTTCCTGTAGCATGCATTATTGGGAAAATGTATCTTCATTGCACAGTTGTATTATAGTTTTCATTTCTTCTCGTTCTACAAAAGGGGACCTCTCAAAACTATTTGTAGACTGTTGTGTAGGAAAGGAGCTACATTAAGGAAGGAAGTGCAAAAATATTTGACAGTAATTGCTGTAAGTACCCCATCCACTTCCACTTAGGTCTTTGTTCCCCCTTCCCCTTCGGCAGAATGGTATTCATGCTCTGTTCTTTGCTTTTGTCTTCTCTTAACTCTGCTGCTGAAATAAGGTGAAAAAGCAGCATAAAAAAGGCAGCTACTGATTTCTGCCTTCATTTTTTAAGCATTAGAAAAACCAGGGCCTAGTCATCCATTTTCTTGTCTGTAGCCCTCCCACACCCTTTTCATCTCCTGCTCTGCTCATGGACATTTTTCTAGCAGTGTACCTCCCAGCTGGAGAAGCAGACATCTCTGATGGGTGGGGAAGTCCAAACAAGTGTCTTCTGCCAGGCCTGTATTTGGTGGGGAAGGAGAAAGCTACATGAAACTTAGAAACATCTTTCTGGAAACATTCAGCCAACATAGCCAGCAGTCCTTGTTGCCTGTATTTTGTGGAGTATTTGGTATTGTTGCCTGTATTTTGTGGAGTATTTGGTATTGTTGCCTGTATTTTGTGGAGTATTTGGTATTGTTGCCTGTATTTTGTGGAGTATTTGGTATTGTTGCCTGTATTTTGTGGAGTATTTGGTATTGTTGCCTGTATTTTGTGGAGTATTTGGTATTGTTGCCTGTATTTTGTGGAGTATTTGGTATTGTTGCCTGTATTTTGTGGAGTATTTGGTATTGTTGCCTGTATTTGTGGATTGGTATGTGCCGATTGTGAGTATTGGTATTGTTGCCTGTATTTTGTGGAGTATTTGGTATTGTTGCCTGTATTTTGTGGAGTATTTGGTATTGTTGCCTGTATTTTGTGGAGTATTTGGTATTGTTGCCTGTATTTTGTGGAGTATTTGGTATTGTTGCCTGTATTTTGTGGAGTATTTGGTATTGTTGCCTGTATTTTGTGGAGTATTTGGTATTGTTGCCTGTATTTTGTGGAGTATTTGGTATTGTTGCCTGTATTTTGTGGAGTATTTGGTATTGTTGCCTGTATTTTGTGGAGTATTTGGTATTGTTGCCTGTATTTTGTGGAGTATTTGGTATTGTTGCCTGTATTTTGTGGAGTATTTGGTATTGTAGTTTTTTTCATGCAGCGAGTTATCCATGAACTCCTCACTGAGGTAGTGAAATTCTGCTTACTAGAATTTTATGTGCTAAATTAATTATGCAATAATGAGAATATCTTTTAAAACATTAATTAATTCAGTGAAAAGTCTTACCTGTTTCTGGCCTGTGACGATATCCTGTAACTTATACCTCAGAGCATCTTTCCTTTTCTGTTTTTGTAGGAGCCAAAGGCTTCAGGTTCTAGTTTCTGCTTCCTAAATACGCAGCTAGGACAACAGCTTGATTTTTTTTTTTTCTCTTTCTCTTGAATTTATGATAACAGTCATAACTTGAAGTTGTATAAAGGTGCTCTCAGAAGAGAGATAAGCAAAATCTCTCTTGGGCAAGATGTGAGAAGGATAAGAAGCTGAAGTTCAAAACAGAAAGGTGGGTGGTTGGGTGGAGGAACACCACAGTTAAGTGTGAAGTCTTTCACCTTTGAGTTTGGAAAGAATGGGGGTGTTGACTTCAGTAAGGCCGAAATTTTGAATTCCGAGATCATATGTTAGAGTCCTAGAACTCCCTGAATAATGGAGCTGTGTGGTTATGGGGTGGAAAGGCAAACTCAGCTGAATAATGGCCTTTATTTCAGGCCCTCTTTATGGGAAAGGAAGAATCTATGCACCTTTGGTGTTCACTTTTGTTCAGTTAACTATGGTAAGAACTATGGTTCAGTTACTATGGTAAGAGCAAATCTGCTTCAAAATGCTCAATAGTGACCGTGTTAAGAGAATGCAAAATTTCTTGAAGAAAAATTTGCTGTTTCTGGTGGAGGTCAAGATGATTTCTCAAGCATGAGTTCTGGTCCTCTCAACTTACTGGTGTTTAATGTTCTTCTACCTTAAGTTTTACATTGCTACAATAGAAAATGCAAAAGGAACGTTTAATAAATTGCGCTAATAGCATTTTGTAACCTCTTTGCACTCCCTCTCATAGGTTTTGCTGTTGAGGTAAAAAGATAAGTTTGTGCAGAGTAACACGTACTGTTTACTGTGTTTGGTTTGATCAGGTCTTTTGGATGTAGCTCTTCAACACACCTGTCTTGAGTGCTTTCTTAGAAACACTTTAAGTTAGCTTGTCATATGCCCAAGGCTATCTCAGCATGCATATGACTGAACTGGTTTTTGATCTGGAATGCGTAAAAGGTCACTTTCCCAAACTTTATCTTCTGGACCTCAAGTTTTATCATAGTCGTTTTCTACTGGGAATTCCCTTAATGGAAAAAGGGTCTGTTCAGTGTGCCCTTCAGGCTTTCCAGCCAATTTCACTTTTGCATTACCGTGTTCTGGTTTTGTTTTCAAAGTTTGTTTTAATGTGCAATAAAGGACCCGAACAGTATTTGGACATTACTTTTAGGTAATACTCAGTATTTTGGATTATAATTCTGTATGGTTCTTCTAGGTCTGATGCTTTCAGAGCCTTGTCAAAGTAAATACCAGCTGTATTTGGTCCCTCCAAAACTGAACTTAAGCATTAAAACACATCTTAAAATACCCTCTTTGTGCTGACGACCATGCTATTTCTGTGTCTCTTACCTCAAGTCTTTGTTGTTTTTTGAGGAGAATCACACATACTTCATAAGATACCAGGAGCACTGAATCAAATTTCCTCTCTTGCAGCCTTTTAATGCTATTGTAGGCCATTGCTGCTTGACTGCTTCAGTAGATTTAGAGCCTCAGATAATCAGTTTCTCTTTTGGCTAGTGGATTGTATGAATTTAACATACAAATGTGCTCATCTCCTCTTCCTGTCCTCCTTAAAGGTCACTGTACAGGAAGGAAAGTTGAGTCATGGACTATAAACACTTGTAGATTGGCTATCTGATTTAATTCTTGTTAGTTTGTTGCTTGGTGGTGTGGCAGGTGGACTTTGTCAGGTTTACCCACAGGAGTGCTACTGATCCTAGTGATCTGCTCCATCCCTTCCCTGTAGCAGGATGACATGAGTCAGAGTGTTATCTTCTCACCTGATGCCCTTCCTCACTGATCAAAGAGACTTGCATGGAAATGCATCTGTTCTGTGGGTATCATATAGCTTATTTCTGTGAAAAATTTGTGCTTTTTTTTTTTTTCAACTTGCTCATGTCTTGTGGAAGTCGGAGAACTCTGACAGGATGCCCTAGGTTGTAGAAATAGCAGTGGTTGTTTATGTAATTCACAAAAGTAATGTAAAATACTGAAATGTTCTTGAATATTTCAGTTATTGTGCTTCACTATCAAACTGTAGATAAGAAACAAACCTACTGAAAGGGCATGTGAGAAGAGAGGTACTAGAGCTGGTGATACTAGGATCATCAAATACTCCTAAGACTGGGAGGAAAGTAGTGAATGGGCTCAATTTTTTTTTTTCACTTCCTGAACACCTGTTGTGCTGTACTAGAGATGACACCTGTGATGTTGAGGTGGCTTTTTGGATGTTGTGGGTTTTGAGGTTGTGTGGTGGTTTTCTTTGGTCAGTTGTATTCTAATACATATTTCAATTCTGTATTGAAGACCTCTTATCAAACAATCTCCTACATTCCTGTTTGGAAGTTTTAGGGCAGAGGGCCATGTTATGACACAATTATAGTTATGAAATTTACAGAAATTTTACAGGGAAAGAAAGTAACGGAAGAAGTCTTGGAGAGGTTAAGTTGTGATTATTTTGTGTACTTTCATGAGTGAGAGACTTAAGCTTCCTGGGTAACCAGCTGTCACTCAGATCAATCAAATGTGAAATTTGTAAATATGTCACTTCTAAAAACAATCCTGCAAAAATGATACTTGGAGGCTTCTCATGATTTCAAGAGTACAAATGATGCAGTGCTTTTCAGCTGCAATAAATAAATATGAGATGGAGAGACAAACACAGGCTTTCAGCCTGCATTAACAGCCTTACTAATTAAGATAAGGGCAAATATCCCTATGATTTTCTCTTTTGATTTTTATCAATGGGCTATATATTTAAAAAGTGTAACAGTAAACATACTCACATTTCTAAATTCTAGCTCCTCATACATGGGCTAATGGTGTATTCCAACACTCTATTCCTGTATTTGTTATTTACAAGTGAAGCACTTGGGATATATAGAAATAAGTGGTTATTACTAAAATGAGATCACAGAGGAGAATTAAAAGGTATAGTATCTTCTGTATGCTTTTATTAACTCCCTGGTTACTGTTTGTGATATTTAGTCTTTGCAGATTGCACACATGTAATGTGTGCATAATTTTTATTTATTTATTTTTTTCCCCTCTGGAAATGTCTAAGTGGTTTGTTTAGTTTTCAGTGACCATGGTACAGCCAGGAGGGTTGTCTTTCATTGAATTTGACCAGCACTGAGTATTCTGATGCTCTGTGCTCTTTGCCAGTTGTTAGGACTACATCTGTAAGGAACTTGTCTGGACTAACGTCAGTACTTTTTTGAGGACCTTAGTTAAAGGTAGATGTCCTTTATTTAAATACTTGTTATGTTAGAGTCTTTAAATATACTATAAAGCTTTTTTATTTAAAAAAATAGAATCAGTCTTTCTGTGTCTTAGTGATAATATCCATGCCTGCTTCCTCCCAAGTGTAAGATAAACTTGGTAATTTGTTTTAATATGTTCCATGGCAATCATTTTCAGGCATTGTCTGTGGGCATATTGGTAGAGCAAACTGATTAGAAGTGATGTGAAGTTTTAAGAGTATACTGAGAAGATGCCTGGGCTGTGCTAGTCTAAAGAACTTGGTATTTTATGAATGTTAAGAAGAGAGTGAGTGGATGAGTTGGAGAATGAATGAGGTGGGTCTGTCAGTGGGTGTTCTTTTAGAGGCGTCGGGTAGCTTTGAGGGGTTTTGGTGTGCTGCTTGTTTTGTTTCTGGGGAAGCCTCCTGATGTGGTACACATAGGAATGTGATAGAGATTTACTAGTCCTTGGTACTTGGAGGACATTGTCACTGGAAATACCACTTGTTGGAGATATTGCCATAATTTGACACCTTAACTTCTGTAAGACTTGTTTGATTCTCTGTGTGGGCAAGAGGGAAAAGATCCTTTTGGGCTTGGTTGAGTATCCTTTAATTTTATAACTTGCTAAACAATTTAGAGGAAAGAGCAACCATCTTGGGTGAAAGGTGCTGTGTAACATGTGCATTAGCAGCAGGACTGTGTACAAGGCTTCTGAGGGCTTTCTTCTCTTGAGGAAGAAGAGGAGCTGATGGAAGCACCATGTGATTTATGAACTCTGTCAGTGCCCTTCTGAACATGGCACTGTTCTGAGATTACATACTGCTAGAAATCAGTGGGAAAACGTGGTACTCTGGGTCTGAGAGAAAGTTGTGTAACTGTGGTGTAGTGTAAAAGGTTAAAAAACTGGATGTTCTGTCTTGTGGTGTGTGCTGTCATCATTACACAGGACATGCAGAGTCTGTTCTGCACCACTCCCCACCCACACATGCTGCACACCTCTTTTTTGGTACTTTGTTGATATGACCATAGATTCAAAACATGTCAAGGGTATGAACTCTTAAAAGTGAAAAACAGACAAAATGTGAGGGGTGACCTAAAATATGTAGCAGTTCTGGGCAGCAAAATAAACGAACAGATCCATGCTGCACCTCCTAGCTCTGTGCTGTTGTATTCTTTTCTTTTTATAAGCCTTGCAGCATTTAATTAGATGGCTTTATGTCACCTACTGTGACACAAAGTACATAGAATAGCATGCATGCTTGTAGGAAGTTGTGGGTCTTGGCCTGTAAGTGCTGTGCCCTGCTCCTGTGTACAGGGGTAACTCTTTCTGTTTTGTTTTGGGTTTTTTTGGTGAAGTGGGGTTGTTGTTTGTTTTTTTTTGGGGAGGGGGTTGTTTGTTTTGGTTTTTTTTTTTTTGTGTGGGGGTATTTTTTTTTTTTTTTTTTTTTTTTTAGGAGGAAAGGGTATGATGCAAATCTGTGGCAGACTGACTTCCATGTCCTTGCTGCCTCCAGTAGTGGAACAGGCAGGCTCAACAGGGATATCTGGGCAGAGAGGGGGTAAAAAGTATCCAGACTTGAGTTTAAAAATTAATCTAGGAAGGACATTCTAAAAATAGATTACAGCATGTGACCACGTACCTGTGAGAAAAAGAATGTGCAAGATTTTGGACCTAAAAAGAGTCTTTTTAAAGGGATAGCTCTGTCTCTCTTTTCAACATGCCAGATTACCTATTTGTGATGCTTAAAAATTCTATTCCTATAATGAGGGAAATCTGTCTTGCCTTCACTGCCTCCAGTTCTTGGAAGTTTTGATGCTGAGTGTGAGAGAGCAACCTAAGTGCAGCACCTCCAGATTTAGGGGAAACAGCACTACTGTGTTTGCAGAAAGTGAGCTGCTCCTTAGAGTTAAAGGCTGAGTTTGTGCCCAAGCAGTTAACACTTCTTAAGTATGCTAACAAACATGTAAGTACTGCTTATTTTAATGGCTGTATTGCACTATGTGCCTTCTCCAGGGAGGATGGTCAGTTCTTTAACCATACTGTGCACTATGTGCCTTCTCCAGAGAGAATGGTCAGTCCTTTAACCATACTGTGCACTGATTCCAGAGTAAGCTCTACAGGAAACCTGGTGAAACTGCAGGATCTTCTGCAAGTTGGTGGTTTGGTTATTGTAATTTGCTGTGAAAGAAAGAAGTATATTATATACAAAGAAAAAGTTACTTCTCCCCTCCCAAGTCTGATTATGGTTGTAGTTTCATATGCTAATGATTGTTTTATAATGCATAAATTGTAACAGGAATTAGTACTCCACTGTGTTTTGGAGAATAAAACCATAAGCACATGCAAAAACAAAGTAAAAATGCAGTTGTTTACACATGTGAGATTAAAATATGGGGACTCAAGTTGGGCTGAACTTCCAGAAAGGAGGTCTGAGGGAAGAATATGCCCATTCCAGAGCCCCATAGCCTTACATCAGCATTGCTAGGTATATGTTCAGTCCAGCACTGACTAATACCTGATTGTAGTTGCATGGCTGAGTTATTAGAATAAAGAATATAAGAAAAGATGCTTTCATAAAACTAGTGAGAAGAATGATAACACCTTTCTAGCAGTGCACTACATTAAAATAGCCTGCATATCAGTGAGACAAGGCTAAGACCAGGTAAGACAACAGGCAACCTTCTCACTAGACAGTCTTTACTGAGAAACACATAGAGTAGATATCCTTATTTGCTTTTTCATCTTTTCCTCTCTTCTTGCTAGACTTATGGAATCAATGGCTGCCTGCATGACTTGTGGAATGCAAGGAATTGAAGTACTTCCCTTACTTGACCTCCTAGTGTAGAGGCAAATGTTGCCTGTGTATGTGGCCAAGGCAGTTAGGATGCAATGTTGTTATCAGTGGGGGTTATCTAACCTCTTCTAATCAAGTTTCATTTTAAGTCAGTGTAAAATAATACGAAATTTTGCTTGCACAGAAGAGTGACCTTATGTATGTAAAGGAAAGCTTGGTCATATTCACTTAATTAGATATGGAAACACAAGAGAATAGCAAGAGAGAATCTGTTTCTCTAATGACCAGGTATACAGTATAGTTCAGTTTCACTGAGTGGAGAAGTCCTATCTGTGGCCCATCAGCCACGCCTCTTTGCTGGTACAGCTGTAAACAGAGGTATTACTCTGTTGGGAGCATTTTAAGGAGGTGCAATTATTTATCTTAAAAATGTGTCTCTGCTGTCTTGCATGAGCCAGCTTACTGCAGGATCAGGAAAGAATGCTGTTCCAGGTCAAAGAGCCAGGGGGGATGTGGAAGATGCTGAAGGAAAGGTTAATGCAAAAGCACAAATGGAAGTAAAGGGAAGTGGGGGACTGGAAGTGATGATTTATTTTTTTCAATTTTATTTTGTTTTACCAGTGCCCCCCTATAGACTCACATGAGCCTATAGACTCAAGTGATCAAGAATAGCAGAGAGCTGGATGAACAGAACACAAGTTGTGTGTTAGGTGATTCTCTGAACAAGAAGAGTGTTTCCTTCCAAGAGGCTGTATAAGTGTTGGAAGCTTCATGAGTTTTCTCAAAAGTAATGAACATAATCAGGTATCAAAGTGGAGGATGTTTTGAGTCAAGCATATGAGATATTCTATTCTAATTTTGCTGAAGGAAATCTTACTAAATCAAGAAGCCTGACTCGCGTTACGTTCTTTCATTGTAAAATGTGACTTTGTACAGTTAATAAGTGACTATTTTGGCCTGGAATTGTATGAAAAGGCACACATACTACCACAGTAACCTCTGAATGCCTTGGATCATCTAAACTAATTTAAGCATAACCAACAAAAGCTTACCCCCCCAAAATAAAGAAAATTAACAGTCTTCATGAATTCAACTTTAAGTTTTTTAATAACTGGTGAAACCTTGAATTACTTAGAAGTTTATGTGCAGGACAAAAAAAGTTTTAACAAACTTAGGAAATCGGTATTTCACCTAACAAGCCATTCTGGTGTCCAAAAGTACTCTGTAGACAGAAATAGTAGATAAGCATGGAAATGTTAGTGTAATTTGGATGAGGCATCAGTCACAAGAAGCAGATCTGATTATGTAAGTTCAAGTTCATAGGACTTTCCTTATTGTTAATTCAATTAAAGTTAGACACAATAGAAATATGCTGTTTATTTTGCCACTGAGATTTTTGTGTGTAGTGGTGGTGATGGGGTTTGGGGGATTTTTTTTTTGTTTTTCTTAGAAGCAACTTTTTTTTCTAATATTGCAGTGTATCAGTTTATTTAGCAGCTTAGAAAACATTCACTGCTTAGAGAAATATTCTTAGGGAGGTATGGCAAAAGCAAGCATTGACTTTTTTTTTTTCCAAGTTCTATGTAGGAGTTAATTCTGTACTTTGTAAAATTTGTTGAGAAATGCTGATAACATCTTCATAGAAAAGTGGTTTGAAAACTGTAGCTTCTCAGCTGCTGAAAGAAAAAACAAACATTTTAAGCATTTTGCTTTTTCAACTCCTATTAAACTCATTGCAATGCTTCTCCTGAATGAAAATGAGATAAACACCCTTTTAATACTCTTGGGGTTTGTGGATTTTGTGGTGGTTGGGGTTTTTTTTTGTTGTTGGGTTGTTTTTTGTTTTTAATGTGTATGGTACGGAAGCATCACTTAACAGGAGTAGGAGTGAATTGAGGGTAGGAGGCTCCAGGATTAGATTGCACTAAACTAATAAATCTCCTAGCAGAAATGGGCACTTCCAAAGAGATGAATGGCAATAGGAGAGGTGAGTTGTGTATGTTGTGGTTTTGGTAGTGCATTGTGTGTTCAGTTCAAATGCATTGGATTGAAGAAACTTTTTCCACTTTTTTAAACGTCTTAAAGGGCCCTGGATAGTCTTAGCATCCTGGTTCTCTGCTTGATGCAGAAGGACAATTTGTAGCTGTGCAGAACCCTCCTGTAGATTGCTGTAATGTAGCTGGCTGCTGCACATGACAGTGAGCAAAGGGCACTGAGATCTGGGGGCAGTTCTGGGGGCATTTTTTCTGTAACATGGGAATTGGACTTGCGGGTTGGTATTCTTGGTTCCTGCCATCAATCTTTAATCTGTGCAGCTGTCATCTGTGCTAGGAATTTGTGTATGTAATACCTGTTCGATGTGCAGTGTTCCAGAGCTTTGTTCTGAAGACTGTAGTAGGCCTATCCCAAAGTATTTATGTCCTTACAGGAATGTAAGAGGAGAAAGGGCATAATTGTGTATTTTCAAATCAAAAAAGCCTCTTGTAAAGTATTACTAGGTTATCAACATCTCGTTGACAGCAAATACGGGTCTAGAAGCATAGAATAGCTCAAGTTGTAAGGATTGAGTCCAATTTCCTGCTCCTCACAGAACTGCTCTCTGACATTCAGACTCTCCTTGAAGTCTGACAGGCTTGGTGCCATGACCACTTCTATGGAAGCCTGTTCCAGTGACCACCTTCTCAGTGAGGGACCTTTTCCTAATGTCCAAATGGGTAGTTCATCATTACTGGGAGATTTATCAGGCCTTTTCCCAGTAACACAGGCAGACTGTTGCCATGTTAGGCATAAAATGTTCAAATGTGGGTGGTAACAGGATCCACTGGCCAGGTTTTTAGAAAATGGTCCTTGACACAGTTTTTCATTTGGTATAAAATTGTTATTCAGAAGGTTTGGACTAGGTATTAGGTATCTTTTTTGGCTAAAGAGCCTGTATTTTGAGGGGGGAGAAGTCTTTTTGCAATGTCATTGGACTAATGAGCTGTTGATGACCCACAGTACTGTCCCTGCTGTAAATGCCAAATAGTTGGCTTGAGTAATACATTACTTGTTTCAAATATTTTTCCTGCTTTGAAAAGTATATTTTGTCACCTGTATTCTTCAGCTTTTGAGTAAAATAATACAAATATTGTTGGACTTGCAGCAGACTTTGGGTTTTCCAGCTATTTTTGAGTCTACATGTAGTTACCAGGTTGTAGGTTGTATGTAAATACTAATTCAGGGTATGTTGCTTCAATTATTGTATTACAGCACTGTAAAGAAGTTTTTTAACAATCTGTATGGGCACTTGACCCATATTGGGTTAGCAAGGAATTTCAAAAACTAGTCATACTCTAATGTAGTTATAATAAAACTATTTTTTCTGGCATATGGACATTTAAAGAACATTAAGACTCATCAGTGTTTAAATGCAAAGGAAAATATTGATTACAATTTGGAAACCTGCTATGAGTTATGGATACAACTCTGTATTTTCATCTGCTACTCTTTCAAAATTAATCTGTTCCTTTATGTCTGTTGTATAAAAGGCTGTGTTGGTCAAGCTGTGTGGATAAGTAAAATGAGCTCCTGGTTGTTTCCCATTTTGGTTATAGCTTTGAAAAATATATTAATTGCAAGGGCTTGTAAAGTTTTCTCTTCTTTACATGAACTCATTATGTAAAATCTTTTTCATCTTCTCTAAGTAATATTTTGAAAATAATTGGAAGAATGTGTGGAAGGAGATACCTTTCAACATGAGCAATGGTTCCAGAATCTGACCTTCTTGGCACTGGCTGTGGTGGTAACTCTGAAATTGAAAATGCAAATACTGTTTTTCTGGTTTTCATTAGTAAGGTGCATTCTCCAAATTACTGCTGTTCCTAAGCAATCATCTCTGACACAAAAAATAAATAACAAAGATGTCTCTTTTTTCTCTCTCTCTTTTTTTTTAATTTATCAGATGATTGTTTAAGAATTTTTAAATATTTATTTTGCTCTTTGCCTCACCAACAGTGATAGCTCTGACTACTTTGTTACTGGATTTCATGTCTCTTGCCTATCCACTCACACATACGTGGGGTGTTCCTTAGTGGCTCTCTGAAGTGCTGATCCATCTTTCTGCTGTTTTCTCTGGATTCTTCCTCAGTGCTGTTACCTACTTAAAAAAAAATAATTAAAAATCAGCCTGAAGTCATTTTTATTTTGTATAATAAGTCTAACAGAACTACATTTTATGGGTAAAAAACATCACTCCCAAAGAAAAGGATTCCTTTCTTTTGGTTTTGTTTTTTTGTTGTTGTTTTGTCGGTCGGTTGGTTGTTTTTGTAAATTCTGGTTTTATCCAGCATTCTCGTGCATGGTGTTATAAAGCATTCATTGACTTCTCTGGATAAACGAGAGTTACCCAGTCTTGTACTTCCATCAGAAATATTTTTTTTTCCAGGTCATCTTTCCTTTTCAGGTAGACAGTGTAGATGGCTTGCCTTCAGAGTTTGTAGCAATAGAAGTAGCAGCCAACCGCAGTAAAGCACTAAAGGCAGGTGATACTAGTTTACTAGTGACTGGGAAGTTTCATCTGTCCTTTTAAAGAAAGTTGGACTCAGTGATCTTGGATGTCTCTTCCAACTGAGGCAATTCTATGATTCTAAAGTTGGACAGATGATCTGTGATTCTAAGTTTGGACTTTTGAGATCTCTTCTAGCATGGTATTCTATGATTCTTTCCCAAGCATTTTGTAATTGCTGTGTTTTTGAGGCATGTACAGGCAGCAGTCTCCCCACATTCTGTATAAGGACACATGAGAGGGTTCCGTGGCATAGAGGCAGTCTCTGACTTTGTGACCTCTGTGTGAGGCTACAGGCTAGACTGTTCTTTAGGCTGCACTTGATCTGTACTGAGAAGTAGGCAGCTGTCTGTGCTGAGAGGGCATGGGTGGCAAGAACATGCTTGGGCAGTTATTCAGCAGCTGTATTGGCTTCCTTTTGGCTTCTAGGTACAATTCAAGGTTTTGTCCTTGTCTGCTTTTAAGTCTAACATGACTTGAGCTCTGGTGGAGAGGCTGTCTGCGTTTTTGATCCAGCATAGCAATTAATGTCAACCAGGATACTTGACCTAGATTGTCCTAGTTTTTAATGTCAAGTAGCCACTGGCAGGAAGTTCTTCAAGAGGGACTTTTGACTATGGAATGTGCTCCCAACCTGGTCTGGTGGAGTCAGCTTGCTGTGTGGGCTCAGTGCCAGGCCTATCTTATTTCTTTGCCTATGGAGATGAAGAATTGTTCAGTGCTTCTCCTGTTCTCCTTTGCCCCTGAAGAAAGGCAGGTTAACGTGGGTTTAAAATCACTACACTAAGATTTTCCACTTCAGCTATGTGGGAAGACAAGTAAAATATATTTAAAAAAAAAAAAAAGCACACATGCTGCCTTTATACATGAAAGGGCTTTCTTTCCTGAGAGAACTTAATTGAATGTTTTGCATGAAATGAAAGTAAAAGATACGTCCTCACATAGGCTAGTTTGAAAGTACGGCAAGTTAAATTTAGGTAAGTGTTGTTTTCTTTCAGCTTTGTGGAAGACACTGCAGTTCATTGCCAGACACAGAAAGCTTTCTTCCTTCTGGGAAAGGAGATTTCTCAAACCATTAAAACCATTGCCAAGTTCTTTAAACCTCCCCAAGCCTCACAGCTGAATTGACTGTAATAAGGCCAGCTTTACTTCACAAGAAGGCATTTGATGCCTTTTTTTTTTTTTTTTTTTCCTAGCCATGCCAGTTCTGATGAGGTTGGTTAGTCCAGTGAAGAAGCATTTAGGAGTACAAGTAATTTTGAGAAGGAAGGGTTTAGTCAGGAGTGCTGCATGACAACGGCACACCAAAGTTGAAGTGAACTGTTGAAATACAAATACAGTCCTAACTTTGGCCTGGAAGAACTCTGCTCTCTTATTGTGAGATATCTGAATGTTTATTGGCAAATGCCCAAGAGCCAACCAAGATAACTGTGGTTATAGAAGGATACAAGGGAGGAAGACGGGAGGTAAATCTGATCTAAAGCCCTAAACGTTAGTTCAGGCAGCTGGGTACACTGTTCCTCTTTTTGCTCCAGTGAGAGACTGTGTAGTCCTACAGGCCAGGGAGAGTTAGGCTTGCGTGTCTGCTTT
Source organism: Indicator indicator (assembly GCF_027791375.1). Classification (NCBI taxonomy): domain Eukaryota; kingdom Metazoa; phylum Chordata; class Aves; order Piciformes; family Indicatoridae; genus Indicator; species Indicator indicator. The sequence goes on along the minus strand of NC_072010.1, from coordinate 105,413,990 downwards.
GGACAGAATAGAAAAAATCACTTTCTTGAACATGTTTTTAGCCTTTTCCAGTCAGTCTGGTTTCTGGAGAGCTTCAAGAACACAGGATAAGAAAGGAGAACTGAAGAGATTAGAGATAAGGACAAAAGTTACCTGCTTCTGGAAAAGGTTAGGAAATAAACCGGAAGTAGAATTGGAAAACTTGAGAGTATCCATAATTTTAGTTCTTGACTTCAAGAAAAATTAGAAGTCTAAGAATGATAAACCTTATGAAGTGGTTAGATTCAAAGTCAGTTGAAGATTCACTGATTTCAGCAGATTTTGGATATTTTTTTAATGTAGAAGGAAAGAAAAAAAAAAAACCCTTCAAGTATAAAACTTAAACTGGAAGAAAATATTAGGTTACACCTGTGGGGAAAGATCAATAGAATGGTTTGCATTGGAAGGGGCTTTGAAGATCATGTAGTTCTAACCTCTCTGGCATTGTCAGGGACACCTTCCACTAGATCAGGTTGCTGAAAGCTTCATCCAACCTTGCCTTGAACACCTCCAGGGAGGGGACATTCATGACCTTCCTGGGCAACCTGTTCCAGTGTCTCTCCACCCTTATTGTAAAGAATTTCCTTCTAATACCCAGTCTAAATCTATCTTCCTCAAGCTTCAATCCATTCCCTCTTGTTCTATCACAGTCCCAACTCCTGTAGCTTGTCCCCATAGAACACCTCTCCTGATCATCTTCATGGCCCTCTTAGACTGGCTCCAGCAGTTCAGATTCCTTCCTGAAAGGAAGGCACCAAAACTGGATGCAGTATTTGAGATGGGGTCTCATAAGAGCAGAGTAGGAGAGAATCACCTCACTAGGGCATCTTGCTGGTCACACTTCTTTTGATACAGCCCAGGATACAGTTGGCCGGCTGGGCTGCAAGCTGACTGATGTTGAGTTTTTCATCCACTGACACCCCCAAGTCCTTCTCTTTGAGACTGCTGTTCAGCCACTCCTTGCCCAGCTTATATTTGTGCTTGGTATTTCTGTCACCCAGGTGTAGGACCTTGCACGTGTCCTTCTTGAGTTTCATGGCCAAAGATCTTTGGTTGTGACTTTGGTAGGTCTGTTTTGAAGACTGGTAACAGAGAAGCAGTTTCTGTTCTAGAGAAGAGTTACTACCTGAATTGAGGCAATTCTTGTGACATCTGAGGGGAGAAGTAATGTAAGAATAAGTGCAAGTTGCCAAATGTGTTGAAATAAGCATGTCATGTAACTAAAAGCAGTTATGTGAAGGACTGGTGTTAACCCACTAGGAGGTATCCACTGTGGTGAATAGGAAACTATGAACTTACAAGATTGCTGTTTGGTTAGTTATTCTGAAATGGAAAGGATTAAGCTAGTGCTGAGTGTGCAGAATTTCTTGCCTGTGCTATTGATATTTACCTCTTGAGTGGAAGGTGGTAGGAAGATCCTATATGTATTCAGCAAAGATAAACAGGAACCCTGTAGAACTTCTAACAGGTAGGAGACAGAAATAGGCGCTTTTAGAACATGATTCATTTGACCTTGTTCAGATGTGCTATAGGATGAGTTCAGCAGATGAGCCTAGTTTTTTCCCATGGGCTGTGAAGGGAGACTGACATGACCTGTTCAGATACAGACACCTACACTGTAAACAACTTTATTTGGTCAAGTGAATTTTGGCTTGGCATCCACATCTAAGAATGGAAAGACAAGGGTGCACTGTTATTATGGTTTGTGGTTAAGTGTCAGATGACCTCTGTACTAGTCAAGTGAAGACTTGACACCTTTTCAAAATGGAAGTTGGCATTCCAGGGCCTCCAGAGATCGGCCCAGGCAAGGCTAACAATTCATTTTGTCATGTTGAGAGGGCATCACCTCTGTGCCACCTCTTCACCAGCAGCAGATGAAAAACTGTTGTGTGTCCTTGCTGATCTTATGTCAGTGTCTGAGGACACCAGTGCTGGATTCAGCTACAAGACTGGGTCCTGCAGCATCACTGGCAAGAAGTGGAGCATGTGTATGGTTCACCTAGCTCTGGAGCAGGAAGCACCTTCAAAGAGCTGGAAGTAGTAGCCTGTTGAGTCGCTTCTGTCTAGCAGTGATTGATTTGCAGGTGAGCATGCGTAGATGTGACAAGTGGTCAGATGGTGAGTTCCACAGGGACACTTACTGGACAGCAGAATATACATTCCAGTGACGGGGTTGGTGGTTACCTGTAAATCACCTAGCATGTGTTTGGTGGGCCATGAGAAGTAAATGACTTACTGATGCTAGTTACTGGTCGAAATTGGAGTCTTGTGCTGTATTGTTAAATAGGTCACATAAAATGCAGAATCCATGTTTTGTTTTTACTAAAAGTAATTATAATCTTTTGTTTGGACTATAAAATGCAGGTGTTATCATTTCTTGTTTCTATCACATTTGTACAAATCTGCTTTTATTACTTCAGAGCTTTGAGATTTTTGTTTTTACTGTAGAGTTCCTAATATAAGTAAACAAATGTATCTTTCATTTTATTCGTGAACTCCATTTAATTTTTTTCCTGTGGTTTATTTGAAATGCCAGCATGTTGTATGGTGGATGCAGAATTATTCGTCTGGGTGTGCAGTGTAATCTCTAGACTGGATTTTTTTATTGTTTTTTAAATCAATTTTAAAATAATTTTTTTGAGAGACAAATTAAATATCATTGTGAAATGTGTTAAAATTAATTTTCAGGAAACTTTTGGTAGCGAAGTTAAGGAATGGTTTTGATTTGAACTTATATTAATGTTCAAGGTACTTGGACTAATGCTTTTATTGTTATGATTATTATAGATTATTAAAGTAGTTTTTAAAAGGTAGCCTTGTTAAGAGGGTCTTCATTTTTCTTGGAAAAAAGAAAGCATAAACAGATCATTCACATTATTACACCTATTTTCTCAAAGTGCTCATTGTCTCTGTGCAGGCTCATTTTATAATGTATGCATCTGCTAATGAAAATAATTATTAAGTTCTTTCACAATGAAACTGATTGGAGGAGGGTGGGGGTGGAGAAAACTCCAGTAATGCTAGCAGCTGGATTCATACCCAGTAAAGCTAGCTAATTAACTAGTAAGGCTGATTCTTCACCTACTGTGTTTTAAAACCTACTGTTTTATATGTTGAAGTGGTGTTTCTCTTTTTCTAAGAGGCATTCCATGTTTAGAAACAACACTTTTCCACCCCCTTTACTCTTTTTATTTTCTTTTTTCTCCTTTCATGCCGTCACCTTTCTCTACCCCCATATCTTCCATCACATAAACATTCTGACCTTCAGCGATTGAGGAATTGCTCATGTACTGCGACAGAGCGACACAGGCATTGAGTTTGGAAGTGTTTGAAAATAGGCTGCTGACAGGGTTGGAGAGATCTGAGAGCAAGTGGTGCTGTCCAAGAAGTGTACAGGGCGATGAACCGTGCTATAGACCAAACCCTAGTGAAGTCTTACAGTCCTGGAAAAGAGAAGGATGTAATCTGAAGCTGAGTAGCAAAACCAAACTGAGGTGGATTAAGATAGAACTATTTCAGTGTTCGCTGATTAAAATGCAGGAAGTAATGCAACAATTGTTACAACATGACTGACTTAAAGTATTGTGATTAAAACTGTAAATTTTTAGTTCTTAATCTCCCTGCGTTTCATCTTGCTATTACTTATTTTCTTTGTTTGGGATCCTGTACTTTCCTGTACTTTCTTCATGTTTTTTTTTTTTTTAACTCCCCACCAGCCTTTGCTTAAGTCTGTTCCCCACTCCCCACCCCCTTTTTTTTATGGTCTCCATTTGTACTACTTGGCTCAACAGTATCCCTAAGCATTGTTTACTTTCCTGTATATCCTCTGCATTTCTTTCAAGGCGTATTCAAACAAGTTTACTGTGGAGTCAAGTCCTGAGTATGACAGAAGCAGCATCAAATATTTTGAGAGCTTAGGACAAAATTTTGACAGTGCCCAAGCTCAGTATAGCCCCAGCGGTCTGTATTCAGGTCATCTTGCAGGCACAGATTAAAGTTGAAATAGTCTCACAGCCTTGCGCTGCGTAATGATTCCTCTTGTGTAACCAAGGGGAGGAAAATGAGGTGGAGAAAAACGTCAGACCTGGTTGGATATGTGGGTTTCAGCTGGTGGCAGCTTTGGTTCCAGGGAGCCTCTTTTTTCCTAATGCCTCTATCATATCTGAGGCTTGGGGTGGCCTGAGTCCATAAAATACGTGACTTTTGGGAAGGATGGTCCAATCCGTGCATGAGTGCTGCATGTTTGGTATGACATCAGTTTTTCCTTCTTGAGATTACTCACTGTAGTGTTTTAATAAAATGAATATACTTTATTAAAAAAGGCAAATGCTGTACAATATTAAAGACCTAAAAGATGCACTAAAATGATGACATGTAGTGTTAAGACCTACCTTGCATGCACAAAACCCGAAGTGGTTGTTTTTGAAGCAGCTGCTCACATCATTAACTTGGAAACTTAAGTTTAAACTTTCTACTTCAGTCAACACCTGCAGTAGTTCATTGTACTACCCTTACTGTTAATACTTCTGCAGGAGCTATTTACTTGAATTTTCAATCATTTACTTTATGTAACTTTGAAAACCTCCAAGTCATCTAGGAGTATCTTCTTCCTTGATAAGAAATCAGCTTGGATCATTTAGCCTCTTCGTTACAAATGTCTGAGGTCATGTATCACTTTTTTTTATCTCTTGTTGACATCTCCATCCTGTTTTAAAAACAAAAATGATAACCAACAATGTTTTCTTATTTGGGTGCAACAACTGTATCTTTCAGGCTTTTTAAAGTATTACTTATTTGAAATAAACTTCTCATCTTTTCCCACAGTAAGTTTTTTCTCAGAAACTTATATGAAAAAAAAATAGTAACTTGATGATGAAAAGCTAAGTTGGGCATGGCAAAATCCATGTTTTATTGGAGAATTTGTAACTATGCGTACCAGTTGCAAAACTTATGTGAGACATAACTCGATAGAAAACTCTAACTGCAGTTTGATTTCTGCTTCTCTCTGCCCTTTACAAAAGAAGGCAACCCAGATGCTTAGCTGGGCTGGTGGTGCTCTGGAAGGGTGGAATAGTGGAAGGCAGATCTCACTTCTTGCCTGCCAGCCTCAGCAGGAAGCAACTTCATTGTTGGGTGTAGCTCCCCTCTCCAAGGAGCAAGTCTTTCTTTTCTCAGTGGAACAGCAGTGTTCAGCTGCTTTCATTCTCTGGCTCCGTCACAGACATCACACAGGAGTGTTTTGGAGAAAGAGCTATCCCTACTGGAAAAAAATAAAACAACTTTGGCATCTTTCTCCGTATCAAATTGTCATGTATACATGAGTATATGCACTGCCAAGAACTTTTCTCAAATGAGTCATAATTAAGGTGTGCAGTAGAAGACTGCCTATTCAATTGTGGTGGTGCTGGTGTTTTGTTGGTGGTGGGGTTTTTTCACATCTACAGAACTAAAGTTATGGTATGCTATATGTGACTGAAGGCAAAATATCTTTTATGGGGACATTATTGGGTTCAACAGGGTTGTAAGGCTTACTTGTTAGAACTTGCATTTTAAAAAGAGTATGGGAATATTTTGTCTTGTGAACCTATTTTGGCAACAAATGGAGAGGTGAGAGCAGGGACAGAGAAGAAGGTAGAATATAAATGCCGTGTGCAACTGATAGAGGAAAAAGATCTTACCCACTTCTACCGTGTAGCAATAGACCCAGAAACCAGAGTTCACATCTGTGTCCAGCTTTTTACTGTTCTTTTAGTGAACCCATACAGACTACTAAGAGTAGTTAACGTTTCAGTTTCTGAAGAAGGAGCTCAACTGTGCAAGCACTGAAGAAAACTAATCAGAGGTTTGGTCCTTTCTTGCCACTTTTCTTGTGGTTGTTGGTAGTGTGCACATAATGCATGTAACACATAACTAGTGTTTCTGTGTTGGTGAATGAAACTGTTACATTGGTATGCTATGTTAGTGGTTGTAAAAAAATATGACTTTAGAAGTTGCTTACATTTAAAGTGCTTTATTAAAATTATTTCCTGTTTGGAACAACTGAAGGCAAGAAGTTGTTGTTTTGATGGGTGGATTACATAATTTTCTGTGTGTTCTTTACCATTATGAAAGACCAGTAAATCCTGTTTTCATATGGATTGGTGAATTTTTATGAGTAATTGGTCAAGTGAATTTAAATACACCTTTTGGTTGTTGGTTTGTTTTTGTTAGTCTGGTGTTTTGATGTTTGGTTTTTCTTTTTTTCCACATCACTGATACTCAGGTTTGCAGGATAAATATGCTCTTTCAGGACATGATATAGTTCATTCTCAGAAAAACATTGGGAAGGAGATTCTTTTGGTTTTTTGAAAAACAGAATACAATCCAGAAGCGTATGTGCTTTTGGAATAATCAGTGAGCCTGCACCATTGTTGCACTGATGCTTTTTTTTTTTCTCCCTCATTTGCATTCTTTGATTTCATTGTCTGCCTAAAGAACGGGGAGATCTTCATATTTCATATTTCTGATGGTGGTTGTCTGTGGTTTTGTTGGTTTTGGTGTTTGTTGGGTTTTTTTTTGTTTGTTTGTTGTTTTTTTTTTTTTTTCAATCTTGGTTATTAATCTGCTGTTGAATTTCTGGGCTCAATTTTTCAAGTTTTGTATTTGTCATATCTTTCATCTGTCATCCCACTTCCTCACATCCAACTAGTTTTGAAGCCAGTAGTTTGATTCATGTAATTAGATCTCTCCTTCTCAGGTTCAGTCACTGTTTTTTGTGTACTTACTGATCCCTATTCTTGTCATTAGGTTCAGTAAAATAGAGAAGATAATTCCATAGGCAAAATTTTGTTTTCTGTGTTTTGAAACAACCTGCTGATAAATGGAAGCACTGTGGCTAGAATCTGATATGATTGTTAGAAATTCTATCTCTTGCATTTCAGAAAAAAAATTTTAATAAAGTGAAAGATATCTCAGTGCAGTTCCTCACATCTGATGACAAAGAAACATCTGCTTGAAGAGCTTGAGAGTGACCTAGTTTAAATAGTCTGAACTGTGCTAACACCAGTTCTACAGTGTCAGTTGTGGGGTTTTTTTTCTCTCATTTTGAAAGAATCAAAGATAAATGTCTTGCACATTAAGGAGATGAGCTATAATAAAACACATATGGATAATATGGCAGCAGTCCAAAAGTATTAGTATGCATGCCCTGATTGAGTTGTGAGGGCAGCCAGCAGTCCCACTCAACTTACAGTTCAGTGTTACTCAGTGAGCATGGAGAACCTTCTTCAGTGCACTGTACTCTTGAAAGCAAAAAACTAGGATGGACCATGTATGTATGGTAGTAGAAATGTATGGGTAATATACAGTCATGCTGATACAGGAATCATAGATTGGTCTGGGTTGGAAGGGACCTCCAAAGGTCATCTCTGCAGTAAGCAGGGGAATTCTCAACGGCGTCAGGTCATGCTATCGGGCATGGAGCAAAATTCACATATATGAAGAGGTATATGAGATGACCACCATCATTACTGCATGATTTCTGCAAAGATTTTTTTTTTTATAAGAATGGAGGGTGCGGGTTCTTAGGAAACAGAGTGTTGGGAAATTATATGTGAGAGTAATTACTCTAGCCCCTGTCTGCTTCCTTCCCTTATCTATTTAGCCATTGGGGAGGACACCCAGGAGTGGGCAGTTCGCCAGATAAATTGTTACAGTGAATTGGATCTGGTCAGCAAGCTGCAGCTTGGGCATTCTGATTTGGATTGGCCCCCTCTCCCCCCCAAAAAAAAACCTCTGACCCAGCTTGCCTTCACATATGTACATTAAATATTGACAGCTGCTATGTTTAAAGACCAGGTTCTGTTTCTGTTCCTAAATTAGAAAGCTTTTGAAAAATCTTAGTAGTTTCTTTTCCATTACTATTTATTCCCTTTGCTTAGGGAGGGGGTAATTTTTGCTGCTTCTCTGCATTATTACATGCTTCTTGCAATTGTCAGGCTTTTACTTGATTATCCTTTGAAGACTCTTTCACAAAGAAAAAAACCTTGATATCAGATGGTAGTGAACATGAATATTCCAGAGCCAAATTGCCCCTGCTGTGGAAAACCTCATAGATAGGAAGAAAATTAAGAGTAGGAAGTTTTCCATGGGGCACCTCCCTCAGCCCTTTCTTCTTTGTTCTTTATAATCTGATGGTGAATGCAACAGATCAGAGAAGAAGGCTACTGAGCATGGCAGATCCTTCCGGTGATGTTGAGATCCATGATGTAGACCCCTCTGTGTAGGTGTACTGCGTGTACAGTCATTAGATTTGTTGTTCTCTCAGGCTTTGGGAGAGTAGTGTTAATTTGGCTGTTGAGGGCAAATAAATTACATCAGTTTATTTTTTCAGTGGTCAATACTTCATTCATTGGTGATGCTTTGTTTGATGCCTGTTAATATTAACTCTCAGAGCATTGCAAGGAGGAAAGGTTTAGGGGTTTGTGTTGGTTGTTTCACTAATATGGCTGACCCATTAACCACTGAAAATTGAAACAGCCTGTAGGATGACATCTACCTGTTGCATATGTAACTATTTTATAAAGTCTGGAAGTTACATTTAGAGTAGTAAACAAAACATTGTATCTTTTTGAAATTATTACTTGCTTTTTTTTCCCCAGTATTGCGTGTTGTGCCTATCCGTGATTGCTCAATAGTAGTTCATTTACACAGTAGGAAAGGTGGCATAACAGGATAATGTTTTTCATCATCATGGATGTTATGTATGTTTCTAATGGCTCAAACCAGTTTTGCGATGTTAAATGAAAGTCTGGAAAGCTGAAAAATAAAGTTGCTTTCTGGTTTTGTTTGAAGAAACCAATTGTTCTCAGTGTTTTAATTCAGGAAAATCTGCTTTTATGTAGATTCATACCTCTTAATGTGTTTTATATCTGTAGTGCACTGTTAGTCATCTATAAGTTAAAATAACTGAGAAGTGATAAAGGTCTTGTAAATGTTTTGAAATCTTTGAGTGCATGAAATTCGTGAGTCTCATATTTCTGATTCATTAAATCAATCAGCCTGGAGGCAGTGGCAGGGACAGTTGTACTACTGGCCAGAATAGTAAAAGTGGGACAAACTTAGATGGACAGACTGGTTTACACTTTGAGAGTTACATTTTGTGATGTGCAGTAAATACAGACATAATATGTCTTCTGGAAAAGAAGAGCAATTTTAGTGTGCTTCATGTTTTTCTAAGCTAGTAGTTGGTCAAGACCTGTTGTAGTTAAAATTAAGAGTATGGAGCTGTTGCGTATTCATTTTATTGTGACGATGTTTGGTTTGAGGGTTTCTGTTTACTGTCGGACAAATGAGAGGCTTTCTGTCTAAAAGGGTCTATCTAGTGTTTCTCAAAAAGGGAAAAGAATAGTTTTGAGTAATTGCATAAGAGTTTTCTGGTTCTGATGATTTGGTCTATACTTAAGCTTACGGCGCTCGCTTTGACTCAGAACAGGATAAATCTCACTTGTTCCTACTAAAATTTGTTGACTTCGATATTAAATACCGCTTTTAAACCTCTTGACTGTTTCCTACCATATAATTTAAAACTTACAAAGGTATTAGAGATTCACAAACATTTGAACTTCTAAGGTTGGAGGGGGGGGAAGATAGTTTAATCTGTTGCAAATGTAGATGTATTCAGTAAAATGGGAATCCCTGTCTTCAGAATAAGGGAAAGCATCTGTAATCTTAAATTAATGTTGTAAAGTAAAACAGTAAGATAATATGTGTGACAGAAGGATTTCTGACACTTGCTAGCTGGAGAGAAGGGTTTTGAGTTGCTTTATGACCTAGAAACTAATGTCACTGAAAATAAAAAACCCTATGTTTGGGAGTTGGCAATAGAGTACCCCAATACACTTGATAACCAAGAATCACAGCTGACTGCTGTTGGCTTCAGCAATTTTGTTGGACAAAAGGAAACAGTATTATAGGTTGATCCTTGCTGGAACTGTACAAATGTAATTAATTATTCCGTTGGGCATATCTGGTTGTCAGCTTCTTACTCTTATCTCAAAATGGCCCAAGGTACCATGACAAAGTTTACATGTCTAATGTAGACGTAAACACATAGCAAAGTGCCACATATACAGAAGATGATTGTCTGACAGACACTTGAAGTATTTCACTTCTCATAACTAGCTATGTTTTTTGTAATCAGAATGCTGCTTCTTGATGTGTAATGACATGAGATTTCCAAAGACAGTTAGAAGAGTATTTAAACAAGAGTATTTAAAGGTGAATATTGGCAATGGAGTGTTTTGGTGATGATACAGAGACAGGCTAAAAAAAACCCCAACCAAAACAAAAAACCCAAACAAAAACCCAAACTTTTTTACCACCCAAGCTTGTAAGATTTCATTAGCAATCAGGTGCTAGCTAAATATTAATTATTATAGCATAATCAAAAGTGTAAACTGAAGTGCTTACTTCCCCTCCCCCTCAATCCTACATCCTTAGTTATAAGGAGGAAATAGTGATACAGTTGGGGTGGTGAAAGAAGAGAACTAGGGAATAGGGAGTCGTCTTTAACTTCATAAAACATAATGTAAACCAACTTGTAGATTTGGATTTTTTCAGTCTCATTTTGTGGGTTTTTTGTTTCTTTGATTTTGGTGGGGTTTTTTTGTTGTTTTTTTTTTATATGGCAAATTATTGTTAAATGTAAGTAGCTCCCCAGCCCACCCTCCTTTCAAGTGCAAATGCGGAAAAGACTGTCTAGTAAAACAAGGAAGGAGCTCAAGGATTCTATACTGGATGTCTTCAAAGGCTAAGAGTGGGAGGCTATCTTAGTCTTTGAGATTGCAGGGGGTGAAACTGATTTTTTTCATAATGTTTATACCTTCTAGATATGGGTGGCTGAAGAGATTGAAGGCTAAATTAAGGCTTACAGTAATAAAGGTAGCTAAGTAGAATTATTAACAGCCAACTGCTTTAAGGCACCTTTAAAGGATGTTTTTCACCATGTAAAAGTGTTTCCAGACACCACTTTACTCTGAAATGCACTTAAAAAAAAAAAAAAAAGGCAACCTCTGCAAATGGCCAAAAAGCTGTGTTTGTGGCTGTTAAAAATGACCTTGAACAGAAGAACTCAAAGATTGTCGGTGGCTTTGTACTGGCATAAAATAAACTGGTGCTATGAGGAAAACCTGCATTAAGGTTCAGGACCCTGATTCAGCAACACACAATCTTTAACATGGATGAAGTCCTAATTCTGCAGATGTTCATTGTAGAGGAATTCCTGAAGGAACGAGGCCATCCGATTATGGCAGTGATCAATCCATACTACGAGGCCTGTGAAGTCTAGCAGCCTGAACAAGACTGAGCAGTAAACAACCTTGACCTTGGCTTGTCCTTGAGCACAAATAAGAGGAACTTAGATGTCTGATGTAAGAGGCAGAATGTGGAACTGATATTTAGCAGTAGGAACCTGTTAACCGCAAGCTTGAAGCTATGTAAATAGCTGTGACCTTTAAGAATGTATGAAAACGATCTGTGGAATAATTAAAGTTTAAGCTGTGCTGTAACCATATTGGTATTGTCATAGTCTCCATTGCGCTCCTCCCGGCAGCAGTTCATACAATGCCTGATCAGGACAGAAATACTAAAATAAACATGTGTATGAAATAGGAAGCACTGATAATGTCTTTAGAGAAGTACCTGAGATGTCTGAAGCAAGAAACTAATCCCCCCAAATGAGTAGTACTATCAGTACAAGTAGTCAGTTTTACTTTCTTGAGATCCACCTTGCAGGGAGGTGTCCTCACGCTTGGAAGTTAGTGTTTTTGTCAGAAGCAGAAGATTGTTGCTGTGATTATTTGAGAGTTGTTTGGATACCTAAATGAAATATCTAGTTTTGCTAACAAGGTGCTGAAGCCTGGTTATCAATTGAGATTTAAGTAGAATGAAGTTACTTATTTTGTAACTTTCTAAGCACTAATAGTCTAGTAAGACTTTTTTGGTTTTCTTTACCCCTGTGGACATGGAAAGAATCATTGTATTTGATCACTTTAATCTACATCATTCAGTATTTCTTCCTCTTGTTACTCTTAAGCAGTACTTATAATATTAATTTCTTGCATATTATATTGCACACTAGTATAAGAACGCTAAACTATTATAAGTATACTTAAAGCTAACATGCTAATAAGGCTTCTGTCTTTACTTTTTTACGTCTGATTTCTGTTACTTTAATATGGGTAGAATTGATACAGACAATTAAGTAGATATACCTAAGACTTCATAAGTCTTCATTCTTCAGCTGTTTTTCTATGTTAAGATTTCTGTGCTAATATTCTATTATTGAAGTTCATCGTTGGTACCTGGTTGATACATTTCATGAAACCATACTTGGTTTTACTATATTAGCACTATAAAGAACAGCTTACCAATGTTTCCATTTAGTCAAATTATATCAAATAAAAAGCTTAAAATCATCATTGCTTTACCTTATAACTATCTCATAAACAATGTAACTGAAAGTATAATAATGAAATTGTGATTTCTGACTCTCTATAAAATTCTCACATGTGGTGTTACTTGAAGGGCTGGTTTTGAAGGTGCTGTGGAGTTTGGTCAGTAATGTTGGGTGACAGGGTCTCAGGACAATTTATACTGTTCTTTATTAGTACCAATGGGACTATCTATGTTTACTCCTAAGAGAATGTTTTTGTCCATAGCATCTTCACTTTAGCAGACAGTCTCATTTAATAATGGGGTCCAGGTGGGAAGATAATAGATTATATTGAATTCCAACATCTTTATGTTGTTGTTGTTTTTTTTTTTTTTCCAGTGCAGAGGAATACTGTGTATGAAATAACTGTCTTATGCTTAAAGAACATTCACATGATATATTCAGAATCAGCAGTTAGAAAATAGTGGAATTAAGGTCATGTGCTTGGATAGGTCATAAAATGCTTGCCCCATCTGTTCTGGGGCTTGTGCGTTTTTGTGCGAGCATGCCCATGTGAAGAGCCAAGCAGGCAGAAAACATCCTTCCTGTCTGCACTTGCTGACCATGAGAAATCATAACTGCAAAGACTACTTTTTCTCAGATGGTTAGCAGTAAATGACTACCTGACTTCATAGCTATTGTCACAATGGCTATGTCTTGGGTCTGTGGGCATGCAGGTTGCTGCTGTAGTGTTTGAGTGGTGGCTATGTGCTGAGTAACTGCACTTGCTGCTTCTGTCTGATGTTCTTAGGACAGCCTGATTTGGAAAATTTTTGTTGGACTGTTGTGGCCCTGGGAGAAAGCTGCTAACTTGTGTTTTTGGGTTTTGGCTTCCACCTCTGACAGAGCCATGTTTGTGTCCCATACTTGGCAGCAACAACCACCTGGCTTGAAAGCTTTTGTTGAGTCTTTAAATCACCCTGCTCAGATGGAACATTGCAACACAAGTTCTTTGTTTTTGTTTTGGGAGTTTTCAAGACACTTGATTTTGGAAAACCCGTAATATATTTTTATCTTTTTAAATGTTGGGTGAACTAAAACTGCAGATGTTGTGTGGTCAGCTGTGTGTACTGTGAAGATACTTAGTATTTCCTGCTAGGCTGATGTGTGATGTACTTAAAATGGTGTCTCCTAAACTCTTTTCCTGGTAACTCTGGGGTAAACTGGAAAGTCTTCTAGGACACACAATGTGGGACCCAGTATTGCAAGAACTGTGTGATAGGGTGACTGTGACTAAACTTTTTTTTTTAATTTAAACTACAGCTGGCTGCCTGCATGATGCCCTATCATTTGAAGGCCACAAAAAGGACCCATTTGTACAGAAAGATCAATGAACCCGTATGTGTGGATCTACTCAATCTCCATTTGCCAGAGGCCCTGGGGTGGTGGTGGTGGTGAAGGCAGTGGTGTGCCACCTCTAGCCTCCCATTCCTCTGTGGCTGAGGAGCAGAGGCAGGCTGGGCCTGTAGAGCAGAGCAAGCCTTTCGGACCGCTCTGGGCAACTGTGGGGGTTGTTCTGACATCCAGGTGCTGTGAGAATGCCATGGCTCCCTGTCCAAGTGTAACATATGCCTTGGAAACTTTGGTAGGTTTGTGGAAAAACATCTGTGTGGGAGGAGTTCCTCCTCTGCTGAAACAGAAGGAGTTAGCACTTAAAATTGTTCAAGTTTTCTAACGAAGGTATTTTGTGAAAAGAGTCGTGGCTCTTTGGAGTGAATCTCTTGGTGGTAGGTGGATGCTAGTGCTCTAGCAGTTGTGACGTAACTGCTAAAGCTGTATCCTTCTTCAATAAACATAAATGTGTTTTGTTCCTCCTATTAGACTATAATAGTTAAATGACTGTACAAAACCAGACTAAATGAGGGCCTCAGTTCTCAGCCAGAGAAGAATCGCAACACCCTCTGCTGGCACAATTAGCTGCTCCTTCTACTCCTCAAGGACTTGCCTGGCGGATATCCTAGACATAGTAAAAGATAGTTCTGAAGTGTGATGCCAGCTGTTCTCAATTAATTTCAACCCATTTGTATTTATTTCTATGATTTCCCTCTTCCCCCCCCCCCCCGGAAGAAGTTTGATAGTTTAATCTGACCAATAAACCTGCCACTAAAACGGATGAGAAGGTTTATGATGGGATTTCAGCACTTTAAGATGGGAGAATCCATGCTACTTTACAACTAAACATACAGAAGGCTATTTCTGGCTGGCAGACTCCTACTGAAGCTGGAGTTGGAGGTTCTCTATGCAAATGTCTGGAGAAAATGCCCATCCCTTTGATGTGCTGATAGTTGCATTCAGATAACTGCCAAATCCATTGGTCAAACTCATGGTTTCATAGATGAGCCAGGTGTTCCTAGGGCCTTCCTTAGAGGTTATTTCTGAATGCCTGCTGAAGTTTTTAGAAAGCCTCTGTGTCACTTGTCAGATGATGAGCAGTCAAAAGGAGGCAAGCTGGGTGATTAATTTTTTTGCTTCCCCAGTGCATACAGTCATGCTCTCAAACTCTTGGTAGGCCTGTCACATACTATTGTTGTCTTCTCTGTTTTCTTCTCAGCTCAGAAAGTCTGAGAAGGAAATCACAGGTTAAAATAAAGAGTGGACACTTCTTAATGTCTTCTCATAAAACGTGTCTGGTGCTTGCCAAAGCAGCCCTCTGCATTTCCCTCCCACCCCTCCCCCTGCCATCTGCCCTGCCTTAACACACAGCATATCGTGGTAGGTGCTGCCACTTTCACTCAGAAAAAATGATCTTCACCCACAATATTTCTGGGGAGGCTGGGCCAGTGGGGTGCCCAGCACCCCTCTCAATGAGCCTGCAGAGAGCTGGGACATACTACTGCAGTACTCTTGACACAGTGCCTGGTGCTGAATGGGAGAACGACAGTTTAAGTTTGGGGGGAGGAGAGAGATAGGGAAGGCTGTGTTGGGGAGCTGGCGAAATGTTAAATTAATAACAGCACTGTTCCTAATAAATGGTCACTTACATAATTTCGTTATGAAATAGTATTGCTGGTGGATCCGTGCTCCTTTCTGTGGCTTATTAAAGTGTCCCTTCAGCATGGCAGTGAAGCACTGCCTCCTGCATGAGAAGGGTTAAGAGGAGACAACATCCTGTCAGAGACCTTGTTTTTAATTTTGCCTCTCACACTGGCACAGATCCGGCTAAGAGCAGCCCAGATTAGTTCGGAAAACCTTTGAAGAGATTTAAGATGTCCTTCAGCCAGTTTGAAGGTTTTTGTCTTGCAAATCCAGTACAAGGGCGCCTGCAGGCATCTCGACCCTTGCTGTGCTGCTGATGCAGCTCAAGGTCACACTAACCCGCCCTGTGACATTCAACAACACACACAAAAAATTATGCGGTGAAACTGCTTCAGCATTCAGCCAACCAACAACTTCCTCAGTTCCTCACTAAAGGAAGAAGTCTATTTTTTTTTGTCTTTTTTTCCCTTTTTTTTTTTTTGACTTCGTAGATTTTTGCTGCAGGAAATAATCCAGGATTTCTGGTGTGTGTGATGACAAGGTCATTTCTTAATTAGAACACATGTAAAGAACAAAGCTAAATGGCTTCAAAACAGCTTTGTAGTTGATGGAGAGGATTTAAATTATTTAAAGAGATAGTCACACAAGTATGATGGAAACAGAATTCTAAACACATTAACTCTTTCAGACCGTTACAGTTTCCATATGCTACTCAAAAGAAAATATCAAACTTGATGAACATTATTGCAACTACTCTTAAATTAACTTTTTTTTTTTTTTTAACATCTATTTGTAGTAAGGGTTGTATTATGCTTTCCCTTACCAGAGTTTTGCAAGGGTGGTTTGTTGTTTGGTTTTGGGTTTTTGCTGTTGTTTTTCAAACAGTGAAGTATTCTGTGCTGGCTAAAGATCAAGATATAGCCGTAGGAAATTGCTTCTTGGAGATCAGTGACTTAATTTCAACCACTTTTCAGATTTTGGTGAATCTATTAGCGTAAATGTGTATGTGTGTGAATATGTGTATGAGTGCAGCACATGTGTATAGGTGTTATTTAAGAACTGCTGCTGGGAGAAATCTGGACTACTGTCCTCAAGTACTCAATGTGGTTGCAAAGCATAAAAATATAAAGAAGGTGGATTTGAGATTAAGGAATGGATATAGGAAATGAGAGAACTGACAAGATAAATGGCAACTTTGCTTAGTTTGAAATGACTGTGAGCTGGCTGGAAGAGTAACTGTAGGAGGCATCTTCGAATTTGAATTATTTCTCAGATAATTTTTTTTTACTCAAAGCACCTAAATATGAAGACATTGGTCCAGTTGTCGTTTTCTTTTTTTTCTTTTTTTCTTTTTTTTTTTTTTTAACTGCTGTTTTCTGTTCTGTAAATGCCTGGGGCTAGTAAAATGGCCACCCTCCTGTAGTTGCTCTGCGGGGTGCCACGGGCAGTGCTTGTTCCTATAGCTCAGCACCTTCTGCAGGCCAGGCGTGACCCCAGCACCACCCATCTGCCACTGGGGAAGCCAGGTTTACTGTAGTCGGCAGGATCTGCCTTTTGGTACCAGCACACAGTAACTTTCCAGGTTGGCTGCTTAAGAAAATAGTCGGGGGTAGTGGGAGGGAGGAGAAATACTTAGAAATTGTTCACCAAGATTTAAAAAGGAGGGGAAGAAGTACTGAAGAGAAACTTTGCTGGCAAACTTAGGGCTCTATATATGCTCAGGGGTGCCACTGCATGGATGCATCACAGAACTGAACTGTGGAGAATAAGTCTTCCCCCTGTAGTCAAAAGTCTAGCACTTAATTGGGGTTTAATTGTTTCAAGTGTAAATGACAAAATTTACTCTTTTTTTTTTTTTTTTTTTTTTGGGGGGGGGTGGGGGGTGTTAGTTTGTTTGCTTTTTTTTGTTGTTTCTTTCTTTTTTTTTTCCCCGGAGTGAATCTTGCTCAGCTGGAACATGAGGCACAGCAAATGTCAAATGTCGGGCTGAAATGGAGTATGCTTACTACAGAGATTGTGCTGGCTCCGAGGACCTCCTTGTGAGAAAGCAGGAAACTGCATTTGCAAGCACCGAGGGAGGATCAGACACTACAACTTCTTTATGATTTGAGTTGGGCTTTTTTACTCTCCCTCTGCTATGCAGCTTGGATAAGGCTTGTGAGAAGAAAACGTTGGAGGAAAACAGGCTCCTCACAAGAAAGATGGATAGGATAAAACTGATGTGCTCTGTGAAATCTGTACATTTCTGCCCTTGCCTGGGGTGTGCTGTGCCCTTAATAATATGGAAGACCTAAGATCACCTGCTAGTAATTTCTAATTTACTGTCCTAATTCATCGATTTGTTATCACTAATTGTACTTCATTTACTTCTGTGTAGTTTCCAGTACCTAAAGGGTTGAAAGGTTGCTGTAATTGGCACCCGCAGCTGCTCTTTCTTTTGACAGGGGATAATTTTGCAGCCTATGCTTTGTGTGACAGCTGCCTAATTGGGCATTCTCCCCTTGTAGCAAGCCTGCCTCCTCCAGCCTCCCTGCTGACAAATGGTGGTGGATTATAGATGAGGACACGCTGACCCGTTCGACCTTGCTGAGACAGCGGGGAGGGGCCTCCTGCTACTTAAGGGAAGCTTTGGGTCATTTAAAGGACAAGGTCATGAGCCAGGTGGGGAAATGACATGATATCACATGACAATAGCCCAATGACACGGTCAGTATGTCAAGGACAAACTCATCAGTATTGATTAACGCTGCTTTTTCCTGGTGTCTCTGTAAAGCCAGTGATATTTCAGAAATATTTTGCGAATTTGTTCTAGGTAAAGTGCCAAACATTATTTTTGGGGTTATTTTTGGGAGCGTTTGTACACTGCTTTCTCCTCTGTACAGAGAACATGCAGAAGCAGTGTTGTTAAAACTCTACCAGTGATAATTTATAGGCTCATCTGGATGTTTCTGGTAGAATGTGTGCCTGCGTGTACTGTCAGGAAAATGCCATGAAGGATGCATGACAGGGCAGAACTAAAGGAGGGAAAAAAAATTCCTGGATTTAGATTTCAGTATTTGACTTTTCCACTCCTACTTGAAATGCGCATGTATGAACCTTTATGAAACACATGTATCCACATATGGCTGACTGTAATGTGGCAGAAGTGTTTCAATAAAGAGGAAAAGTTGAATATAAATTGAATATTTTTTTTAAAAAGTCTTATTATCTCAAGGGTGATAGAGTTAAGATAATGCTTCACCTGTTTTAAGAACTAATGCAGTATCCAGCTATGCCAGGCCATAAAAACCTGCTAAGTGGGTTTTTGAAAATGCTATGAGTACAAGTGACAGTATTTTGAGAGTATCTTCATGTTGCATTTCTGTGCTAATAAACTTCAAGGTAAATGAACAGCTTGTTTGACATTTGCAATGT
Organism: Indicator indicator; assembly: GCF_027791375.1. Classification (NCBI taxonomy): domain Eukaryota; kingdom Metazoa; phylum Chordata; class Aves; order Piciformes; family Indicatoridae; genus Indicator; species Indicator indicator. The sequence goes on along the minus strand of NC_072010.1, from coordinate 105,395,110 downwards.
TAGACTATAATAAAAAGCTTTCTTCTGAAGTAATTAGACTTGATAGATTGATTATGTTAAGAGGTAAAGATAAATATAATCAGAAAAGGGAACTCTTGAGAGGAGTTATTGCCAGCTTTTGAACTTTTAACATTGTTCTGTTTTAGCCAATGCCTGATGGTCTCTCACATGTGTGCACACGCATGAACACGTGCATGCACATACAGACATGCATGTCGTGCACTGAGTTTCTGAAACAGCCTGTTAAGGGAGGAGTGTTCACCTAGGAGCACAGCTCCCACTTCTGAGATCTGATTTGTTGTTGGAAGCTGTTGTGTCTGAACCTTGTCAGTGCACCAGGATGTAATTTTACTCCCCTGAGGTAAAAAGCCGTCAGTGGTAAAGTGTGATAAATTAGTTCACTCAAGTAGATGCGCGTGCGTGTGTGTGTGTGTTTAATTCTGACCTTGCTGTGCATGTGTTTAGCTGCTCTCAGTGCCTGAGTCAAGCCTGGTGGAGGTTTAATCCTATGCCCTTGTACACGTATACTTGATTAGTAGTTGTGGTTATCTCAGCAGAAGACATTCTGCCCTCCTCCTTGTGTTGGTCGGGACCTGGGCATTGGGGAGTCAAGTCGAAGGAGAAAGAAAAGAGATTTTGCATTAGTATTCTATGAAAGCCTTACTGTCTGCAGAACAAATTGATTGCTACAGTGTACCTGTGCTTGGCACCACTGCTGTGAAAGAAAGGTATGGTTGTAATCTGTTTTATTGTATTACATATTGTGACACTCCAGGAATGTTTAACGTTTGGCTCTTCCATGGCACATGCTAGAAGTCTAAGTAAAAGGGAGGAAAAAAAAAGAGGAATGAATGAAAAGTATGTGAGGCTGGCATATTGGCAGCTTTGTTTACTACAATGAACTTAGTAGCCCCTGCTAATGAGACAAATTTATTGTGTGTGCCAATGGCAATGTAAGGAGGTAGATAACTAAATTTACTGTATTATACCTGGTTATTCACATCTGTGTCAGTAGTTGCTACCTATCTACACAGACAAAATTCCAATCGGTGTTTGAAGGGGGTGTGTGTTAGCTTTTAGCAAGGTTAGAAATGTGAAATTTACTTGAACATAAATGTATTTGCCTTTTTAAATGCAAATATAGGTGGGGTTTTTTCATCATTTTTAATCTGCTGTACTGGTCATCCATGGTGGGGATATGCGAGGAGAAGTATAAAAATATGAAAATCTTTAGATGTGCTGCTGTGATAAACAGAATAAGAACAAAGCTGAGGAAAAGTCTTGCAGGATTTTAGCCTTCATGTCTCTTCCCTCCCTCCTTTACCCCCTGCCCCGATGTGTAAATATGCACTTGTATTTTAATGAGAAAGCTAGTGCTTTTTATTTCCTTAACTCTGTCACAGACTTTACATAGCTGATTCTCTGGTGTTTTAGATGCTCAGCTGATGTCAGTTGTGTGTTTGGGAAGTATAAAGCGCTCCATTAATAAAATTCAGTCTGTTTCACAGAGCTGTGCCTGGTGCTTCATTCCTGGCATCACTGAAGTTGTGTTGGTGATTATTTGGATGTTTGCTTGTGGTCGCTTGAAAACATCTGAAGTGTCTGCTCTTGTCATGCAGACATACACAAGTAATTAAGTTTAGGACAGGTGGCAGACTTGTTCAGGACACTTAAATCTGCATGTAAAGCTGATCTAATAGCTCGATGAGAAAATGAATAATCCATCTTTCTTGGTGTGTTATCACCATGCACAAGCCACTTTTTGTCCTGGCAGGTGACAAGTAAATGAGTTGCTTTAAGGAAATGAAGGACTTGGAAAGCGCTGTATGCTGAGGAGTGGTCATGCACTATAATAGTTACATCTGTCATGTGGCCTTGCCAATTTAAGATTTAACACTTTCTAGACATGCAGTATGAGTGCACCCTTGGGCTTGCATTTTACACCTTGCAAAGACTGTGAATACAGCCTTATGCACGTAAGCTGCTGATCTTTGAAATGCTTTGACAGCTTAGAAAATTTCAATGAACCCCAGATAGGGGGAGGCTCTGTGATGTGACTATACTAAAATAACAATGACTCTAATTACCAGCTAATCAGTAACAAAATACTCATTTATTGCAATATTTTGTGAGTGAGGTATTATTCTTCCTGTATTTTTTTTTCTTGGAAATATAAACATGTGTTGTAATAACAAAAGTCAGTAAAATCAGTTGTGTGATTTACAGCTCATCGCAAGATCATGGAATTTGACCATCTCTAACACGATAGTGGAAGTTAAGTGTAGTAATGATGCAGAAATGGTTAAAGCTTGTCTTAAATTCTGTATTGAGGTTTCATAGGTTTTAACCAGTTAGTGCTAGGTGGTTGAGTTCTGAAGGTGTTAGATGAATACAGGGCAAAACCGCATTTCAATGCAATTAACTTTTGTTCATAAATAATTCAACCTATGACTTTAAATAAATGATTAGAGAAGAAGAAAATGACATGTGATTAAATCTAAGTCCTTGAAAACATTTTACCAGTCAAGATTGTTGTGACTGCTTTGAGACTTCATGTAATTCCTCTTTTGAGTAGAGCCAGTTCTAAGAGTTGTGAAGTTCCTATTTTGGTTTGCCTTTTTTATCATTTATTAGTGTATCAATAGAGATATGAAGGAGATTTTGATCACAGTTAAAGAAGGAAGACTAATGAGTGTGTGGTTTTGGTATCTCAGTTTTACTAGTAGCATAGAATGTAACCAACTCAGTTTTCTTTGTGGGTGTTTTTTTGGGGTTGGTTTTTTTGTTGGTTTTTTTTTTTTTTTTTGTTTTTGTTTTTTTTTTTTTTGGTTGGTTTTTTTACTAGAAAGTAGGAGGATGTTTGAGGAATTGAAAGTTTTACTGCTGGCTATACCAAGTGAGCATGGCTGATAATATTAAAATCTTGAAGAGAATTTTGGAATACAACTTGACCTGATATGGACTGCTATATTTGGCTGGGGAGCAAGGGGGAACAAAACAAACAAGAAATTAAATAGATTTTTAAAAATACTCTTACTTTACGTGAGAGGCATGCAGTTGATTCTGCATTAGTTAATTGTAACACCACCTTTTACCTAGAAATATTTAATCGAGTTTTAAGTAAGAGTTGATGCCTGAACATGTCATCAACACAGGTTAATTTTAGAGGCAAATTCTAATCCAGGTAAATTTTTGAAAGGTAGTGGTACCCTGCCTGAGAGTGTGAAATGTTTATTCTCCACTCCCTTTCCTTTTGTTACCATGCTTTGGCATAGAAGAGAGGAAGCTGAGGTGTTTCATAGCATCGCTTAAGCAAATAGATTTTTTTTTTTTTTGTGTGTGTGTAGATAATTGAAGGCAGCCTTAACTAGTGCTGTAGCTAACAGATTCCTAATTTGCTACTGCTACAGGCAGTTGTGTAATTAATGGCCTTGTGTACTGAACTGAGACTGCTGCGAAACCTAGTCTAGAGGGAATTATTTTTTGTCTGTTGTGTTGGTTAACTTTCCTTGAAAATTGAAATTGTTGCTTCTACTTCATTGGGGTGATGGGGAAGGATTTTATAAGGCCTGTTGAAATAAGGTCTGTATCCTGACTACTGGGCAAAGCATCTGCAGCAGCAGAATCAGATTCAAGGTCTCAAATGGAGCTGCTAATAAATGTGTTCAGCCTTACTTGAGGGGGCAAGTGTGGTAAAGAAAGTAGAAAGCTGTACTTAGAAGTGTTTGTGTGTTTTTAAGATGTTCTTTTAAATTGTAGAAAGAATTGGGACCTGTTTTTGCCACTAGTATGATTGCCTGTCACAATTGTGATAAATGATGTAGATGGGATTATTAATCTTGTTTTTCTAATCTAGTCTCCTGAAACTGTTTGAAAAACTGGGGTCTCGTTCAAAGTTCCAAACGCTGTTTTTCTTTGCTTGGATCTTTGCATCTGCAACATCAGCCATAGGTGGCACTGACTATTAGCAATTACAAGAGTGGGAATGCTACCCTTCCTCCTAAACTTACATATTTTCTAGAGTCAATGATATCCCCTTGATCTGTTTTCCTCTTGCTCAGGGTAAGTGTACATGTGGCAAGTGTCTGCTAATTAGACGAACGAGTAAGTTATAGGAGGTAAGTTTATTGAGTTTGGTCACTTTGTGAGTTTGCAGCTTCTGAAGATGGAATTTGAGTTTGTGGGAACTCATTGGGAAAAAATGTTGATCATTAAGAGGTTAATGCTCTTTTTATATGTTTTGTCTCTGTTTAAATGGGAGGGAAACACAGTTCACCAGTTACTAGTGTGACTTGCAAAGGGTGCTCAGTCATGTTTGGTGTTAATTCAGGGTTCCAGAGTCTGAGCACCATAGAGCAATTTAACACGTGCAAAAAAAGCTGCCCATCTGGGTTGACTTGCTACTGCAGCTACAGTCACTTTTCCTCCATAGCTTTGCTTGTAGCGTGAGCTGCTGGAGATTTGTTTATACTCTGGTGTATGTATGGATTAATACATGCTACTTGCTAGTACATCTAACCAACTCAGTGCTGTGAATGTATTGTAGATGAACTAAACTAATAAAAAGCAGATTTTTGACAGCTTTTTAAAACAAAGAAAAATGCACCTGTTTGGGAAGGAACTGCTTAGATTAGATATGTGTGTACATGTTTATATATACTTCAGTATTAAAGACCCTTGCATCAGGAGATAAAGAACTTTTTTGTTCTTTGGAAACAAAGACTGAAACTGTGCAGTGGTCCTTCCAGCTCTAATCAGCTAAATAATTCTTACCCACTGCATTAGGATTATTTCAGCATGTCAGATCTCTGAAAGTAGGAAAGTTGGTGGATTTTTTTAATTTTTTTTTTTTTAATCCTAGTGTCAGTGCCGTCATTCATACCCTTAGTTTAATACTGACAAAATTGTTTCTTGAAGAGAACTGTGTCAGCAGCTGCAGTGGAAAACCTGTATTGACTGTACTTGACACGCATCTCCCCCTAAGGGTGGTTGTAGTAGGTGGCCTTGCTGGTAATTTTTCTTGGGAAGATAAAAGCATTTACTGTGGTGTTGCAAGTCCTATTCCTTTAGCAGTCCCCATTGTTTCCTCAAGTTGTGTATACACAATTGTTTTGTTTCACCAGTAGGGGGGAAAAAAAACCCCAACAGCTCCACCCACACACTGCAAAAATCTTCCTCTGTGCTTGCTGTTCCTTGTCTAAAGTGGCAATACTCTAAAGGACTGCTGACATAATGTTCATTGATGGTTGTAAAGTGTTCTGTTGTGTTCAAAGATGAAATAACCTTTTTCCTTGCAATTTTGACAGTGTCCTCCAGTGTGGTTTAGACCCACACAGTACATGTAGCGAGAGGTCCAGATGAACAGCAAAGCAGTCAAATCAGTATGATCAGTCCGTAAAGTGTAGCAGCCATCTAACATCAAATGGATGTCAGAATGAAATACATCTTTGGTAAATGAAATGCCTTATTGTAATTAGTTTGTGGGTGGGTTTTTTTTTTTTTTTTATGACTTCACATTATGTAAAAGTAATGTGCAATTGAATTCTGTAGTTAACTCAGGCCTGAAATGGTTTGGAATTTTCTGTATTCATGTAGTGGATGAAAATCCCCACTATAGTTAGGAATGCTGCCTACTGTCTGCAGTTTGATAGAGGCTTGTTTGTTTGTTTTTAAATCATGGAGTTTTTAAATTATGGCTGTATGTCACATTGAATAAAAACTTAGATACTTAGTCAACCTCAAACACTTTCTTCTCAACTTTTCTACCTGTGACTATCATTTTAACAAAAAATAATTTCATGGAAGAGTAGTTCAGATGCATGTTCTGTGTATTTTGCAAGTGGTGGACTCCTGCATATAGTTCCAGCTGACAGAGTACAGTCAATGGAGGAAAAAGTCTCTTATCAACAGTTCCCCGCTCCTGTAAGAGCACTTTTTCTGTTCTCCACAATTTGAGATCTCCATGTCAGAGTGTTTTGTTGCATTCAGGTAGTCATGATGGAGTGCAAACCAATTCGAAATTAAAAATGAAATGGATGAGCATTACTGTGCAAAAATTAAACTGGTAATTAGATTTGTCCATCAAATAAAGAGAAATGTTTAATGGGAGGTTTCAGTGGCAGTACTTAGAATGGCAAAGATTTTGCTTACCTAACACTATCAAATCATCTGGGTTTTTTTTGGATGTGTTAGAAAAACTCGCATAAATACTATTGCCTTTCTTGTGGTTGATACCTGTGAGAGCATAGATCATGTTTGCTCTTGGAAAAAATTCCATTTGTTTTCAAGTAGGATAATTAAAGATGAATACAAGATTTTGAGGAAAACTCGAAGTTCTTTCAGTAGTATGTTCAGATGGATTAACAAAAAGGAGCCTGTTGTTATTCCATGTTCCTTAGGCATTCATGTGTTATCAAGCAGCTGACAAATAATTTACATTCAGTGCACACTTTTGCTGCTCACTTGAAGTGAATTACAAGAATAGTTTAGTCTATTAATTTTAATTTTGGAATCTTCTCTACCCCCCAGTGTATGTGGAGGTTTTTGGTCTGCAAGGTGATGGATAGGGAGAGTAACTACTGATTATTTTTTCTCCCCCCATTCATTTTTCTCCTTCTCTTCCTCCCATCCCTTTCTTAAAAGATTTATAGAGCCAAGATGTTTTAGATCTTCCAATCTGATCTCTTGTTCCATTGGTCAAGATCACTATAAAAATAATGTAACCACTGAAGATTTTTGACTTCCCATCTGTATGAATTGTAATGATGTTTATTGCAGTAACAATGTTTGTTACAGTTCAGTGGAAATACTTTGTACGATACTGGAGAAGCACAGCTGATGTTTTAGGAGCAATGCTACCTAGAATTTTACCTCTTGCTTTATTATTTTATTAAGCAAGTTGGTTTGTATTCTTTTTACAGTGTGCAGTTTCCTACATCACCTAGTTTCTGCTTGTTTTTTTCTTGCTCATCAGGACTTCAGGCTTGCAAGACAGTCTTCCAGGCAGCTTGGATAGCCTCACTGTCTTCACCTATCATTGACACTTTTCTTCCTTACGTGCTTTTTTTTCTACAACCTTTCTTTTCTGCTTAGTTATCCCCTGTATCTTGTCACAGTTTGTAAGCACTTGGGGGCTTTAGTCTGAACTTACAGGAATGTAAAATGTTTTACAATAGTAATTATGCCATGCAGTGTTTCCCAGCAAATGTCAAGCACAGACAGACTAGCGCACATAAACCTGGTGGAATATAAAGAAGGCAAGTGTGGAATTTGCATCCCCAGTAGGTTAGGTTATTCTGGGTAAGCCAAACTGTTCACCTTCAGAGGTGCTATAAGAAAGCTCTAGATTGTGTGATTTACTGGAGAGATACCAAAGGGATTTTGGAAGGAAGGGTTAAATTATTATTTGCAGTTAAACTGAAGTCATAGGTAGACCAAGTAAATCAAATTCCTCTGATTTGAGGATCAAGAGGAGAAATTATTTGCAGGAAAGTGAAGAACTTGGAGAACTTGCAGAATTAAGTCTGTGATTTGGGTGTGGAAGGTTATTTCATTTAAGGCAGCTGAGAAACAGAAATCTTCCTTTGTTTCACTGAACAAGGTCTGGGTTTATGTTTAACCTGTCCCTGAGATGGGTACTTTCTCTGCCTTCCCCTTTCTTCTCAAAAATTTCTTTATTCATGTCATCTTTAGCACCTTTTTCTGTCATGATTAAAAATAAATGAATGTTGTTCTGAAAATAAGTTTTCCTAGGAGCAGTATTTCCTATCCTTCTGTAGTCTATCTTTGCCCTCTGAAGTGAAAACAGACTGCATTGAAGAAGGGATATTGTCTTTGTATCAGTCAGAGAAGAAAAAGAGCTTTCACTGGTTTTTAATAGCAGCAGCTCAAGAGGAGCCCTTGTGCATTCTATGTTAGCCCATTTATACCCTTTTCTCCATATCATTAATCTTTGTGTTCTGCTGATTTTTTTTTTTTTTTTTTTTAGTGCCACTCTTTCCTTTCTCCCTAATCATATGAGGTAGAAGAAAGGTATCAGGTGAAAGATGTAACAGCAATATGCATTGTTATACTGCAAAAACAAACACTTTTTTTTTTCTTTTGCAAGAGGAAGGAAAAAAACATACATATTCTGGAGGCCAGTGTTGCTCTAGGGCTTCATTTAATCGTTTTCCCACTGAACTTGTGCTACGTATGCACTCAGCATCTCCCAGTTGTCGATATATTTATTTTGAACTTCATATAGACTGTGATGAGGGAAAGGGAACAAACAGTGCAATGTGAATCTGTGAGGAAAGGCAAGCGACATATATCATTTGTGTTTTGGTTCGTGGTTTTGCAGGAAGTATTGTGGTGGATTTAGATTAATTTTTGCTATGGTGATTTACTGTTGGAGGAGAAGAAGAAATAGCCTCCAGAGCGTAGATGGGCTTTACCTGGGGTGCAGCACAGAAGCTGGAAATGGAAGTTTCTGTGTGAGAGGTGTCTGAGTATTACAGTAAAAACAAGTGTTTGTGTGTGGGGGGGAAAGGGTAAGGAAGAAAGACACAGTAAATGGTTAGCTTGTTTGGGTAGAAATTCAGGAAGTATTAATGTCTGTAGAACACATGAGAAATTTTAAACTTAATCTAGAGCAAAAGAAAAACAGTTAAGCTTGAAGTAGAGGTTTATATGATCAGAGTGGCTTGAGGGGAAGGATTACAGTAACAGCTCTGTTTTGTGTAGTGTGGAAGGGTCTTCGGTATCATTAATGTTACAGAAGTGTGAGTTGTCGAAGTAGGGAGCCAAGATAAGACTAGGTGAGAGTAATTTAAGGATAGTAGTGGGAGAACATGAGTAAGATTTTTAAAAAAGTAGAATGTAATGGCAGGAGTGTGTGTTGTGGTGTGGGCTTGTTTTTATTTGTTTAGGTTTAAGTCCTTGTAGGTAAATGGATAGCGGGAGTGTCAGAGAAAAGGTGATCTCATGATGACAACTTCCCCATCCCCCAGAGCAGCTAGTATTAACCAGGCAAGGAGACCTATCCCCTCTCCCTGGAATATTGCCTTGACCAGCTTGCTCAGCTCAGTTTCACAGGTCAGGCTCTTATACTGTCACAAACTGACCACAAGTATAACTACCATCAATGGAAAACTCTGTTTTATTCTGTTGATACCTTGTTAAGAAGTAAAATAGGTTCCTTTTCATGTGCTGATACTGAATTAACAAACTTTCCTGTTAAAGTAGAATTCTTTTCCAGAATAAGTTTCGCATCCTGATTATAATGTATTTATTTTTGCCAGGGTCGAGTGAAAAGCCGATTCACAGAGATCCAGCATTGACACTTAAAAGGTATGAGTTTCTGACCCTGAATTTGGGAAGAAGTTTATTAACCTTTATTTTTTTTTTCTCACCCCAGGCATGGAGTGGTAACTTTATCTAATTCACACTAGCTTTGGTCCCTATCCCTCCTATGAATTCTGAATTGGAGAATGGTTTATTTCACTTCCCCAAATAGTCTTTGATCTCTTTCTCCTGAGATTGGTAACTAGGGTGCCAAGCTAACAATGTGCTAAAAGATTCCTGGGAAGCTGGAGACATGATCACCTGCCTGCCAGAACTCCCAGCCTTTTCTCAACAATTGTTTTTAATTTAAACAATTATACTTTTAGAGCATAAAGTATTTGAGAAGAGTGTAGTTTGGGTTTTGCTAGGTTGTATTTTTTTCTTCTGATTTTCCTTTGTTGCCCTGTTTTGCATGTACCTCCCTTTCCAGTATGATTTGCTTCTGCATTAATTTGGTATTTGTGAGTCATCTTGTTTCTGTAAGATTGTGTATGTACATGTGAACCTGAACTGATGTTGGATGGAATCACATTAACGTGGTCTAGAGCCAAGATCTTTTGCTATTGTTCACTGATGAAACTTAGCAACAAGGGTTGAACAAAAACATCCTCAGCTTTTTGACAGGTTTCTTAATAAGGCTCTGTACAAAGAACGAACGAACAAAACCAGTAGAGTTTTGTAAGAATACAGGCAGTCAGTGAAACTTACCTTCAGGTCATTGACAATGCCTTACTATCTATTGATTCAGAAAATGTTGAAGCTTCATATTGATGGTATATCAAGCTGGGAAATGACTCTTCAGATACATCAAGGAAAGATGGCTTTATGTAACACAAAGACATGGATTGTGACCGGTCAGCCACACGCAGGTCTTTACTCTGGCAGATTAAGATGAAAATAATACCTAGCCTGATCAGTGGAATCAATAGAGTTGTGGTTATGTATAATAACTATTAGATAATAACTTTATATTGCACAATACATAATTTAAGCTACTTTGGAGTTTCAGGTTTAGTTGCTAGTTTCATGACTTTTAGGTCTAGTTTTACGACAATTTCTCTCTCCTACTTAATCAGTGGACAATAAGTGAACAGATTAAAACTGCAGCTGCAACTACAGATATTTCTGTGAGTTCCCGCTGCCCCAAGCTGAGACAAGATTCACAGAGAGGAATTTACAATTTACCACCTATCTCTCACTGCCTCTGATTGCTACCACCAGCCAGTTTTGTTAGATGATGAATCAGTATCAGATTGCCAGTATGTGGGAAACCAGATCACCTGCTGTGGTTGGTGCATGTTGAACAACTTGAGAAATGGGAAAACTGGAATAACTGAACCTGCACATCTTATTTGGAAGGAAAAATCCTATGTTATGTCCTGAATAATAGAAGAATATTCACATTTTGAAAGTGAACTAGTTTGCTTTTAATAATCATGATGTTTAAACTGGTGATTAGTATTAGTATATTATGTGCCTAATTCTGCCAGCTTGTCAGTTAGATGCTTCATACAAATTTGTATGTGTGCGTAATCTTGCCATTATTTTGTTGTCCTACTATTAATTTGCTAACATGATCTATGGATTTTAAAGAAAACACAAAGTTAAAGGAATTGCTATTAAACTATTAATCAAAATGGTATTTTAACACTTGGAAAATACTTCTTGATTTGACATTTTGCACGTGTAAGTATAACCGCAGAAAATACTTTGCTTTTTCTTTTCCCTTAAAAAATTAATAAATAAAGTAACACTTCTACAGATAGGGTCATGACAGCAATCTAGTGCTTCAAGATAATCCATTGTTGTGGACTACTTAATTACTGAATTGATCAGAAGTACTTTGTCTTTCTGCTAGCTGTCATATTCCGTTTGGTTGTTATATTGGCTAGTCACTGACTGCATTTTGTCACTACTCTCTTTTCAAAGCCAGCATACATGAAATGGTTGATGTTGGGGACTCTGTGAAGCAAATTTATTAGAGGTTCCTTATTAAAGGTTTGGCTATGATGATTAAATAAAATTTGCCACCTCCCCCTTTTTTTAACAATGTAAGCATGAGAGAAGACCTAACATGATGCTGAATGAACAGTTACGAATATAGCTCACCTAGTGTAGAAACTTTTTCTTGCATTCACATTTTCACGTTAGTACACTTAGACTATGAGTCCAAATATGCTTACTTTAGAGTTTGAAATGTGGATAGTTATATGGCTAAAAAATGAATGTTTCCTATGTTTCTGCTTGTGAAATACCACATGTATGTTTTTATGTCCATTTGATTCTCAAAATAAGGTACTGGGTTTTTTTTCGTAATATTTTTTGTGTGTGTGGATGTTAAATGAAACCTCTGTTAGGTTTTGGGTTTATGTTGTTGTTGGGTTTGGGTTTTTTGTTTGGTTGGTTTTTATTTATTTTCCTTTTTAACATTTCAGTGCAATGACAATTTCTATCAGCCTGTCACAAAGTGGGAAGGATAGAAATTTCTTTTAAGCCCCAAACCTCCCCTTTGGGGAGGAGTTTGGAAGAGGAAACAAGGAACTGTATTGTCCAGAGGTCTACAACTTAACTGAATTTGATTTTTAAACAGTGACTTTAAGTATGTTGAATCATTGTCAGGGCTGAAAACACCTCTGTTGCTGCACTGTGAAGCTCACGTCCCAGGCTTCAGGAGAGATTTGTATCTTGCTTGCATAGCTCAAGCTATGCAAGGGTGACAATCTAACTGTTGTGAAGGATTTTTTCAAAGAGGAGGCACCTTTTTAACAGAGTTTGTTTTTTGTTTTTTTGGTTTTTTTTTTTTTTTTTTGTTCCTTTCATTTAAGGCCTCTTTGTTAGTAACTAAGCCACCCAAGTCACGCAGGTATAGTGCTGCAAAAGTAATACCTAAACAAAAACTAAACTGAGAAAATCAGTAAACAAATGTTCAAACACGACCAAAGGAAGCTGCAGGAGGGTGTATAATGGCATGAAGGTTTTACTGGCAATGTCTGAGATGCCTGCATGCACGTGGGTTACTCGGGTCACCCCATATGTATTCCAATAAAAGCTTTATACCACCATGAACGGCCCTATTTATACTCATAGCCCTACGTCTAAATATAATCTGCTCCCAGTCATGTCTAGACTAGCATCAGTGCTGTGCTGGTGTTGCAAGTGGAGGTCTAGAAGTAAGATTACAAGCCACACAATTCTTTATAAATTACTACTTATTATGAGCGTCTAAACCTTGTGGCAGCAGTACACCTTTGAACGTCACACAATGTTACTGCCCAGGATGGCTTTTCTTCCCCTTCAGTGTCAGAAGGTATGTCCAGTGGATGTGACCTATAAACTAAGTATTTTTCAGAATGTGTTTAAAGCTTTGAGAATGTATCAATGGTTGGGTAGGTGGTTGGATAGTGTAGTAAATAGCTTTCATTGCTAACTATTTTCAGCAGCTGAGTTTTAATGAGTCTTTCAACTGTTGCTACTGCGTTTAATCTGCTCACTTAGTGTTCAGCATTAAAGAAGCTTTCTAGGAGGTAAATGTTGTCCTGATTACAGAAGAGGTTAGTTTGATTGTGTTTTGCACAGACCTTGTGTTAAGAGTTTGTGTGTGGGTTTTTTAATTGAGAAATTTATGCTGTACACACAGATAATTAGAATAGTAAGTGAGTGTTGTGCTTTGAAGTGCACATCCAAATATACAATTGCTATATTAAGATAAGTAACTTAGACTGCATGTAGTTATAAACGCAGGTCCTCGTTCTCTAGCAGTGGTCTTATGGCATATCCTATATTTGTGAGTGGGTTCTCCTTTTTGATTTGTGGTTTTAATGTGTATTTAATATTCAGTATATAGCTGAACAGAGTAAAAAGGATGGTTAAAAGCAGTCTTACATTTCTGTTTCATTTAACATAAGAGTTCTTCCTTAGTTTACTTGATAATGCTGCCTAACATATCCTGTTAAAATAAATGAGCACAGGGCAGCTTCCCTGAAAGGCAGGGAATAGTTCAAAACATGTAAGGTACCAATGTGAAGAAAATGTAGTGGTATTTCTGGTAAGTGTGCTTAAAAAAAAAATCCAGGATCTTTGATCGAATGCCAGCTCTTACATCAGTTCTCTTTGTAATCTTTCTTACTGATCTGTGACCTTGACCTTGTGTTTGTGTTTGTATGTCAAATCTATTTTAAGGATGGACAAACTAAGTTCAGTTTAATAGGATTTCTATTCCAGCTTCACAGATTAACTCAGTAAAATATAAAAATTAAAATATTTGAATCCATTATTTTCAGTTCCCTTTTCACATTTCAAAGGGCTTGAAAAGAATACGTTGCAACTTTTTAAATTTATATTTTAAAATTCCTTTTAGGAATGCTTCTTAAAAGGTCATCTTTTTTTCAACCAGTAACTTTTTTTTGTATTCAGCACAGAAATTCTGCATGGAGATCTGTTTTCCTCTTGGTGATTCTCACCAATGGCAGTGTTCCTCTTGCTTCACTTGGCATAAGTGCTGTTCAGCACTGGAATTAGGAGGCTAAGGTTTTGTCCTTCCTCATGCTACTCTCATAGCAAGGTTTCCCACATGGAGAACTGTGAAACAACCACTTAGTAGGATCTTTGGGATTTCTTTTGACAGTGATGAGGTCCTTGGCCTGATTTGCCTTGTTGGAGTTCCAGGTACAAGCGACTGCAGATCCACAAACCTGGACAGGGCTACATATTTTGGCATCAGTTTCACACTTAAATGAGACAAAAATTCCTGTGTGGGTTGGTTTGTGGGTTTTTGTTTTTTTGTTTTTTGTTTTTGTTTTTTTGTTTGTTTGTTTTTTGCATGCATGTCAGTGTGCACTTTCTAACCTAATGTATTTTATTTATTACTAACGTTGTTCTTTATGGTGACTGAGATGGAGCTCACTGGCAGCCACCTAGGCTGTGATGCGCTGGTGCCACATACGTTCAGCAGGGCTCTTGAGCACAGGCTTAATTTTAGACTTATGGTAACGTGGCAGTGAACTTGTTTGGTGTAACTGACACTTTGGACGTAAGGCTTTATAAAGACTTAGTGAGGTTGTTAGTTTGACAGGCACTATGAAAGCCGGTCTCAAATTAGCTAATACTGTTGTGCAAGTATGGAGTAATAGATTTATTTTTAATATGTATTTTGGGGGTAATTTTTTAATGGGTAGAAAATCACACTCTTCCCTTAGAAATCAACCACATATCTCTAAGTGGGTGCCTGTTTCAACTTTCTTGATGTGAATGGAACAAGCAGTAACAACAAATAATCTTTTCTTGCTAGTTTGTAACTACTTCCTTCAGTTAGCACTCATAAAAGATGTGTTAGTAAGAACTCTTTTCCACAGCTTTATGACAGCATATTATCTTTATTATTAAAATACTTACAAAACTTGAAAAATTCCTTCCAAGTGTATGCCCTTGTATTGAGGGGTGGTTAAACACTTCCCCTTGCTCAGCTTTGATCGTTGCTGCCATGGCTTGGTAGCAGTGGATACAGTTTTCATTAGTGTTGAGCTAAATCAGTATTTTAATTGTTGTATTGTGAGTCCTGCCTAATGTTGAGTTGCAGCTCAATTCCTAATATTTAGGAGCATTGTTAACTAAGTGATCATTTTTACGAGGCTTTTAGTGTTTTACTTAATCTGAATACATACATAAAAATCCTTAATTCTGGCATGGTGTTAAGATGAGGACATTCTGTAACACAGGATGTTAGCATCTTTTCTCCAAGTTTTGCACTGTTTCATCTTTATTTCTGCTTGGTTTTATTGATGTTTTAGAGAGAGGAGAAAAAAGTATTTTTAATTGTAATTGAACTAGCAGAGAGCTTCTTGCTAATGCAGATTTTTCCTTTCCTACTTAGCTGACACTTGTATGAGCCTTTTCTGTGTCTATAGGCTTTAGAAACTTTGCCTACAGTATGCTTTAAAATAGAAACTCCATTGTCCTTCCAGTTGCTTAAAAAAAGATCCCAGATCATCTGAGTCTTAAATGTGACCTTATGAGGTTTCACATATATACTTAAGTACTTATGCAATTGTGATCCTGTGCTTCGCCTTGCTATAGAATTACTGTGTATTTATGTTCAGTTAGCTGAAACCTATTCTGGTGAAAAGTTTAGAAAGTGGCTGTTCATAACTAACCATGAAACATTTGGTCACGAGTGGAACAGAACTACTACTATTAATAAAAGCTGTGCAAACAGTAATGTAAAGTGACATAAATCACCCAAGATGTACAGCTATTCCAACAAATCCAAGAAATACACAATTTTATTTTAGTGCCATGGATAAATGCATGTATCTTTTGAGTCTGTCAAACAAGCAGAAGGTCAGAAATGTGGAAATGCATTGTCTGCATGCATTGACCTTAACTCAAAAAGCATGATTGTCCAGAAGAGGACATCGATTTCTTCGAGTTTCATTCTTGGGGAGCTGATGTAGAGTTAAATGCATAATCAGTAATTTGTTTCTGTAGGTTTTGGGGGGAATGTGTATCTGATTGTTAGTTTCCTTTTAATTGTGTATTTATAGGCAAGTGGTTTGCAAAGATGCATCCTCTGTCAATTCTGTTGTACGTACCAGTGTATTATCCACCTCTCTATCCTGGAAACAGATCTCGGTATATATCTTTTTGTGCCTTCTTGGCTCTTGGTCCCTTGAATAAGAATTAACTAAAAGCCTTTCTGCTTACTGTACTTTTGAGCTTTGACCAACACACTAGCCCAAGTTATTTGAGATTTAGTGATATGTGCTATTTCTGGATTCATGCCCTTACTGGGGATGGGATGGTGTGCAACTTTTATGCCTTATCATTGAGTTTCCATTTTGTTTTGGTTTGGTGTTTGTTTTGTTTGTTTTTAATTTTCTTCTCCTAACTTGTAGGTTTTATGAAATAAGCTTCAAAATCATGAATCACATGTAATTTAGGCCTTGTGGCACAGTCAGCTGTGCACTGCTGGCTGCAAGAGGTAGCTGAGATGGTTTGAGTTGCCAGTACCAGACAAGTGGCGGCCGATCAGCACTGTGGTGGAGTACCCTGCCTCTCTGGGCAGGCTAATCTCCATAGTCTCCCTTTCTGCAAGGCTAGGCTCACTCTGGCTCCTGAGCTGTCTTGGCTCTCTCTTGTACATGTCAGTCTGCAGCACAGACATACCTTTTTCTCTGAGCACTGCTGCTCTCGGGTTGCTGTTGTCACACTCATACTGTCCCCTCTTGGGCAGAGCAGCGCATCAGAGCTAAATGAATGTTTCTTTCAATGTGCTTCCCTGCAGTTGGGTAAAACTTGTGATGTAGTCAGCACTGCTCAGATTTTTTGGTCTTTTCACATGAAAATGCTTTGCTGCTGAGTTGGAGGTATTCTGAATTTGGTGTCTCTCCTTGCATGGGTACAAATGTGCACAACCTGTCTTGCTGCCTCCTGGAAAGGCTCTCTGTGTAATTATGAAACTCTCTGACATTTCCACACGTCATTTAAGCAGACAGTGGAAATTTTATATTCCCCATGATATATATCACATATCGTCCTAAAGCTTCTCACTGCCATAAGGTGGTATTGCATGGTTTGGGTGAGTCACAGATTCTCAAACTGGAGAGAATCCCATATGAAATCTGAGGAGCAGAGGGACACTGAGATAGGGGTCTGAATTGCCCTTTTCATACCCCAGAAGGAATATGTACCAACAGCCTCCCCTTCTTTATGTGCCCCTGGGGCCATGATTAACAGTGACAGCAATTAGCATTTACATTTGAGCAGTCTCTTAAAAGCCAAAGTAAATCTAAATAGTCCCAACTGCCAGAATAATCTAGATTTTTTTCTTACAGTTGTTAGTTTGCTAGCATTTTAGTCTAGTGGTCTGCCAGACTTTACTTACGCAAGAAGTTTTTCTTGTGTCTGCTGTGCTGTTGCTTTTGTGTTCCTGTCAGTTTTATGTGACTTGGGGACTTTTCAGTTACTCAGTGTTCACGTACTTTTGTGAAATGGTAGACTTTGTATCTCTTTGAGCTGTTGCATCAACTGTTAGGGAATCTGTGTTCTGTGGTAGTTTTCAAAATCCTACTGTTAAAGCTGCTAAAATCATCAGGAGTTTTTGACAGGACTGGTTTGAATCCATTCCCTTCCACTCACCCTCTTTCCCCTTTCCTCCCCACCCTGTGCAGAAAAAACACCACCCCTTTCTGTTCTCTAAAACTTCTCTTAAGAAAAAGCAAGGACAGTAGGAGTATGTTTGGTAGTATACACCTTAACTGAACGCTAGGGAAAAGGCTTTTCCGTGTCTTACACCACTTGCACAGGGTTTTGCCATGGAGCTGTGGATGTTTGCTGACCCTGCCAAGGAGGCATTTCATAGAGTGAGCAATGCTGCCATGTGCTGCCGCGGGACAGGCAGTGAGAGCACACCAGCCTGCAGGGAACACCCTGCCCGGGATGGGGATGCCAGCTCCCTGTTGGGCTTGGAGCCTTGGGAGCCCCCTCCAGAAATCCTGGCGGCAGTGGGAGCTCCTGCTGCAACACGATTCCCTGTGTGTCCTCTCCTGACTGAGCTGTTTAAAAGTGACAGACTATCCTTTCCATCTTAAAAATGTCTTTTGGAGTCAGTTAGTAGGTCTAGTGAAGGAGTGAATAACATGCCAAGCTCCTGGGGGGGGAGGGAAATGTTTTTGCTTTCTCAGAGTGATATCCTGTGATTGTAGGAGAGGAGCCTGATTTTTATTTTATTTTTCCAATTAATTCATTGTCTTGCTGATTCTCAAGTTCTTTTGAATGCAACCATGGAAGAATTCGCTCTGTTTTTGGTATGAATTTTCCCCCACCGTGTGATCACTTTTGCTTTTTTTTTTTAAATTACATTTGCAAAGGAAACCTTCAAAACATCTTGACAGCCTGAATCAAAATTGTGAAGTGCTTCCAGCTGCTGTATTCACTTCAAGAGATTTCTGACATAAAGCAGGGATTTAGCAAAGCACTTAAATGCTTGATTCTCTTAAAGCACAAGCTTAAGTGCTGTTGAAGTACCTGCCTGTTTGTGCAGTTCTGTGGATTTGGTACTAGGTTTCTGAATCACTTCTGTTTCACTGCTCAGAGCAGAAAGAGTCAGCTCAAGTGCTTATATCACCACTCTGAATGCATCCTTCCTGCCTGCTGAAATCAGAGAAGTACGAATTGAGCTTAATAACAAAATAATTCTGGGACAGCTAGTCTCATCTTCCCTATTCATGTTTAGTTCACTGCAAGACTTCACTGCAATTTCCAGTGCATCTAGGAATTTCTCTGGAGACCTTAATTTCGTTGTGCTCTGCAGCATTTCACTGCTGGCAGCAATAAGATGGGAAATCAGTTAATATCCTGTGTTTTGGGTACCTAGTGCTGTTTGTGGAGCAGCTGAGCAACACACAGCCTTTGATATATTTATCCTCAATTACCTTTCTGAAGTCTGCATCTATTATTACTCCGTCTGGGAAAACAGGGTACAGAAAAGTAAAACCAGAAGTCAGCCAGCCCGTTTGCGGCACAGCGGGTAATTGGACCTCTGGATCCCAAGCTGCCACTGTAATCACTACACTGCATTCCTCAAATCTGTAATAATTAAAATAACTGTCTGAGCCCTTGGTTGATGTGGTGGCCTCTAGCCTTTACATATTTGGGATTATGAGAATGGGAGGGTAGTGAGCTAGTGAGATATGATTCCTGGCTCTTCAGTAGCCTCTAACCATTAGAACAGTTAATGTATTAAGCTGAAGGTTTTAATTTCACAGACCGGTTTGATTTCAACTCTACAAAATTCACGATTCGATTCAACTCAAAAACAGAACCCGAAATTACTACAGACTTTAGTAGTCATTAAACAACAACATGCATGCTTCATCTGTGTGTGTGTATATATACATCTCAACCTTTACTAACCATTCATAAAATGTGCATGAGTATAGACAATTTCTCTTCCAGTAAGTATTCGTGTGGGTGATCTCCTAGCTAATGGCAATTTTCTAAATGAATACCATAGTAGTTTCTACAAGGTTGTTTTTTTTTTTAATCAGATTGTGAATTAAGACTGCAGATGATGACACCTGATACCAAGTTTTCATGAGTTATCTCCAGTAGATTGTGCACCCTTAACACTCAAAAAAAAATATACATGCCTACTGTTGTTAATTTGCTGTGTGCCTCTGTTCCATTTATCAAAGGGATTTGACTAAAGATACTACTAGGTCAGAGATATTGGAAAAATGTGTTATGAATGCCATTTTACCAGTTTAAAACTGTAAACTCTTCTTCTTAAATGGCAGCAGCTAGACTAACTTGAAGGCTGCTGTTTACTTAGAGTGTCCAATTAGGTTTTACAGTTGAAATGTTCTTTAATTCTAAGAGTTATTTAAATACAGCTCAGATGTTGTGGTTTAAACTATTAGAAGATGTGTTCTCGAATTTCATTCTCTTTTGCAGCAATAATGCTTTGTGGTAGGCAAAGAATCTCAAAGCTTACTATAACCATTCTTTTCAAATCTTTGTGGCTGTAGTTTGCAAAGAAAGAGAAACAACTGCAGAAGTAGAATTCATATTCTGGGCATACAAGTTTCAGTGTACATTTTAGCGTTCTCTTATCTTCTCAATTCTGCCCACAGCTTCTCCCTAGGCACGTTTTAAAAGGCTGGAGGACTGACTTCCCATGATATGTTCCACCTGGGGAGCATCTCCCCAGGTTACAGCATCTGTGCTGCAGATCCTGTTGCTGCTTTAGTTCTGTCTAGGTAAACACGGTTTAATGAGCTCCGTGATTGGTGCATGCTCTTGGAGGTTCTGAAAATAGTCTCTGAAAAACAAGTTAGCATACAGAAGTCTGGAAGAAGATAGCTGAAGCAACAAAAAAATCCATGTACAGCAGTTATGTGGTCAAGAAAGCACATCAATTTTAGCGTTTTGTTTTGTCACAGTTAAATTTTTTTAGGTGTAGAAATTCATAGATATTAGAAGTTGATGTTAGAGGCTAATTGCAGCAACTTTACTTCAGCCCTTACTGGGAACTAAGAATTCTATTGCTGCACAGCTCCTCTTTTCTTTCTGGGTTTTTTTTTTTTTTCCCTTTCCTTGGTTCTGGTAATATTTAACAGTGAGAAAAATGATTAATATTTCAGTGGGTCCTGGGAAATCCTTTAGTACAGTCTGTATGTTTTTAAAAGATTATTGACTGATTTGCCTTTGTGTCCAGCTAAACATCAGTTGCCAAAGCTGCTTTGGTCTCCCTTTTGCCCACACTTTAGATAGTGTTAGAAAGGTGTACCTGATTCAAAACTCCCTGGGAATGCTTGGTTATGAGATTTTGCCCTCAAACTCTGAAATTTGCTACCTAATTTTACATGACAAGTAAGGTGTAGGTTTAGAGAGTTTTTGTGTGTTTTCAGTTCTTGACAGATGACTTCGTCATACCTGTGTCTTGTACATTAAGTCATACAAGATTTTATAATGCTGTAATACTTGCAGCACTAAACAAGATCAGACTTTTTAGAAGAATTGCTGATGTCCCATTCCTTGTGTGTAAAGTGCTTTTCAGATTTAATTCTCTTTAATAAAGGCTCCTTTACTTCAAACTCTGTTTCTGTAAAGTTATTGATATTTCCTTTGTAGTGAGTATAGTTACTGTATGTAAGCTGTACTGGCTACAAATGTCACCTGCTGCAACAGGCTTTTGAGTACCCAAGGGATTTGCATAAATGTACTGTGTTGGTTTTTTTGGGTTCTTTTACAGCTGCAGTAAGTAAAGTTTAACTGAATATTGCCTCAATGGTCCGTTTGCTTGTAACCTTATTGTAAAGGTCACCTGTCACATAGTAAGAAATTCTGAAAAAAAATCAATTTATTCTTTTAAACAGAAAGCACAGTATCAGGGGGTACTCAGTTCTTAAGAATGAAACATAGCTACAGATAAGCAGTTTATTTTGGGGAAGTTGAGAAAATGTATTTTCTAGATAAACTGCCTTCTCAAGTATTTTAAGTAAGCTTAGCTGTATTGATGTTGCAGTTGCTGGATACTTGATGAATGAATTTGAAAATGGATTTATTGCGTCCCCCCACCCCGCCAAGGATTTGTTATTTCTGATTTTAGTCAATTTATTTTTGAAACTCAGCAAAAGCTCAGCCAGAGGTGTGCAGGTCTTTGAAGAAACAAGATGATCAGTAATTTTTAATTAGGTAAATCCATATTTAAGTTGTAGTTAATTTAAACTACCTGTGTGTCTTCTACAGGTAATTATATAAATGCTGGTTAATGTAGGTTGTATTTTGGAAACCCCACCAAAAGCTACCAACGTTTCATTTGCTATTTAGATACATGGATGTGCTTATTAACACTACGGTGCATTGATGGTATTTTAATTCTTGTTGTTTTTCTTGAGATCTCAGTTTTTAGATTTTTCTCTAAATAACTTAAAAATCTTTGAAAAGGAGTATTTGCACAGGGGGATATATGGACTGTTAGTGATGTGGCTGTTCACTTAGACTCCTCTTTTGAAAATGTTTTAGATATGAGAATTTTTTTACTTGTAGTTGCCACTAGCTTTTGAATTAAAAAATAACCTCTGGGAAATCAATCATAAAATACTCACTCACTTTAAGGAGGCAAGGGTTTAATCTCTGTACATACTTTTTAAACTTGTAAATGCAGGTTTTCAGTGGGCTTTTAGTCTGTGAAAGCAAATTGAATAGTAGTTATGTGGAAAGACAGATTTTGCTTGTGTTGAATATTTATGCCAGTTTAGAATGAGAGGAGGAATAAACCGGTGTGGTGTAATGGTCTTAACATTAAACTGTCTGAACTGTTCATGCTGTCATTGACCAGTAATGTAACCAAAAATTGAAGAGATACAACGAACATAAATGCCACTATACTTCTTAAAACAGCTTTTTATAGTGTGCCACCTCATCCAAGAAAGTATTGAGTAGAGATTTTCCATACTCTTTGAAAGTAACAAGACTTAAAGGGAAGACCAGAGTTTTTTAACCATTATATGTTTAGTACATGGAAAGAATGTAAACGTAAAAATCCTCCAGTGAAGGGGGGTTTTGATACCAGGATTTATGTTGCATAAGGAACGTTAGCATCATTTTACCATTCCTATCATATAAGCAGCAGTGGTAACTTCATTTCTATTTTAGCAAGATCATCTACCTACCAAACAAGAATGTGCTTGCATGTATGATGTTATCTGTTCTGATATTTGTGAACAGATTCCATGTGAACCTAAACGTTGACTCCCATTAATTCTTTGAGTGATAGTCTGTGTGTCCCGAGTATTTACATTTTAAGAAAAAAGGTTGATGCAACTGTGAAGTAAAATCCAGTCTAACTTCTTTTTTTGCAATGATAGAGTGATTTAAACTTTTCCTTTCATGTTTGCTCTTCCTTATTTTCACCTGCAGGATAGAAAAATTTGATCCCTTGCAGTGCCTATGCTTATGATAGTTAAGTTTTGTTTAAAATTTTCTGCCTCAGAATTGTTTTCACAAAGTTCTTTACATTAGTTACCATGTACTTTGTCCATTACTTGTGGGCTTTTTTTAATTCTGTCTAGAATGGTGTTGCTGCTTATATATCCTGAGTATCTAATGTGTTTAAGAAAAAACAAACAAAGAAAAATATATATATATGATGCAGTTAGGTCTTATCCTAAATCTTTTCTTTCTGTTTTATTTTGTTTGTTTTCATTTAGGAATTTTATGTGCTTGGTGGAGATGGAAAAGGATGAAAAACAAGCTGGCTTCCTGGAGAAAGAAGACGTAAAATACTTGATGGAACTTTGTTACTTCGGAACCACATTTTGAGTGCTCGTCCTAGACATCTTTCATACCTCGTCTAGATATCAGATTGATAGGATTGGAAACCTGTCTCATCAAACAGTATACACTGGAAGAAGTCTACTTTGGAATATGACTTTTTGTGTTGTTTCTGAAAGTCTGTGAGAATACACTCTAGACATCTACCTGTTTCTTAACTCTGCATCTCAATTCAGCTACAGTAAAACTAGTCTTGAAGTGAATAGAACCAGAGCCCTTTTGGAAACTCTTATTGAACATGACTCATGGAGAAGAGCTTGGCTCTGAGATGCACCAGGATTCTGTTGTTCTAACTTATCTAGAGGGATTACTGATGCATCAAGCAGCAGGAGGCTCAGGTACTGCAGTTGACAAAAAGTCTACTGGGCATAGTGGAGAGGATCAAAACTTTAAGATTTCTGGAAATATATTTCCTAACTGTCAAAGTAATGGTCCAGTTCTTAACACGAATACATACCGGGGATCTGGCATGCTGCACCTCAAAAAAGCAAGACTATTGCAGTCTTCTGAAGACTGGAATGCAGCAAAGAGAAGGCGGTTGTCTGATTCCATTGTGGATTTAGATGGGAAAAAGGAAGCTTTGTTAGCTGGCATGGTTGAAAATGTGCCCAAAGGCAAACAGGATAGCACATTACTTGCCTCTTTGCTTCAGTCATTCAGCTCTAGGCTGCAGAGTGTTGCTCTGTCACAGCAGATTAGGCAAAGCCTTAAGGAGCAAGGGTATTCCCTTAGCCATGACTCTTTAGAAGTGGAGAAAGATTTAAGGTGTTATGGTGTTGCATCCAGTCACCTGAAGACACTGTTGAAGAAGAGCAAAGCAAAAGATCAGAAGCTGGACAGCAGCCTACCTGATATAACAAAGAACCTGCCCAAAGAGAGGTTTATAGAATCTCCCCATGTGGGGCAGAGTGGACCTAAAGTGATAAATGAGCCACTGTCATGTGCTGCAAGATTACAAGCTGTTGCAAGCATGGTAGAGAAACGATCTAGTCCTGCTGCTTCACCGAAGCCCAGCGTAGCATGCAGCCAGCTAGCTTTACTTCTTTCAAGTGAAGCTCACTTGCAGCAGTACTCCAGGGAACATGCTTTAAAAGCACAAAATGCAAGTCAAATAGCAAGTGAGAGACTTGCAGCTATGGCCAGATTACAAGAAAGCACTCAGAAAGATGTTGGCCAATTCGGTTTAGGAAAAGGAATGACAAGCCATCTCAATGGTCAAACAGGATCATCAACCAAAACAGTACCTAGTAAAGGCAATATGGCACCATTTCAGAATTCAGTGGGAATCATGCATTCTCCTCCCAAAACTATGGGATATAAAAGTACTTTGGAAAGGAGCAACCTGAAAACCTCTTCCAGCAACAGTTTGCTCTTACATCTGCTGAAAAGCCAGAATACCACCAAACACATAAAAGGGCATGAACAGAGTGAGAGAGCCAGCATTTTTGAAGACAGCAGCACACCAACAACTCTTGATGAGTATTCAGACAACAATCCTAGTTTTACAGAAGATGACAGCAGTGATGATGAAAGCTCTCATTCTAACTGTCTTCCTATAGACTTGTCCTTTAAACAGAGGACAGATAAACCAGATGCAGGTCCACCTGCATCACTGGATAACCTGACTCAGACCTTGATTCATAACTGGGATCCAAAAGTTTCCTGTCCAGAGAACAAGGAAGACAAAGACACTCCAAAAGCTTCAAAGCTGAATCCCCATCAAAAAGTAACACTACTTCAGCTGTTACTTGGCCATAAGAGTGAAGAAAAGGTAGACAAGAATAATGACCCTCAGGGACCACACAGTGCAGCTGATGTGGCAAAATTCACTGTACAGACTGGTAAAAGGACTCCTGTTACTGATAGTCCCAGTGCAAATCGAATTACTCCGTTAAGCACTCCACCTTTGCTGGCTTCTGCAAAAGCAGACTCTCCTATAAACCTCTCACACCAGTCGTTGGCCATCAAGCGCAGCTCGCCACCATATGCCTGCCCCATGCAGCCAGACAGACTGGTGAATCCTGCATCTAAACATTTGATAGACCTTTCCAAAAGCAAGGAAGTTCAAGGAGCGAAGCTGACCAGGAATGATAGTCCCCAGAACTCTTCGGCATTCAGTGCCAGCAAGCTGTTGCAGAACCTGGCTCAGTGCGGCATGCAGACTTCCATGTCAAGTGAAGAACAAAGAGCTAGCAAACAGCTGCTAGCAGGGAACACAGATAAACCTGTTGGTTTGATTGATAGATTGAACAGCCCTCTGCTTACAAATAAATTGAGTGCACATGAGGAAAATAACAAAATATTCAGTTGTCAGCCTCCACCCGCTGAACAAGGACTTCCAGGTTCGGAAATAGAAAATCTCCTTGAAAGGCGCACTGTCCTTCAGCTGCTTCTGGGAACTCCCAATAAAGGAAAAAGTGAAAAGAAAGAGAGGATGCTTTTAAGAGATGAAAATTCTCAAGAACAGACAGATAAGGCTTTGAATGAGCAAATATTGACGGTGAAAATAAAAACTGAACCATCTGAAGAATCAAATGTTCCTTATAATTCAAATGCACAAGTGAGAGAGTGCAAGGGTAATAAATTTCAAGGATTTGCTCATTCACTGAAGAGGAACACAGCTGCTTCTCCAGCATCTGAGGAGTTGAAATCTGAGCCTCTTTCACCTCAAGATTACTCGTTTTCCAAAAACGGCCTGCTAAGTAGGTTGCTGAGGCAGAATCAAGACAGCTATCCTGCAGATGAGCTGGACAGAAGTCACCGAAACAATGAACTGACACACCTTGAATCGAAGAGTCTTTGCACAGTACCGAAGAAGAGGAAGCTTCATGCTGAGCCTTTGGAAAGTCCATTAAAAAAGATGAAAAGTAATGTGTCTGATGCTGCAAACAACCACTCTTCTTCTACTGAAGCGCTGTATGGGCCTTTGCTTAACAAGCAAGAACTGAAATTCAGCAGAAGTGATGCTGAATTTAAATATGCTGTAAGTCATGGTCCAAATAATGAAAGTGAAAATAGGAGTTGGTCTAGAGATGGTAAAGGATTCAATGTGTTGAAACAGCTGCTTCTCTCAGAAAACTGTGAGAGAGATCTGTCACAACATAGGAACAGCATACTAACGGAGGGCAAGAAAAAAGGAAACAAATCCACTGCAACAATTAATAAACCTGAATTCAGCATTGCTTCAGTAAATGCATTAATGGGAAGCCCTGTACAACAGAACAATTGTGTAGATCATAGAACATTTCAGTATCCTATAGCAGTAAAAAGTCCTGCCAGTTCTCCTTTTCCCGAGCATTTGGGGAGTACAGTATCTAGACTTGAGTCTGACCAGTTTGGCATGTGTTCCATGCCCAGTGAAAAAGGGCCCATCAGATGGGTTATCACAGGTATGGACAAGAATGATAATGAAAAAGACTCACCAAGACTGACCAAAACAAATCCAATATTGTACTACATGTTACAGAAAGGCGGCAACTCTGTTAGTAGCCAAGAAGCACATGAGAAAGAGATTTGGAATGAACCGTCATTTACTGATAGTTCAACTCATGTTACAATCAAAGAGGAGTTGACATCTGATGCAGAGCTTAAAACTCCTTTTAGTAACTTGAGAAGCCCTTACAATAGCCATATGGGGAGTAAGACCTCTCATCAACATGGTGTGAATGGAGAAGTGCATGGACTTCTGGAAAAAGTTCTATCAATCAAAAAAGAGCCAGAATAAACTACAGCCTCCTCAATGAGTTTACAATCAGTGGTTTTGAATCTTTGTTTAAAAAAAAAAAAAAAAAGGCTAAAAATGAGTACAAACTTAACTACTGTATAAATTTAGCATGATTTTAGAAGAGCATGGTCTAATTGAAACATGTTTTCATTTGATAAACTTTTTATTTTTCTGGTGATGTTATTTAAAATACATGTAGATAATATTTGCTTTATGGTAGATTGTCACAAGGAAGCTAGAAAGGTTGTAATTTGTACAACACCGTTTATGTATCAGATTAAGTTATGAGTACTCTTTGATCAGAGTCCTATTTGGTTCTGCAAGTTTTTGGTATAACAAACGTACAGCCTAGGTGATGGTAATGCTGCGTTTCCCCCCCCCCCCCCCCCCCCCCCCGGCCCCATCTCTGTAAAATAATCCTTTTTTTTTTTTTTTTTGAAACCTGAGCATAGAGACAGTGTACTTTTTTTTTCTTTTTAAATGTTTAATATGTCTTGTGACATTTTAAGAATATCTTCTGAGAAATGGAGCAGTCTGTACAAGATCATAGCTCATCCTATTGGAAAACCTGTGTCAGTGTTAATAATGCACCAAAATGTATTTTTTAGTGCTTCCAAAATTTGTGTTATCTTAATCTACTTTGTGGTCCTGCAAGAATGGTGGTGTAAAATATGGTTTCCTTCCTTGCCCCACTCCTGACAAATGCCTTCCTCAAAATCCTTAGCCATAGTTATGAGTTTTAATTAAGGTTTTTTCCTAGGTTTTTATATACAAAATCTGTGTGTGTATGTATATATACACAGAGATTTTTATAGGCCATGCAACTACTGCATGAGTCCATTTGTCAGCATGTTTCTTGTCACTTCCCTGCTTAAAAAGGGGAAAGCCAAAATGCCTCTTAATGCAGTTAAGGAAGCGTAGCAAATATGTTTTGGGGAGGAAAATGGTGGAAAGCTTGTGAAGCAAATGAATGGAATTGTCTGTTTAGCACCATCCTGCTCTCCCTACAGAAGAATACCAGCTGCATTAAAGCAGCACATTAGACTTCCACCTGAAGATGCAATAGGATTTTACTGAAATATGTGTTGGCCTCTTCCTACAACTAGGGAGAAGAATCCATATTCTGCCAATACTTATTACTCTCTCAACAGCTGATGCATGTTTTAATGAACTACCCTTTCACTGCAGAAAATCTGGCTTTAGAATAACTTTACAGGTTGCACTAGGGATAAAATTGTGGGGTTCGTCACGTTCTTTAATGGATAATGGGACATGTCCAAGAAATCCTCCTCTGCCCTTTTCCTCAATCCCCACCTGTGCTGTGATTTGTAACATCTGGCGATATCAGCCCGAGATGGAAGTAACTGAAAATTGCAGTCAAAGCTTTGACACTTTAAAAGAATTCCTGGCTGGGGAAGAGCCATGCAGCTCTGCTTTCCTGTTAGCACTGTCAATGTTAACTCCATTTACAGCTCTCATTTCTCATGGGGGAGGAGGAGGACAAAATCCAGTTGCCCTAAATTATACATGTTATTGGCAACCAAAAGTTTTGCTGAACTTTTTACTCCCTTGGAAAAAAAAACCCAACAACCTGTGTAGCTTTGAATTTCCCTGCTAATCCCTCGTGCTATCAGCCTTGGATAGGTAATGAAACCTACACCGTTTTGAAGGTTTTCACTGCTGAGAGTTGATGACATGGCAAAACTGCTGTTCCTATCCATCTCATGTTTGCATACCAGAGATGAGTGATGGGGCATTTTGTGCCTTTTTTTTTTTCTGGTTTGGTTTCAGAGATCCTTTTCCTAGACCACTGACTTGTCGAAGCAGAGGAAGATGTTGTCTCTGCTTCCTCCTCCCCCTGCTGCCTGATACCGGTTTCCCCTCTTTCCATTGCAGTCCCTACTGAAAGGGACATTTCTTTGCCTGCTGGAAAATGCACCGCTATTCTGTTTTACACACATCCCCCTCCCCCACCCAAGGGATACCTTCTTTTTAGAGAACACAAGTATTTGGCAGTATCCAATATAAAGCATTCCCCCTGGTTTATATGAGAAACAGAGCAATTTAACAATATATTTTTATGTTATTTGGATGTAGCATAATATATTAATGGGCTGTACAAAGAAGATTTATATTTCAAAACTTTCACACAAATCCAATATCATTTTAAATGTCATTGTCTGAAGTATAAAAATAAAATTGTGTTTGTCTTTAATATTGCATTTTTAAGTGGCCCAATGGCAGTTCAGATGTCTCACAGAAAAACCATTACTGAGATAAAGTATATTTTGGATCGACAGTGGAACTGAATTCTTTTTATATGAGTCAACCCAGCAGAAATACTAAAAAGATGGTATTTATGCCATCCATTAAATGTCTCTTAAAGTCTTAATTGATTATTTTTCTTGAAACAACATGTATATAGCTAGGAAATATATACAGTATAGAATAATAGATGGTCCCCAGAGTAAATACAGGGCTGCAATTTAAGGGCTCCACAGAAAAATGCAGCTTGAAGAGGTGTGAAATATCTGTCTAGAAAAACATCATCAGAACAAAGTCGAGAGGGGAAAAAAAGAAGAAAAAGGAGGAGGGTGTAACCCTAATAAAAATTTAATATTGGAGTCTAGGAGTGTGCTTACCTATGTATTTATTCTATGGTAGTCTATTGTTATAATATATACTTTTGAATGTTTAGTTTTTAAAGTTTTATAAAACATTTAAGTTAAAATGTTAAGGCTTGACCAGTTAATGATTTAGCTGTCTTTTTAGATGATGTTAATGAAAGGGTATTAACAGTCTCACAGACGTCAGTAAACTAATACACAGGAATTTGTTTAGGACTGCTGTACATGGAAAAATCTTACCTCTTGGAGACACTGCAAGACAAGGCCTTTGAGAGAGGGTAGGGTATGCCAACTGAACGCTCTTCAGTCAGCTGCGAAGCAGGCAGCAGTCTCCTGTACGAAATTCTGCAGTATCCAGCAGGTTACCCCTCCCTAGGAACTAGACCTTTTTCAGATCTACCCAATCCATATTTACAGCTGTTAAACCTGAGGACCAAAGGCTCTTTAATTTTTTTTTAAATTTATTTTGATTCTAATCTGGTAGCATGGGTGAGTAAAAAGAAGTCACCATCATTTTCTTAGGGACTTTTCTATTACAAAAGCAGGGTGCAGGAACAGGGTTAGTTGTTTCAGCAGAAGGACTGGCAGGGTTGACCATGTTTTCCCAAGCAACTCAGATCCTTGATTTATACCAGTCCCTGTAGATGAACTACAAACCAAGGTCATCTGTTGAGTAGTGCTTGGTGTTTTTGACAACTGCTGTCTGCTTGATTCAGTAGTAGTTGCAAGGATATGTGTTTTGGCTTCCTCCATCCATAGGAGTTGAAGCTTCCAAGCTCTGCAAACTCAGAAGTCTGAAGTTTCAGCTAGGCCGTTAGGCTATAGACTTGAAGAGGGCCTTCTCTGATATTGGCAGCAGTAGCTGTGTTGGCAAAGATGCAGGATTGGTGGGTACTGTTGTGTGATCTCTCTATTAAAGGAGCAGGGAGGGAGGGAGAGTACACATCCAAGCTGTAGCTGGGTCAGACTCCTGGGGGGAAGCTGCCTCTGCCTCAAGCAGTGAAGAAGTGAATTAGGAATGTCTATACCACATTTATAGCTGTAATTGCAGCCCCTTGGGATCTATACCTGAATTAACTTTAACCTCACTTAACTGAGAACGGTTGCAGTAGCAGCAGCTGGGTTGCTAACTGCCCGATACCTTGCTTGAGGGGACATCCACAGGCTCAGCCTTTTTCACCCACTGGTAGTGTAGCGTTCAAGCCAGCTGGATTTGGGGGCTAACTTGTGATTTCCATGTAGATAGGCCTTTTCTGTCCAGAGGAAAGTGTACAGGACTTGGATAACCAGATTTCTAGTGTCTCCTCCGCCAAAGTTTGAGGAAATAATGTGGGGTAACACGTGACCACAGAGTCAGGTGTTTTGCTGGAGGGCTTCCCTGCTGATACCAAGCGGCTCAGCTTGAGAAGTTTATAAACATTGTGAGATCAAAAGGGAAATCAGCCATAATTTTCACTTTTCTTAGCCATTTACTCTTAGTAATGTTTTTAAATTTTTAATTTACAAATATTTTTAAAAGAAAGAAACGAATGGTTTAAATTTTCCCTGTTAAATGTTGGTGAAAGTATTACAGCTCTCATTGACGTCAGTGACATGATATTACCAGTTTGTTCTCTGCCACACCTTACAGAGGAGTAAACTGGTAAGTATATATTATATATATTTATATATAATGTAAATATATTGACTTGTTACACCTATAATATGTTGAAATTGGTTTTTAAAAGGTGATGTAAATAGCAGTTTCCTTAATGAAAAATACATATTTTGTATTGTTCTAATGCAAAGGAAAAAAAACCTTTTAATCTTTTTTGTTATGTATATTCCATGTATAACTGTAAATATGATCACATAAGTTTAAAAACTTTTGCATGTATGTATACAGTTGCAAGTCTGGAAGAATGTATAGAAAAATACTTTTATTTAAAGTTGTGATTACCTGCTGCATGAAAAGTGCATGGGGGACCCTGTGCATCTGTGCGTTGGCAAAAAAAAATTAAAAATGTCTTAAGTCAGGTCAGTTCAAAACACAACAGTATTCCACTTCTGGACATGACTTCTGCTGTGGTATTTTAGCTTTGTGAAAGAATGTGCTTCAAATCAAAAGGGTCTGGGGGGGGAAAGTGCAAAACTACTTCTAAAACACGAAGTACTCATACAACTATAATCGGTCATGTAAGTTCAGGACTCCATTTTGCATAACTGAAATATTGTACCAGGACTATTCCATCCCTGTGAAACTAAGGAATATTGATTTTCATTGCCGTACATAAGAATTTGGGATTTTACCACAACCAATTTTATTGTGATGTGTCTTCAGTAATTTATCTAACTGGTCTCATTTTTTTATTAGAAATTAATTTCCTCATGTGATGTCACAAAACTGTACATACTGCAGTGTGAAGTTTTTTTAAATCTTTCAGTGTTTACTTCCTGCAGAAGATTTGAATAAATGAGAAAAATACATTGTCTTGATGGTTTTTACATCTGCTTTATTTCATGTGTATTTTCCATTATTGGAGTGTTAGCGTGCTCTTTGCATCAATGTTGTTACTTTTGTTGTCAGAAACTTACAGTATCTCAAGGAACTTGGGGATGCAGCCTTTGGCATGGCTACTGACTGGAAACAGAGTCATGGAGCTGGAAATGAAACAATCTAAATCAGATTAGCAGCTTTACTTTGCAAAGCACCGTATTATATTTTATTCAGATACCCTTCTGCTTCTCAACTTGAAATCAGTGACCATAAACTGGAAACCTCTCAGTGGGAATTTTCATGCAAAAATAATTTTGAACAAATGTTCAAGTATTTTTCAGGTCCCCCATGCAGGGCAGGAAAGGGGTGTTTTCCCACTAAAATCTACTTTGGTCTGTTCACAGACAGGACTTTTTAGTTACATTCAATTTAAGTTCTTAGAAGTGTAGAAAAGTGAAGATGCCTATGAAGGCTTTACAAAGATATAAAAGTGCGACTGGTCATATTTTGCAACATATTTTAAATTTATATAATCAATTGAAATGGATTACAACGTTAGCACAAGTGCTGTTTCTACAGAGAATTTTTGTTGCAAGATGTATAGGCACATTGTGTCTGGAGCTGTGCCAACTGAAATCAATCATTTGTGTCATGGCTCTTGGGTACAGGTAACAGCTGTTTTTGTGAATCCTGTTCTCATCTCTTAGCAGTAGCTGTGTAGGCATGAAGTTCTTTTGAAAGCTTTCTGAAGAGCATAAATTATCCATGAATTAGTTTCAAAACTAATTTTTAACTCCATGGATCTCAAGCGTTTTGATTTGTTTGGCCATCATAGAAAGGCAACAAAGCTGGTGAGGGGTCTAGAAAACAAGTCTTTACGAGGAGTGGCTGAGGAAACTGGGATTGTTTAGTCTGCAGAAAAAGCAGTAGGGAGACCTCTTTGCTGTCTACAATTACCTGAAAAAGAGGTTGGAGCCAGGTAGAGATTGGTATTATACCTTTAGGATCAAGCGATAAGATGAGAGGAAATGGCCTGAAACTGTGCCAGGAAGGTTTAGATCAGATATTGAGAAAAATTTCTTTACTGGAAGAGTGGTCAGCCATTGGAACATGTTGACCAGGGAGGCAGGGTCCCTGGAGATGTTCAAGAGATATGTGGACATGGCACTTTGGGACATGGTGGTGTTAGGTTCATGGTTGGGTTTGATATCTTAGAGGTCTTTTTTGACCAACAACATTCTATGATTCCATGAATGAAATAGGGTTGGGATGCTGTCTGTTTTTACATGTGTCATCTCCAAGTATGTGTGTAATGCCACCACTGCTACTCAGCTCTTCAGGCCTCTGCAGAGATACTTCTCTCTCTAAGTAGACTTGCCTCTGACTGGAGATAGGAATGGCTATGTCAGAATACATCCACATGAAAAAGTAATCTAGTCAAGCTAGTGTCCTAATGGCAGTGCAACTTGGAAATAATTTCTGAAACATGCTTCCTTGCTGAATTGCTTCCTTTGCTTTTAATTCTACCCACCAAGCAAAATCAATGGTGTGCCTTTATTTTTTAAGTGATTATGCCCTGAAACACTTCCTTGGAGCACCTGAATATCACTTTTTTTTTTTTTTTTTTTTACTTTCTTACACAGGGAGCTCAGACATTTGTAACAATTTCACTATATTTATTAAATTTGTTGTGGTGTGACACCAAGTAAAACTTGCTTTGTGTCTGCCAGAACAAACAGACCTGTGGAGCTGAGCAGATGTTATATGACACATGTCCAAGGGAGTGATGAGGATGTTGAACAGATATTGGATGTTAGGAAAAAGTTCTTTACAATGAGGATGGTTGAGGACTGGTTGAGGCCCCATCCCTGGAGGTGTTCAAGCTGAAGCTTGATGGGCCTCTGGGCAACCTGATTTAGTTGAGGATGTCCCTGCTCACTGCAGGGGGCGTTGGACTAAATGAGCTGTAGAGGTCCTTTTCAACCCAGGCAATTCTGTAATAAATATACTGAGAAACATTTCACTCTGAATGAGCATTAGTAACAATTTTCGTAGTGATTCATAATAAACTCAAGCAAAAATGCCCCAAATCACCACTGAGCTCTTTACTGACAGACCTGCTGTCATGTGGAAGCTTCTTGATCTTCTGTTCGTTTCTCACAAAATGAAAGATAAATGTTATGCTGATTAATTTTCACAAAACAGCTGCTGCATTAAAAAAAATGAAAGTTTCTGCTTCAGAGATTTCAACATATGGTGGAAAAAAATGGCAGTTGTTTGTGGGACTTGCCAGCTCATTCTTACGCTCCTCAATGAAATTAACTGCAGCATTCTGGGCATCAAGGACAGATGTGGACTCTGATAGATCATTTGCAGGCCTGCGCACTATAGAAATCTTCATCAGAGCAGAAAAACTTGTTGCAATACTACAAACACAGCCTGCCCTAGGTGATCCTGCTTTGGCAGGGGTTTGGACTTGATCTCTTCAAGGTGCAGTCCAACCCCTAACATTCTTCTTTGGCTGTTAACTTGGTCAAGAAAAATGGGATTTTGAAAATGAAGAATGCGATGATAACGTTTTTAAGTATGCTACAGCTTGATGCATTACAGATGTGTAATCCACCCATGAGAGTGTTTTCAGGGACTTGCTATGAGCTTTGAGCAATGGCTAGGACATGC
This sequence comes from Indicator indicator, assembly GCF_027791375.1. Taxonomy (NCBI): domain Eukaryota; kingdom Metazoa; phylum Chordata; class Aves; order Piciformes; family Indicatoridae; genus Indicator; species Indicator indicator. The sequence goes on along the minus strand of NC_072010.1, from coordinate 105,360,447 downwards.
AGGTAGTAATTGTTGAGAATATTTTTATTTCCTTTTGATTGTCACAGTGACTCAAAGGGAGCATGCCATAAATTTGGGGCATGAAAATCCTCTCTGCTGGTAAATGCCAGTGCTGGTGATGAAGGACTATATGCTGATCCAAGCTCACAGCAGCTCACTTTAATTTGGCTTTTTAAGGACTGCCTGCTCTTGACAAAGGGATTTGTCACTATTTCCAGATTTCTTTTCTGATTAACGTACTCAGAATTTAACACAAAACATATATTAGTGATTTGTGACTGTGTTAGTTAAACTTCATGCCTGCTTCCACTATTAAAGTTAGCATATACCTTTGGCTCATCTTGAGGTGTTGGGGAGAGATGGAGAAATATCTGTCCCCCATCTTGATTCTCTGGTCTAGTTTGAGGTGGAGATACTTTCTCAATAAACAGGAGGCTGACTGGGCTATTCTGTAAGTTAGTGAGGCCAGTCTTCACTGAAGACGGTGTTGACTTTTAAAGTCACTCCCTTTTGCTGCATGCTCAGAAATTCTTTGACGTATTTCAGTACAGACCTCTAAGGTGACTTCTACAAATGAGTTGGGAGTATCCACTAGGATATAAATACATCCAATCTGTTGCTGTTATCTCTTAATATTTGCCTATCTGTACCTTTATAACTCCAGCAAAATATCATCATTTTTTTCAAGTTTTGCTTGACTAGAACCTGTGCAGAAATCTCGTTACCGGTACCAAGGGGGAGAGTGAAAGATTGCATTCATCATGTTTTGGAGTTAGGATACCCTGACGCTTGGTCTGTTGAATGCTGTGACTTGGAAAAAGCTTTCAAGAGGTTCTGTGGAAGATGGAAGGAAGTTCTTCTAGTCCCTCTGTTACCTGTTAGAATTGTGAAATTTTTTTCCAAATGTGTTATTCACATTGTCTCTGAAAGGACACTTTTGTATTTTTTTCTTAAGCAACTCTCACATGCCTAACAAATGGCTCTATGTTATTCACCTTTGGTCATGCAGGAAGCCTGTACCCCTATGTGATACTCCCATGTTTGTATATATCTATGTGTCTGGTTTTTGTGTTCCCTGTGAAGAACCAGCAATGTGAAGGTGTTTCTCACCTATTGGGCTACAGCTAAAGGGGAGGAGCAGGAAAGAAAGGGAAGAAGAATCTTAATTCAGCAAGCTACAAATATGCTAATCTTAAGTGGGTTTTATTTCCTAATCCCAGCACATTTTCCTGTGTTCAACGTGGTCACGGGGAGAAAGTCTGCATTAGAATCTGCAGCAAGAATTAGATACAGGAAACAAAAAACACATGCAGCTACTCACATAATAAACAATACACTAACTATAGTTTGGTATCACTGCTTAAATATCAGAGTATTACTGATGCAAGTTTTCTTATTTTCTAGTCCTAAATCAAAAGAAGCCTTACATTTCATTATGCAGAATTATTTGTGGTTGGTCAGCCTGTAAATATGCTTGAAGATCTGAGAGTAATTAGTTAAACTAATTCTTGCATGTAGTGACGTGTCTGTTTCCTGTGCAAGCAACTGCTCTCATGCCATTTTTTTTTCCTTTTCCTCTTCCTTATTATTTTGTGTCCATTCATTTTTAAGCTATTGTGAGAGCCCAGTTATCACCAGGAAGGGCAGAGGAGGGAAAACAAAAGTATAGAGTTTTACACAAAAACCTGCTTTGAAATCAGCATTTGCCTAAGGTACTCTGTTGTGCATTGACTGTATAGAATGCCTGTATCTTGGTCTCCTCTACTGAAGGTCTTGAGTCCTATATACCAAGAGGAGAAGTGATGACCTTTAACAGAATCTATGCCCAGTATCTCTATTTTAGAATGCTGCTTACTATGCATAAAGAAGAACAGTTTGTCACACAGTCCTTTAAAAAAAAAAATTCAGTATTTCCATTCACAATTTAAAGTGACACAGGATAGAAGGGCCAAGTCTAAGGACAGAGTAAGAGAAGGAAAAGGAGAGAGAGTGTTCCCCCCGACGCCTGTCAAGTGTCCTTAGCATGGTCTAGCTGGTAGCCTGTTGCCTGCTTGTGTTCTTTCCCAGAAGGAGCCTACAGTAGTGGTGCAGGCAGTGGTTGCTTCCCAGGGGGCCGCATGCTGCTATTTGCATGAGACTGATGCAGAGAGCTGGTACCTCGTGGAGCTGTTCTCACTGATAACAAAAAAGTGGCAATTGCTGATAGAGGAAGAGAAGACACTGAAATTCCCTGCAGAAAATGTTAACAGCCCAAAGAATCATCCTGTGTTTTTTGCATGGCATAGATTTGTAGCTGTTCAGAAGAGGAAGGAATAATTTTTTAAGAACACGCAGCAGCTACTGTATCAAATAGGTTCCACTCCTTAAAACTTGCATAGAAGGCCTAAGGATAAAGCTAGTTATATTAAAAAGGAGAGACTTTTTAAATCCAGGGGTTTCAACAGACTTGCATTGTCTTCCTGCTTCTGATTAGCTCTTGAAAACTTGGTTCACTTCAGTAAGAAAGGTGCTATTCCACTTTTCCTGTCATCTGTGTCTTTCATTTTTTTTACATAAACTGGAACAATATGGCTTGCTAGCCATTGTTTTATTTCAAACTATGCCTGCACTACAGGTATAATTCTGCCCACAGAATATCTCCTGTCAGGACCAGGAGCTTCCTGCCTGAAACAGAAATCAGATTTCTATGTTAATAAGACTCCTTGTTTTTGAGAGACTTCAGTGCTAGTGAAATACCAACTGCACATGTATCTGAGACAGACAGTATGCCCTGTGCTCCAGGTCCAGGTTTTGGTGTGTTAAAATGCATAGCATGTGGTTTGGCCTACTGATTTAGAGCACCTAACCATGAAGATTTCTGTCAGATGGAAACATCCCTAGAGAGGATAGAAGTTCTATGATCTTGTAACCTGTTAGAAACACCTTTGCATATGAGAAATTATAATGTAGAAGTTTCACAACTCTTACCTCTTTTGCTTCCTGTCTGCATTGGTTATTTAAATCACACTCTGTAATCCTGCTTTTCACTTGGTCATCTCACCTAGGACTTTTGAGTAAAACTAGGTTAAAATCTGCTTGTGAGAGAAACGTTTTAGAAGAATAACTCACAATGCATTAAATGAGCAAGTTTAAAAGCCAGTGAGAATGAAGAAAATGGTAGAAAGGTTTCTGAAGCCAGAGAAAAACCAAAGCAGTAACACTGGCTATGATTTGTACCTGAAAACTGAGAAAGCTGACCCCAGGCTTGCAATTGTATAACAGGTCTAACCTCTAATAAGCTTGGACAAGTAAATAAGACCTTGCAGCAGTGAAAGCACATTATTGTGACTGTGTTTGTGGGAGCCTGATAACTATTTTTTCTCAGCCAGGCTACACCTCACTCAACATAAAACTCTTAGCCTTAGTTCCAGCAGTCAAGATTTCAGTGTCTTTTTTAGCATGTGTTTATCTTATGCCACTTATTTCTTATAGCAACAGCAGGACATGGAGTCTATGTCTAAAAATGGCTTTTCTTGAAGAAAACAAACAGTACTTTTATACTCTCTGGAAAGGTTTTTGGGGGAAATGAGATCTTTACTAGGGAAAATAAAGTGGAAAGTCTTTAAAGCTGACTGTGATTCTGGCTAATCCAGAATGTTTGGATTTATGTGTAAAATACTGAGTTTTGGTGCAGAGAAATAAGGTATTTTAGCATTTCCTTTCTGTGTAGAGAAATGTGAATGAGTGTGCATACACAAACCTGTACAGAAGATGGGTACAATGGCTCCTGCAGGCAAGAAAAATTGAAAAAGCTGACAATGCAAGGGCTGATATTTAAAACAGTAGGGGTGTATAGTGAACATTCTTGTAGAGTAGCCATTATTTATTAAGTAGAGACAGACTGAGTGGAGCTATACAGAAATATAATGAGACATGCTTCAAGGAATTTGTGGCCTATTACAAACTCAAAAAAACACTGCAGGCATATAAAGTACATTAAGTACTGGTACAAGTTAGCAGTAGTGAAGGAATCTGGCTGAGGTCATTGTTGAAAAGTATTGTGAAAGGAATAAGTCTGGAAAAGGAGAGGGGAAAGTCATCTGAGGTCAAATTCTTTGGAAGGCTTAAAGGGACCTGGCTCTGGCTCCTCTGCGTGGGGGATGACTTCCCGTTTGAAGAGGCTGTCAAGCAAAGGAGGAGAAAAAGGAAGCAGGTTGAACCAGTGGGAAAGGTTTTACAGTGAGGTGACTTTTTTGAAGGTGACTTTTGAAGGCAATGAGGGGAAGATAAGAGCAGGAAGGGAAAGAGGGAAAAATATGAATTTATGGAACTACAAAGTAACAACTGAGATTGATTTGAGCTAGTCAAGAAATGCTGTCTACAGATGGTGCTGATCTGATTTTCCAGAGTTGAATCAAGCCAGAGCATTCAATATCTTATGAAATGTATAAAAATGGTAAATAAGAGTAGAGAAGGAGAAAGATTTACATAATTGATAAATTCACTATCTTGTCATTCGTGTTCCTTGTTTTGGGAAGGGAGAGTGTTAGTTTTTAGGTTGAAATAATCATGATTGCTGATGGCCTGTGTCATGGATGTGATCAGAAAAGGGGTCTGTCACGGAGCGGTTCCTCAGAGTTCCTATAAAAAAACCCTTCCATTAACCCGCGAATGAGTACAAGGGAAAAAATATCTAAGATCAGAAATGGGTTGTGAAAGAAGTTAAATTACCCAGGGAGAAAATAAAGTGAAAAAAAACCTAACTTGTTTAATCATTAGGAAATCTAGAATATGCTTTGAGGTGTTTGGCTAAAAGCTCTGATGTTCTTGGAAATGCTGCTGGTGCCCACACCAACACGTTCAGAGCTAGCGTGGGTACACCTCCACAGCGGCAGAGCAGTACTTGGCTTTGCAGACATGCTCTCAAGGCTTTGCATGAGACTGACCTTGAGATTTTAGCAGAGGAGTGAAGTGTCATCTGCATCTGAAAAATGAGCAGTACTGAGGTAAAAACAGGAAAGGCTATGTGGAGAGAGCCGACTCCAGGTCTCTGGGTGCTCCCTTTGTTTATACTTAGATGCTTTTAACTAGCACAGAAGTATAGTCTGGTGTGTGGGTGGTCCCTTCACTGCAACCCAAGTCTAGTCTTTGCTTATTTAAAGGTTAGTGCTGACAATACCATCTTATCACTTCAAGCTGAACAAAAATGCAATGGGACTTTCTAGTAGTGAATTTTAGGGATTTTTGTCTGTTTTCTGGTTGCAAGGGACAAGAAAAAAAAACAAATTACACCTGCTATAGCATAGCTATTGGGAGAATTACAAACCAGCTATGGTTTTTGTGCAGGGTTTGATGATGTAGATGACCTTACTTGCTCTATAAATTGCAAAAGAATCTATCCACATCTTCTTGTTTCATAATATTGCTGTATGCTCATTGGGGCTGCATACCTATAGTGGAGCCAAGCAGCTACAGGTAGATGAGACTGCTTGTTCTCTACAGCAAACTATGGGGAGAAAATTACCTTTATTCTAAGTCTTTAGATCATTAAGTTCAGGAACAAATTCTTTGTCTTTTTTTTAAAAGTGACCCAAGAACATCTCTGGCCTTGGATCTGCTAAACTGTAAATACCTAGACTTTGCTTTTTCACTGTGAAAACAAGCCAGGCTTATTTCTTTTGAGTGTGATCTTTGGCTAGTGAGTGTCAGTAATGCCTCACTTCTGCAAACTGACCTTGCTTGCCTCTTTTATGGAGAACACTGAGATGTAAGCTAAACAACAGTGCTTTTAGATATGAATTTAGATAAACTTCATGCTGTTCCACAGGTATCTGACTATGCATTTGGGGGGATTTGCTATTATCTTTTTATCTTCAGTTTCTGCATTCCTCAAACCCTCAATTTAGAGCCTGTGTTCTGGAATTTATGGCCCTCCTGAATTTACTTCATAACAGTGAAGACTCTTTTATGTCAGTGAATTCAACTGTCCTGACAAAAAGTTTGCCTATTCCAGCTGTCATTTCCAGGGATGCTCAGAGTCCCTGTGGCCCTAGTAGAAAAATGCCTGCTGTTGGTAGACAGTCACGAAAGTTTATTTCTGTGCTGTGAGTAAAAGATGCAAGAATACTTAATGAAACAGAAGAAACGTTTTGAGACCATTTAGATTTAATTGTATACCAGATGAGTTTTCACCTATTTAGCATTTTAGTTAGTGTGAATATATCCTCTGTGTGTCTCCTCAGCAAAATACGTTAGGACAACCACACAGATCTGGAAACTGGAACTTGCACTTTGGGAAAAAAATACATCTGTGACTGCTGCCCCTGCCACATTACAGGAGTTTATTACTCTTAGGGGAAAGCTTAATAGTCTGTTAATTGAGAAGACAGGGATCTTTTACACTTGGCTGCACACTATTATTAGGAACATAGCAATAAAGGGAGCAAACCTTAGCCTACATGTTCAAGTAAAATTTTGCAAAATAAGTTTAACAAGATAATGATGGATTATCTGTGCTACGATGTACGTGGCTCTCTGCAGAGCACAAAAGGGTTGGTAGTAATAAAAACATTGATTGCAGACAGAGATTCTGCTGATTTTAATTATCACTATGGACAAGGTACAGTTGCCTAAGCAAGCCACATGTTTTTTCAGCATTACATGAGGGAAAACACTGTAAGAAGACTTAATACAGATGGCAGAGTTGCAACTCTGTAATTATCACAGCAGTGTGGAGTCAAGCCTAGCTTGCAGGAAATTACCAATTTTTCGAAATTTCGCCACTTTTAAAACTTTGGATCTGGAGTACTAGATCAGAGTGAACATTGAGTTCCTTCAAAGTACACAACAGCTTGTTCCAAGATTTTTCTTGTTTTGAATGCAGGCAAAACTACTGCTTTTCAGAGTGTGATCTGATGGTACAGTGATTCACACATAGCAGCACTGGTACCATGACAACTCCAAACTCAGCCATGCTTGTGAATTTCAATCTCAGCTTCCAATGCCAGGCCCATCTTACGTAATTCCCATGTTTTCTTTTAAATGGTATAGTGCCACTCTGAATTGCTTCTAAGATTTTAATGCAGATTTTTACTGCTGCAGCTTAAGCAGAGAAAAGCACACATCATCAAACCTGCAAACACTTCTGGATCTGGCATTTTTATAACTAAATTACAGCTCTGTAAGCAAAAAATAGAATCACAGAATCATTAGGGTTGGAAAAGACCTTTAAGATCATGGAGTCCAACCTGTAACCCAACTACCATGACCACTATAGCCTGAAGTGCTACATCTACACGCTTCTTGAACAGCTCTAAGGATGGCAACCTGACCACCTCCTTGAGCAGCCTGTTCCAATGCCTCACCACTCTTACAGTAAAGAATTTTTTCCTAATATCCAATCTAAACTTCCCCTGGCACAACTGAAGCCCATTTCTTCTCATTCTATTGCTAGCTACTTGCGAGAAGAAACCAGCACCCGCCTCCCTACACCATCCTTCAGGTAGTTGTGGGGAGCAGTAAGGTAATGATTTAATGAACTCTATTGGAAATGATTCTTATTGACTTAAAACAAGTCAGGAAAGTGGCGGTGCTGCCAATATGAAGTCTATGAAATTTAGTTCTCAGGCATGCTTGTGAATAGCTCCTAGAGTTTGTCCATGGCTTTGTCTGGGCGGCTTCCCTGAGCCTATGTCTCCTTTCCAGGGAAACACAGAGGTCTCTTGCAAGATTAACTGGGGTTTTGAACCTGTGTTTTTAAATCTAGTATGCTTCCAATGGATCTGTGTCATATACCATTTGGGAGAAGATTATTTAAAGGCAATGTTTAGAGCATCTACACTGACGAATAGAGAGTGAGGAGTGTAGAGAGCTTGCAAGTGTTGTGAAGCAGGGATAATATTTCTTTTTATGTTTATGCATAACACTTCACTGTGGTTTAGAGATGCTACTACAGGTTTTACAAAAGTTGGGTTTTTTTCACCCAACCGAGTAAGTTAATTTCAGTCCAAATACTCTTGTCCTTTGGGTATCTGCTATGGGAGAGAAATCTACCCTCTAGGAGTACTTACACTAACACACGGGACATACACCAGTCTTTCCTCCAAATTTGAACAACACCTATTTCAATCAGACCACCATCTCTATTTTTATAGACAGACAATTGGTTCCAGTGCTGAAGGCAAAGAGCTGGCAGAAGGCACAACACTAGGATCTGTCTCCTTGTGGAGAAGAACCTGCAATGGGTCAGCACCTTGCCTTATGCAGCCCTTTTGGGAAACAGGTGTCTGAGGGAGCAGCAAGCAAGTGTTCATAACGTATGTATTTTTAAAACTTTACAGTTTACTGAAGGAGCTTCTGTTTATGAAAACCTCTACTGACGTTACCATGTTAAAAATGCTTTTTTTTGTCCAAGATAGCAGCTGAAATAGCTTGTTACAGTGTTGCATTTCACAAGGATATTATAGGTACTGCATGTCAATACACTTTGACATTAAACTCAGTTACAGAAGCCCTGTAGGTGACCTCTTCTCAAATATGTTGGGCAAAATCTTGATAGTATGTTTAATAAAAAGTCATTCTGTCCCATTCACCTTGGTAGAAATAAGCAAAATATGATACAACATTTCATTTCTTACTGTTTATTATTTATGTTGATGGATAAACTTCGATTATCCATCAGGATAAGAGAAGGGATTCTCCCCTATGTTCTGGTGAGAACCCACCTGGTGTACTGCATCCAGTTCTGGTGCTCCCAGCATAAAAGGGATATGAAGCTGCTGAGCAGGTCTAGAGGAGGACCATGAAGATCATCAGAGGGCTGGAGCACCTTCCCTATGCAGACAGGGTGAGGGAGTTTGGACTGTTCAGCCTGGAGAAGAGAAGGCTCCATGGAGACCTCAGAGCAGATTTGCAGGACCTGAAGGGAGCCTACAAGAAAGCCAGTAAGGGACTTTTTACAAGGGCTTGTAGTGACAGGACAAGAGGGAACAGATTGAAGCTTGAGGAGGGGAGATTTAGACTGGAAATTAGGAAAAAATTCTTGACACTGAGAGAGGTGAGGCACTGGAATGGGTTGCCCATGGAGGTATTCAAGGCCAGGCTGGATAGGATGTTGAACAACCTGGTCTAGTGGAAGGTGTCCCCGCCCAAGGCAGAGGAGTTGGGAGTAGATGATCTTTGAGGTCCCTTCAAACCTAAACCATTCTATTCTATCATAGAATCATTGAATCAACCAGGTTGGAAGAGACCTCCAAGATCATCCAGTCCAACCGATCACCCAGCCCTATCCAATCAACTAGACCATGGCACTAAGTGCCTCATCCAGTCTTCTCTTGAACATCTCTGGGGATGGTGACTCCACCACCTCCCTGGACAGCCCATTCCAGTGGCAAATCACTCTCTCTGTGCAGAACTTCCTCCTAATATCCAGCCTATACCTCCCCTGGCACAAAAAAAGAGAAGGAAAAAAAAAAGAATTAATAATCTGTGCTGTTATGCAGGAAAGGTTTGCATCTGACAGGATGCAAATGGCTAAACTATTAGGAGCTTTCGGTGGCTGACACACTGCAGCTGACAAAGGTTTTACCAGAAGGGGGATTTTATAAATAAAGAAAACTTACTAATTTCTACTTCTGCAAGCATGCAAATGTAGCTTAAAGCACAGGAGCCAGCTCTCTTGCTGTATCATTCTTCTGTTGACCATCAGGTTAAACACGTGTTTTAGTCCTTGCTGATGATAAATTTCCAGAATTTTCTTCTGTGAAGTTGTTTATTGATATCATTGTACATACAATCATTGGTGTAGATGACTGCTTCCCAGGAGGCAGACATGGGACCCACAAGAGCAAGGCCCTGTCAATTCTGCTGCACCATCCCTATCAGGTCAGACAGAAGGTGCTGGCACCACAGTAGGCTTGTCCCTGTCCCTGCCTCCCTCACAGCAGTGTTCATCCAGTTCCATGGTGCCTGGTGGGGGGAGGAGGAGGGAGGGCACTGAGGCTGCCTCCAGGCCATGCCTGCAGCTTGTGGAGCCAGGGGGATGGGTCAGGCCAGTGAGGACCTGTTACACCCTGCTGCAGTAAGTGGCCCAGACCATGCCTTCACCATCCCTGTAACAAGGTGAGAGTGGAGAAAAACAACATCTATCAAGATCTCAGATGAAACACTTTTCCTCACTTAGGAGGAGCAGAGAGGCAGTGGTGGTAATATTTGAGAGCACTGGAAGGTACAGGGAATTTGCCTGCAAGACACACGCTATCCATTGATGTAGTTTTGTAAATCCCAAAAGGAGAGGGTGGGAACAGCACACACACAAAAAAACCCCAACAATGAACAAACAAAGCAACAACACCAACAACACAACCCCCCCAAACAATTCAAAGATGAGAAGAGGAACTTTTCAAACCTTTCTTTCAAATGCATATTTTAAAAATGCAGCAGATCTACTCTGTTTCATGACAAGTAGTGAGTAGCCTAAATTCTTCTGATACAAATTCTGTCAGCTCTGCCAGGAGATTATTTTTGATCTCATCCAGATTGTGTCAAACCTATTTGCACCCTCTTATCCTGGCACCAAATGTACCAACATACTGCTCTGGCTGGGTCATGCTGCTCCTCTGACCAGGTCAGGTATGATGCAGACATAAAAACCAAACAGGTGCCTGGCGTAGGAACATGCTGCAGACAGAATTTCCTCCTAAGTCCTCCTGCCCTGGAAGCAAGAGAGGGACTCACTGTGCCACCCACAGGAGAGGGTTTCTGGGGGTCAGAGCTCACAGAGGCACTTGGGAGCTACCTAGAAAGGCAAAATGGGGCTTGAGGAGATTGTTTCTGCTGATGGGACTCTCCTCCAGCAAGAATTCAATAAAATCTTGCAGCCAGCTGAATGATCAGCGGCATGATGTCTTTAGGACAAAGCTGAATACTGCAGCCAGTATGGCATCTCTACTGTGCCCAGATCTATGAGCTACTTAACAGAGTTAAGGTAGTCTAAGGAAATGTGATGACTGCTAGACTTGCCATGGAGAAATCTGGAGTATGACAGTTGCAAAATATAGGAGACAGTGCACAATCTGGTGCTGGTTTCCTGACCAAAGGCTTCACGACCTTTGGTAGAGAAATGGTGATATAGCCAGCCATCACTGTCACCACCCAGGAAGGAATCAGCCACTCCACAAACAAAGCAAGTGATGGAGACTTAAATGCACCCAACAAAGGGAGGGGATGTTCTGTGTCTGAAACCACTGTTCTTTTTTTCATATTGGTGAAACTCAAGCCTGCACAACTATGTCTGCAGAGAAGCTGAAAGCTCCTCACAAGAGAAACTTGTGATAACAGTTGGTGTGCTTCACAGACCAGGGATGTTGACAGATGGCTCTCAGAAAATTAATGGTAGCGCCACGCAAGAATATTAACATCTGCCCACCAGGAACAAAGCTCTGGGGCCATGTTTTCCAACAACTGAAATGAACTGATAGAGTTTGGGCAGCTGCCTTTGAAATTGGAGTGTTCAAAGATTTGCATCTTCCATCTGCAATTTGACAGCCCCATCATGTGTAATGCTCCTGGTGGCTAATCTTTACTCATACACTTGCTTTTCATTGCTGCAAACTGACTGGGTGCTCTGATAGCCTGCCAACTGTTGGGATGTTAAGACAACAAACATTTTACAATTATTCTTTTTGCATGTATTTGTTTTAATAAGTTCAGATGTGCAAGTTCTCAACTGCATAATGCCCCAGATGTCTGAAGGCCTCTTGGGGCTGAGAGCATGCGTTGCTGATTTCGTAGCTTGGGACAGTTCTTTTTGTGTGCATTAGGAATGACTGCAATTAGTAATGGAAATTTAGGACAGGAAACCACCTACCTAGATAAGAGATTGACTACAGACAGAGCCATGCACAATAATTCTGAAAACTAAGCAATATTTAACATTCAGATAAAATGAAGATAAGTCTGAAACTCAGCCACTCAAAAAGCAAGTTAAAGTAGGTCATTGAGTTTAGACCCAGCACTGCAGTTTGAACAGAAAGTATCTGCGTATTTTTCAAAACACAGGCACTGCCTAAAGCCATTGCTTTTCAACAGATCCAGAAGTTGACTGAACATCCAAAAGTCTCATCCAAAATCTTCTAATGCTGCTGTAATACAGAAAGTGTGGCTAAATCATTATCCTTTTGAAAGAAGTGTTCTGTCATGGGAAAAAAAATTAAAAGGGTTAAGCTTTAGGTGACACATGCCCTAATTCTCATATGAGCTTACTAGGAACAGCAGTAAGAACACACCTCTGGGAGAGCAAGTCAAGCATGAAGCTAGGTTTTGGCCTTTGAATTATACTGTTACGCCCCACCTTGGGGTTTATGTGTGCCACGATACTTCCGTCCAGCTCAGTCCCACCCATCACTGACTTCTTCGTGCAAAGGCAGAGCCAATATACCAAAACCTTTCCTGCATGTGACAAGGTTCATTCAGTGTTAGAGTGTGGAGAAGAAAAGGGAGCAAGTATTCAGCCCCCCAGGGCAATGTGAGTTATTCCATGGAGGTAATGCCTCTCTAAGACCCCAGCAGGGCACCCAGAAACAGCAGGCTGGGGCAGTCTCATCAGAAGAAACTGTGGTGGTCACCATTAGGAAAGCATGCAGCAGTATCACTATGTCCTCACATGCTAGTGATAAAACTAGAGTTAATTTAACTTATTAGTGGGGAAGAGCAGAAACATTGGCCAGTTACTGGGGCTGGTAGATGATTTCTTCCTTTTTGTGTTGGTATTTCTGTTCTCCTGAAAACACAGAAATCTCTGGTTCTGGTATGCTGTTTATCTTCAGGTCTTCAGCCCAAAACAAGAGAGTTAGTTTGGGGGAGGGGGGGGAAAAATAAAAAAAGAAAACACTCAACCTGGAATAAAGTGACACCACCTCGCTGGCTAGAATCCCTAATATCTCTTGATAGCACAGGAAAGCTCGTACAGGTTTTCACAGTGAGTGGCTCAGGTTGGTATTTAAATTTATTTGAGAAGAAATCAACCTAAAAATGTAAGTGAAGACTGATGCAGTTTTCTAGGTTAGGTCTGCCTTATTTAGTGAGCCTCATTACATGTTCAATGACATAAAACCAGGTGGCAGTTGACACACTAAACCAGTCTAAACAGGTCACAGTCTGCTCCAATGTCAATCATTTGCCTGGGGTCAGGAAGTAAAAGTAGGGCATGACTTCATTTCTAAACCCATCAGATTCATTTTTGTTCCTTGTTAGTTTTGTTCAGCTCTCATGTTGAAATACAGGAGTCGCATGCATCCATGTAAGCAGCTGAACCTGCGACTGGATCTTCGGTAGGAAGCCACTGCACAGGTTTGCTGCTGCTCTTTGACTGCAGAGTGTCCACCCCTTCTTTTTTCAGATGCTGAAACAGTGACTGTTTGTCATCCCTCATGCCTGAAGCAAAAATCATTTCAAATTTCACAGAACAACTCTCTTAAGTAGCTCACTCTGTGTATGCCAAAGGTATACATAGCCATGAAACATACCAGAATAGAAGCCTTAGCTAACAGACTGGCATAAAGATCTTTCCTTTGTTGCACCTCTGCTGATTTACATCAGCTGATTGATACATCTGGTACTTCTTTTTTTGAGTTAGCAGGGTAACTGCAATAACATATCTTTTTGCAAAAGCAGAGTTTTCTGAAAACACACTCTACACAGCAGCCAGCGAAAAGGTGATGCTGTGTGGAAAGAGAGCTTTTGTAAAATTGCATCTTATATGAAACAAAGACATAATTTACTTCAACAGACAGCACTTAATCCTACCAGGTGTACAATCCTACCAGGTTCATTCCTTGGTTTGCTACTCCAAGTAGTTACTCCATAGGAAAAAAAATATTATTCTTCAAAGTATAAAAATCTAAAATACATTGTTTTACTTTCTTTTCATCCCCAATCCAGCTATAATGCCAAGAATTAAAGAGCAGGGTTTTGCTTTTTACTTCCATCTTAAAGCAGTGGTATGTCAGGAGGAAATTGGCCAAAGAGTTTTCCACTGGGGACGTACCTGAGTCTGAGTTTCCTTTAATATGCAGCACCACTTTAGCTGTGTGACGCTTCATCATGCCAGTGATCTGTCACCAGGTTTTTTGGAGGCTTTACTAATATGTATGCAACTGCTGAATCAAGTGAAAATTCATCACCATCCTTCTGGATAAGATGCTGAAGAATCCTGGCACAAGCCTTTCAGTGGTAAATTTCTATTGTGTATTAAATAAAATTACTTAGAATCATATTCTAGTTTTTAATTCCAGGCAGCTGTGTGGGTTATCAGCATTCCTAAAGGATCTCAGGTAAATTCAATTACTAGGAAATGTTTCACCTGATACAGAAAAGTTGAGTGGTGTGCATTACATTATTAGATGTTTGTTTATTGATTTCAGAGGAGTTATCCTATTAGAGTTTTTTAATCCTGCTAAAGACTGCCTCAGGTTTTTGAAAAACACTTTGGGTCTGAACAGCTATGTCGAAGGAGTGATTTATCTGGTTTTAGTGTGAGAAAAAAAAAATTAAAATTTGTCACCAGATGGAAACTAAGATTGAAATTTGACAAGGGTAGAATCTGGATTAAATATTTCAGATGTACTTCTCAACAGAAGAGAGTGAACAAGCAGAAAAGTTCTGAGAGATGGTTCATAGATGGAAAAAAAAAATATTGCTGTGCAAATATGAAGAGAGAAGTTTGCTGGAAACTGAGATGGAAGCTTTCCAAACTCTGACAGGCACTGTACCATAAAGCGTTGCAATTAGTTGTTATCTATATCACAAGTCTGTGTGGATCAGTAAATTCAGTATGGTATAATAAAAGTTCAGCATATAGATATGTGGTGCATTGAGGAAGCAAGTTTTTTCATGACAGTAGAGTGATTTGACAGCTCCCAACATAAATGCCACATCCTCTTCCTGGTATTAGGCAGGCACACCTGGGTTGAGTTCAGCACATTAGCAGCTTCTATTCTATATGGAGATACTAACTTCGTTCCCAAATTCCTGCTGTTTTGAGATGCATGAGCTGTATGTTCTATCTTGTGTCAGTACATGGTTACAGGCAGCTGCTTTCTGGAGTGAGCAGCAGGAGAGCAAGGGTTGTTCAGATGGTAAGCTTCAATCACAGCTCTCTGAAAGTGGCTGAGTAAGGCCACTGAGTTATGACTGTGAGTCTGGATGAGATGAGTCCTGGTGCTGCTTAGTTGGGGATGCAGTTTTCATCCAAAATCATTGTATATGGGTTTTCCACAGATGTGAATTATTTCCAGACCTCTTTTAAATAATTGCTTGTCACCTGCTCAGAATAAGGTACGTCAGTGCCATCTCCTCCTCTTCCCTGTTTCCAGTAAAAGAAGCTCTTGGTCAAACTCAATACCACTTATTTTAGCCACCCATATATTTTCTTTGCTTGTGGCTGGTTCATAGTCCACCTTTGCACACTGGAGACCAAAAATAAATGGATTCTCAGATTCCATGTGTCTGACTAGAAACCTGAGACTGAGCTGTTAGCAGTTAAAACCTAAATCCTGGGTCCAAAGAAAGAGACTTATGCTTCACAGTTCTGTAAATATGTGATTTTTGCAAAGCAGCATAGCATTAATGCTTGTCATTACCTGGTAAAATAAATGTATGTGATCAGGGGCTTTCTGTTTGTTTTCTTGCTTGATTTTTTTAAAAGTACTTTTATACTTGTATATGAATCTCCAAAGCATGCTAAAGCTATTTGTGGGAATATTTGGTGGGGTACTTCAGACTAAATTGAGGTTGTTTTCCCAGTGGAATTGTTGATTACTCTTTTTGTTGTTGTGTTCTTGTTTTCCTTCACAGGAACTCTCTCCAAGGTTATGTATTTTAGGATCATAAGTGTAATTATGTCCTCAGAGCATATCAGTTCAGTTTATGTAGAGAGCATCATGGCATGTGTCATATGAATTCACTGGTCAAATGCTATCTAATGCTGGTCTGCTTTAGTTGAGATTATCTGTGGTTTATAAGCATAAGACTATGTTCTTTGTTGTCAGTCAGTAGATATCTAAAACTGAACTTTTTTCAGAGTTACCCTTCTGTTGACAGCACAGGGTCCTTAGTGACAGGAACAAAATGTGTTCTATTTTGTTGAGTTTGTAGAAGGTCTGCAGAAATAAGCAGTGGTCTGTTTAAACTTCCAGAATGATTAGAAAATAACCAATCACCTCCCATTTATAGAAGCACATTTCCTAGAATAAAGCTGAAATCTCTGACTTGTAACCACAACTTAGCATAGACAACATGGAGAAATGAGTGTAAGTTTTAATAAGATCTTTACTGAAATTGAAGTTTTTTGTTAACACGATGCCACAGCTTCTTGAAGTATCACAGGTGTATATGTTTCCAGTGTAAAATATTATTGACTTGGCTCTGATCAAAATATAAGGAGGAAGGATGTTCTACTGAAAAATTATTTCTGGTTTAAAAAAAAAAACTTAAACAGAAGAAGTAGAAAACCTTAGGCCACTGACCACTTTCTCCAGAGTCCTTAGAAGTTAATGGGAATTGCTGGATTAGATGCAGTCAGCTGCAGCAAATGTGAAAGCTCAATATGAAAATACCTCCATAAGCAAACAGGTATGGTGCTTGATGATTGTGGATGCCAGAAAATTGCTTTACTTGGAATTCTTAAACACATTACTTTTTCAACAAATAGAAGTTAAAAAATATTTCATATTATGTTTTATACCTGTTTTCCAGGGTCTGTGCTTTTAATTGAAGCTCATTGGCTCAACTAGGAGTGAAGAATTCTAACATGTTCACACATTCCTCTCAAAATTGTTAAGTCTTAACTTAACTGAGGATGTTATTAAGTTTAAGTTACTGTTGTGTATTCAGATAGTCTCCTGAAACTCATTATGATTGTGGGCAAGTTACTGCAAATACTATTGAGCCAGGTTGCTGTTTATTTCTGTTCCCATTGTGTTAGACTTTTATTTCTAGAACTGGTTCAAATCGACATATTTTAATATAACCAGTAGTGAAATCTCCAATTAAGCAAAGAGGCTGAAAGAGAAAAGATCAACATTGACCCATGAGTGCAGGAAATTTCCCTTATTGTTTTACTTGGCTGAAGTAAGTTTTCTTAACAGTTTATTTCCTTGTTGCCATTGAGCCCATCAGCCTTATCTGTATTCCAGGTAACCAGATCTCCCTGAGAGGGGCTGCATTTTCCCCAGTCTTCTTTGTATCATCAATGTGCCTTTAGAAGCTTTTTGTTTAGCCTTTGACATCTATGGCCAGATCTAATTCAGTCAGGGCTTTAGCTTTCCTAACCTGATCCATGGCTTCTCAGATGATTTCTCTATATTCCACCCAGGCTCCTTGTCCTTGGTTCCACACTCTGTAGGCTTCCTTTCTGTGTTTTGAGTTTGTCTAGAAGAATCTTGTTCACCCATGCAGGCCTCCTGGTGTTTTTGCCTGACTTCCTTTTTGTTGGAATGCGTTGCTTCTGTGCTTGGAGGAGGTGATCCTTGAATATTAACCAGCCTTCCCAGGCCCCTCTTCCCTCCAGGGCAGTATACTTGGTACTCTACCAAGCTGATCCCTGAAGAGGCCTAAGTGTGCTCTCCTGAAGTGCAAGGTAATGACCTTGCTGTGTAACCTCCTTGCTGCCCTAAGGATCTTGAACTCCATCATTTCATGGAGTCCTCCTGCTGCCCTCGATTCTGCCCACTGCATTCAGGGTTTGAAGAATGTGGGCTAATGACATCCTAGGCTGCATTAGGAGGAGTGTTGCCAGCAGGTCAAAGAAAGTGGTCCTTTCTCTCTATTCAGCACTGGAGAGGCTACATGGATTTCTGAGCCCAGTTCTGGGCTTCCCCGCAGAAGAGAGATACTGATACATGGAAGAGAGCTCAGTGAAGGACCTCTAGGAAGATTTAAGGACTGGAATCTCTCTTCTATGAGGAAAGGCTGATAGAGGGATAGAGCTGGGACTGTTCAGCCTAGAGCAGAGAAGGCTCAGAGTCTTATTAATGTATATAAATAGCTGAATATAGATGTAAAGAACACAGAGGTAGGCTCTTTTCAGTGGTGCCCAACAGCAGGACAAGAGGCAACAGGCACAAACTGAAACAGAGGAAGTTCCACCTGAACATAAAGAGAAGCTGTTTTACTGCAGGGGTGACAGAGTGCTGGAACAGTTTGCCCACAGAAGTTGTGAAATCTCCTTCCTTGAAGGTTCTAACAGGTCTTCTGGATGTGGTTCTGGGCAATTTCCTTTAGATGGCCTTGATGTTTATAGCCCTTGTATTACTAAACTTTGGAAGTTTGGGATTGTTTTCACAAAACAAGTCCTTAAAATAAAACGAAACAAATAACTAAATTGATTACATTGTTTTCAATTTCTAGAATGGTCTTTTCTGATTTGAATTTTTCTCAGGTATTAAATTAAAAGTGTTAAAGTTGATGTATCTCTAAATCTATGAAATTTCAGAAATAAGCCTTATTTAGTTGCAAGACTTCAGCAAAGACAATGGTAGTTAAATATCATCTCTTCCTTGGCTGCAACATGCTTCCTGGGCTTGATCTGTATACAGATCACTGAAGATAAATGGAGAAAGCACACTGAGTTCGTTCAGACCTGAACAGGGATCTGAATTAAACTCAGTGAACAGAGAAAGATAAGAGAGTTGTTTGTTGGGGGTTTGGGTTTTTTTGTGTTTGTTTGTTTATTTGTTTTGGGTTTTTTTGTTGTCATTGTTTTTGTTTGTTTGGGTTTGGTTTTATTTGTGGGGTTGGTTTGTTTGCTTTTTATCCACAAAACTTGAAATTCTTCTAGCAGGTTCTCCTACAGAGTCAAAGTCACTTTTCATTTAGCAGCTTTTAGATGCATAGCCTTAATGTTATATTATCACTGCTTTAATTGCTTAGATTATGATGCTTCAGAATGTGAGTGGAGAAAGTGTAGTTACAAACTTTTTCTTAAGATTTTGCAAAAACCTAGCATATATTCCCCAATTTAGAGACTATTGGACTGAATGTGTATATTTCCTATCTGCATAACTTCTAAGTAATTTGTGAGAAGAGACACAACACTGCAGTTAAAGCCTGTGAAATACCATGGTATAAAACTGGGAAGCTTCTCATCACAAAGAAGTTCAGCCCTGGTTAACAACAGAGGTTCCAGATGAATGGATGCTTGCCAATGTGTCACCCATCTATGAAACAGGCAGGGAGGAGGGTCTGGGGAAACCATAGCCTTGACAGCCTGTCAGCCTGACCTTGGTACTAGGGAATATTATAGAGCGGTGCATCTTGAGTGCGTTCCCACGGCATGTGCAGGACATTCAGGAGATCAGAGCCAGCCAGCATGGGTTCATGAAGGGTAGGTCCTTCTTGACCAATCTATTCTCCTTCTATTACCAGCTGACACACCCAGGGAATGAGGGAAAGGCTGTGGATGTTTCCTACCTGAACTTTAGTAAAGCATTTGACACTGTCTCCCACAGCATTCTACCAGAGAATCTGGCAGCTCATGGCTTAGACAAGTGAATTCTTTGCTGGGTGAAAAACCGGATAGATGGCCAAGGCCAGAGAGTTGTGGTGAGTGGAGTTAAATCCAGTTGGTGGCTGGTCACTAGTGATGTTCCCCAGGGGCTCAGATTTGGGGCCAGTCTTGTTTAATATCTTTATCAATGATTTGGGTAAAGGGATTGAGTGCTGACTCAGTAAATCTGCAGATGACACCAACTTTGGTGGGAGTGTTGATCTGCTTGAGGGTAGGAAGGCTCTGCAGAGGAATCTGGGCAGGCTGGGTCGATGGGCTGAGGTCAATTGTGTGAGGTTTAACAAGGTCAAGTGCTGGGTTCTACACTTGGTTCACAACAACACCATGCAATGATACAGGCTTGGGGCAGAATGGCTGGAAACCTGACCAGCAGAAAAGGACCTAGCAGTGGTGGTTGACACCTGTATGAACTTGAGTCAGCAGTGTGTTCAGGTGGCCAAGAAGACCAAGAGCAGTCTGGCTTGTATTAGGAATAGTGTGGCCACCAGGAGTAGGGAAGTGATCATACCCCTGTACTCAGCACTGGTGAGGTCGCACCTCGAGTTCTGTGTTCAGTTTTGGACCCTTTGGTACAAAAAGGACATTGAGATGCTGGAACATGTCCGGAGAAGGGTAATGAAGATGTTGAACGATCTAGAGCACAAGTCTTATTGAAGAGTGGCTGAGGCAACTGGGGTTTTTTAGTCTTGAGATGAGAAGACTGAGGGAAGAACTTACCACTCTGTACAGCTAGCTGAAAGGAGATTATAGTGAAGTGGGGGTTGGTCTCTTCTTCCAAGTAACCAGCAATAGGAAGTAACTATGAATAGGATAAGAGGAAATGGCTTAGAGTTGCAGCAGGGGAGTATTAGATTGGATATTAGGAAATTTTTTTTTTACTTGAAAGAGTTGTCAGTTGTTGGAATAGGCTGCCCAGGGAAATGGTGGAGTCACCATCTCTGGAGGTGTTCAAAAAACATGTAGACATGGCACTTTGATACCTGGTTTACCGGCCATGGTAGTGTTGGGTTGGCAGTCTAACGATGATCTTAGAGGTCTTTTCCAACTTTAATGATTCTGTGATTCTGTGATATTTTTTATGCATGTCTAAATTTGATAATGTTTTCAGCCTACAGATTTGAAAATACCTAGAAGACTGGTTATCAGCACCTTATCAGTTCCAGTGCATCCAATGTTTTACCTAAATATGTCTGCCTCAGTTGATATACTGCCTAAAGGCCAATAGAGTAGTTTTACATTTGGAACAAGTTCTAACATTTAAATCAGGAAAAGACCTTTGCTACATTTTCTATCAACTTTAGAAAGTCTACAGATGAAATGATATAACCTAGATTCACAGTTACAAAAGGATTAATAGTAATATTTTATATTCAAGGGAACAAGAGAGATTGGTGTTATATAAGATTTCAAAGCTGCTGAACAAAGCAACTTCATAATGGAGGTAATATGAAGTGAAATATCCAAGGTTTAAAGAAACTGATGGAATGATGCTGTTAAAGTCACCAGGAAGTCTGCATCTCTGGAGATAGCCTTAGCAAGGAACTAGGCCAATGAACTGAAGCTTTCAGCTTCATCTTTAATAGATAAGAAGCTCGTTTTGCAAAAAGCAGTGCAGCACAGTTAAACTGAGGTTCTGGTAATTATAATAGCTGAAGTTTCTCTGTTAGATAGCTCTTCCACATTTTCTCCTATTTATACTTATGCTGCCCTGCTATCCTGGCCCCTCTTTCCAGTCTTGCAATAACACTGGAGTTCATTGTTTGGACATGGTAACCAAGTAAAACCAACTGGTCAACAATCAGGCAGTAAGTGACATTTATGGTAGTCTTTCAGCTCTAGAGCAATAAAAGCTGAAGTGGACAGGGAAAATAACAAAGGCAGTTTCAGAGCACAGTAGGGTTAATGCAGAGCACAGTATGGAAGCATATAGAGCATAAGGTCAAACAATTTTTGTTGACAGATTTACATAAAGCTTGTGGCTTGTGACTTTTTATGTGTAGTACAGTCAAAAAGCAGTAATGAAGTTTTGGAGCCCATCTACGGTATTAAAAAATCTGCAGGTGCTTAAAAAAAAAGAGCTTACTGAGCCCAGAAGAACATAAAGCAGAGTATGTAGCAGAATTACAAGGAAATATCAGTGCAGAAGTGAAAAACTGAAAATCAAAGTTAGAAAATATATGGGGAAAATCCTCAGAGAATAAATAGGCATGCTGCTGCTGTGGCTGGCTTTTCCAATAAAAAAGAGAATAATAACCATTTTCTTAGCTGATTTCCACCTGACAGGATGACAAAAGAGTGCTTGGAATGACTATGACAAGAGTCTATATATCCCAAACACTTAATAATTCATATATTGATTTTTGGGGAAAAAAATTTATAACCTTTCATATCTGGTAAATGTAAACCAGTGACTTGAATTACCAACTGCTTGCTCTTATATGCATGCCATGATGTAATAGGCTTAACTAGAGGGGTTTGAAATCTTATTACTTTTTATCTCATTTGAAAAAGTATCAGTTGGGTGTTGAAACCACAATAAACCTTATTGAATACCTTCCCTATCTCCACTGGTTGCTTTAAGTGCACAGTAGTTCTTTCTTGTTGCTGTAAGAGGGATGAAAGATTTTGAAGCTCAGATCTACCCGAAAGGCAGCACACACACACAGATCTGAAGACGGTGCTTTCTCCTGTGTACCACTGCCAAAATTTTACTGTGATGCCTTGGAAGCAACTCCAGGTATTGATTCTGAAAACTGATGGTGCGGGTTCAGCCCGAGTGAAAGCAATGGAGTCAGGTTATGCAGCTTGCATTTGAGCACTTCAGCTATCTATCAAGTGAACGTGATAGGTTTTGCAAATCCAAATGAGTCATTTCTCTTCAGCAAACTGTGCAGGAGTGTACAGGGATGCTTAGCTTAATCTCAAAGCTACTAATCTAATATCCCTCCCCCCCCCCCCTTTTTTTTTTCTCTCAGAATGAATATTCAGTGACTTTTTGCTTTGAGATTCATTTGCTGTGATTTCAGCTTTAAACAACTGATTCTTATTGTCAGAGGGGCTGCTAGCCCGTTCACTATTAGTCACAGGGATTGTCATGTGCTCCTTCCATTGTGCCTGTAAGACTTTTTCCCGTCTTTGGTTCATGCTGTGTAACCTCCTTTCTCTCCTACGTCACAAGCACTTACAATCCTTTTCCTTTTCTGTTACATGCACAGCAATAATCTCCTGCTAACGCACTAGCCCTGACTAAGAGAATAAGCTCTGTCACCCCCAAGCTCAAGCAGCTTCCTGAATAATACCACATGATGGGAGATTACATGCTTAAAATGTGTTTCAGTCAGAGTTTTCTTGCTTGTTGTAATTCAAGCCCTTCCTTGTAGATTGGGATGTTGCCCAAATTCCTTCCCTGTGGTCTGCTGTCACGTATGGCCTGACTCCATATTTGGCCTTCTCTCCAGGTTGCTGGTGAGGCAGATGCCTTTTGATGTGCCTTTAGCTTCCAGGAATGTCACTTTACCTTGTCCCTCAGCTAGACTTTACAACAATAATGATGTGTTCTGGTGCAGCACTTAGATTCCCCAAATTGCAAAGTCCCCAAAATGCAAAAGAGGTTGCATTTTACCTGCTCTCTTAGAATGCAGGCAATTGCTCACCTTCTTATTGACTTCTGTAATGTTGTGGATATGTATATGTGCATTTGTATTTATCTAGCTGGGATTTTAATTGAGTTTTCAATAAATATCATAAGTATAAATCTTTACACATTGTCCTCAGAAATAAAGCTGTTATATCTCAATATCTTAATATACACTAAGAATTGGGGCCCTGAATATCTCTGTTACATAAAACCTGGTTCATGTGCAAGTACTGGGGTAGGTAAGTGCTGTTTTATAAACGTTTAATACTGAAAAAACTTTAGATAGTGAATGAAATCTTTCTTACCATCTCTTATAATTTTAAACTGCTTCTTTTATCTGTACTCTGAAGACTGGCAAACATACTCTAGGTTGCAGAATTCTGTAGTAAGACTTTGATGCACCATGTAGTTAAGAGATCTAGTATTAACTAGTACTTTCTTCTTCATGGAATCTCATGCCTTTTTTCACTGAAACAGAATCATGTGGTAAAGTTGTGTGGGATGTCTGAGCTCATTGTGTGCCCTACTACACAGCTTTGAGAGTGATATTTTGCTCTGTGGTATACTAGCTGTAAAATAAGGGTGTTAGCTCCTGCCTATTTTAATAAGCCTATTTGAGGTAGGGAGTGAAGGGATAATTATACATTATTACTATGATAACACTGTTCTTTTTAGTGTGTAGTTTCATGCAATATTTCCTGAAAGTCTTATTGCTTTGCCATTGAAGTTTTTGTTAACCTTTTCCCTGTTAAACTCCAATTTTTCATTTTTTTTTTACAAGATAGAATGATTTTTCTGATGGAACTGTCTGGCTGGGGACTTTCAACCAATGCCAAACTGAAGGATAGACAATAGTTTTCTCTTTCAGTCTGCTTTTCTTGGCAGGCACACGAAATTAATAGAATCTGGAAGTATATAGAAGAGTTTTAGGGTGGAATGAATTAATCTAAAAGATTGCTGTCTAGTTGAGGTTAATTGTGTAGATAAATATTTTCTAGTGACTACTTAAGTCTACTGTCAGTCTTCCTCATACTCTGATTATTCTTTCTGAATCTGCTGTAGAAACACTTTAATTATTCCAGCACAATGCATATTTTCATGTATGAAAAGAAGTGAATTTTCTTTCTATTGTGGAGTTGTGATTTTTTCTTTTCTTCACTTGGGTGTACAAGTTTCTGTATTTAAAAAGTGTAAGTGTATTTGGAGGTGGTAGAAATAATTTATCACAAGTAGTAGCATAAGGAGGTCAAGAGCATAGAATTCTTGTGATTTCAGTTTGTTGCAATCAAGATTATGTCTAGTCAAGAGGCAATTATTCCTCCTCCATTACATAACCATTAAAATTTGAAATTTCAGTGACATTTATTCACAGAGCTGGAGAGATTACTAGGCATAACTTGGTTTAGATGTATTTTCCGAGACTTAAACCTTTTACCTGAGTTTTGCTCTGAAGTTTGAGCCCATAGCAGTTAAATGTGTCATTTGTAAAGTAAGGTAGTCAAAGGTCAAAGAGGGAGATCTGTTCTGTTTTTCAGTGTCTCTAGACTAGAACATGGCACAATTCAGGATACCAGATTTAAGTTGTAATTTATAAGGTGGAAGCTGGACTGTAGTCTCTATAGCGTGCTGAGTTTTATTATCCTGGGTGGGTCTATATGTGAAATACCGTGGCTTATTTAAGGTTGACTGGCTTCTTTGAAGCATTAGTTAAACATAGAGCATACTTCTTTCAAGGTGCCACATGAGCTTTCACTTGAATTTTATGGACTTTTAGGTGCAGAAGCTTGATCATCTATTCTGACAGACATACGGAAGCTCCACGACTTCAAAATAATTTCTTCTTCATTTCCAGTGGCAAAATCTCTGACACAGGAAAGCGCTGTGCGGTTGAATGAATCATAGAATATAAGAAGTCTGTAACAAAGATCTATTTTTCCTGACTCCCACTCCACAGATATATCTTTCCTTACTCGACTGTCATGCTGTCATAATGTGTCATATAGGCTTTGTTACAGATACAATGGCATTGCAAATAAATGTAACTAGAAAACCGAATTCTCTTTTAGCCCTGCTAGGAACTAGAAAGATAGGGAGAGACACCGTAACACCAATACCACAAGTTTAACAAAATAATTTTGTTCCTGGATTTATTGAGAAATGTTAGTAGATTTGGAGTATCAAATGAGCAACTAGGTAGTGCAAGGAATAAGAAGTCGACAGCGAACAATAGATCAGAGTAAACTAAAGTGGAGTGTTAATTGTGGTTCAGTTTTAATATCTGGGGGGGAAAGGTAAGAATATGAGAAAAGGTAAGGAATGATAAATATTATTTTCAGCTAGTCAGGTGCTTAAGATCTTTCACAGGATCACAGGATGCTAGGGGTTGGAAGGGACCTCCAGAGATCATCGAGTCCAATCCCCCTGCCAGAGCAGGACCATAGAATCTAGTGGAAGTCGCACAGGAATGCATCCAGATGACTCTTGAAAGTCTCCAGAGAAGGAGACTCCACAACCTCTCTGGGCAGCCTGTTCCAGTGCTCTGTGACCCTCACAGTGAAGAAGTTCCTCCTCATGTTGAAGTGCAACCTCCTGTGCTGTAGTATATGGCATTGCCCCTTATCCTATCACAGGGTGCAACTGAGAAGAGTCTGGCCTCTTCCTCTTGACACCCAACCCTCCGATATTTATAAACATTTTTTTAAATCCCCTCTTGATCTTCTCTTCACCAGACTAAAAAGCCCCAGGGCTCTCAGTCTCTCCTCATAGGGCACTTAATCTTTGCAGAAAGACATCTAGAATGTTATTTAATTTTACAATTAAATTGAGTATTTAGGAGCCTAAGGACATGGTCAGCCAGTGACTGCAAACACAACCATGCATGTTTAAGATGCTACTGTCCACCACATAGTCACCCCCCATGCTGAGTCAGAAAAGCAGAAATACCTGGGAAGGGGTATGAATTCTCCTAAACTGCCTCAGTACAAAGTTGGTTGAATTAGTTTAAACTGCTGCTGAAAGCAGTTTAAGCAATAGATAATTGACAGCAATTGTACTTACATTGCTATGAAGGAAGCAATGGTAAACATTTTAATGTTTGTTTATGAGACAGCTGAAATATAGTTTAAGCTAATAAACCAATAACAATAGTCATAAACTTCTTACCAAGTATGAAGAATGTACCAAAGACTGGAACAATTCTCAGAATTATTTTTCTGCTGCAGTGCTTGAATTTTCAATCAGAATTGGCAGGAACAGTTAATTAATGCTGGATTACAGTGGAGTCCCTACAAATGTGTATATGACATCTAGATTAACACCAAATGAAGCCTTCATGATTGATGTTACCATGATGAACACTGAAGGTATTAATAAA
Source organism: Indicator indicator (assembly GCF_027791375.1). Lineage (NCBI taxonomy): Eukaryota > Metazoa > Chordata > Aves > Piciformes > Indicatoridae > Indicator > Indicator indicator. Next base: position 105,333,894 of record NC_072010.1, on the reverse strand, counting down.
GACTAGACCAATTATTAGATGGTGTCAACCAAAAGAAGATAGCTTAGTGCAAAAAATGATATTCACAGAATGTTACACAGAATCACAAAAACACAGAATGTTAGGGGTTTGGAAGGAACCTCGAAAAATTGTCTAGTTCAACCCCTCAACCAGAGCAGGATCACCTAGAATAGATCACACAGGAATGCATCTAGGTGGGTTTTGAATGTCTTCAGAAACAACCTCTCTGGGCAGCCTGTTCCAGTGTTCTGTCACCCTCAAAGTGAAAAAGTTTTTCCTTATGTTCATGTGGAATCTCCTATGCTCCAGCTTGCACCTATTGCCCCTTGTCCTATCTCTGGACATCACTGAGAAGAGTCTGGCTGTGTCTTCCTGACACTCACCCTTTACATATCTATAATCACTGCTCACCCCACAGTCTCCTCTTTTCCAAATTAAGGAGACCCAGTCTCCTCAGCCTTTCCTCATAAGGGAGATGTTCCACTCTCTTCATCACTTTTGTGGCTCTATGTTGGACTCTTTGAAGCACTTCCCTGCTCTTCTCGAACCTGGGGTCCCAGAACTGGACATGATATTTCAGATGAGGCCTCACCGTCCGGACAGAATAGAGGTGCAGGAGAACCTCTCACAACCTACTAATCACACCTTTTCTAGTACATTCCAGGATGCCATTCGCCTTCTTGGCCACAAGGGTACATTCCTGGCTCATGGTCATCCTTCTGTCCACCAGGATCTCTAGATTCCTTTCCCCTACACTACTCTCCCAATGACATCCCTTAAAATTCTTGTTAGCAAAATGATAAGGATTTGGCTTAGAATGAAATGCCTGATCCTTTCTGTATAAATATCTGAGGGGTGGGTGTCAAGTGGAAGGGGCCAGGCTCTTTTCAGTGGTTCACAGTGATAAGTCAAGGAACAATAGGTTCAAACTTGAACATAGAAGATTTCACCTCAACATGAGGAGAAACTTCTTTGCAGTGAGGGTGATGGAGCACTGGAACAGGCTCCCCAGGGGCATTGTGGAGTCTCCTTCTCTGGAGACTTTCAAAACCCACCTGGATGCATTCCTGTGCAGACTACCCTAAGTGATCCTGCTCTGGCAGAGGGGTTGGACCTGATGATGTCTTGAGGTCCCTTCCAACCTCTGATATACTCTGATATTGTGATGAGGCAGGTGTACAAGTTTCTGCTGCTTGAGGGACACACTGCATGGTTTGACAGAGATATATGCTATACACTGTATTCAGCATGACCAAATTTGGGTCCACCCTTGGACCACCAGCAGCATTGTTATGTACAGAGGAAAAACCCCTCACACCCTGATTTAATAGCCGAGCAGATGGTACATGTCCGTAGTACATGAAAAGGTTTATCTTACTATTTTTTTTGTCATGTCATCTCCTTATATTCTTTCTTCTACCTCAGTAACCTTCTCTCCTTTACCTCCAATTTTTGGCAGTTTATTTAAAGGATTACATTTCATTGAAGTAATACATTACCTGAGGATTTGGTTTAAGCTATAACTTACTATAAGCCAGTAAAGTTTGTATGTGTGAAATGAAAATTGTTTTTAAAATTTGCTCACATATTTAAATTGCTGAAAAATATTACTAGATTTTTGGTGAAGTCAGATAGTTGATCAGTTAGTTCATGCAGAAGAACGGATGGAACCAAAGCAGATATATCCACTGGGAATCACACAGTGCTGAAGGAGAGGTAATGTTTGGAGGTTATTTACAAGGAGAGAAGTGCAAAGATACCAGAGAGTTTGATCCAGTACGCTGAGGGAATTGTTACAGATGAAGATGCATGGAAGAGGTCACAGAATTTAATTCGCTTTTCCTACCCTGTATCTGAAAACATATCCTCTACAATGGCATCCAGTGCAAGAGGAGAGCTTGGAAGGTTGGCAAGGAGTCAAGGACATGGCTCAGCAAGCACTATCTTGTCCCAGTTCGTGAAGTGAACATCCTACCACTGCTGATGATCATCAGGTCAAGGTGACCCTAGCCTCTATTTATTACCACAATGTTTTGTTTGTTTTGTAACCATGTGGGCATGATATATATCATTTGCAGTTAAAAAGGAAAAATATATAAGCTGAGGCAGGGATATCCCTGAGTAGAGCTCCAACTGGATACCTGACCCAAACATCCACTTTTCACCTGCAAATCTCCACATGGTTATCAGGGCCCCTTGCACTGGTTGAAGTGTGAGAATATGATCAATAAACTAGTAGCTATCTCCTCTGTGTGGTCCCACATTGCACCTGATAATATGGAACTGCACAAACATATCTGAGAATCTTTCTGACTACACCCTCCATTCTCAGAACACAAGTATTCTTGAATTTTTTTCCCCATTTCTCTGTTCACCAGTAAAAGCATAGCAACCTCTGTGATGGTGAGTAAGTGTTATGAGTAAGCAAGAGGAAGATACATGGTTGGGAACACATAAGGGACAACTAGATGAGCTACAGTAAAATAAAGAGCATGATCCAATTTTCAGAATGTTTTAAAACATTTTGAACTATGTTACTGAAAAGCAGCAGTGATAAGGAAAACCTTCATGCTGCAATATCCAGAGAGGTTAGAATGACTTACAGGCAATTAGTACATTATTTGATTAATGTAACTCTTCACTGGGCATGGAATAGCTCTGTGAAGTCTGCAAAGTCCTTTAATACATTTGTTGTTCAAGATTATTTGACAAATTATTACTTCACCTTTTCTGTTTTAAATCGAGCTTTCTGTGAGATTTGGCTACTTGTTTCTGAAGTCCTGTTGGTTATGTGTGAAAGGTAAATTATGCTATATTGCATTATCCTGTCATTGCATTATCCTGTTGGTGCAGGCAAAACACTCCCCCATGCTTGTAAATTTTTTTTTCCTATAAACCTCCTTCTTTACAGGAAGTTTAAACGTGATTGCTTAAGTTTACACTGTGCAGAAATCAAATTGGAATAAATTTTAAAACATTTTGAAATAGTATCAGATTTATCCCTCTTCAACAAATCTGCTGAACCTCACTATGTATGACTGGAAAAATAGGAGACAGATCATCATCATCTTCAGTAAACAACTCACCAGATAACTTCTGTGCTCTGTTGCTGCTGTTCAGCCAGAGGGACGTTAGTTACAGCAAAATCCAAATTCTGCCCATATACACTTTTTTCTTTTTATTTCTTTCTTTTTTTTAACATAAAGTTTCCTTTCTTTTGAAGCTTGATGTAAATCTGCATTTTTGTCAAGCAGCTCTGTCTTGCTGTGGAAGGAAAATGGCTGCATAGACATGGTGGCAGGGCAAGCTAGGCAAGCTACAAATGGACACTTTAGGGCCTTCCTTATGTAGACTACAGGAAAAACGAGGTGCTAACTGAGTTTTCAAAGTTGCAAAGCATCTATATAAATCCTTTACATTTTGAACTGGTGTTGAGACCAAATGGCCTCTTTGTCTAAGGCCAAATTCACAGCAGAAAGGGTTCTGCGGTGCAGCTCTGCTGCCAAGTCCTGCTGGTAGTAGTGTTGTTAAGAACTGAAAAGATTGGCTTTTCCAGCACAGCCACTGGGTGAAATCTACCAACAAAATTATACCTTTAATAAAAAATCACTAAGCTTCTAGTACAAAATATTGACATGAAAATTTCCCCTCTAATCTACAATGTTGCAACAGTGAAAGATGTTTATGTCAAGACTCTGACCCTTGAAAACCAGCAGTGAAGTTTTATAAAATTGAATGGTGAAACCTCTTCAAAGCATATGTTGCAATCCAGAAGGGAGTTTTCCAAGAGCTTGCTTTGTGTTGAATGTCGTACTTGTCGACTCAATAACACAATACCATGCCCAGGACAGTAAACTCTGCTGAGAGTTAGATCTATTCAATCGGGTTAGGTTTACAGTTATTCCAGTATGGTTGCACCTCTCTTGATTCACTTGTATTGTGGACAGAGCAAACTCACATTTGTGTAGAAATTTTTATTTGGATGTATAGTAAAATACAGTTTCAATAACATGTTTCCTTAAACAACACATTAGCAGTAGAAATGTTCCCAGAGAAATACTGGGGTAGAAGGCATGTCTGAAAACAATAGCAGATGGGATGATAATTCAACCACTTCAGAATTCCTCTAATTCTTTTTGTTCTACAATTAAATAATTTTACTTTAAAAGAATCAAATGTCAGTGAATTTTTTTTCCAGCTCACTGCATTCACTGACCTTTGTATTGTCTGTTCTCCATGAGCCTCGGAGATGGAGCTCATGCAGCATGTGGAGTCCCATGTCATGCTGGTCATCATTCTCTGCTTGACATTTCTTGTGTTCTTAAGTTGGTGTGTTCCAGATTAATGAGGCATTTGTTCTCAATCAAGAAGCTATTTAAGAACACACTTTTAATTGTAGTGGGTTGTATATGATTAATTATTTCTACATGGCTTGCTCATATTTTTGGATACTTCAAAGCAGATTACTTTTTTCCCACTAGGTACTGCCCATTTTTTTTCCCCAATGTTCATATTATTTATCACCCAATAATTTATGAAAGTGAATTGTCTTCATAAAGGGTTGTGAACTTCTTTGAGAAATTTGCCTCAGGCTCTTTAATGTAATGGTCTTCAGTGTTCTTTGCCTATAAAGGAAATGAGGGCTAACACCTAATTCACAAAAGCTCTATATTTAAGTTAATTTCTGGGTTTTGGTTGTTTGTTTGCTTTTTTTTTTTCAGTAAAGGCCCCATTGTTTTAAGACTATTCATCTCGCAGCTGGTTCTCATGAGAGTATGTAGCCATGTTAGTATTTTTCTGTGCTCACCCTTCTGTTTTAATTGAGGTCTACTCTTTTAATTCAGCTATATATTTAGAAGAAACTGGGTTTCAATGGCCAGTACATTCCAAACTGGACTAAATTGTTCCCCACAAGTGTGCTCCCGGCATCTGTTTTTGTTTGTAAAGCTTGATTAAGACTTTTTTCACACCCTGAAGAATTTCTGTTTGTTGCTGTTCTTGAAAGGACTGAAGGCTTAGTACTCCAAGGCTCTATGTCTTGAGAGATTGTTTGAAAACTCTGATTTGATGATCTTTCATTTCTCTCGGTTGCAGTTTGGCAAGTGAAACCATGGGCCCAAAGGTGGTCAGCATGCCAGACTCAGTTCAGAAGAGAGTTTGTACTCAGAAGGGAGAAAGAGATTTTCTTTCCTCTGAATTAGTAAATAAGTAAATTAACATTAATCCTACTATAAGATCTGTTGTTTGTGGCTACGGAAATTGCAAATTAATTACCTGTAGAAGGATTTGGGTACATAGCAAGGCTCTTTCCATTTCTGCAGCTATCAGATAGATAAGCTGATCATCCATTTACATGATACATTATCCTTTTACTAAGCAGGTTCAGTCTAGTAAAATAATAGCTGTGAAAATGCTACAATAAAATAACAAGAAGAACCTAGAGTTCCCATTAGAGCTGTCTGTAGATATCAGTCTGCTTCTCTCTGCCTTGTGATTGATTTTTTGTCCATTTCAGGTGAAATGTACTGTGGGCAGTTGGCATCCAGCTGGTTTTCTTGGCTGTTTCCATTTTAGATGAGCATGGGTAACATTGGGAGGAAATATCTATTTGTTCAAAGGGAATGTATCGGTTTAAGCTGACTGGCCCCTCTAGAAGGGACAGGAATGGGGTTATCCCTGCCTTGTGGTGGCGCAGTGCAATCTGGTTTGTTATTCTACACCATGCTAACATCCTGCTCACTGCACCACAGGAAGGGGTTGGCCAGGGCTTATGGGACTTGAAGTCTATTATAGAGCTTGTAAAGTTTCCTATTCTGTTTTTTTTGTTTGTTTGTTTGTTTTGTTTGTTTTGTGGTTTTATTTTTTTTTCTCTGGCTTCCAGGAGAGGTTCATCCCTTTTTCTGGTCCTTCGGTTTTGTGTGCATGGGCAGTTTGCATTTTGTCTGTTCCCCTGCTGCCGCATATGCTGGTATTTCTGTTTTCTTTTGTGTAGTCTGATACCCCTGCAAGAGAGTAGTAAATTGTCCTTATCTCAACAAACATCTCTGCCTCCAGGGTCCTTTTCCTCCTTCCCCACAAGGATGGGAGGGAGGTGGGGTGGGAAAAACGAGAACCCCCTCTGTAGTGAGTGGATTGCTGGAGCTCAGCTGCCAGCTGAGTTAAAACCAGGACAGTCTATATGTGGCACCCAGTGTGGGGCCTGAGCCTGAGTGTCAAGTTGGAATAACAAGAGAATTAATTCTGTTAGAATAAATTTGCTTGCCTTATATTTGTTTTAGTATATATCCCTTCATGTCAAGGAGTTCATTGTTCTGGTTGCGTTGCCTTTTCCGGTTATGCTACGTAAGATCTTATGCATGTTATGCATTTGTATTCCCCATGGTATCTTCTGTGGTGCTGCTCATCACCTTGGGGAAATGGCTTAAGGTGTTGATGGTACTGTTTGCTATTTAATGGCATGTCTGGTATGTTATGCTTGGATTACTTCACTGGTTACTCAGTTAAGTTGGTTTTCATATGCTGTGTCATCATTTATCAGTAATCTCACCCAGCTGATACACGGAACAGAAGAGAGCACTTACTCACATTTTGAGGGTTTTGAATATCCTCAGGACAGCAATATCAGACTGATTCTCTTGTTGTGGCTCCTAAATGTGTGCCTGGTCTTGACCATAGTAATACCAATCTTTCCCAAGAATACCATTTGGAGACCTGCCCTGAGGCTGGATAATTATGAGTGGCAGATACGTGGGAGAGTACAGTCAAGTGCCTAGGCTGATGGTCACCTGCAGTGTTTTGGAATTGCACCCCTGTGCAAGTGAAAAATCCTGACAAGCTGGGAAAATGTTCAGAAAAAGGATGTTGTCAGCCCAGAAGTTCCTGAGAGATACAAATCACTGTGATGTGTTGGGACTTGGCCCATATCTACTGAATCCTTCTCAGTGCTGTTCAGCACACAGAGGAAGAGGAAGTTCAAGTCTCTGGGCCTACAAACAGACCAATGAACGTGGCAGCAGTGAGCCAGCCTGTCCCAGTATCAGTTGCCCCTGTACAGAGAAAGAAGAACACAAGGAAAACAGCTCAACTTGCAAAAGATGAGGATGAACTAGGGCCATCATGGGAACAAGAGGAAGAGCCAGAGGTGATCACTTGATCTTTATCCCTGAGTGAGCTGCGGGACATACGACAGGACTTTGGCTGCCACCCAGGCCCGTTTTACCCTGGCTGCTCTGATTCTCGGATAGTGGAGTCAGTAGTCTGGAATTAAAATTCAGGGAAGCCAAGCAGTTGGCATCCAATACCTGAAGGAACTAGCTGTACTGGAAACGCTCTGTAATGACATGAATGACAATTCTCAGCGTACAGACCCAGATGAAGTTGTATGTGCACCCGTCATTATGCGGAGAAAGTTTCTACCAAGTGCACCACCATCATATGCCAGCACATTGGTGACAACTTCCTGGGCCATGAAAGACGGCCAAGGACAAACAGTGGATGAAATGGTTAGCCAGCTCCAGCAGCACAAGGGAAGTCTCTCTTCTCATGTACTGGTCTGTGTTTCAGCTGTGGAGGAACAGTCCTGAAGGGTCAACTGAATCCAAGAGAACACGTCCTACTCTCCACCTCTGCATTCTAATATTTCACCTATTAGAAGAAGGTGTCACCCTGTTCAAGAGAGAGAATCTGGGAAGGAAACACCACAGCATACCTTCTAGTTTTACTTAAGTGACCCATGGGGGGACATGAGAAAGTGGGATGGAAAGTCCACTTCAGTCTTAGCTGTGTGAGTCTGTGAATTGAAAGGAAACCCTTCCCAGAAGAACATTGCCCCAGTTTCTGGTGGAAAATCTCGCCAGAAGAGCAGACAAATTGGTGCTAGCTTTGATCTTCCTGAAGGGACCTACGAAGCACTCTTACAATATACAAATGATTCCAGTTAGGATTAGAGGGGCCAGGCCTCTAACCAGGTGAAGGAGAGGGACAATGAAGTCTGTTGGACTGTATGGATCAGATGGCCTGGTACATCAAAAACATGGGAATACAAAGCTTTAGTGCATATAGGTGCACAGTGTACTCCGATACCATCAAACTACGAGGGGATGGAACCTCTCTGTGTTTCTTGTGTCACAGGGAGATCCCAAAAGATGAGAGTATTAGAAGCCAAGGTGAGCCTAACTGGGAATGAACGGCACAATCACCCTATTGTTACCAGCCCAGGGGCCCAATGCATCCTTGGCATAGAGTGTCTTAGGAGAGGATATCTGAAGGATCCAAAAGGATGCTGGTGTGCGTTTGGTAGAGCCGCCTTAGAAACAGATGAAAGAAAATGGTTGACCACTTTGCTTGGTCTCTCAGAAGACCCTTTTGTGGTGGAGCTGCTAAATGTTAAAGATCAGCAAGTGCCAATTGCTACTACAGTAGTGAACCAGTGGCAATATCGCATCAGTTGAGATGCCCTGACCCCTGTTTATAAACTAATTTGACAACTGGAGAGCTGAGAGGTAATCAGTAAAACATGTTCACCTTTCAACAGCCCTATGTGGCCAGTGCAGAAGTCCAGTGGTGAAAGGAGACTGACAGTGGACTAGTGAGGCCAGAATGAGGTTACACCAGTGATGAGTGCTGCTGTGCCGGATATGCTGGAGCTCCAATACTAGCTGGAGTCAACGGCACCAAGTGGTACGCTTGACATCACTAATGTGTTCTTCTTCATTCCCATAGTGCCAAAATGCAGGCCACAGTTTGCTTTTACCTGGAAAGTTGTCCAGTACACCTGGAATTTACTACCCCACAGGTGGAAAAAACCCCCCACCATTAGCCATGGACTGATCCAGACTGTGCTGGAACAGGGTGGAGCTCCAGAACATTTGCAGAGCATTGATGGCATCATCCTGTAGGGTGACATGGCAGAAGTTGTTTGTTAGAATTGGAAGAAAATAATCCACATTCTTCTGAATGTCAGTTTTGCTATAAAGCAGAGTAAGGTCAAGGGACCTGCATGAGACATCCAGTTTCTAGGATAAAATGGGAAGGCAGGCATCACCAGATTCCAATGGATGTCATCAACAAGATTGCAGCTATGTCTCTGCCCATCAAGAAGGAAACCCAAGCTTTCTTGGGTGTTGTGGGTTTCTGGAGGATGCATATCCCAGGCTACCACCTGATTGTGAGCCCTCTACCAAGTGACTCGGAAGAAGAATGATTTTCAGTGGGGCCCTGAGCAATGACAGGTCTTTGAACAGATCAAACAGGGAATTGTACATGCAGTAGCCCTTGAGCCAGTCCAGGCAGGACAAGATGTTACAAATGCGCTGTACACTGTGGATGGGAAGAATGGTCCTTCAGCAGAAAACATCCAAGGAAATGTGAGGTCAACTGCAAGGATTCTGGAGCTGAAGCTACAAAGGAGCTGAAGCCAACTACACTCCAACTGAAAATGAGATACTGGCAGCAATTGAAGGACTTTGAGCTGCATTGGAGGTGATTGGTACTGAAACATCACTTCTCCTGGCACCCTGACTTCCAATGCTGGCCTGGATGTTCAAAGGAAGAGTCTCCTCTACCCATGATGCAACTGATGCCACATGCAGTAAGTGGATTGCATTGATAACACAACAGGCTCAAATAGGGAGCCTCAACCATCTGGGAATCTTAGAAGTCATTACAAACTGTTCAGAAGGCAGAGATTTGGGGATGGCACCAGAGGAAATGGAGGTGACATGCTGAGGAGACCCCACCATACAATAAATTTCCATACAATGAAAAGTCATATGACCTGTTCACTGATGGGTCCTACTACATCATGGGAAAGCACTGAAGGTAGAAGGCTGCTGTATGGAATTCCATGCAACGGATTGCAGAAGCTGCTGAGGGAGAAGGTGAATCGAGTCAGTTTGCAGAGGCAAAAGCCATCCAACTGGCCAATGCTCTATCTCTAAACAGACTCTTGGATGGTGGCAGATGCTTTGTGGGGGTGGCTACAGCAATGGTGCCCTTCGTCACATCTCAGAACGTCACCCAGGGCCTTGAAAAACATTTCCTGTGGCAGCATGGCACCCCAGAAAGAACACAGTCAGATAATGGAACTCATTTTCAAAACAGCTTTATAGACACTTGGGCCAAAGAACACTGAGCAGGTGTATCACACCCCCTATCATGCACCGGCTGCTGGGAAAGTTGAATGTTACAATGACCTACTAAAAACCATCCTGAGAGCAATAGGAGGAAGGGTCTTTAAAAACTGGGATGCACATCTAGCACGAGCCACTTTGCTGGTTAACACCAGAGGATCTACTGATCAAGCTGGCCCTGCCCAATCCAAACTGCCACATGTTGTAGAATATCCTTAGGAAAAAGGTGCAGGTTAGTCCTGCTTTAGGTAAAGGCAAACACACCCACAGGATTGTGTCTGCCCTGGTGTGTACCTGTTGTACCAGGTGGGTGATGAGGAAGGATGGAGAAGTCTGTGTACCACAAGCTGATCTCATTTTGGGTGAGAATAGACAGCAAAATGATGTATGTTGTATGATAATAATTGCTTCTGAGCATGATATAGATGATATAAAATAAGGGGGGGAGAGTATGGACTGTCCTGGTTTTAACTGAGGTGACAGCTGAGCTCTGGTAATCTGTTCATGAACAGAACAGGAAACTTTACAAGCTCTAGAATAGGCTTCAAGTCCCATAAGCACCAACCAACCCCTTCCTGTCATGCAGTGAGCATGATGTTAGCATGGTGTAGAATAAGAATTCAGCTTGCACTGCACCACTGCAGGACAGGTGGTATCCCTGTCCCCCTGTCTCTCATCCTTTCTAGGAGGGCCAGTTATCTTAAACAAATTCAGGGACCCTAAATCTAAACTTAGGGGCTTTAGCATCTGATTATGTGCTCTCTGTGGGTGACTTTTTATAGCATATGGTGTTTGAATCTATGTTCTTTCCTTCTCTTATGCAGAATAAATCACAAAGAGCAGCTGCTCCAGAAGAGCTTTCTCTGTAGGAAAGAAATTCAAATTACTTTGATTTTTCCTATTATCTATCATGGCAGGATTTTCCTGCAGGGAAAGGGACAGAGCTTTGTCAGTTAGGTTTACAGTAAAAGAATGCAAGTGGTAAAGAATGACTTAGCAGAGAATTAGAAGGAAGAACTGCAAATGAAACAAACTGTAGAGTTTTTACATCCAATAACCGCCTCTAACTCCCTCAGTATGGTGTGTCATTCGGGATTCTTCTCACAAGTGTCTGTGACTCATTTCAAAGGTTAGCACCCTTCCCTATTCCTCAGTGGAAGTCATCACCCTTGATGCAGAGACAACAGATCTTCATAAGCTACCACAGCTCATGGCTGATTTGTTTTAATTTAAACTGCTGCGTAGTATATTAATACTCAGAGCAGTAAAATGGGACAACAGAAGAGTAGAAACACCTCTTTTTGCCAGCAGGAGGGCAGGTGAGAAGCATAATCTTCTACTCTTCCCAGTGTAACTTGATGGTACCTGTAGGTCAGAGCTCTTGTTCTACATGAACTTCTCCTGTCCTGACTGTCAGAGGCTGAATTTTGTGCTCAGAAGTGCTTTTGTACAGATGCATGTGTGTGAAGGGGGTGAGATGATGGCAGAGATGAGCAAAGAATTTCTCTGAAGTACTGGTTTTGAACCCTGTGTCTACAATTGCACTATTAAAAAAGCCAAAAACCCATCTTCAACAAAGTTCAGTGCGTGTTAGCAGTTTTGCCAGTGAAGTTTATTTTACTGAAAAAAACAAAGTAAAACCCTAATTTTTAGCCTGAAGGTTGAGACATAGCAAAAGCTTGTTTGAATTAGCCTGTAGAAAGGCAGAACTGGGACACAGAAGAGCTCTAGTTAAAGGCAAAAAAGCATATATAGAGACTGATAGAGGAGTAAAAGTGAACTAGAATAGTTCGTGTCTCACTGAAGCTGAAAATGTACACTCCATTTAAGATTATGATTTATGGAGTTCTGATTGCCAGGTATTCAATTTGATCCTGGAATCACTTGAACTCAGATTATATTTTTGAAACAGTCATGCTTTGCACAAATATTGTCAGTGTCAGCTGTATTGACAGTCTGGATTTTTTTTGGTATTAAGCATAATTTTAATTAGTTGAGTAAAAGGACAATTATGTCCAAAAGGGACCTCTTCCAATAAAAAAATCATGCTATGCTACCTATTGCAGGTCTCATAAATGGTTTCATAATCAGATTCCTTCATCCTTTCTTCTATCTGGATGCCCTGTAACCTACAGAATCTGTTGTTAATTTGTGAGTTTAGGGTTTGAACAGATCTTGCTGAGAAGGTCATGCAGAGTTAGTGCCAAGCACACTTTTCGGAGAGGCTGATGTAAATATGGGCTGGGCTGACCCAGCTAGACCCTCTTGCAAAGTCACTGTATTTAGCTGGAACCAGTACAGTAGTTCTGCCGTAATGGCAAACCTTTCCTAGTTCTAAACTCAGCTTGAAACAGCTCTTGTGTTGGAGTCAATTGCTGTTCACATGAAGGAGGAAGAAAATGTTTCTTGGAATATTCAAAGAAAATTTATCTTTGCTCTAGTCTTAAGCTGACAGTGTAATCAAGTGATCAAAATGATAAAGAAGAGGTGCTTGTAGAAATTGCTTGATGAATTAAATGGAATAACAGGTAGTGCAAAGTCTGTAGGAGAACTAAAAATCGTAAGTACAAGCTTCCTAACAGTGAAGATTTGCAGGTCCATTGCAAATACAACCACAGTAGTGAGCATTATGCTATAAGAAAAGCTAAAATATGCAAAGGATAGGTTAAATCCCAGTGAACAAAATTATAGAGCAGAACTTCACTTCTCAAATTTGTCCTCCAAAGCATGGGTCAAATGGAGCAGGAGATAAAAAAAACTCCTTCAGTTATGTTCTGAGAGTACGTGTGCATATCTCAAAGTGAGAGCTCATATTGATTTTACTGAGGTTTGTATCAGAGAGTCAGAGTCACAGGTGTCAGTCAGAGCAACACTTTCAAGCACACAGTGAAAAATTTTTGGTTGGAGATCCAGCAAAGCTGAAATCGTGAGCTTCACCTTCTTTCTAAATGAAGCAGGACTGAACTCTTCTGAGTCCATTTGAAATGTAATAAGCTGATCTTTAATAAACAGACTACTCATGCCATGGTGATACAAAACTCACATCATGAAAAAGTCCCTAAGGACAGCCCAGATTAGAATTTGTTGTTTTCCAAAGACGGTAGTTATCCTAAACTCATGCATAACATCTATTATATTCCAAGCCAAGGTCATTTCCCTTTTCAGTTCTGTAAATGCTTATTCTGGCCATTAGAAATGGCCCAAAGACTTAAAACAAAAGTGATATTTTTGTTGGCTTTTCCTCTTTTTGGAAACCTTTTGACCCACACCAGTTAGTCTCAGTCTCTTTGCACCTACTGAATACTCCTCAGGGAACTCCCTTAGCATAGCTCTGAGCTGTGTTATATAAAACCAGACATATTTTAGGTTATCTGTTTTGTGTATTTTCTAGCAGCATAGTTGCTAAAAGGTCAGCATGGGGATCTTATTCTTTAGAGAATTAAGATAATGAAAACACCTATACTTGACATGTTTGCCATTAACAGAACTGGTGAACATGACCTTGTGTGAAATAAACTGTGCAAAAAGTCCTGGTAGAGAAACATCTGCCGTAAAGGTTTCAGTAGGGAAAAGATATGGCCTGGCTGAAAAATGCAGCATGTTGCTGTTTAACAGACATACGTGGCCTTAGGGACCTGTGTGGCTCCATTACTCATCAAAAGTTCAAAATAAAGAGAAAAATAAGTTTTGGCAGTCACTTCTGAGGGAAGTGATAACAGATCAAAGGACTTTCTTTTATTGCGTTATTTTCATCATTATGGAAACGAATCACTTTGGACTTTAGCTGCTGTTTGAAATCTTTACCTTTTAATAAGTGAACTCTGTAAATGCAGCTCAGAGAACAAAGGTTCCTCTTTTACAGTTAAACTTTTAACCCTTGAGGTTGAATTGGTGGAGACCAGAGGGAAAATCCACTGTGTTTTCACTGAACTTTTTACCCTTTGAAAAAAAGCTGAACAAGTTTAAAGTTCATACACTGAGCAAGAGGTCTCTACTGGGGATTTCTGGTATTATTAACTTCCTGACCTCAGATAATTAAAAGGGAAGAGTGGAGGCAGTGCAGACTTTGACTCAACTTTGAACTTTTAACCTCTTGAAGAACATTTTTAGTGTGCAAGTGGTATGCAGAGTAAACTCTCTTATTAGCTTTCTTTAACCCACGAACACAAAAAAATGTCAGCAGGCCAAAATTATCCTTTGTCCTTTACATCATATTTCTATTTGTGTACCAGTTAAAACTCAAGGGAGGCCTTGTTTGGATACAAAAAGTGACAAACATTTTACAGTAACTGGCAGGTACAGTAGGCAAGCAAAAGAGAGAAGAGCCATGAATCTGTCAGACGCTGCAGCAGGGTTTGTAATTCAGACTACACTGGGTTTTAGCTTTAGGACACACACTGATATTTTAGTGTTTCCCCTTAACAAAATTTTCTTTACAGAAAATTTTTTCTTCTTTATTCAACTGGGTTTTACTTCTTCAAGCATTAAACTTAGTGGTATTCAGCAGCCAAGGAGATTATAGATTTATTGACTAGGAAATAACCAAATAAGTAACTGTGTGAATTCTGTATTTGAGCACCTAAATCGTACGTTCTCGTGGCTATAACATAAATGAAACAAAATAATCTTTGCTTCTTGTCTCAGCAAGATGAAGATTATCTGCAGTCAGTAGTTTGTCAGGAATACTATTTTCTATGAAGTAGTCTGGGAAACAATGTGGGAAGCAGTAGATGCTTCATTTAAACCTCCTAGCATTTGTGTTATTTAGGTTTAAAATAGAATTATCATGGATCCACATAGTTAGAGAACTTATGTGAAGAAATGACAAATACAATAATGTTAAAAGAAAATATTTCCTGTAAGAGAAAGATGTAAACTTCTGGGGCAAAATGTAAACAATTGGTATCCTCTCAGGTTTTTTACACCATACGAAAAGAAATAACAAAAGTGAGTTTGTGTCTTATGTTTCCCTAAATATTTATTGCATGTCATGGTGTTCCAAACCATAGCGATCATTTGTCTTCTCTACTACAAACTCAACAGAGTTTGATGTAAATTGTATCATTTATTTCAGTTGTCTTTAGATGCAAAAACACAATCAGAAAAAAATATGCAAAATATCTTCCAGAAGCAGATGTGTTAGAGCATGAACTCCCTGCATTAGGATTATTAGAAGATTAGCAGAAAAATCTTGAGGATGACTTGATGTTATGGTAAGTATGGATGTGTGAATGTTTAAAGTTTTGAATTTGGATGACTTTTCAACCCCCCTGATTAAAGCCAGATGAAAAAAAAAAATCAGTCAAAACAAACACACCAATCAAATGGTTATTTAGGGGATCATCCTGTATGTGCTGGTGAAAACAACTATGGAAGTCTTGCAGATTTTGCAAAAATGCACCTTGGAAAAACCCAGATTACAAGCTCACCCTGGCAGCTGTGTAGGTGAAGGTGTACCAGTGTTAGGCTTTGCTTATAGCAGGCTTGGAGAAGTGGGCACCCTTGGGATTATGCAGAAGGATCCAGTGGCTGGTAAAGAGCCACCCCATATCCCTCCTTCCACAGGTACATCTATAATGGTTGATGTGCAAACAGAATAATCAAAGGTCATTTATTATTAATCTTTCACTACCAACAGCTGGGACATTATTTGTGACCTTTAGTAGTTTTCACAGCAACTCACTCTGGGATGCATGGGGGCCAAAAATGTAAGTGGAGGGATGCTGAATGACTGCATGGGCCCAGTGGTCAGAAACACTTTCTATTAAGCCTCCACAGAGGTGTCTGTTATTTCGTGCTTGAGGTAAGACTGTCACAGCAAGTCTGAATTAAGTATGTTGCATTGAACCTGAAAGAAGTGTTGCCCTACGTTTATGAAGTGCTGACTCAGGAAGGCTGGAAAAGTGAAATTATGAGTAGACTGCTACTAGTCAAAAGCTATAGCTGAGGAAAGAACACTTGAGTTGCAACACAGAAGAAAATTCATAATGTTTAGTTTTCTCAAATATAGATTTAAACATGAATTTTCTTACGTGAGGCCTGCAGCTAAGCAGTGGGTCTTGTTGAGCCTTGGCCAGCCAGACCCCTTCCTCCTTGATAAGGACATGACCTCCTCTTTAGTGCTCAGTAAAGAGAAGTAGGGATATACTTATGAAAGCCAGCTTCCTTCTGCACTGCCTGCAGAGAAAGGTCCTGGCCTTGGGGGAGTGCATGAAAACCATGACAAAATCTCACACTTGGACCAAACTGGTTTGTCCCTTCCTGTAATAGTGACACTAACCAGTCTGGAGGTTGGGCAAGATTTCCTGCACTCCTTTTGCAACTTTTAGCTCTGTAGATTTTCCAGATTTTTCCTCTGCAAGGTAGGAGGCTTCAAAGTCTGGTCACTGGGCCAAAGCAAGCAATTTTTTTATGTGGATGACAAAAAGCACTCTTGGAATAAAGGCCTAAGTCCTCCACACAAGCTTAGCTTCCTGCTGCAAAGTATGGGGTTAGTAAGAGCATCTCTGCTATCAGCTTACCCAGATTTTATTTTTATTTTGAGCATAGACACAAGCAGCACATTTTTCTCTGATAGAGATCACTGAACTGTTTGAACTGTTTCGGTGCAGGAATTTTCCAAAAAGCTTTCAACTTGTGGTATATAATTGGCACAGAACACTTCAACTGGAGCTAGACAGAAGTTTGGCAAAGTTACAGGCAATTGATAGCAGGATGTTTATCAAAACAAGCATTGGAAAACCTTGCTACCAGCCTCTCCTGCAATCTCTCAGCTCATACACAGAGACAAAATATGTAAAATCAGCATGAGTGTGTATGCATGTGAGCATGTGGATGGATGGAAAGTGTCAATGTGCATGGCTGTTTGTGTACTGCAGAGCTACTCACGTGAGATAGTAACTACCAGAGCCTGTCCCTAGGCATGAATTAGGGCAATTAGACACAAGCTTAAACACTGGGAGTGCCTTCTTCTATGAGACCTTTCCAAACTCATCTGTCCTTGTACACTACTGTGCCTGTGGAAGCACTGAACTTCTGCTTTTCCTTAGATTTCAGCACTGGTGAACCAGCAGCAGCTGTTCTCTGTGGCAAGTCCCTTGGATCTACATCTGCTGTCCCTTACAGCAAAGAGGTATCTGATCTGTTTTTTGCAGATTTGCCTCCTGAGCATGGAGAATATAGTCAGCTTCTAGTGAGTATGGAGATGCAAGCAGAAAAAAAAAAAACAGTAATAGAGATAATTAGCACTCATAGGGTTCTTCAGGAGGTAAACATATAATATAGGAAAATATTGTTGGGACAAAACTTCACTGTGTTTTTTCCTGGATGGAGCATGTAGGTATTATACAAGCAAATAAAATACAAGCATATTAATTATTATAATCTGTATATAGATGGAAATCAGAAATTAAATTATTTACCTGGACTTCAGGATAAAACCATGTCAGGGTAAAGTTCAGAAAGTCAAGGTTTTGTTCTCAGTCCTGGCCCCATCTTTTCCCTCATTCTGGCTATAGGCAGCTTTTCTTCACCATGTTTTCTGCATGGGTGTGTGATGGACAGAGACTATAAAAAAATATTATGCAAAATTCTCACCTTGCTCTGCACACTGAAACAAGCAAAAGAGGAATCACGGTAAATGTCACTACCCACACACTCTGCCTTTGAGTCCTTCAAAGCCAGATGATCAAGGCTGAAATGTATTGCATGGAAGGGAGGAAGGGGAAATTAAAACCTTTCAAAATCTGGCCAAGGTGAGGGACAGAAAGGAGATATAATTGATTTTCAAACCCTGCTTGGGCATTTAAAAAGGATAGCACCCCACTTACTAGAGGTAAATAAACAGCCTAAACCTAGCTTTAAACATGTGTAGTTAGTCAGGGTTATAGTAACAGCGGTAAAACTTGGCAGTGAATGCATCCATCCTTTTGTCACATGTCTGCAGCTACCCTTGGCTGGTCCAAGCATGGCTGCCAGTGTCTGATTCACAAGTTGGTAGCTAAATACCATGTCTATAAAGTGGAACTGGATCATAGCAAAACTTTTCTCTACAGCATTTTTTTGTGGATATGCCATTCCATAGGCTTCACTCCTCACATCAATGGATCATGCAGCCTTGGGAATGCCTGATTTAAAGTGCTGGACAGGAATGGTTGCAAGGAGGGTTGCAAGGAGAAAACTCTTCTAGCAAAAAGGCTCCACGTTGGAGATCTGGAAAGTAATTGCTTGGCAGCCTGAAATCAGGCTTGTCTGAAACTGTATGTTCATGCCTTCATGGTGTTTCTCAAAGGCAAGTTTGAAAAATCTCACTGGACTCATCATTGTTCCTTACCTGTTGCTCTCTTAGATTATGCACAAATCTAATAATAATCTGCAAAGATTTGTCTGTAGTGACTACTACTTATGCCAGATTGATTGATGGATGTGTGTGTCTGTTTTTCATTATTATTTTATGACTCTGCAAAGAAGTCATCTGAGTGTCCATAAGGCTGAAGAAGGCATGATGCTTCCTGAAAACTACTTGTAATCAAATTTGAGACTTGATAGTGAAGAATGGCAAGACAAAACACTGAGTAGATGTAGGGTGAGAAGGGGTTTTACTAGCAAAGCTGCATGCTCCTCAAAGCCTTCTTTCTTATTGGTGGGTTGGAAAAAGGTGAGGTATGTGTCCTGGTGTGTTTTCAATGTAAGTCAGTTGGGGCAATCCATTGCTTCAGGTGTTAAGAACAAAGTACCTGAAATCTGTGAAGTGGCCAAGCAGATACTGGTGTCCAAATCAAAGGAAAGTTTCAATTTAAGATTGAAGCTTATTCTGTAAAGCTGAATATCTTATAAATCAGCACCATGGTCGGCAGCTTTCTTTCCTGTTGGTTTCTTTTGTGTCATGGCTGTATCTCCAATAGGTTAAGGGAAGAACATCCGAACCAGGTTAACAATAACATTTCAGATCTTGTTAGCTAAACTGGCCACTGTCAGAGAAATCTTCCTCCCTTGGATGGTATTTCCTTGCCAGAAAGGGAGAGGATATTACTGTCCACTGGATAAATTATAGAACTGTACAAAAGGAGGGACACATTAATAGTCTTTCTCCTCTTCATTGTCAAATTGCTTAGTAGTGGTTTGATTATTTGTTTTCTCTGCTGTTAACAGTAGGACTTCTTACACAGAATAAAGGTAAAAGTGGGGTCTTGTCTCATTCCTGGTGCCTAACCAAAACCAGATAATAAAATATATTACTCCTCGTATTACTTGGTTGTGAGGCAAAAAGACAAACAATTTTATTTTAGAGGTACATACACTAGTTCAAGACAGATGTGCTAGGGAAAAGGAGAGCAAATAGCAAAAGAAGTTTTCAGGCTTCAAATTAAGACATATTAACTAGAAAATTAATGAACTGCAACTGGTCACATTTTTTGTTTTATAAAATTTTGTTTTATTTCACAGCCTCATCAATTAAAAAAACCCACATCTGACATTTAAGGCATAAATACATAGCCTAATTCATCTGATAAAATGTGTTTCCTGTGATACATTTTAGTCTGTCTACTGAGACAACAGAGTATTTTCTTTTGATGCAGAAGTGATGCTTTACATGTTATTTTATTATTACTTATCCTTAAAACCTTTTCAACATACCTTATACAATGTTGCATACAGTAAATAGGATATCTATAGTATTCTTAGTACCAAGTATTAGAATGAGGAATTTAAAATAATATATAAAAAGTACATTAAAAAGTAGCTGACAATTTTAAGGGTATTATTTGGTATCAATATTATGGGATGGTATTTCAGAAACAGTTCAGTAATTTGACTTATCTAAAATCCCAGCCTCAAATCCTACCTTACTGCCCACAGGACTGTCAGGACTGCTGGATATTGTACTCAAGGAGTCCTAATTTGTATGTGTGGGATTGTAAATGTTTGTTATTCATCTCCAAGGCTTTGTTTTTTTGACATGCCAAAAAAAGTAAAACCAATGACAATCTATGACCATGGTGAAAATATCATAAAATCAATGGTAACAAATAGTTCAAGAAAGACTATCTGGATTCTGAACTACTGAAAAACTGCTGCGAGTAGCTCAGAAATTTACATTTTGATGCCTTTTATAAAGAACTCTTATTTTATTCTGGAAAATGTATCATTATAATGAATTAATATTTGTCCATTGTCACATATTGTCAGAGAAGAAGGAAATGGAAGGATTAGTGAGCTTCCTAACTTATCACTATTTAAGGACATTGAAGTAGATTGTAGTAAGAGAAAGTTCAACAAAATAAAAAAGTGGAGCTGAGAGCCTGCAGAAATACCAAGAGTCATTATCTGGCTTGAATTCTGGCTGTACCCCAATTTCCTTAACAAGAAATGCAGATTCACTCTCCTTTTAGAGCACATTGCCACCTAAGCAAAAAAAAATCCCCTTGTCTTTGCTAGTCACAATTATAAATTTGACATGTCTGCTTTATTAGCTTATAAATGCTACTTTTAACAAAATACATATGTTGTGCCACAAGATGTTCCTCTTCGCAAGTGCCTTGTTTCCTGAAGAAGGGTAATTTTAATGTCATAAGAAACTTTACCCTTTCCCCACCACCACCGATACACCTAATGTAAATAGCCTTCCCCAAGGAAGAAAGGGAAAAATTAAGAATGCAAAAAGCACTGTAGGAAAACTTTGTATCATGCTGAAACTGCACGGCACTGCGCTCTCCTCGAGTGTACTGCCATTTTCTCCTTTTAGGGTAGCAAATATCCTGATCTGTAAAGTTCACAGTGGCACAGGAGATGCAGCCAGTTCCAGGATTCTGCTGCCACTCCCTGGGTCAGCTCAATGTTACTTTCACCAGGAGTGTCACTGCAACGGGGAGAAGTTGTTATAACAAGTTTCAGGAGGCATTGACATAATTAGGTCAGCTGGAGGTGCATAAAGAAGAAGGGGGGGAAAAAACCCGTAGAGAAATGTATATCTTTCCATCCTGTCCCTTGGAGACGTGAAGCAAAAAAGCATTTCCTCTCACCTGCTAGCATGGCATCCTTGCTCCCCCTTCTTTTTTTGGCTGCAAGGCATTTTCTTCACTGCAACCTGACAGACCCAAGGACATTTTCATCTATTGTACAGATCTTAGACATTTTTTTCCTTCTTCTTGTTACTGTAGCAGGCAGGTTTCTTTTAATTGGCTGCTTAATGGCTAGGTACCCCTCACTGAGGGGATATCTGTCAGTAAGACAGAGAGGGAATGGGGATCTCTGCAGGCTTCAGGGATGCTGGGGTGGGGAGAAGAGGAAACTTAAAGGAATATTGTAGATTGCAAGAACATCCAGGGAGCTTGTGCCTCTGATGATGAAAACATCAGACTGGACTTTTGTTTTTTCTCCTCTAGTGAGCCTATTGGAAGTTTTTCATGACAGCTGTGATCTGAGGAAAGCCAAGAAAAATACCATGTTACATAATTTGCATCTGGAGATGGCACATGCTAATGCAAACTTCAGTCATTCAGAGAGTAGGCTGCTGTTACAAGTGATGCTGAAAAACACTCTTTCAATTTAAAAAAAAAAATCTAAAAATGTTGATATTACTGAAAAATCCTTATTTTTTGGTGTGAAACTACCAATACCAGAACTTGGGCCTGCAGTCCTGGCTGATGAATCACTGTGTATTTATTGAGCATTTAGAGTGCACAGGTATTAACATCCATGCCAATATTTAAAACTCTAGCTGTATTCTTTTAAGATAACTGATTTCATGAGGAAGAAAGATGGCAGATTCTGTCCTTTATGCAGTCATTGTTGTTGAGCAATTAATTTTCCTTTGGAGGGAGAGGGCTTAGGGAGTATGAACAAGAGTTTCCCATCAGTCCCACCTCCATTAAGCATCCAAATTAACCAAGACAGTAAAAGGCTGATGTTGTGAGGGAGATGGGACATACATTTTGTTCATTAGAAAGTGGTGCTTTGTGATCTGCTGCACATTGAATTGTGAGAACTCGTCGATTAAGGGCACCAGTTTTAGGAGGTCCTCTTGGGAAAAGACTGAGATTCTCGAAAAAGAAGATGCAGCTGGCAGATTAAATACTGTGGCCTTCTCCTTGCAGAAGCACAGAGCTGAAGACTGCCTTTGACATTAGTTGGCGAAGATCTGCAGGGATTTTGGCTACGTCTGATGTCCTTGTAAGTACAATCTCTCACTTTTGGCAAGAGAGTTGCAGTGTATTACTCTCTGTATCCGGACACTTACCACGATTTTTACCTACTTACACTTCACTTGCAATTTTGGATAAGTAGAGTCATCATCTTCATTTTGTGCCCAATGCTTTTGTCTGGTAGGGCTGTCTACTGATAACAGCTGCTGCTATTTGTTATAGAAGTGGATGCATTTTAGCAACAGGTAATGAAATTTCTGCTCTACAGTTCGTTCAACCAATTTGTGAATCACTATGTAGATCCAGGTGTGTAAAAAGTACTTCATAATATTGGTCTTGCAATAACAATTTGGTAAAAAGACACAATGATCCATGCTTTGATGTGCAATTTGCTACCAATTTGCTTTACAGTATGCAGAAAATCTTGGACAAATATTAGTTAGTCTCACTGAGCAGAACTCCAGGTCTAGAAATTAGATTACTGTTCTGCAGCTTAGTGATTAAAATAAAAAAAAAAAAACCTGTATCACTTGTATTTGCATTCTTGCTGCAAACCAGGTCACTCTGCCCTTTGATTTCTGTTTTCCACAGAATGGGCCAAATCCATTCTCAGTGTGATTCACTTGACTCCAGCATGGTTGCACAAGAGGTGACTGTAGCTCGTAAAGTCTGCAGGATATTTTGTTATGATTAGGGATGAAGAAATTAATATTTGGGTGGAGTCTTATTCTTGCTGGCATGCTAGATGGGTTTTTTTTTGGTGTGGTTTTTTTCCTCTTTTTTTTTTCTTTTTTCTTTTCTCCATTGGAGATCACTAGAGCTGGAATAGGTATTGTTTACTTTAAAAAAAAAAAAAAAGGAAAGCTAAAAAACCCCACCATTTTGTCTGCTTTCTAGGCATTGTAAAGAAATACCCACAAGACTGTAAATGACAACAAAACCAAAAGGGAAAAGAAATACAATATATTAGCTGTGTCTTCCTCTGTAATACAATTCTCTGCTGAAAATATAGGGACAGTTCTACTGCAAACACAGAAAAGAATTGAGTTCATCTGGCTTACTGCTTCCTCTCTGAGCTGGAAGTGCTGGGTAGGGATTAGCAACGAGAGCTCACCTGAGCATTCCACAAAGGAAGTGCAAAGAAAGATCCAAGTGTGGGTACTAGCACCAGAGGCCTGTTGGGAGAGGCAAGAAGAAGCAAAGGAGACTGGAAATCCCTGACTGCCATGAACAGGTTTGACATTGAGCAGGGGACTGCTGACCTTTAGTGTGGGAGGGTATGAGAAAGGCATGGAATAGAGCCAGATGGGAAGGTAAATATGAAGATTTGTAGAAAGTATGAGATTGAGAGAAAGGTCACATGAGGTGCCTGGGAAAAAGACAGTGGAACTTTTTTTTTTTTGATACAAAGAGGAGAAGAGATGACTGGTGTCACCTATGCCAGGTAGCAGGAAAGCTTTCAGTGGCCAACTGATTCAATCCCTCTGTCCCTGTACAAGAGAAACTGGCCAAAAAAGTCGTCTTTCTCTGGTCTTGTCTCCAATTACCTTGCCATAGACCAGGACCTGCAGTGCCCCAGACTGTGTCTGGTGGCAAATAAATAAATCTGATTGACTGACTCTGAGCACATTAATTCTTTGGGAGTAGCAACAAGTAGCATTGCCCTTTGTACACTCAAGGGCCAGGGAAAAGTATACTGCAGCACTTTCCTTCACCGTGTTTAGCTGAAAGCAACATTAAAGACCTCAGCTCCTCCCAGCAGGTCACTAAGCCCCAGGAAATACCCTGTTCCTCTATCGTTACTGCTTAATTATTTTCTGCTCTGTAATCTAATTTGCAGTTTGACTCTGTGTTGGTTCTAGCTGCCATATCCTAACCTTTGCAGCGCAGGAAATGTGACGCACAGTTGGCTGTGCTGACATCTAAATCGTTTGGTGAAAAGGGCCTTTTTCTAAGGCCTACAGCTTCAGGAAATAACTTGTTTTCTAGAAAGTCCCAAAGTCTTAAACATTCTGAAGATTCCACTTTCTTCTAAAAAAGAACATTTAAAATTTTTTACAAAATGTACACTGCAAAAGTGAGTGATAGAAGATCTTTTTTACGTGCCATTACTCTTTAGTCTTAAAGCAGGATGTTAGAGAGAGATCACAAAATGGAGCTGTTAACATATTCCTTTTATTTTCATTAAATATAGCAGATACTTCAGGTGTTTAAAACCCAAGGAAATAAACTCAGCTACACAGGGAATCTTTATAAGTACAGGAATTAGAAATGGGATAAATTAACAACTGAAACAATTCAAAGGTATAAGTGTTATTAAACATATGCTATCTAAAGTGGATAGTTTTGTTTCAAACAGAAATAACTGAGTTTATGCAGTGCCTGCTACCTACTCTCTAGGGATCTCTGAAAACTAGCTGGAGATTAGAGCCATGGGGAGCTGTCTACTTTGAGATATCATCAAGATTCTCATTCTTATGTCTGGAATTCTTTGACAGAGTACAGGAACAATACATTCAGTTCATAGTATGTGACATATGACTTTCTTTGCTCAGAGCTGCTTCTGGACATGCATTAGTCATGTGAGCCTGCAGGAGGGCACTTATTCTAAAATAAAGGAAAAAGTGAAAGCCTGTGAAGAGGTCTCCTGTGAGGTGTAAGTCTCCAGGAAAAGCTTTCCAAAAAGGGCACAGGAGGAAATTATGTAGACTAGGAGATGAGAATGGGGTAAGCATATGGAAATGAGTTAGCAGCAGTCCAATGACCACATTTTTGGTAAATATTCTTTATGAGAAGGAAATATTGAAAGGAAGACTGCAGTTTGATTTTCCTGTAGCCTTTTTTGCTTCCAACCCCTGTACCTCTGCATGCATACCTTTGAACCTTGGTTTCAAACCAAGTTAAATACATCCTTGTGTTGTTTTGCTACAGGTTTGTCTTGTGTCATGGTGCACCAGGATGAAGCAGAGGTCTGGAGCCTGCAGCCTGAGGGACTCTTGGCATTAGAAGTGCAGAGGAGGAGTGACAGTGCCTGTGCTGTATGTACCGAGGGACTTTAAGAGGTCGATGCAGGTGTTCTGAAGCTTATGTTGTCACATGTTGGGTTGTGAGACATTCCCCATGGCTGGTGCAGGAAAATCTCCTTCTCTGCAGTGTATGGGGAGTGCATGGGCCACTTCTCAGCCTACTGGAGTTGTGAGACATCCCTATGTGGTGGTTGTGCCCTATGTTAAAACAAGGGCCACTCTCACTTCAAAATCTCAGAATCAGAGGGAAAAAAGACATCCACACAGTGGAGATGGTCCATTCTAGACATCTGGACTCAGCTGTGTGGGTTGACCTGTGACAGTTGGACTTGATCTTTGAGGCCTTTTCCAACCTTAATGATTCTATGATTCTAAAATGCTGCAGGCTGTTTAGCCTTCCTCCAGCTGGGGATGTGGATTACAAGCATGTATGGAAGTTATTCCTGCACATCCCTTCTCCTTCTTTGTTGCAAAACTTTGTGAGCCTGCAAGCTACAGCAGCACTTCTGCCTGGAGGACTGCCATTATCCCCACAGCAGGGAATTTCAAGGGCTAGTGTTAGTACACTCAATAAGGGTATGCTAACTAATCATTACAGTGAAAAATGCAGTAATACTCTTGAGTTGTCTCAGAGCTGTTGTTCAAACTCCTGTGAGTGGAGTGGAAGAAAAGAAAAATTGCAATTAGCCTCCATATCCCTTGCAAAGGAAAAAGATTGCTATGGTGTCCAGATCACCCTCTCTCTAAAACCCAGCCCTGTGCCAGCAATATAGATGAGCCTTCAATAATACGAAATAGTCATGGCTTTGTAGTTGCAAAGCCTTTCCTCCTGAACAATACTGTGGCAGCTAGGCCTGCTCTTTAAAAAATAAATAAAAATTATTCTGGTAACAGAGTTAACTGAAATAATTCAGTGCAAAACGAGACTGAAATTTATATGTTGCTACATAGAAATGTCGCTTTATTCCAAGTCCCCTGTTATTAGTACTAGGGGAAAATACTCTTTCAACAAGTGCCTTGAATATTGAACTCTTCTTGGCTGATTCAAAATGAATAGGCAGCTTTAGGTCTCAGCCTGTATTAATTTTTAAGCTTTAAAATTCTGGTGAAGTCATTGGAAGACCTTTGATCCATCGGTAATGCAGAATCAGATCCTCTCTCCAGGTAAAAGACATAGGTAAGGAAATCACAGCCTTCTGTCTTTTCATCATGCAGCATGGTGACTTGTTCTGTGATCAGACATAAATGTAGTCATTCAGGAAGAAAGACCTTAATGCTTAGAAGAAAGGTTGAAAAGAGAAGATATTCAAATGACAGCTAGAAGAAGGGAACAATGCTGATATAATTGGAGTAGACAAAGGATGTTCTCTTCATGACACATTTTGAGAAACATCCAGGAACATTTGTTATGCCAAAGCAGGTTCATGGTTCAGTGGAAATGCCATCTTCCAATGGGGAAGTAAGCCGAAGAGGCAGTGCTCTGAACAGACAAGGGAACAAAAATAGTTCAGGGTTCCTGAGTGGATAGTTGTATACAAGTTTAGATTTATTGTTATGAAAATAGTCCTGCTAAACTGCATAGCACTTTAGTGGTCACTGAGGAGTGACTGCATCCTACTGCTGCTTGCTAAACGAGGGTCTTTTTAATGAACCAGAGACTGTGTTATGTCTGAATTTAAAATACCTGGTAAGAAAGCATCATGAAGCCTGCTAGTGCCTTATGCAGTGTCTGATGACATGGGAATTACTCAGATTTATATAATCAAATGCTGGCAGATCTTTCACAGCAGTCTCATGTAACAATATGCAAGAGCAATTAGAGTCCTTGGTTTAAAGAAAGAGAGTTTGCAGAAGAACAACTTTTTGTTAGAAGAGAAGCTTTTTTTTTTTTCTCACTCAAGTTGCAAGTATTTCCAGAAAGTTTTGAGATATAGGGAGGCAAATTACAATAGAGTTGAACAACAGAATGCTAGACTATTTAGTCTGACATGAATGATGTTTCATCTGGCTTATCTCTTGGTGATCAAATGTGTGTGTGCTTTCATATTTGCATCACTTTACACACACCCCCACACACATATACAGCAGTAGATGAACTATACAAGTAGTCTAATATCCATATACATGTGTTTATGTGAATGTATACATGTATGTATATATTTTACTTTGTTCAAAGATGAATTATGTTTCTTTAATTGTCTGGACTAAAATTCTGGGAGAAAAGGTATATTTGCTATTGGTGCTATGAGCACCTGAACCTGCTCAGGGATAGACCCAGGGAGGTAGGTAGAAGAATGGAGCATCCACTGAGCTTTCTTCAGAGGAACAGAAACATCTTCCCATGCAGCAGGGCTACACAAGGTTTGCACCACTCAGAAAATCACTGAGTAACTAAAATCAAGACTAAAATCAGGACCTGCCTACAAGGAAAACACAGGTAGAAGAGGGAGTGCTTGGTAAACCATTCTAATACCCTTCTCAGCTGAGATTTTGCTCTAAAATGTTAATTGTTCTATTTTTTTTATTTTTTTAATAATGCCTGAGGGGGTCAAGTATTTTTAGGATTAAGGGTAGCTGAAGAGGTCTAGGCATGTTTACTTCAAAGCCGTTATCTAGCTTGGGCCACCAGGTGCTTTCTGATACAAGCCCAATATTTTGTATTAAGTGAAGAATAACTTCCATATGGGATACTAATGTTTTCCTAAAGGCATCAAAAAGCCAAGAATTTATCATATCCCTGCACAGAGTGCTGGCTGACTTAATGGTATGTTCATTATTCCTAATTGAAATTAGTTAGTGTTAAGATCTCAGCCTTTGTTTTTTGTGTTATGACTGACTTTGCTAAATTGGTAAACCCTAAAGCTACAAGTACCTTCTCCCAAGTAAAGTGATTTAAATTGCAGTCAGGTCAGCTCCTGATCTTTTCAATAAGAAAAAGAGATTAAATTGTCTCTTGGTGTAAGGCATCTTCTCTTTCCTCAATTTTTTTTTTTTTTGTTTCCTTTCTGTGTTCTGGCTTTAAAACAAAAGCATTCGACCTGCCTGTACCATCCTGGGCTGTATCTCATCAATCTGATTCACCAAGGTATGTTCACTAGCCCTGCTCCTGCTGACTGACCTCTGTTAGGTACATCCAAAGATTGTATGAGCCTTTTTTTTCCAAGGAAATCAGCTTGAGACTGCAGTTCACTGTGATTCAACACCTTTAACAGAGATACAACAGGGTGTAGCAACGCATGTAACTTTTGTTTCTTGTTCTTCTCACTCAAAAAATTAATTATTTTCTATAGTAAGTTTTATTAGTTTAATGAACTTCTTTTTACATGGTAAACAAATTACATATTGTTTATAAACTACATATATTTATCAAAAGAAGTAATATTGGGTTAGGTCACTTGTTCTTTTGCTAAGAGATTTGGTATGTCACTGTAGGTTGAAATAAACCCGGTTTTGCAAAAAAGGGTTATAGGTATACTTTTCATTACTATGGCACAGCATAGCCTCTGGTGGTTTGATTTTCCAGATCTCAAATAGACCCTGAAGAATTTTTCAGGTTGTACGTTCAGCTAAGCTGATTCTTCCATAATGTGATCCTCCATATCAGCTTGCCTTCTGAGATTGGTAGAATATTTTATGTTACAACAGAACTCTCAAGACCTTGCATTTTGAACAAAGGATTGCCCTTACCCATGTAACTGAATGTTTTGAGTGATGGTGCTTTTACCCTGGAATGTGTTCTTCTGCAAACTCTATCCAGAAGCTTCTTCTCTTCCTTTCAAAGAAGAAAGCATCTCCTTCTGAACTTCCCATCTTTCATACCAAATCTTTAAGCTGACTCAAAGGCAACAAGTAGAGGCTTCAATGTCCTAAGTTAGATATCCACTTAAATGATGCATTAGTCTTTAACAAGTAGTGTAATATATATTGATTCCCTTGTTATGAGTAGAATGGGGGAAAAAATGTTTTATACACTTTCTTTCTCTTTTCTAAAGTACAAGAAGTCGTTGCTGGCACCACTTCCAGTCTTTTGAACTTTCCATTGTGACAGACAATGGAAGATTTTTCAGCAGAGATAACTGTGGTCACAGAGGCAGATTTGGCTGAATAAATTCTCTCATGGGACACACATCTGGTAAAAATTGCTAATTAATTTCCAGCATTACCAAAGTGGTGTTAGGTGATGCAGAAACTAGCCTACAATGTGTTTAATTTGGGGAAATACTGTCCATTTAATTTCCTCTGTGCAACATGTCTGTATGTATGGGGTACTCCTGTTCATGTAATTCTGAATGAATCTCTTAGCAAGAAATGTTGGGCTCTGAAAACCTTCTAGCTGAAAAATTAAGGAAATCAGTATATCACTTACTAAACTAAGAAATAATAGCTTGAAAATATTTTTCCTTCTAATTTCTCAGTTGGCTTTGACTATGTATCTAAGGCTAGCAACATTCTTAAGAGGTGGTGCCAGAATGTAGGTGTATTTCCTATGATTACAATTCTCTAAGTTGCTCTGAACCATGTTTCTGTAGGGTAAGCCAAACTTATCCTTGAAGTAAGACCATTTTACTCAGTGCATACTTTTGGCCCATTAACTTCAGTCTGTGATAAAGTCAAGGGCAAAAGGATATTCTCATGCAAAGCAGAATCACTGCAGATGCACTACCAATCACAGAGGATTAGAATGAGAATATTCTTATCCTCATAGCACCTTTGTACATTTTTTAGCCTTTTTAAAATAGCAAAATTACCAGGATTCTTTTTCTCTTATTTCTAAGAAGATGCCAATTTCATCTAGTAACACAAAGTAGTGAAACTTTATTAGAAATGCTAATTGTGTTGCCTAAATCTTTTAGTACTTCTGTACATGTAATTGCTAAGGAACAGTATTTCAAATTACAATTTCATAAACTGCCTATGGGCAAAGTGGTAGCCTCTGTGTGAACTTCCCAGTGTTACTCTTTGGGTTTGAACATCCTTATGAATTATTTGAAACCTACGTATTTCAAAGAAATATAAGTTCAAAATATCTGTGCAGGACTGAAACCTCACTCACTGTAATCTTGTATGTAGATTACAAGAAATCAATGGGACCACTTGTCTGAATCAGTTATTTCTATGCTCTTGAATTTAAGCAGCAT
This sequence comes from Indicator indicator, assembly GCF_027791375.1. Classification (NCBI taxonomy): domain Eukaryota; kingdom Metazoa; phylum Chordata; class Aves; order Piciformes; family Indicatoridae; genus Indicator; species Indicator indicator. Next base: position 105,303,457 of record NC_072010.1, on the reverse strand, counting down.
TTTATAACGTTTTTATAATATGTAACATTTTATCTGAACTGTGCTACTAATATCCTTCCAGTATTCTGAAAACCCAAAAAAACCCATGACAATAAAGTATTTTCTTAGCACAATTAAAGATTTTCTTCTTCACATTTAAAAACTCCTTACATTATTGTTTTGTTTAGACTCATCATGATTGTATTGTAGCAGCAAATACTTTATGGTGTATTTAAAAAAATATATTCATATGGAAGCAAGAGATTTCATTCATAAAGAAATGCAGCTCAGCACTACTTTTAATTACAGTGTTCTGAACTGAAATACATAGCCAGTGGGAATAGGACTATTGATTAAAAACCAGGGTAGCTTCTGTTTAGTCTGTTGGAGGCTCTTTTTTTTTTTTTCTTTTTTCTTTTTTTTTTTTTTTTCAATTACTGCATGTAGGAGAGGTCAGTCTAATTGCATTATAAAATCAGGTTAAGAGGCAATATTTCTATCACTGAATTACATGTGATCCATTTCTTAAGAAAAGATACAGTAGAATATTTCCCCTCTAAATTTAGAGCACTTTGATGTGCCTGACATAAAGAGTTTTTATTTTACCCTTCAAATTCATCATTACAAACCCAGAGATGCCTACAAAACAAAGAACACTACAAAATTATGTTCATATAAATATAAACAGTCTGGTTGGTACTATATATTTGCCTTTCATTTCAGGGAAATTTACTGTGGAAATTACAGTGGATGTTTGAGAGCATAAAGATGCAGACAGGGCATCACATGTATTTTAAAGAAGCAGATCTTGCAATAATATCTGAGAATTACATATCTTCTCAGGGACACCAGCTCTTATCTGACAGCCTAGCTGAGCTGTCTGAGCATCCCCAGCAGGGAGGCAAGCGAGCTGAGCACTGCTGCACTCCATGGGCATGGGTTGTTCCATGTTCATCAAATGGCTCCTCTGTGACAACTGTTTTTATTTTGTATTGCAGCCAGGTTTGTATTTGTCTGATGAAATATCAGCATTGCCACATTTCAGCATAGTAAGGTTTTCCAAGAAGATAACCAAGTTTTGCTTAACGCTGCATCTCAATGAGTTACAAATTGATAGAAACAGAGCTGAAAAGGATCTTGCAGGGTCATCCCCTCTGCCCTGACACTGGATTAGACCTACCTAAACTACCCTGACAGATGTTTGTCAGGCCTGTTCTTAAAAACTGTCAGCATGAGTACCTCATGGCCAGCCCAGGCTATCTGTCTTTACACTTAGGAAATATTTTCCTAGTGTCAAACTGAAATTTACTTGGTACATTTTAAGCCTGTTATTTTTTGTCCTTTCCACATTGCCTAAGAAGAGTTTATTTTCTTCCTTTTTTTGTAGCAAAACTTCACATATTAGAAAGTTGTAATCTTGTCACCTCTTAGCCTTCAATTCTCTAGACTAAACAAAGCCATCTCTTTCTATACTCTTCTCAAGGATCATGTTTTCAGGATTCTGATCATTCAAAACTGTTTAGTGAAACTCCCACTGACTGTGGAAACTGAGTTTTATCTACACTGTAAAAGTCTTGTATTTGAAAGCATCTGGACTGATTATAGGCATTTTTGTATAAGTCTAAATTTTATGTCTAAATGTGTTTGCTTAAAAAATAACAATAGTACATCTTAGTAACGACCTTGTTGTACCCACGCTGGTGGGTGCACAAGGCCTTTGACTTTTGTGTTTTAGAAACGTATGTGGGACAGATGGGTATCTGCTACACTCACATGACATAACATCTGCTGGTGAATGAAGATTGTTATAAAGACATAAAATAAAGCAGTGGATATGTTTACAAGTCCTCAACCAGTCTTGCACATAGAGTAATGTACAGAGCTAGTTGAAAAGAAGGCCAAAAACAATTATGAAAAATGTGTCTCTATTCTCCTTGAATGACTAAGAGACTTTAAATGTTTCTGCCATCTCTGCAAGTATATACAAAGCTGAAGGAAGAAGGAATATGAAACAATGTCATGGGTCATCTAAAAGAGAAAATGACAGAGGTAGATCTCCTCTTCTCTGAGGGGTACTTTGTCTGCCGTTGTTTTCACACCTTTTTAGATGTCTGCAACATTGAGGAATTTTGTTTTTTAGTAAATGTAACAGTGTGAGAGCTGAAATCCCCCCCCCTCCCCCCAACAATAGCCTGGCTAGCTCAGTCTGGAAGCAAATGAAAGCTGTATTTACAAGCAAATCTACAATCTATGATGAAATGCAATGAATATGTACAAATATACACTATTCACAACATTTACAAATATATACAATCAACAGAAAAGCACAACCAAGTTCCCTTTGCTTCCCCCAAAGAGGGGACCTCCCAAGGGGCCTCCTCCCCAGACCCTCCTGGCAGAAGGCAGAGAGTCAAGAAGCAGAGAGGCTGTTAGACTTAGCTTGCCAAGGTTAGTGTGTTATGTTCAGCCAGAAAAGAAGCAGCAGCAGCCAGACAGAAGCCCAGCAAGCTGCGAACTGCCCAACTCAGACTCTGACTGCCCCAACTTTGTTTTGAGTAGAGATTCTTAAAGGTTTCTATCTCTCCAATGGAAGTGTTTAGAACAATCATTATTTTGCTTTCTTACACCCAATAGTGACTTATTTACATACTTTCACTTTCTCTACTTGAACTTTGCAAAGAAAAATTAAAAAGACAGTTTTAAACCCCTTCGCAGTCCACCCTTTCTAAACAATTCCATTGGCTGCTACTACTATCCATCTAATCTAAAACAATATCTAAACCAACGAGTGAATAAAGATTATAGTCCATTCCGGCTATCTCAGATGTAGATGATTCAAAAAGCTCAAAAAACCATCACTGTAAATAAGAGCTTTAAGGTGCAAATCACCTAATCATGTTTAGTTACCTATTTCTGAATGAGGTGAAATACTGCTGAACTGTATTTTTTCTGCTCCGTTAATTTTAACTGAATCTAGGTGACTAATTTAAATGAGTAGGCTCCACCTACGTTGCCAATCGTGGATTTTGATGAAATTTTCTTTAAAGCTTCTAGAGTCTATGGCATAAAGTCCATGTTGCCTTTTTAAAGAAAAGCACTGAAAAGATGACTAGAAGTTACTGGGAATTGAGTTGTATGGCTTTAATGCTCAGCAAGTGGAAGATCTTACACTGGCATAACGCCAAGGGGAAGTCTATCATGGGTGAAGCATAGCTCCAGAAAGGAGAATTGTACTCTTTCCAAAGAGAAAGGGAGAAACAGCCAGAAGCAAAAATGAGTATGAGAGAAGCCTTCAAAGACTCTTCAGAGAAGGACAGCAAAATAAAGGACTTAAGAAACATGTTTGGTGGAGACAGAAAGAGAGAAGCCAGACGTTTAGAAAAGAGCCCTGGGAAGACAAATAAGGATGATCCTATTTTACCTAGCTCCCAGGACAGAGCAGCCATAAAAAGGAATAGGTAGGAATTTCCTCTGAACTGCTGTTTTCTACCTGCTGATGAGTAGTAGCAGAATACCAGACTATATAGACTACCAGAGTGATGATTTTTGCTCTAAAGAGCTAGGTTGGAAACCGCAAATGAGGGATACATACCATGTGCTTTGTTAGGAAAGAAAGGGAGTCACTTGAATTTGTACTTCAGTGCACCTGGGTGTAAGGAGATATGGGAGCTTCATGCTAGAGCTGAAAGACTAACTGAATTAAGTTCATCTGAAAGTTTAGGAATTGCCAGCATAACTAGATGAAAACTGAAGCAGGTTGCTTGAAGGCCTGCCTCTCATGCTACAGAAGGGACAGCAACCTACAATAATACATTTGTCCTGAACCCCAAGTTGCATTGTCCTCCCTCAGCAGCAGCATTGGAAAGTAGTGGATTCTGGCAGCTGCCTCTAAGATATGACTCTTTCTATGATTTCTATGAACCCTTATTTCTATGATGCTGCTGACCTGTATCTTTAGCCAATCATATTGTACTTTGTCCTAGTTCAAATGTATTAGTCAGTGTGAACTGAAATCAGACCCTCCCCATGCATTCCTTCTATCTGATGTTCTCTGGAAAGACAGCAAATTCAAGAGCAACTGATAATTTCTTACCTCTCAATGGAGTAAATTCCACTTATTTACATCACTTTTATGCAGACTTTTATTCATGAGTAATGGTAATGGTAAGTATGACAAGCTGTTTAAGTATCCCACTAAAGTCCAGCTTTGTTCAAATCTCATGTTTGACTCTTAAGGTTTGTTCCAGTTCTGGTTTGTAATGCCATTTTGATTAGTAAAATACAGATACTCCACTAGCTTTTGGATTGCTAACTTTCTCAATCTAATCATTGGGTAATGTCTAATCTTCATCCAAGTATGAAAACAAAGTAATGATTAACACATTCTTTAGTGATACTCCCAATCCAGGAAATCTTCAAGGAGGAGGAGTTTGTGGTTGGTAGCAAAATATGTGATTCAAACTACAGAAACAGTTAGGTAATAGCCTATGTCATGTCAGGCTTGACTTACAGAGGGACTTTCCTGTCTGAGGCAAACATTGGGCAGAGATTGGTACTCAGAGCTTCACAGTGTGTGTTAACCTAATCCTGTGCTTGGCTCAGGAAATATTTAAGTATTCTCTATTAAATGGACAAGTGAGACTGGCAACAATCTGTTTAAAAATAAGTGAAGGTCAGGGATGATGCCATCTTCCCGAAGATCATTGAGGCTACAATTCCCACTAGAGTCAGAGATGAGATTTGAACAGAGGTTTCCTGCATCCCATAGATGCACTGAAGTCAAGCTAGCTGAGGGGAAGAGAAATAAGGACTAATTTCTACTCCTCCTTGCATCACAAGTATGGCTGTGGAGCACTCCCTAAAAAAGGAATAACGCAGGATACCTAAGTCCCTGTGTGTTTTCAGGAATGTCTTCTTCTTGATTGTGACCTGCTTCCACGTATGCAGTCCAAGAGACCACTGCCAACATCTGCAAGATTTAGATTTTAGGTTGGATCTTATTTTCGTTGCCTCTTAAAGCTGAGCTGATACCTGTTAGCTGAAGTCTTTTGTTGACCAGATTTTTGTGATCAACATTAATCTGTTGATGATACACAAACATAGTTTTAGCTCAGGACTTTCCCTGGCTCTGCCTTTGTACTGACCCCTCAAAACAGCTGAGAAAGATGTTGCAGTTCTTCAGGATTGAGTGAAATGGCCCTCTTTGGTTCTGGGTTGAAAAGGCCTTAGAAAATTACTCATGTATTAGCACATCTTTGGTACCCAAGAGTAGACATGAACTCGGGATGAGAGCAAGGTTGATTGATGGAAAGAGTGGAGAGGGAGTGAGAGGTCCATAAACTGGCCTTGTTGCTGATGTCCTAATGCCATGGATGTCTGAATTTCACAACACACTCGCAAGTACAGGGCGTTCAGGTGTTCTTAACTTATGTTAAAGGCAGTGAAAATAATGGTGTAGGTTAAGGTGCTTTTGCTTCATGGCTTCATTTTCATCTTTCTTTTTTTGACTTTTCTAGTGTATTGGTCTTCCTGCACATTTTCATTTCCTTCATCTCCAATTACAAATATTTCCAAACTGATTAAATAACAACACTTTTGTGTTTCAGTGATGTGAAGCAGAGCTGATTGAAGGATAGGTAGGCAAGGAGAGAACAAAATTTCTCAATGCAACTAGCCTGCAATCTCCTCTGTAGCAAGTTTCCCTTCAGATGTTTTACACAGTTCACTGATGCACAATGGAAAATTATGTTGCTGTAGTTAATAACCTTATTTTTTTCTATTAAATTTATAACCCTTACTGGGAATTAAATGTGAGTAAGTCAGTCGATGTTTTCGCTCTTATTATAGAATCCATATGTTTCCTGAGGTCTCCAAGTCTTGTAATTGAATCTGACGATAGTGATAATCGTTTTTGGAGAAAACGACCGTCTGGTGAATAACCAACAAATTTATTACTGTCTCAAACTATAGAGGACATACTTACTTCTGTTGAAAGCTTGTCATTTTTTTGAGATAAAAGACAATCCCCACGTTTTCGTACTAAGTATATTTGGCACCACCAATTTGTGTATTTTTTTAATCTTTTTTTTTCTTTTTAAACAAATCCTGACATTGTTGCACTTACCACATCTGATCTGATCTAAGTGATATTTGAGAGCATTACATTCAGGTGTTTTTCAGTCTTCCTCCGTGAAACTTTGATTGGAAAAGAACAATCTTCTTCCAGAAATACTTCCTAAGTACCAGCAGTGTTGACTTTCCCACAGTGACTGGCATACCTACCCTTTTTCACTGTTGCATTCTTCTTTCATGTAGTCAACGGTGCAAAGTCCAGCTGGAAGCCAGTCCTTAGTCATGCACTCCAGGGGTCAGTGCTGGGTCCAGTGCTCTTTGACATCTTCATTAATGACTTGTACTCATGCGGCAGAATACACTCTCAGCAAGTTTCTAAGTGGTACAAAACTGAGGAGCTGCTTGTAGACCAGGAGGTCATGCTGCCATCAAGAGGGTCTTTGAAAGGCTAGAGAAATGGACAAACAGGAATTTCATGAAGTTAAATTAAGTTTTGCACCTGGGGAAGAACAATCCGAGGCACTTGTACAGGCTGAAGGCCTGATGTGGAAAGCAGCTCTGGTGAAAATGACCCTGGGCTTTGTGACCACCAAGCTCACCTTGAGCCATCAATCCATCCTTGCAGCAAGAAAGGCCAACAGCCTTCTGGATTGCATTAGGACCAGCATTACCCACAGCTAAAGTGCGGTAACCGTTTTGCCTCTGCTCAGTCCTGGTGGAGTGCTGGGTTCATTGCTGAGCTCTCCAACACAAGACAGGCAGACATGTTGGAACAACTCCACTGAAGCATGTGCCATATAAGGAAGGGCTGAGAGAACTGGGACTGTTCAGCCTGGAGCTGAGAAGGCTGAGAGATGCCTCCTGAGGCTCAGGAGTGTCTAATCAATGTGTATAAATACCTGATGAGGGCAGACAGAGTGAAGATGATGGAGTCAGATTCTCCTCAGTGGTGCCCCATGATAGGACAGTGAGCATAAAGTGAAGTAAAGGATATTCCACTGAATATAGGAAAACTACTGCACTAAGGGTGGTCAAACAATGGAAGAGGTTTTCCAGAAAGGCTGTAGAGAAATTTTTTGACAGGACATGGCACTGAGCAGTTTGCTGTAGGTGACCATGTTGTGAGTGGGGGTTGAACTAGGTGTCTCCAAGATGTCTCCCAGCTTCAGCTGCTCTGTGTGAGCCTGTGGTTCTTACATAAGCTTAGCAGAAGTACTACAATAGGTTTGTCTGGAAGCTCTATCTGTGGTCAAAGAGGACTCTTTTGTATGTATTATTTCTTGTTCCAGCAAATGTGCTTGTTCTTCCAGATGCTTATTGTTTTATTTTCCAAGTTTAATCCTAGTCTAGGATTCAGCTATTTTCAGGTCCTCTTTGGTCTACTTAATTCTCAAAATGATTCCATGAGACCGTTATAATTGTGCAATATACAAATTAAGGCTTTTTTGCATCCAAGACTCTGCTGAACATTCTGTGGTTCTCCTTCCAGCAGGACATTTTTAAAATATATAGACTAAACACAAGTTGGTGCTAGCTGTGCTTGCAGAAGATGAGCTTGGATTTCTCAAACACAACAGAGCATCTTGGTTAAAGGTCAAGGTAGTTTCAGGATGGTACTGTATGTATGTTTGTTAACCATGGTGCAGCTCTGAGTAAACAGCTTATTCTTTAAGCTCCTGTCCTCGTGTGTTTCCAACAGAAGAGTCATGTAAGGGCATTGGGATTGGTGCACCAAATAGAAAGCTAATTCTGGTGGAGCATCCTCATGCCATCTTGTGTACAATTTTTAAACTACATCTTGGTTGTTGCTTTCATGTGCAAATCCAAATTGGCTGGTGACTACAGCTACTAATCCCAACTAATTCTCTTTACCTTCTGTTGTTAATTAATTAACACAGGGAAAGTCTCTTAACTCTAAAACCCTGCAAAATGCTTGTAACATTAAAACAATGATGTTTTAATTTCCTCTCTTCTTTTCTTGATCTGGTTGCTTTAGAACAACTTCAGTAACACCATCTTCCACAGCTGATTTTCCTTTAAACCTAACTTATTTTGGAACTGGTTCATTAACCTGATAAGCTCTTGCAGGCACTTTGTCTGAACCTACTGATGCTGGGAGTGAGGTGCCTCTGGGTTGCATGGTGAAGAGAGCTTGTCACTACTTGGCTTTGACAGGACTCTTATCAGCTACTGACAAAGGCGGTGTGCACTGAAGATGCTTGTCAAATCAGTTCTTTAAAATCCCTGTCATGCTTTCTGGCGCTTCTTGAGCTACCCATATTTGGCTGAAACACTTTTCATGTTGTAGATACCCTTGACTTGTCTGTTCTTGAATCTTGTCCACTTCTTGGCAAGTTTTGCTTTAGATGTCTTGTAGCTGTTTTCCATATCTCTGTTCCATGATTTAGCCAGTCGAGGCAAAAGTATTTCCTCCTGTACTTCAAGCAAAGACTGTTTTCATCTGTCATTTTCATAGCATTTGAGCACTCATTCAATTATTCTCCTTATTTACCACTAGTAGTATTCAGTGTGTGTGAATTATGCTTAAGGGATAGCCTTGACCAATGTTAATCAGTGTAGATTCATTGAGCTTAGGCTTGTGTTAATTTTCTAACCAAAAAATGTGAATTTGGAGTTATCAATGTGATGGTTTCTGTAGTTCCTTCTCACTCCAGATGAGCTGTAGATGGAAGGGCAGAGGTAGAGGGAATGTCAATAGTGAAAATACGAAAAGTAAGAATGGTAAAGCAAATCCCTCTGACAGAATGTACTCCCTCCTCTTCACTCCCCCAGTTCATCTGCTGTTTTGTTCTGTGTATTAGCAAGCACAGAGTTTACATAAGGCAAATCCATCCACTTCTGTTTCTGCAATTTATCTCGTTCTTAACTCCATATTGTGACCTATTATCCCTGCCTACATCTGCTAAGCTGAATGTTCACCACCTTTAACTAGGGTTTGATGTTCTTCTCGTCTTTGTTATGGTTACTCAATTGATCCTTGAATACAAACACTGATAATTCAGATACTGTAAGATGCAGAAACATGTAAATCCAAGGTAGGAAGGTATCTCAGACAGAAAATTCTAGAAGTTTTTTCCTTTATGTCTTGGATTTAGGAAGAAAAAGAGGGGGGGAAAAGTGCTTAAATTACCTGCCAAGGTCTGGCAACTATCCTTTATTAAGAAGTCTAGTTTTGCTTAAAGCTCCTCTATCATGAACTGACTGGCATAAGGAAGCCTGCTTCTGTGAACAGTGAAAGCAGAGTGGTGGTGGTTGTTTGGCAATATTAAAACAAAGAAACCACTTAGCAAATATTACTGTAGCTGAACACTCCCACAAACTGAAGAAGAAAGGGAAGTACATGAATAAGGAAAAAGGGTAATTTTCAGCACCCAGTTTAACAAAAATACAGCAATACATTCTCCTTTCAGTCTGTAATGCTGCGAGTTTGCAGTGTTCTCCAGCTAACTATGAACAGAGTTTTAACTAAACTGATTGCCTTGAAAAATCAGTGGGACTCCCAGGGAAAAATTCAGAACAACTCTTTAAAATTATATTTCAAAGTGATCAAAGATCCATGTATCTTGAATTGTTCACCAGAGAGGAGTCTCTCAATAGCAACCAGTTAATGTAGTCAGGAAACAGAGCATCTTTCAGCAACTTTCTCACATTTTGCTGGAATTATCATCCCATGAAACCTCTTTCAGGGCAATTCCTTAACCAAGTTCAGTAGCTGGAGAACAGCCATTACATCTTCATCTTTCATCTGCTAAAGCAGCAGAACAGTTACCAGTGTATACACAGCTGAGAAATGCAGTTTGACTGGTACATTAAAGGTATTTGGTGATCTTTAATCTTAGCATAACTGCTGCCCATCAGGGGTGCAGTAATGTGTTTCATAAAGTGCACAAGAGAAGACAAGACCCTTAATGAGTTTTGGCTGGGTTGGGCACATTGCACACAGTGTTGTTCAAACTGTCTCAGGCTTCCTGCCAAGTAATGCCAAAGAAAATGCCTTGGAGTATGCTAGCTGTCTATCAGCACCGTAGAAAGTTTTCTCAAAGACAGTCTTTGATTTGTGAGTCAACCACTATTAAGCTGGTGTCAAAACCCACTCTAGAAGCAAGAATATGGAGCACAGTTCTGCTGTTACTTCTAGCATCAAAATACCTAAGACTATAGGATATTTGTATTATGGTGTGTCCCTGGAAGACAGAAAGAGTTTGTGGGGTCAGTTTTTGGATTTTACCTCTGAAATAATGGGAATGAATGCCAGAGGAAGAATATGTGGAAAGGTTGACCTCATTAAAGGAAATCAGAAGGGGTGTATCTTTATAGGGAAAGCCTCATATTATAGGCTCCCATCTTGACTTACTGGCGCATACTGGCACATGAATGTCAAGTTTGCAGAGAAGTAGCTCTGACCTCTCTCTAGTTCTGGTAGTCTACATAGGTATTGGGTTGGTAATGGAAGGGCTACAGGGCTGCTTTCTGTGAGAAGCTGCTGGAAGCTTCCCCCATGTCCAACAGAGCTGATGCAAGCTGGCTCCAAGACAGACCTCTTGCTGGACAAGGCTGATTTAGTCAGCAACAGTGGTAATGCAACAGCGGTAATGCCTCAGTGATAACATACTTAAGAAGGGCAAAAACCTTGTGCAGTAGCAATTGTAGCTATAGAGAGTAGTGACAATATGTGAGAGCAACAACTCTGCAGACTCCAAAGTCAGTGAAGAAGGAGGGGAGGAGGTGCTCCAAGTGCTAGAGCAGAGATTCCCCTGCAGCCTTTGGTAAAACCAGTGGTAAAGGAGGCTGATCTTCTGCAGCCCATGGAGGTTCATAGTGGTATTCACCTGCAGCCTGGGAGGACTTAAATTGATGTTCTTGTATAAATGTCTCCCATGGGAGGGACCTCATGCTGAAGCACAGGAAGAATGTGAGTCCTTCCCCTGAGCAGGAAGGAGTGGAAGAAACAAGGTGTGACAAATTGACTGCAACCCCCATTCCCTGTTTCTCTGCTGTGGAGGAGAAGGTAGAGAATGTGGGAGATGAGTCAAGTCTGGGAAGAAGGGGAGGGATGGGCAAAAGCTATTTTAAGATTTGGCTTTATTTCTAATTATCCTATTCTGATTTGATTGGTGATAAACTCAACTAATTTCCCCAGGCTGAATCTGTTTTGCTCAGGGTGGTAACTGCTGAGTGATGTCTCTGTCCTTATCTCGACCCATGAGCCTTCTGTCATATTTTCTCTTCCCCATCCAGCTGAGGAGAGGATCAATAGAGCAGCTACAGTGGGCACCTGGCCTCCAGGCAGGGTCAACCCACCACAACATGCTAAACATGGCAGGTAGGCCTGGTCAGACTAGCTGGTGATGGTGTATTGGCTTTCAGTGGGATCCAGGCACTTTGCATTGTGTTGCTACCAGTGCCATGCCAACAGGAGCCTCACGGACAGGCATAATGGTCATCTTCAAATTCATGTTGCAGTTCCTCCTTCAGTGGATGACAAGATTGCCTGTGTGTCTAGTCTGTCTGAGACTGCAGGAAAAGTCTCTGAGGCAGGAATAGTATTATTTAGGGGAAATGCCAGAGAATCATTGCAATAGCTGTCCAGCAGAGTCCTCACATAGACGCTGAGTAGCCATGACAACTGTAGCTGTCAAGCATCAGCATGGGACAGCATTCAAAAACTGGTCTGTAGGCATTAAGTAACCAGTCAAGCTGTGGGCTGGCAATTGCAGAGCTAGATGACAAAAATACATCTACTAACTTGGAGGAACTGACAAAAGGACACTAAGCCAGAAATCACTAAAGATTCAGCCTAATCGTAAAGGATATGCGTAACAATATTACATGTAACTGACTGCTAAGAAAATACACTCACTCTGCAGAGTAACCTGAGTCTTTTGGAATCATGCTACTAAAGACCTGCTTGAGGTCTTCAGCAAGCCAAGCTGTATGAGGATTTTTAATGATACCACCAGGATACAGAATTTCAAAAAGGCTTTTGCACAGCCGCTTGATACATTTATTGTCTTGAATAGCCAAAAAAGGCTTTTTATAGCTTTGCCTCTTCTGAGTTTGTATTGTTGCAAACATTTAAGCATTTGTATGGTTTAAAGTAATGGGTTTGGAAAGGAAGACATGAATTTAATGCTGTGAGTAGATTTTTGGGACAACATGAAAGAGAAAACATACCCCTGAGGATGGACAGCTTCACAGATACTGCTTCACAGGGGGTCCATATGCAGTTACCAAAAAAGTTTTCATCACTTCATCTCTTCACTTTCCTGACACAGCATTCTTCTTTTCCTACCTTTCTACATTTATCCCTGACTCCTGTTCTCAAACTTGTACTGCTTTCTCTCCAGTACAGATTTCCTTCTTTCCCCATGCTCCCTACAATGCAAACACACAATGAAGCTACTGTGGCTTGACAAATTGCATGGCACTCACTGTGCCACAGCTGTGTGATCCTAGCTCATGGCAAATACAAAGGTAAGCCTCTGCTGTGGGGCTGGGAACATACAATCAGGAGTTGCATCAGCACAGCTGGCACATTGTGACTTGGTCACAAGTCTGGAGTCCTGGCTGCCTATGTGGCAGCCTGTGTTTATAATATGCATCATGGAAGTTAGCTAAGTAAAATCTCTAGCCACGATAGCCTACACATAATAACAGAGTAACTGAGTTTTCTGAACCTGTAACATTCTCTGAGGTGCCATGCATTTTGTGAGCATACTAAAGGAGAAGACATACCTTCCAGGGAATGCTCACCAGGAATCTTCTTGTTCAGAAATCCTGGAACATGATTGTAGAAGATTTGAAATGTTTCTTGAGTCTCATGTGCTTATCTTGCCATACAGTACCCACATGCTTTAAAGCTTATACCACCACTACATTGCCATTAGACAATCCCAAGATGCCTTGGAGAGACTGCACATCACTGGGCTAACCAGATTTGTGTAGCCCTACCTGGGCAGTACTCTGCAGAACAGGAATTTGCTGACTGTGCAAACCAGCATGGTGGAACACCACGTTAACACATTTATATTGCTCTTGGTAACTGAGCTAGCTTGGTCTGATTTTAATCTGTTACAGTACACTGCCTTGTTTTAGTGGAGAGATCCTCTCAGTGTACTTAGTCTCACAATCTCACTGTGAGATCATCTCATTTTTAGGATGGGGAGAATTATGCACAAATGATCAATGTTGTGGTGTCTGAGAGCTTTGGGATGAATTTGCTGCTTGCCTCCTCTGCCCTCCTCTGAGTACCTACAAAATCTACTTTAGGCAGTAAAATTCCCAGTTGCAGTCTAATGCCATATCCAAGGCTGCAAGCAATTTGTTATACTTTTGCATCCTCTTGAAGATTTTGTTCTTGATTTCTGGCACAATCTCTCTCAGATATACTAAAACATGTTTAGGTCACTCTCTGTTTCAGTGCCAAGTTATGGTGAGTCTGTAACACAAGAGGCTCATGCACTGAATGGGACAGAATGCCTTACTTTTACTTTTGAAAAAGTTATTCAACCACTTGGAAAGCTAGATACCTGTTTGTGAAATGGAACTTCTGGATTATTAATGGCAACAATTCTAAACTATTGCCAGTACCATTTACAGATTCAGTAATTCCCATCTTCTCTATCTATTTATTACAATGGCCTGAAAAGGTTCAGATAAGCACCATCTAAGAGCAACAAGGGACTTGGCCTGCCTTGTCTCAAACAATTCAATCTGGAACTGTTGTAAGAGGGGAATTAGGAGAGAGATGGATCAAGCCCTGTGGAGGCCCAGGGACAAGCTGCTTTTCTGTACTCCCCTGTATTGTTGGAAAACATCATTTTGAACATCTTCTGGCTGACAGGTCAAACTTTGGTCACCCTCCTGAATTTTCTCACCCAGAGGCCCTTGGTTCAATCTCCAGCTAATACACTGTCACTCCCTAGACTCCATCAAACACTTGACCACTCAGACAGGACACTGTTGACTCCCCAAAGGCAGTCCTGGACCAACTAAGATTAATAAGGGTGAGTGTGTGCATTTGCCTTTGTTAAACTACCAACTACATATCAAGACTCCAACTCAAGACAACAACACTGGATCCAAGGGTGGTTAAACCTCTCCATTATCTCTCTCTCTGTCCCTCTCTCTGTCTCTCTCCTCCCTCTCTTTTCTCTTAATTTTCTTCTACCTGGTTTTGTGGTTTTTTTCTTGATTCACATCACCTAGTTTGTTCTAAAGTAGTTTATAAGGGAACAAGGCCTGTGTTGAAGTGTCTTTATCCACAACCCCTGTTGATAGTTATTAGAAAAAAAGCCCAAACAATAAATTGTTTTGTATTGCTCCTCAGAGCCATTGTTATGACTCTACTGCCAGTGCGGCCCCGACGAGCAGGGGATTTCAAAGATTCATCTCCCCTGTTGTTCAACAAGCAGGATGAGACAAGCACACACCCTAGCTATTAGCCCTACATATAAGACTTTCACCCCATTCCTTCTCTCACTCTATTCCCTCTCTCACCCTATTCCCTCTCCCACCCTACCACTTGTGACTTAAAGAAATTTTAGATGTGCATTTAACTTGCTTTCTGACCTTGACTTCTGAGCATTCAGGACATGCACTCAATCATTACCACGTAAGTTCATACCCTTGACATACCATGAGTAATTGATCTTAACTCTCAATTATTATGTTAAGCTTATATGGATTTAGAAGGATGAGATCCTTCCTAATTAACCTCAAGTTTTTTGATAAGATTACACTCAAGATTGACATTGACAGTTCATAATTTATCTGAATTTTAAGGGAGCTCTTCATAAATTGCCAAGCCCAGACTTCAGTGTAGAAATATAAAGAGATTTCTGACCCCACTAAAAATGCTGAAAACAGGAAAGAGCTTTGTAAGGAACTATAACAGGGATGGAAGGTGTGCTAGACACCCACAGGGGACAAAGAACAATAAGGAAGAACCAATGGGAAGCTGGTTTTCATAAGTAACACAAATGAGCTTTACTGATCAAAACAAATAATGAAAAGAAGCAAATAAGAAGCAGATTTGCAGATGGTATAAAACTCATGAAACCTGTGTGCTTTGTCACTGGTGGATGTATTCAGTTGTATCTAAGAAGGCCTTGCTCTGTGATAAAGCACTGGTAGTGTTTCCCACATGAATTTGGTGCCACAGCTTAATGGGTAATCTCTGTTACAGCCTCCCCACTGTGGCCATCCTCTCTCCACCCAACTACCTTCTTTCATGGCATTTAAAAACCCCCCAACTTATTATCTTTCAGAGTCCTCTCCTTTTTAAAATGTGGCTCTTCAACTTTCAGAGCATAAGCTGCTCAGGGTCAGATTCCCAGTTAGCACTACTCTACTAAGGCAAATGAAGGCTGAATTACCACAAAGCCCGCCGATCTTTGCTAATTCACACTAGCCAGGGAGTTAGCTATACAAATATAACCAATTAAAAATGTATTTCTGGAAATTTTTTTTTTTTCTATTTTGGCTAACTGTTTTACTAAAACTCTGAGAAAATGAGGACTGCCTAACTGCAGTACAGCACGATCCCAGAAACAGCAATGAGGCTTTCTTTGTGAAGCAGGACATGAATGTTCTGTTAGGGAGAAATTAATATGGATTCGAATAAAATAGAGTTTTTCATGTAGTGCCATTTTTATTTGAGATTGATTAGTATGACCTTCACTATCTTCCTATAGAGAGTGCAGTATGTTTTGTCAGCTTCTTTTTCCTCTGGTCTCACTGGGATTAGAGCATGAATTGGCAGTTAGGCTGGCCTTGTGTGCTGCAGAAAAGGCAGCAGTCTATTAGCTCATAAGCACTGAGAGAAGATACTTAAACCCTTTCACAGAGATGTTGATAAGCAGAGCTGTTGATGGACAGATGTTTGCAACATTATGGTCATATATTTGTAGACCTAAGGGAATCAGATACCAATGTCCTCATAACTGTTAGCCTAGTAATTATATATGACAGTGTTATCATACAGTATTATCAGCATTTTGAAAGTATGTCTTGAAGATGGAGATACAACAGCCCTCTACAGTTCTGCATCAGACAGCAAAAAATCTTCAGCATGAAAGATAAATCCTGAGGTTCCAAACATACAGGGTTAAGATCTTGATAATAGAAGGTACAATAATTTTAAAAATGTTTTATAGCTAGAAAAATAAATGCATTAAAACTTATAATGACCTTGCAACCAACCCAGAAGAACAGAAGTCTTTTAGTGATGACATGTGCTTTAAGGTTTGGTTGCTGTTCTCTATAGTTCTGTAGATTAACATCTTTATCAGTTAATACTTCCACAGAGATGAATAGGATTGAATGTGTTGGTGGAGCCTGACCCTTGAAATTCTGGTTTCCCTACTACAGTGAAAGTGGTTTAGAAAACCAAATAATGTGAAATAAAAGTAAGTGGGGAAAATTAAAAAGTAAAAAATTTAATCAACAGCACACAAAATTCTGGGAAATATATTCTCCAGGAAACATGCATATATATTTTATCTTCTTGACTATACAGCTCAATTATTAGCGATGCCAACTTCTGCTGCTGAGACATTTTCCTGGCTCCCTAACTCATTCTTCATCAATCGCCAATGTTATGTTTTAAATGACTGTGTCATTCCCCTCTGTCCTACTTATCATCCAGTATTAAATACTGAAATTTTGACAGTTCTTTTCACTCTGCTTATCAAGTGTTACCATTGACTTTGGTGGCAAAATACTGTGATTTTCTCTATACATATATTGAAGAGATAATAATCTTTCCCATCAGGAGTAAGATACTAGGTCGGTGAGCAAAAATACTGCTATATCATCAGTTGAACTGCTGCAAGCAAAGCCTGTTGTGATGGTTTTAAGGCTATACCTTTAATTTCTTCTCACAGAGTTCAAGCAGAAAAGTGAAAGAATGTAAATAAGTCACAATTGGGTGTAAGAAAGCAAAATAATGATTATTCTAAACACTTCCATTGGAGATATAGAAATGTTTAAGAGTCAGTACTCAAAACAAAGTAGGGGCAGTCTCTCACAGTCTGTCTGTTCTGTGTTTCTCTTCTGGCTGGAGATAAAACACACACCTGCATACTGACCTTGACAAGCTGAGTTTAACAAACCTCTCTGCTTCTTGGCTTTCTTCCCCTTTGCATGCTTGCTCTGGGAAGGAGAGGGGACGAAACACTGCTCCTTGGGAGCCAGGGGGCTTTGTTGTGTTTTTCTGTTGATAGTACATATTTGTAAATGTTGTGAATAGTGTACATTTGTACATACTCATTGCATTTCATCATAGATTGTCGTTTTGCCTGTAAATACAGCTTCATTTGTTTCCAAACTGAGTTAGCCCGGTTATTGTTAATGTGGGAGGGGGATTCCAGCCCACTACACTGTAACACCTCTGTATAAAAACAGCTTCTTGCCTGCATCTGAACAAGAACCAGATTTCAGCAAATTCTTTTCCTCCAGATCTGTGATGTGACAAACTTGGTATTTATCACACAGTTTTGAAGATAGATGTAGGACACACATTGTCACCTCCCCCTTCCAGTTTATTCAAATGAACTGGCTGATCTGAAAACATAACTGTGACAGTTACAAGTGGATCAAAGTCTAAATTGTTTCTGAAACAAGAACCTTGAATGGTGTAAAGAGACACAGTTCCTCACTTGACTTGCACATGCTCTCATCTGCACATAATCATCTTTGTTGTTACCATGGCTGGTAAAATTCTCTGGGGGAAAATGTTGGGTTACCAGCTTCATGGCACAAATGTGCTATTGGGTAATAGCTGGAGACTCTTAGCTAAGTCAGAAATATTTTAAAATGTCACTTCATTGGTGTTCTATTAAAAGGTCTTCTGGCAAGTGAAATAATGGGTGATTTCTAAAGGTGCAGCATGGAGATGAAGCAGATACTAGACATACACTTGTTCATGGCATGGAACATGCTCCCCTGAAGTGTTATTTTATTTCCCTGAATAGACCCATTATAGTATTTGTGGAATTAATATTCTCCCCAGGTTTTTATCATCTTCTGTAAATTTGCCCATGTGAATTCCCAGTTAAGCTTTTAAAGGCAAATAAATGGCTTTCTTGGCATGCTCAGGAAAATCAAGATACCAAAAGTATCCCCATCAGAGGTGTAGATCTGCACTTTTACAAACCAGAAATCCAAGTATCTACACTAGAGTGACAAAAGGTTTCTGGACTGTTCAGAGGCTGATGGCTATCTTAAAAAGTGACTGTCTGAGCTACTTTCTTGTTTCAATTTCTGTAATGAGTTTCTGGTTTTAATTTAGCAGACACAAAATTCAGTACACCGATGGAGCATGTCTGAGACTCTTGACACAGACATCTTCTTTATCTTCCCCTGTTTTGGAATTGTTCATTTCCTTCTCAGAATTACAAGCCCCCCTTCCAGAAGGGATCTTGAGAAAGGCAATAAAAGTGATCAAAGATCTACCTGAAAAAGACAATGGTTATCAAAGGTTTGACTGAAGAAGAATATATTATATTGGCCTCAATTAGAGAATGGGCGTCAGTTTAGTTCTCTTAAGATGAAGCATTTCTTCCATCCTTACTTACGAACAGCAACAAAATTGCTGTTTCATCTCCCTTGTGCTATCTGTGATATATAAGACATCTCAAAGGAAATTTACATCATTCTGTTATGACTTTATACCTCCCCCATCAAATAATGGCCTTGAGCATGGAACAAAGACCTGAGGGAAATACGTCAGAGAAGGAAAAGAGCCAAGCAATTAAAAATATTTATAATACCTACATGTAATAACCTATGATAAGGTTAGCTCCTTATTTTTTTTCCCCTTTCATTATTTCTTTACATAAAAATTGCTGCATGAAGTCAGTACAAATATGTGTATGAAAGAAATGTTGAAAAGACTTGTTTCAATGTGTGTATTCTGTTTTTTTGTAGAACTTTAAGGGTATTTCTGCAAGTGCAGGAAGAAAAAGAATCAATTTAATTTATACTGTACACTGTGAACACTCAGGGAATCCTTGTGCTCAGTGATGGCTAGGTCTTACACAGCTATTAGTACACAACAAAACCCAAGCTTTTTACTGATATCAGGCACATTTGGTTAAACAAACCCAAAAAAATGACAGAGTGGTATAATTACTACAAAATTTATGTATGACAGAGAATTGTGTGAAAACATATTTTGTTTGTTCACTCAGTGTAATTTGCTCAGGTGTAATTAGTGGGTTACCAGACCATCACATACATAATACTGAAGGAGAGAGACAGGAAAAGCAAGAGGGATCACTTGAGAAGAATAGTTAGTGCATCACTTTACTTGATTTAAGGGAGGTGCTACCTAGCATAGTGAAGCCAGGAGGCTGGCTTGGAGGACATAGGTGCTAATACAAAAAGTCAGCATGTCAAGCTAAACTATTAAGTGGAACTGATTTTATGGTGTGCTTTTCACACAGGTGAGATTACCTAGTTTTTAATTACAGCAGGCAAAATGTCTTAACATAGATTCATTGGAGGACATAGCAGTTGTCATTTTGTTGGTTTCAGTAAGTGCTCTGAGGTCCCGGTTGTTACTGTCTGTGAAACATGCACTGCAAATCTTATCCTATGTGAATATCCTTGGTTATTGATTCTTCTGCGAACTTGGCAGCCCTGTCAATAAAGAAAAAAAAATTAAAAGAAAATCGGTGTCCTTGCCTTATGCAGTAACCTGAACAATTCTTGGGAAAGAGTCCAGAATGAGCACAGTAGCGTGGTTAATTAAAGCAGTAACATCATTAGTATACTAATTCAGTAGTGTGTAGATGTTTGGTCCATGTATATCAGAGACACATTGCAATTGTTATCCTTCTGTTGCTTGGCTTGTATATTTCTGGAACTACATGCAAGCTAGGGTAAAAGTATGAATACTAAACCAGTATCTGAATTAAAAGCCATATAATTTTCAGGGAAGCCTTTTTAAAGTGTCAGGAAGAGCACAGTGTTATTAGTGCTATGTGGGCACTAGAAACCTGAGGAAGCTGTTCTGAGACACAACAGCTGTTCAGAGTGCATGGGTTCAGACTTCTGCCGATCAGCCATTTGGATCCACAAAAAGGCAGAAGATTTTGAAAACTCTTTCTTCTCTTGTATCCACACAGGCAGATTAATGTGCGTGGGTCTGGTTTCTCTCTAGTCTGTCACTGCACTCTGGTTTATTACTTTACATTGTAACTCCAACAGGACAGTGCCACTGCTTATTCAATGCTCTCATCTACTACAAATTGGGAATGTGATGGAAAAAAAAAAAAAAGATTTTTCTGTTTCCCATTATCCTTACTTCATTAGTTAATTGGATGCATGAGGCACAGCAAAGAGCTACAGAATGATGCTGAACCTCTGCTCCAGTCTCTGTTCTAATTTGTATGGAGCAAGATTCTCCCAGTGTTCTTACTTAGAGGTCATATTAAAAAATACAGTACTGACTGAGAAATATGATGCTCCTTTTTCAACACTACTGAATATTGGAATAATGAAAATGTCAACACCTCACTCACTGCTAGTGTATGTAAAATACCATTCACTGTCTCACACTAAGTACATTTAAGAGAAGAATTTGAACTGTAATGTATACATTAAATAGCAAGAGGCAAAATGGGCCTTCACATGCATACACTGACAGCACTTAAAGACCAAAAAAATAAGAACAAATCTTGGCCCCTGTTAGATCTCAGTAGAACTTAAAACATTGCCTGTAAGAATTCAAAGTAGTGCAGTCAGCATATTGCTATCTTACTTGCATTTGGAAGAGTAAATCATCAAGACTGTAGTCTTATGCTTACAATCCCTGGTTTAATAAGCATTTTATCACTCAGGACAGTATTGTCATTGTTCCTCCATGGAGAACATAATAGCTACAAACCCTACAAACACTATAAACCTAGTGTGAGCTCACCTTTCTTCTTCAAGAATTTTATACTCATTCTGGGCTTATGGAAAGAAATGAACTTTTGCGTTTTCTCATGAAACCAGAAAAATATCAATTAAAGCAAAATCTTAAATGCATTGGCATTTTACCTTTCAGGACTGAGGCTGACATGGGAGTTCTGCTAATCTGCAAAGATCAGCAAAGAAGTGCCCAGAACCTCTTGGAGAGGATGAGAGCATGTTGCCTGAAGCAAAGATGAAGACCACCAAAGTCTCAATCATCCAAACCAATGAAAACTGACAGAGTAATACCTTTATTCAGCCTTTATTTTAGATTTATCAGATGTGCTGTTGAGCCCCATACACCTCATAAGCTATCCTCAGGACTGGCCTTTTGTGTCTTAGTATCTTGCATATGGATGCTGGCACATTCAAGAACCACCCCTGCCTTGGTCAGACATTCTCCCCATGTTTTCTTTCCATCAAAAAGCACTTCTCATATACACTTCTGTTCACAGGATTTATGCTGCTTAGAAATTCATGTTACTTCCCTCCCAGAGAGGAAGCCATTGCTGCTTATTATTTCTTACCTGACTGGGTAGCTCTAAAAGGAGAAAATGTATTACCCAGGTGCCCTTTATATATGTATTTTCTACTGGAAAACCTCCAGTGTTTGGGACTGACCCTTCCTAACATTGAAGTGTTTTTGAGGAAACTAAATAGTGCTAAGCAAAAATTTTATAAGGTATTTGTCCATGTTTTCCACTTATTGTGGTTACGCTTCAGAGGTCACCTTGTGGAGTCAAGGCGCAGAGCTGAGGCAGGACAGCAGAGGGAGACAGTGCTCAAAGGAGGAAGAAAGGCATAGGCTTCCTCCACGGCACTCATCACCAGCAACAGCATAGTGTTCAAACAGGAGCAGCCCTCCATTAGAAAGAAAAAATAATTCCATTTAAATTAATTTTCTCTCCTGTGGATGAACAGCAGCTGTGAATAAGTAGCAGCATGTTGCCTCCCTACCCTTCTCTGCTGGCCAACAGCAATAGTGGCCTCCTGGAAGGGGCTCCAGCAACTTTGCAGGTTGTCCTGGCAGCAAGCCAGTCGCCTTGTTGGTGATTCGTCTCAGGTAGTGACCTTGCTGGGTTACAGAAGCATGCTGTACTGACTTTATTAAGGCATGACCTTTACTGAGAGTGTGTTTAGTGCATGTGTTGGGTCTATAATTAAAATGCTAAAATATGGTTCCTGGAGAAAGTTTAAAAGATGATTATCTTTCCTGCACAGAAGGAACAGTGTATTAGGACATATCTGTTTAAAGTGACTGTGTAAATGACATTTTGATGTTCCATATTTATAGTACTCTCCCCCAGTAGCTTGCATATTAAGAGCTAGATTATACCAATCCTGCCCCAGAAAGAGATAGGAGAATGAACCTGAGTCGTGACGAATCTCTCTGGCCACCTAGCCTTCCCCATCCCATGCTTGCCATGGCTGGGGTGCCATTCTGATCAAGATAACATCAAAGCTTTATTATTCTATGCTGACCTATTTCTCCATGGCAATGTGGCTCTCAGCCCCTGCTTTCCAGGTAAGTCAGAGCAGGATTGACAATGTCTCACCTGAAACCCAAGCTCCAGTTACAATTCACCTGTTCCAATAAGAATTGCATTGGGGCATGTTATTAACAACATGAGACGACCACCTCCTTCTCCCTCCCACTTCAGCATCTGACAGTGTTAGGTCTAATAAGCTTTTTGGTTCACCAGCAGAACAAATTTGACTTTTCATGCAGAATTTTTTCTGTTTTGCTTTTTATCATTTTAGCTTCCTTGTGAAGATTTTAGGGGAAAAAAAGGAGAAAAAAAAATTAAAAAATCAAAGAGTTTCTCTATGTTTTAATCCAAGTTCAATTACAGACTACGAGTCAATGCACTGGTCAGAAAGGGGTTATCAATGGTGCAAACTATCCAATTGTCTTTCTGAAGCTCTCTCTTGGTGGCAGCTCTGATGACTTTTAGCCAGACAGCATCTCCACTTTGGGCAGCAAAGCAGTAGCCCTGTGCTGTAGTGCTGGCACATGTGCTGCTGTGCATGGTGCAAGAGAGACACAGGACACAGGAAGGTTTTACTGAGGTTGATACAGTCCTGGTGGGGACAGACACCACTGGTGCTAATGTAAGAACTGCCCCTTGTATTACCCACCCTTTAAAAGTCAGAGCGATAGACCAAAAAAGGATAGCAGCTGCTTTGGCTGTTGCCTAACATCTCTCAGCAATGCTTATTTTTCACCTTTTCCCCTCCACTGAGATAAACATTGAAGAAGCAGCCTTGCCCTGTTGTATTGTCATAGCTTCTGCTGTGACATTTCTATCTGATAATAAATTGTGCTCAGTGCTGGGATCCTGCTGTCAGGGCCCTGGTGGTGTCCCCTGATGGTGTCTGCTAGCTGAGGCTTCAGGCCTCAGCTCAGAGCACAACACAGTGGGCAGGACAGTTCCCTTGGGGCAATGGGGGAGAGCAGCCGACAGCCTTGTGCTGCAGGCAGAATGCTCCCAGGGCCAACTTCCAGCTGGACATGGACCAGGCCGGAACTGCAGCCCTAACACAGCCCTGCCCCAGCCCCATCCAGTTCAAGGTGTTGCCTTCTTAGCTGAGCCTGAGGTCCTGCAGTGGTGCCTGGGGGTGGCCAGGCTATGGCCAACTCTGGTTACTGTCACCTGCCTGGCCCAGCTTGCCTTGTAGAGCCGTGGGACAGGGCTGGTTGGACTCAGGGAGGACACTGCGCTGTCCTGATAGCCTCCCCACCCCAGGCCACTCCTGGATGTGCTGCACGCTGAAAATGAGCTCAGACACTTTCAAACCCTGAGCTAACCCTGCAGTGCCTGGTCCCTGGGTTGTGCACCATATACTCTCCTGGAGATGCCCTTGGCTCCCAGGAGGGGTCCTGTCTGTGGGTGCCTCACAGCTCCAGTGGGATGAGGCTGCCTCAGCTCCTAGACGGCTCCAAGCTCTGGTAGGGAGCAGAGGGATACCCTCAGGCCCATGGCATGCACAACAGGACAGCTCCCAAATTATGAACGGATTCAGAAGTTTTGGGTTTCCCAGGTTTTCTAATAAAACATCAGGGTTTAATAAATCCAATGTATCTGGCTGGTCCATGTACTTGCAGCAGTCTTTTGTGGAATAATACCAGGTCATTTCACTTTGTTGAAATCTTTTCTCTGTCCTTTTGGGATTTTTAATTGGAAATATTTCTTTCAAGAGATTAGTGAGGGCATTCCTGGTAAGCAATGAGGACTTTTGTTTTAGCGGGGCTCCTACTTTGATCAGCAAGCTTTCGATATGAATGCTTGTCTGAACACTCAACTTCTGTGAGTTTGTTCAGCCCCAGATAATTATTCAATGGGACACATTTTGTTCCTACTGCATCAGCACTCCCGACAACTTCACTGGGACTAGTACTGCAGGATTCATCCCCACATGAGCTAAATAGAGAAGAAAGCTGTTTTGCTGAGGCAGATAACAACCATTGTCAAAATAAATCCTCTGAAGGAAGGAAAGAAAATATTACTGCAGCATTATGTTTACCTTTGGGAAGCTACTGTAAGGTGTTTTGCCATTGCAAATGAGAGAGAGCTTCAGAAGGACCTAAGATACGTGGTACACACAGAATTCTTTGGATATTTTGGTCATTTAGTAAGTGTTTGTGCTTTTTAAAAAGTAGCTAAGTAAGTGGGGATTTTTCTGATTTATTTTCATATTTTTGTTGCTGTGACTTTTGTTTAATTCACTCTTTGATGGGACAACTTTCTCCAAAGACAGCTGCATGCAAACAAAAATTTAAAAAAGTAAGAAAGGAGAGATAATAATTTTAGATCATAGGACAAGGAACGGGAGTGAAAGCTTCTCCAGTGTTAAAGAGAATGTGAAACATGCTTAGCTTTACATTTGAAGAAAAATGTATACACAGAACATGCTTCAGAATATTTTTTTCCATTGGAAATGTGGAATAGAACTGAGGTCATTGAAACATGAATGGAACAGATAAATTAAAAGATTATCCAGACTACACCAACACCATCCCATCCATTAAATAAAATTGGAATTGCAGAAGACAGCAGGGCTATAAAGGAGTGTTTCAAAAGAAATCATAATTTCAAAGATCACTATAGAAGAAAAAAAGATAAGGAACAGTTCAAAAGATAAATAGATCTAGGTAGGTGAAGAGAGCATGTGCTGGGTACAAACAGTTTGGGAAGAGGAGTTAGAGGTTATTGAAAATATTTATGGATAAAGTGAAAGAAACTATAGCTCATATGTTGAAGGAGCTTGTGAAGAAAGAAAATACATGTGAAAATTTATAGCAGCTCCTGAGACTTGATAGGGTGCGGGGAAGACTTGGAGCATGGAGAAGAAAGATGAGCCTTGAGTATGAGGAAAGCTGACAGTGGCCTGAAGCACACCTGGCAACGCTGAAAGCTATCGCTGGAGAGGGCTTTTGGTGAGAGATGGAACTGCTGAGGGCAGGATATGACAGGAAGGATGCAAATTGTAGAACAAACCAGGGGTGAGGCCAGTGGAAGGAGCCAGGGGAAATGAGATAGAACAATAAAGGAGTCTGGAGGAAAAAAAAGATTATCTGAAAATGTGAGAGAGCTTTAAGGAGATAGTGTCCTTAATTTTCACCCTACAACCCTGCAGCAAGTATTACAAAGGGGACATACCAGAAATCTTTATTTATTGGTAATCTCTAACTGTCATAATGGTCCCTTAGAGGTTTTGGAATAACCAATTTAAAATAGCTCTAAGATACACTGAGATAAGAAGGAAAAAAAAAATCACTTTATCTTCAAGGGATCCTAAAAGTGCCCTAGCTCAATGAGGAGTCTTCATTTGCAACTCGGGGTCTGGAGCTCAGCTTTGTATTTCAATTTCCCCAAGCAGCTTCTGGTTATACAACCTGTTAATCCAGTGATCCTCTTCACTGAACAGTATCTCCAAAGGTAATGTTGGAGGGAAAGAAACCAAAGCAGTGCATTCAGAAGCAAGTATAAAACCTCCTGCAGGATCTATGGGCAGTGGGCTCATCATCTTTTGACATTTTAGTGTCTTTCTAGCTGTTATATGAACATCTGAATGGAGGGGCTCAACATGTGGATAGCTTAATGACTGTGGGCAGATATGTGAACTAAGTATGGAATTTTCTTAGTGTAATGACTTTCTGGACTCACCATTTATGAAGATCTAGTCCACTGCTACCTGTGACTTCTTTGTTCCTACAGATTCATAGAACAGGCTGTTTTAAAAACTCCAAGTGACAAGCAATTCTCTAGAGAGATTTAGATAGAAGTCCCATCACCCATCCTGATGTTTATTAGGAAATTTTATGCATCTTAAATAAGGAGGAAGGACATAAAATTATGGAGTTTAAATACATCTTGAGCTCAGCTGACTGCAGCTGGCAACATTTTGTACTTTTGAACCCAAGCTACTGGGTGCACTTCAGGGGCCTGGTGACAACGATGCTGTGGGTCTGAAAGATATGCTGGCAGCAGGTATGATGGGAAGGAACATCCATTTTATGAATTCTGTGCATGGCATGCTCCTTGGGAAGTAAACCAAAGTCCTACAAGGAGGACTGATGCTGTGAGTGATTTACTGTCTTTATCAGCTGTCTAGTGATACAGAGGGATGGCAAAGTGAGTCATGATTTTCAGAGCGTACCACACTTTGGGTATATTGAGATATCTGCAGAGCTCAAGACCTTGAATTAAATATGTAGGACTCAAAGGATCCTTCTTCTCCTAGGTTCTGGGTGAATCTAATTGCTTTCATATGCACAGCTGCCATCAATCAGGAGGGTTGGCTGTAGAGCAAAAGAAGTAAAAGGAAGGGTAAACAGGTGGTTCTGGCTATTTAGAATACTCTTGTCCAGTCAGAATGCATATCCTTTTCCATATACTTTTTTTGGGGTAAAAAAAATGAAATCTGTAACTAAAGTCACATCAGAATTCTGATTCAAAGACCCTAGTCATGTAAATTTTGCTTACTCTGGTGAATAACTCAGTGGGATTATGTGTGTGTGTTAACAAATTCTTCATGCAAATAGAGGAAGAAAAAAAGGAGTGAAGTAGAGAGAGGAGCTTGGCTGGTGTAAATCACATAATTCAACTGAAGTCAGTGAGAGACATACTTTCACTGGCTGCATATCTGACATTTCTGAAGAACATAGGAGATAAAAATATTAAGAGAAAAACATGTATGTTTTGGTTATGTTATGGTTATGGCATGTTCCTCACTGTCTGTGGATAGACAGAAAAGAGAGCTGGATGGGTAACTATTAATAGAAAACCTACGTTATAATGTTTCTTTTTCTGTTCATTTCTTCATGAACTGTCTGTGGAAGAGGTCACAATATTGTCAATTGTTCCTTTAAATTGTTTGTCTTTTATTTTTTTCATCAAATAACTCATCTGCCAGGAGCCTAGTGGAAGACTTCTGAATGAGTATGTGAGTCTTTCAGGGTCTGCGAATTGTCTTCTTTTCTTCTCTCATGCTGACTTTGCAGGGATTAAGTCACCAGCATTAATGATGCACATCACAGAGTTAGGATGTAATAGCCATGAGATGCGACTGCTTTTTTATTTTCATAGAAAGAGATATAATTCCAGCTGGGAAATGTCAGGTCCTTAAAGGAAAAAAATTTTTCCAAGACAGCTTTGGAAGTCCTTGTTCTATCTGGGTTCACTGAAGTGTTAATGAAGCAAGGAAGGACAGAGGAGTTTTTTGGCTCTCTAAGAGACTTGGTTTTCAATAACCAGCCTTTAGTGTCAGAACATCCTTCACTAGTGTCAGTGCTATTTGCTAAGATCAATAGTCAATTCAAAGGCACAGAAAGAATTGTGTCATTGCTAGTTTTCGGTCTCACTTTAATATATGGAACTGACCCACTTCAAATAGTCTGGGGCTAGTTTTCACCCACTGAAGTCACAGGTAAACCAAGCTACTGACATGTGGTTGGTACATGCTCCTGGATTGGAGCATCTTTTAAAAGCCTGTCTGTAGCTTGTCTGCAGCACTGAAGCCTCTGGTCATAGCATGTCGGAGCTTGCCCTTTCAACAAAAATAGCTAAATCAAGAGGGTATATAAAAGCATTGGTCATTCTTTAAGCCAAAAGTGGGCAGCTTAAAAGCATCTAAAAATTTTAGTGTATGCTTATCAGCCCTACTCCCACAGCTGTGTCTCATTATATCTTTTATAGTCTTTTCCTGTCTAGCTAGTTACACAGAATTACAGAATCACAGAAACATTCAGGTTAGAAAAGACCCTCAGGATCACCAAGTCCAACCAATAACCCTACTATACAAGATTCACCCTTAAACCATATCCCCAAGAGCCACATCCAAAAGACCTTTAAATACATCCAGGATTGGTGACTCAAGCCCCTCCCTGGGAAGCCCATTCCAATGCCTGACCACACCTTCTGTGAAAAAAAAAAATTCCTACTGTCCAGTCAAAACCTACCCAGCTGTAGCTTGAAGTCACTTCCTCTTGTTCAATCACTAATTACCTGGGAGAAAAGACAAGCACCAGCCTCTCCAGAATGTCCTTTCAAATAGTTGTAGAAAGCAATGAGGCCTCTCCTCAGCCTCCTCTTTTTTCAAACTAAACAGTCCCAGCTCCTTCAGTTCTCTTCATAAAATTTATTCTCCAGGCCCTTCCCCAGATTCATTGCCCTCCTCTGCACTCACTCCAGCACCTCCACATCTCTCTTGTATTGAGGTGCCCAAAACTGGACACAATACTCAAGGTGTGGCCTCACCAGGGCTGAGTACAAGGGGACAATCACCTCCCTACTCCTGCTGGACACAGCATTTCTAATACAAGCCAGGATGCCATTGGCTTTCTTGGCCACCTGGGCACACTGCTTGCTCATATTCAGTTGCCCATTGATTAGAACCCCAGGTCCCTTTCTGCAGACAACTTTCCAGCCACACTTCCCCAAGCCTGCAGCATTGCTCAGGGTTGTTGTGACCCAAGTACAGGACCTGACAATTAGCCAGGAAAACACCATAAAAGCAGGCACTGGAATGTGTCCTAATGACCAGGAATAGAAACACACAAGTTTGTGTCTCTAGAAAGTGATGACCCAGATATTTTTACACTGTGAAATTATTGGTCAAACGTATAAATGTAGGATTTATTACACCTTTATTTGAATACTTAGAACTTTTACTGTCACAAGTTGGGATGACGTCAGAACACAAATGATGCAACCATCAAGTGTGTTTTGAGAAACAAATCTTTAACAAGTAAATATGAATGAGTTATTCTAAAACCAAGCTTTTCCATGTCCTGTTTATACAAAAAGACTATTATAATTTATATAATGGACTGTCTGCCAAAGTAATGATGACATACACGATGCTGAAATGAATGGTTGATGATGCAAAAAGAGGTAAGAGAAAAGTTTATTCAAGCACTGAATTATCATGTATGTATCATTGCTTTGGAACTGTTGTCATGCCTCTTCTCAGTTGCCTATACACTCCTCATGACGGATTCTTGCCACTGGACAATCTGGTCTAGTTGAGGATGTCCCTGCTGACTGCATGGAGGGTGGACTTGATGACCTTTGGTGGTCCCTTCTGGCCAGGACCATGCCATGATACTATGATTCAGCCCCACTCTGGGGCTGTTATTCCTGACTCCAGTGTATATGCAAGATAAGGGGGAGTAATTCTGTCATGGTGACAGAATACTAATTGAAAATAACAAGTTCTGTACGTTTCAACTGTGAATAGAACAATATGTTCCTTAGTACTTAATAATCACTTTCTAGATATCTTTTTTTTTCCAGCAGGACTAATTCTCAAGATGCCTGGTATAGCCTAGCTTTTGGACATACCTCTAAAATGAAAAAAATTATTACTTCAACAAAAACTCCACAGCATAACAAATCAACAGCGAGAATATAGCACAAATATTTATATAATATCTTCCATCCAAAGATCTTAAAACCCCTGCTAAATGCAGTCATAGTAAACACCCTTCATTTGTATTTTTATACACTTAATTCTGTTTGAATATTAAGCAGACAAATTGTTCAGATTCACTCCTGTGTTCATACTGCAAAAGATACTTCAGCATTGCTGTTGACTGATACATGTATATTTTTTTTTCTCCTTCCAACGTAGAAAGTCCTGTACTTCAGAGGTTAAGGATTTCTACTATACAAAAACGTTCAGTATAATCTCAGGACAGCTTGGAACAGGATGTGAGATAGAGTCACAGTCAGTGAAATAAGGATATAGTGAAGTGATATACAGTTACATGAGTAGGAATTCTCCAATGGCGTCTTGATGAAGTCCTCTATCGCTGTGAAAAGCTACACAAGATTATTAATGATTACAAGTGGTCAGAATGTTTTGTGCATTCCAAAACAGGATGAAGCTAACAGACAACATTTTTATTTTAATAGTGTGCTAGTACGGAGACGTGCTTTGCACTAATCTATTGGAACAGATCAAAAAAATATTGATCTATTAATTCTTCTACAAATATCCAAGGAACTGTGCACCCATTACTCAGAGTTTGAGAAGTAAGGACTTATGATGCTTTTGAATATATAAAAGGACAGAAGATTTCTGAGGGGAAACAATCAGTTCTTCATTGAGAATGAAGGATGTGTAATAATCAGAATCTCAGAATAAGAGAAGAAAGCCAGAAAGGGGAATCACATTATTGTTGGTGTGGTATTTTCCTAATCGCATGCTCTTCATGAAAATTATGTGGCAGGGTCACTAAAAATCAGGTTAGCCATATGGCAAGCACAGTGGTTGCTTCGTAATGCATGGGCTTGCTAAGGATTAGAAATCTATTAGAGAACAGATTTAGAATTCCATTGAAAAAAGTAATGAACTGCATTTCAGTGGAGAGAAAGTAATCTCAGATAAGCAGAAAGCACAGTCAGTTTGACAGTGTGTTGAAGTTCAAGAGGTGAAGTAAATGTCATACAAAACCACTGCGGAGCTACACTGAGTTGAAGTGCTTTTATTTGTTTATTATACTGTAGATTGCTCGAGGAGCTCTGCAGATGAAGTATGTGGAAGATCACATCTGTTTAAAGAAACTCTCAAAATTCTGAGCACATGGGGCTAAAAAACTACTTTGCTAAGAAGCAGATAAAAAGTCTCAGAGATCTTTCAAATAAAAAAACATAAGAAGCCTAGTGAATTATGTTGTTTCTAAACGTGCAGTGAACTATCGGTAGATCAAAATTATACTTGAAGTGACTCCAGATTACACAGAATCTATAGAAATAGATTCTCCTGGAGGCACTACTGAGACAGAAGAATAGTGAAGAGGTGACTGGGTACAGTCAGCATGGCTTCATCAAGGGCAAATCCTGCCTGACAAACCTGGTGGCCTTCTATGACAAGGCCACAACATTAATGGATAAGGGGAGAGCAACTGATGTTATTTACCTGGACCTGAGCAAAGCTTTCAACACTGTCCCACACCACATTCTGGTCTCTAAACTGGTGACACATGGGTTTGATCGGTGGACCACGAGATGGATAAAGAACTGGCTTGATGGCCACACCCAAAGAGTGGCTGTCAATGGCTCCATGTCCCAGTGGAGGCCAGTGACAGACAGAGTCCCTCAGGGATCAGTCCTGGGACCAGTCTTGTTCAACATCTTTGTTGGTGACATGGACAGTGGCATTGAGTGCACCCTCAGCAAGTTTGCTGATGACACCAAGCTGTGGTGCAGCAGACACGCTGGAGGGAAGGGATGGCATCCAGAGGGACCTTGACAGGCTGGAGAGGGGGGCACAAGCCAACCTCATGAGGTTCAACAAGTGCAAGATCCTGCATCTGGGTCAAGGCAATCCCAAGCACAAATCCAGGCTGGGCAGTGACTGGCTGGAAAGCAGCCCTGAGGAGAGGGACTTGGGGATGCTGGTGGACGAGAAGCCCAACGTGAGCTGTCAATGTACACCTGCAGCCCAGAAAGCCAACCAGATCCTGGGCTGCATCAAGAGAAGTGTGGCCAGAAGGTCAAGGGAGGTGATTCTCCCCCTCTACTCAGCTCTGGTGAGACCCCACCTGGAGTACTGTGTCCAGTTCTGGAGCCCCTATTACAAGAGGGATATGGACATGCTGGAACGTGTCCAGAGAAGGGTCACCAGGATGATCAGATGGCTGGAGCACCTCTCCTATGAGGACAGACTGAAAGAGTAGGGGCTGTTCAATCTGGAGAAGAGAAGGCTCCGAGGTGACCTTATTGTGGCTTTTCAATATCTGAAGGGGGCCTACAAGAAAGCTGGGGAGGGACTTTTGAGGATATCAGGTAGTGACAGGACTAGGGGGAATGGAATAAAGCTGGAAGTGGGGAGATTCAGGCTGGACGTGAGGAAGAAGTTCTTCCCCGTGAGAGTGGTGAGAGCCTGGAATGGGTTGTCCAGGGAGGTGGTTGAGGCCCCATCCCTGGAGGTGTTTAAGGCCAGGCTGGATGAGGCTCTGGCCAGCCTGATCTAGTGTGAGGTGTCCCTGCCCATGGCACGGGGGTTGGAACTAGATGATCCTTGTGGTCCCTTCCAACCCTGACTGACTGATTCTAAATTAAAAAATAGCCAAGGAGATATTTGAAATCTCAAAACTTGGAAGGAAAACAAGAAATGCATCCCTAGCTTTTATTTTATAAGCAGAATTCAACCCCCCAAACCCTGAAAGGCATCTCTCCCCAAGTATAAAATGATCTGTTGACAAACTAGTCACTCTGGCTGGATTGCCTCATGCATTTGGATACAATTCCTATGCTCCCAGTGAAGCTGCCCAAATATGTTTTTTTTTAAAAAAACAACCCACCAGGAAGAGTACCACAGAAATCAGTATGCAAACAGTGTATTGCTTCAATATCACTACCAGGCTGTCCTGGATTCCAGACTTGATGTGTCATAAGAATTTATTCTCTTTGCATAGCATGTATATTGGGCTTAAATTAGCTGTCAGCACAGGTAGATGCTTCATGAGTAGTGAATTTTTACCTTTGTTCTCTGTGCCATGGGATGCATTAAACTCTATGATGAGATGGGGCATAGTTTTCTTTCCTTTCTCCCCACCTAGCAGCTGATAAAAAATGGAGCCATTTCTGGGTGTTTCTTTGTTCTTACCATTTCAGATTTCATAGTAAATTCAGAAAACTGAGAAAGGCAAAATATTATGAGGCATGATCTGCTGTTTATCTTGAGTAGTGCCTTAATCAAAACATCTTTCCATTAATGAGCTTCTAGTGGGAAAAGAGAGGCTCTGAAGAGAGTAGGGGACTATCAGCCTTCTGTCCATACCAGCCAACAGATAGTCATTAGCTCATGAGCTTTCTGACCTGGGATTCTGGGGCCTTGGGGCAAGTGGTTTGTCTCTGATTTCTGTGTCACCTCACACGAGAAATTTAATCATTACAAATTCCTCTTCTGCATCAACAGAACTGATCTGAAGTGTTACATTTTCTCCACCTGGGAGAACACATGGGAAGAAAACATTTATTCTCAAGATACTGGGGTCAAGGTCTCCCACAGGCCTTATTTCTTGATCTTTCCTCACATCTTTTCTTGTTGGTCATGGCCGGTAACTTCTTATCCACTCTTCATTTTATTCTGGTTCAGAAGAGATTTTTGACTTTTTTGGTTGGTTGGTTAGTTTTTTAAAGAGTGGTCTGTTTTGTCATTTAACTTATGCATTGATTCATTGTTTTCTCTCTCTTCTACCATTATTTCCTTCAATGTGTTCTTCAATTGCCCCACTGAGCTGCAACTCAGAATCACTTTCAGCATTTGGCTTCCTACAGTTGTGTATATACACTGCAGTGTTTCAGTGGAAGTTGCTTCTCCACACCTGTTTTTGACTACTACAGAATTTATCTTCTATTTACATTCTACAGTCTTGCTGACTAGATAGTTTTTCTCTTCCAGATCAGCTGAACCCGATGCCTACATCTTCAGTGACATTTTTATCATCTTGCATCCCCTTTTGAAACTTTCCACACTGTTACTCTTGACTTCTGTGCACATGTTGCCAGCAATTTTTCCCACTGTCTCATAAAGCCTTGCATGTATGTGCAGCATTCTCTCCATCCTTGCTTTGACGGGTTTCTTAGAACATTGCTCCACAATTCATCTAACCTGTCATTACATTATTAAGAAAGATGTTCTTTCTGCCTGGTCCAGTAAAACAGTTACCCAACAGGGTTCTGTAACTGTATTTTTCATGCTGCTTCTCACCTGAGCCTTGCTGGCTTGTCATTGGTTTTGAATGTGTCCTGTTTCTTTTGTAACCATTTCCTGTTCTTTTCAGTAGTTGGTGTCTCTAGCAGCTTGTCAACCTGTGATGGTTTTAAGACTTTTTAATTTTTCTTCACAAAGTTCAAGCAGAGAAAGTGAAAGAATGTAAATAAATCACCATTTGGTGTAAGAAAGCAAAATAATGATTATTCTAAAGACTTTCATTGGAGAGATAGAAATGTTTAAGAATCTCTACTCAAAACAAGGTTGGGGAGTTGGGCAGTCTGGGACTCGACTTGCTTGCTTGGTTTCTGTCTGCCTGCTTCTTTTTTTCTGGCTGAAGGTAACACACTGACCTTGACGAGCTAAGTCTAACAGCCTCTCTGCTTCTTGACTCTCTGCCTTCTGCCAGCGGGGTCTGAGGGGATTCCTTCTGGTTGGGGGGGAGGCCCCTTGGGGAAGGTCCCTTGGGGGAAGCAAAGGGAGCTTGGTTGTGCTTTTCTGTTGATTGTACATATTTGTAAATGTTGTGAATAGTGTATATTTGTACATAATCATTGCATTTCATCATAGATTGTAGATTTGCTTGTAAATACAGCCTTCATTTGCTTCCAGACTGAGCTAGCCTGGTTATTGTTGGTGTGGGAAGGGGATTTCAGCTCTCACACTGTTACACAACCAAAGCTGTTTACTTCCCAGCTCTCAATTAATTTGTTTCCCACAGTAGTCTCAAAGACTCTCAGAGTGTCAAAGCTCAAATGTGATCAGCTCTTCATTAACTCCTAATTTGCAAACCCCTGACCCAATATCTTTGTATTCATGGAATCATAGAATCATTTAGGTTGGAAAAGACCTCTAAGATCATGGAGTTCAACCATAAAATTAACGCTTCCAAGTCCACCACCAAACTACCTCCCTCAGCACCACACCTACAAATCTTTTAAATAACTCCAGCAACAGTGAACCAACCACTTCCCTGGGCAGCTTGTTCCAGTGCTTTACAACCCTCTTGGTGAGGAGTTTTGTCCTAATACCCAGTCTAAAGATCCTCTGGTGCAACTTGAGGCTATTTCCTCTTGTTGTACTGATACCTGGGAGAAGAAACCAACACCCACTTCACTACAAGCTTCTTTCACGTAGTTGTAGAAAGTGATAAGATCCCCCCTTAGTCTTCTTTTCTCCAGAGTAAACAACCTCAGTTCTCTCAGCAGCTCCTCATAAGACTTGTTCCATAGACTCTTCAGCATCTTCATTGCCCTTCTTTGGACATCCTCCAGCAACTCAATGTCCTTCTTGTAGTGAGGAGTCCAAAACTGAACTCAATATTCAAGGTGCAGTCTCACCTGAGTTGATTACAGAGGGATGCTCACTTTTCTATTCTTACTGTTCACGTTATTTATGGTACAAGCCAGGATGCTGCTCTCCTTATTGGCCACTGGGCTTACTGCTGGCTCATATTCAGCCAGCTGTTGACCAACACCTGCAGATCCCTTTCTTCTGGGCAGTATTCCAGCCTCTCTTCCCTAAGCCTGTAGCATTGCACGGGGTTGTTGTCACGCAAGTACAAGACCCAACACTCATACAACTGGTTTCACCCATTGATCCTGCCTGTACTTATCCCTTTGTAGAGCCTTTCTACCTTCAAGCAGACCAACACTTCATTCTAACTTGGTGTCTGCAAACTTACTGAGGGTACACTTGATCCTCTCATCCAGATCATTGATAAAGACATTGAACAGAACATGCACCTATACTGAGCCCCAGGGAAAAACACTTGTGACTGGCCACCAACCACCATTCACCATGCTGCTTTAGGTTAACTATCCAGCCAGGTTTTGATTTGTGAAGTTGATATTCTGTTTCTCCCTACTGCCATCTAGTTGTATTTTCAGCATAAATTTTGCTTTGTAAGGTACAATAGAACACAGTTTTAGGGGTGAGGGAAGTGTTTGCATGGCTATTTCAAGAATTCTTTATGGCTATTATTGTGTATTGATTATCAGAACATAATGCTGGATGGTGTTTTTGTAAATTTAAAATTCTTTTTGTAGTCCCAGATCTCAATGTGAGTGGAAGACAAGGGGGTTATTACCTATGTAACAAGGGAAATTCAAAGTGAAATCCTACCATGACGGTTTTCCACTATCAAATCTCCCAGGAGATATTTCCCTTGCATTTTGCCAGTCAGGCAGCCAAATTTTCCATTCAACTTTTTCTGAAGCTCATGGGAGAATCACAGGGAAACTCAAAGGACTTGAAGTGGTTGAAATCTCCTCCCCACAGTAGCAACACCAGACTAGCTCATCTTCAAAGCAAATGAGGCTGTATTTTACAAGCAAAAACTACAATCTACAATGGAATGCAATGAATATGTACAAATACATACTATTTGCAGTATTTACAAATATGTATAATTAACAGAAACAGCACAAAACCTTCCTGGACAAAGCCAGGAAAGCTGTCCCTCTGCCTCCCTCTTCCCTGCCTTCTCCAGACCCTCCTGGTAGAAGGAAGAAAGACAAGAAGCAGAGAGGTTGTTAGAACTTAGTTTTCAAGGTCAGTATGTTACCTTCTTCAGTGAGGAAAGCAAGAAGAGAAACACAGAATCACCCTGCTAGACTGCCTAGCAGAAAAACACCAGACTGAACTTTATTTTGAGAACTGAATCTTAAAGGTTTCTCTCTCTCCAATGGAAGTGTTTAGAATAATCATTATTTTTCTTTCTTACATCCAGTTGTGATTTATTTACATGCTTTTACTTTTCTGCTTGAACTCTGTGAAGGTAAATTAAAGGTATAGCCTTAAAACCACCACATTTAGCTAGGGGACTTAAGTATCTCTTTTGGCCTCTCATGCCCATCTGGATTTGCTTTCAGGGAGGGTACAGGCAGAAGTAAGCTTCTCGTGTAAGAACTGACTGATACATTTGTGCCCTTACATGTGCATTCTTCCGGCACCCTGCAGTTCACATATACTCTTTGTTCCCTCAGTACAGGGCAGCTGTAGCTTTCAACATGCTTCACTCCTAGCCAGACCTCTCTAATAAAGTCTTTGTCTTATCTGTATAGCCTTCAAAAATACAGGCTCCAAGCTAAAAGGCAAAAGGATAATCACAGTCATGTGATTATCATTTGAAAATCACTTGAACTACAAAGCATTTTCTGCAGAGAAGGCTGTGACTTGAGGTTTGTAGCACTTTTTGGTATAAGATTTTGGAAATTTGTAAGGTCATGTATAGAGGAAGTGGTGCACATGTGAAGAATGGACAGAACGAAGGACACTATTTGCATGCTTAGCACCTTGCTACTGAGACAGGACTATCTAGGGATTGTAGAGTTCATACACTGAAATTCTGCTTCAATCTCTAACATCCATTGTTGGGTCTCCATCTCTAATGAAGAGTCCCTTCAGGCAATATTTAATTAGGTAGTACAGTAATTTTGTGATCAAGATATAAATTCATTACAGATTAGATTGCGACTGACAAACTCATTTCACCTATGACCTAAACTGAATGTGAACTCAGCTCTTCTCAGGTAGGAAGCTGATGTATGAAATAATTTTCAACTCATTGCCAGGGGATTTAGAGTGCAGGTTTTAGGTGGTTTAATCTGGGATTTAAACCTGAAACCAGTTATTTGAAGAACTGACCAAACCCAAGCTATAGAGCTAAAG
Source organism: Indicator indicator (assembly GCF_027791375.1). Lineage (NCBI taxonomy): Eukaryota > Metazoa > Chordata > Aves > Piciformes > Indicatoridae > Indicator > Indicator indicator. The sequence goes on along the minus strand of NC_072010.1, from coordinate 105,265,525 downwards.
CATATTTTTTTTTTTTCAAAATGAGATCATTTGACAGGATTTTAGTGTTTTTCATGGGAAAAGACAAAATGGTTAATTTTTATTTTAGCATGGAAATATATAGATGTAATATTTATCAGAAATATGTCTGTACGCTATGCTCTTGACTATACCTTAAAATTGCAAAAGCTAAAACAGTGCTCACAAAATGTATGTTTTGTATGTTTCAGTAATGATGACAACATAGGCACAGTTGATAAAGACACTTTAAATAAAATGGAATACAGACAGCTCTAATGACAGATGTTGGTCAATATAATTTTAAAAACAATCCCTGAAAAATTACCTCAAGAGTACAGATGGAAGATAGGAGAATGATTTTCTCAGACTTTTTGATATGTTGAAATTAAGCAGTACAAAAAATTAATTTTTTTTATGCTGTTAACAATTTTTAATAATCATTAAAACTCTGTCTTTCTCAACAGAAGTGAAGGACTTGCTACCTTCATGCCTGGGTGAACAAAGACCTTTCAAGAACATTTCACTGCTGTTCTGTAAGTTTATTGTAGTAATAGATATTCCCATTGATCACTGTTTGCTTTACTTTTTTCACTACATATTTAAAACTGACATATATTTGAATACTTACCATTATATAGTCAGTGGAGCTATTAATTTAATAGGTCAAATAATCATTATATTTCACCAGGATGCTGAGTTTTAATTCATTTAACATTTTAATCTTCCATCAGTTTTTCCTTTAAGAGGATTTCAGTGCATATACAGGATTTGTATAAATCTGTGCAGTAAATTTATTCTTTTAACAGTTTTATTCTTTCATCAGAAATTCATTTAAATGGATTCTACTATATATCACATTCACTGCCAGTGTGGCTTTAGGTCAGGCTGTAATTGATGCAAAAGCAATGAGGTATTAGAGGAGAAAGGAAATATCTGAAATTGGAAAGGGTTCAAAAAGCATGCCATTGTAAGGACATGACATTCTTTAGATATGATGCCAGTGGGTTGTGGACCACTAATAATCCATTTTGGTCCAAAGCCTGGAAGAGTTGCTAATTCCAGGTTTTACTGAAGTCAGACTCTGTGCTAGCAGGAGGGTTGCCTTTAAAGCTTGACGGGGTGAATCAACTCAAGAATCATATATCAGGTCTCCTCTATTGTGATAAATAAGTCTAAAATAAATCTAAATAAGTTCTCTTCCAGCTGATGCAATGAATTTTACTTATTTAGCTTTTTTTTGTTTTGTCAGTATAGGTTGCTTTATTGGTGTGAGATACACAGAGCAGTAACTGCAATGCGTGGCTTTTTCCAAGTTTTAAGGTAGACTGGTGATGACAAAGAATAACAGAAGAGAATGAAGCTAAAACTAGTAAGGGATTTAATTTATGTGTGCATTAATTTTAATGGGAATATTTCCAATAAAACAAATTTATGGTTGTGTCTCTGTTTTTCTAAGGAAATATAAATGTGAATCCTTTGTTTTATTTGAAGTGTAGGACCCATTCAGTATATAGTTGTCAATTTAAAAATTATTCTTTTGCTAGAATTACCAAAGAAGGAAGTTTAAAATATTAATAGCATTTCAGTGCTGACAAGGAATGGTTGATTAGGTCAACAAAGAATATAATGCAGGATCTGTTACATGTGTACTACGCTTCTTATTTTAATTCATCAAATAATTATCTATAAAGACAAATTATTTATGTGTAAACTTAAAGTGCACTCTTACTCAAAAGTTACAGCAGTTGCTCATAATTTTCTCTGTTTTGCATGGTGACCTTTTAGATGGTATCATATAGAGTATGAGAGAGAATGCAGGATCCTAGGGTAAGGCTTGTCCCAAGCTTAAACTTAAGAGAGAGGACAAAGTCCGCCGGTGGAGCGGGGAGCAAAGGAAGTGCCAAGGAAAGTGGTGGGCTGTAGAATGATTTTTCTACTGAACACTTTTTCATCAGGACTATGACTGGAAATCCTTGAGTAAGGCTCATCCCACACATATGTTGAAGCCACGGTTAGATGTGAGAGAACTGTAAGAACTCCCATTCAAGCAGGGTGGGAAAAGGGCTCTCAAAGGAAGTGGAAGGTTACAGAGACTTCTTCCATGACTACACCTTTGTATGGATGATGTCTGAGAGTCCTGATCTAAGGCTGAGTCCTCAGTGACAATAAGCATTAGGGTTAGGAGACAGCCAAAATCTACAGCTGCTTTTGGAACACAGCATCAAGGACTACCAAAGAAGTACAAAGAGATTATTTCCCTGACAACTTTTCTTTCATTTAGGCCCTCCCTGAGGGTCTTCACATTAGGCTTAGCAAAGGTCAAGACATAGGGTTGGAGATAGATAGAGTGAGATTTAAGAGGAAGAGAGCTCCTGTAGGAATGGGACTGGGAAAGGGTCTGCAAAGGAAATTGGTAGGCTACAGGAAGATTTCTTCCTCGAACGTTTTTTCATAAGGGCTATTTTTGGGAGTATAGGGGTGAGATGTAGACCACTTTTAGTGTTGGGGATAGCTTAGAGTTAGGCAAGATACAAACCCTAGATTTTCTTCTAGACTGTGTTTACAAAGGATCTTTCAAGGGAAGTCATAGGTTATGAAAAGATTGTTACCCTGATGACTTTATCATCCAGGCCATGATGAGGAACCCTAATTTAACACCAAACACCCTGCAATGCTTAGGAGTAGGGTTAGGTTTATGACAGGTAAAGTGTAGAGCTCTTGTTGGAGTTGGCTGGAAAGGGACTGACAAAGGAAAATGTGAGCTACAAAAATATTAGTCACTTAACACCTTTTTCATATGGATCATACCACAGTTTCTTGGGGTAAGGCCAAGCTGTATGTGGCAGTTATGGTCAAGGTAATTATCAGGTTAAGGAGAGAGACAAAGTGTGGAGCTCAAGATGGAGTAGGAATGGAAAGGGTCTGCCAGTAGAAATGGTGAGCTGGAAAAATATCACTATATAATTTTTTATTTTTTTTTTTTTTTTAGGATTTGCCCAGGAGCTGAGCAGTAAGCCTGAACTTCTTTAAATGTTTTGCATTTAGTGCTGGGAGATAGTCAAAGTTTAGTGGCCTTGCAACACAGCATCCAAGGGATTTGGTAGGCTACAAAAATCCTTACTCCCTTGACTTTTTAGTTCTGTTTGTGACTGGGGTAACCAGGTCAGCATGGAGCCAGGACCAGCCCTTAGTTATGGGGTTAGGACTAGCACAGGGACAGAGACAAAGTCTAGGACTCCTCTTGGAGTCAGACTGCTAAGTGGATGCAAAGAGGGTGGTGGTCTAGAAGAGCCATGTGTGAGGGCTCCTTAACTAAATTTCAGCAAAGGTCAAGCAATAAGGTTGAGTTTAGGACTGAGTTTGAGGCTAGGGTTGAGTTTGAGTTTAAATTTGGGTTTAGAAACAAAACCTAGAGAACTTCTTGGAGTGGATATGTAAAAGCTATACCAGGGAAGGAGATGGGCTGCAAAAAGGATTTCTGCCCTCACTACTTTTTAATCAGTACCATGTCTGGAGATCTTGGTCTACTTCTGAACTAAGGCCAAGCTAAATAATTTGGGTTATGTTTAGTTTTAGAGAGAGAATCTTTTCAAAGTGGCTTGCAAATAGCTACCAAGGGCAGTGTTGAGTGAGCACCATGATGCTGGTTAGCTTTTGAGTCAGAGTTAGTAGCGTGACAAAAAATTGTGCTTTCATTGGAGTATGACTGCAAATGGTAGGATTAGGCTGCTAAATGTTTCACTCTTGACAACATTTCATCTGGGCTGGTATCCTGGGTTGAGGCTCAGCTCATCCTTCACTTTAGAGTTAGGGATAGTTAGGAGAGTGACAAAACCTATACCCCCCATTAGAGTATGGCTGCAGAGAACTTACTAAGAGAAGGGGTAGGTTACCAAAATATTTCTTTTCTGGCCACTGCTCTTCACCCTTAGCTGAGGCTTCCTCCATATCCACCAGTAGAACTACCATTGTAATTAGGCACAGGATTCAGAGTGACAACGTTTGGGACTCTGTGTGGAGAGAGGCTGCATGAGGGCTGTCAAGGGAAGGAGTAGGTTACAAAAAGATTTCTTCTGTAATAATGTTTTCATCTCAAACATGACTTGGGTTCCTAGGCTATGGCTCAGAGCACAATATATCTTAAGTTTATGGTTAAAAGTACAGTGAAGGTTAGATCTAGTGTTAGGAGAGAGATGATGGCTAGATCTCTAGCTGTAGTAAGGCTGCAAAAGGGCTGGCAAGAGGAGCAGTATCCTGCAGAGCAATTGCTCTCCTGACAGGTTTGTTATCTGGGTGATGGCTTCTGAGTGTGGGCCAAGTCTCAGCTCATTCTGGTAGTTAGGTTTAGTTTAGGAGAGAGACAGTTTGCACTTCACTCAACCTAATAATCTGTTTTTCAGATTTTCCTTCCTAAAAAGAGCTCTGCATTTATAGAATACCTTTCCATCACATTTGAAGTTAGACCTTCAGACTGGTGTGGTGGCAAAGTATGCCCAACATCAAAAGGGAGTCAGTTCCTTCAGCTTGCTGCAGTCAATTTACTTTTGACAGCCAAGAAATCTGATTTTTATAATGAGGCATAAATTACAGGAAAAGGTTGTCTGTAATGGACTTTAGCAGATTTGAGAGCAAGAGTACAATATCTTCAGGATTTTATAATAGAGAGCTGTTCAGTAAAGGCCATACTCTTCTTGGAGAAACAGAATTGAGAAAAAATTAGAACAGCTAAGTAATAGTTACAGAGCTTGGAGGTTTAAAAGCTGCTATTGTCTTGTTATGGTCCACTGTTGTTCTGGTGTGGCATTTGGTTTGATGGAATCATAGAATCAACCAGGTTGGAAGAGACCTCCAAGATCATCCAGTCCAACTGATCTCCCAGCCCTAAGCAATCAACTAGACCATAGCACTAAGTGCCTCATCCAGTCTTCTCTTGAACATCTCCAGGGACAGTGACTCTACCACCTCCCTGGGCAGCCCATTCCGATAGGCAATCACTCTCTCTGGGAAGAACTTCCTCCTAATAACCAGCCTAAACCTCTCCTGGCACAACTTGAGACTGTGTCCACTCATTCTGCTGCTGGTTGCCTGGGAGAAGAGACCAACCCCCACCTGCCTACAACTTCCCTTCAGGTAGTTATAGACAGCAATGAGGTCACCCCTGAGCCTTCTCTTCACCAGGCTAAACAACCCCAGCTCCCCCAGTCTCTCATCATAGGGTTTGTGTTCCAGACCCCTCACCAGCTTCTTTGCCCTTCTCTGGACACGTTCCAGTACCTCAACATCTCTCTTGAATTGAGGAGCCCAGAACTGGACACAGTGCTCAAGGTGTGGCCTGACCAGTGCTGAGTACAGGGGAAGAATAACCTCCCTTGTCCTGCTGGCTACACTATTCCTGATATAGGCCAGGATGCCATTGGCCTTCTTGGCCACCTGGGCACACTGCTGGCTCATGTTCAGCCTACTATCAACCAGTACCCCCAGGTCCCTTTCTGTCTGGGTGCTCTCCAGCCACTCTGTCCCCAGCCTGTGGCGCTGCTTGGGGTTGTTGTGACCAAAGTGTAGAACCCTGCACTTAGCCTTGTTAAATTTCATCTCATTGGCCTCTGCCCATCTGTCCAGCCTGTCAAGGTCCCTCTGCAGGGCCCTTCTACCCTCCAACAGATCGACACCTGCTCCTAACTTGGTGTCATCTGCAAACTTACTGATGATGCACTCAAGTCCCTCGTCCAGATCATCAACAAAGATATTGAACAGGATGGGGCCCAGCACTGATCCCTGGGGGACACCACTAGTGACTGGCTGCCAACTGGATGTGACACCATTCACCACCACTCTCTGGGCCCAGCCCTCCAGCCAGTTCTTGACCCAGCATAGAGTGAATTTGTCCAAGCCATGAGCTGCCATCTTTGCCAGGAGCTTCTTGTGGCAGACATATATGATATATATGATATATATAATATATATAAGAATACCACTGAGCCAGGAGGCTGGCTGAAAACAGAAAGATGGGGTGAAGTGCAGCATGCCTGAAAACAGCTGCAGTGTGTCTTACTACTCAGTACACTGAGCTACATGTTTGTTAAATTGAATTATACCTTTAAATTAATTCAATTGAATGTGAGACGAATGAATTATAAATAATTCTCAGTGAGGCTATAAATATGGCTTGATAGAACCTACCCACCACAAATAGGAAAAGCCTATAAAAATGTATTTGCTTGTTTACAGATCACTCCCTTGTGGTGGATTAGCAAGCAGAAAGAACTCTAAAACCACAGGGGGAAGGTTTTAAATAGGATGATGCAGACATTAGTGAATGATTAACAGTAATTTCACAAAGGTGGAGGGTAAGCTGCTCATTTTGCAGAATCTCACAAATGTGTTTTGAACTATTAACTAAATTTGCTCAGCAGAAGTTTAATTAAGGCCATCACCGATTAACCACAATTATGTAACTCAGTGTATAGAGTGGCCATACATACTATATGGAAAGCACAATATTAACCCACATCAAGGTGTTCAAGGGTTCTTGGGCCTGTCTGAGCTAGCTACTTGTTTGACACCTCATGTCCAAAAAAGAGAGGGAGTCACTCAGAGAACATTACACTGTTCTCCTGAAAGCCCTCTGGTACCCTCTGGTACCATCTGACAGAGCCTTCCTGATAGAGTGCATATACATATACAGTGTTCATATGCAGTCAGATCTGTGGGCCAATGCGTAAGTGAATAGGGTCAAATCCCTCTCCCCTTTGGTGAAATGATGGATGGTGCTTTCAACAGTCTTGACATCTCTACAAAGCTGCAAAAAACCAGACTGAGTATTGTTTCTGCAAGTAAATTCAAGGCAGGGAATGAATGGAGCTTTCTTGTATACTCTTTTGCTCCTGCTTCCCGTAGCAGCCCCACCTTCTCCTGCCTTCTTGTTGCTTTTGCTCTTTATCAGGCTGAAAGTAATCTGTCTCTGGCTGGTTACACTAATATTTTCAAATGCTGCTTACTCTCTTTTATGGGTAATACTGGTTTGGCAGAGTTGGACACACTCATGAGAACAAGTAACATCTCTGTCACTTGGTTGTGGGTTGTTTTTTTCTTTTCTTGCCCGTGGGAGGAAAAACAACTAGTGCCCTTAATAATAACTTATGATCAGATTAAAGAATAAGCATTTCATTGAGAGGAAGTACAAGTTTTCCTTTAGAAAAACAACAAAAATTCTTTTCATAGTTTTATCCAAACACCCTTACCTGTCATCTTACTCTGTTGTAAAACATTCTCCCAGCTTTTCATGTGATACATTCTGGTTTTACCACAAGACTCTGGTCGCCTGCATCCTAAGCTCCAGTGAAAAGGTGTTGATTGTCAGATAATGGCAGTCCAGGTAAATCTCTGATGGTTATTGAATGCCTCTCTTCCTTCTAGACAGTTCCATGAATGTTATTAAAAAATTAGTAGGAAATGTGGTACACTTAAATGGTAGACATAGTGATATATGTGTTAATCACTCTATTATTGATATTCTTTAATACTAGGAAGACACCAACATCCTATCAGTATTTCTCTGGCTTCACAAAAAGAGACAAAGAGGTCTTATAGAAAAAGTACCTCCTTGTGACTGAACTCCCCTGATGCTTTTATGCTCAAATTGTGCAATTTAATTGTGTTCCAACCACTGGCTTGTTGCTCCACAATATACTTTGAACTTTTTTGATATATTTAGTATTTCATTTGCATCTGTAGTGGTTTGAGCATTTAACCCTTGATGACATCTCTCCTGATTTATGATGTTTGAAGAGTCCTAGAGCCATTTAAGCAGTGACTCTGTATGTCTCAGAAATCCCAGCAGTACTTCATAAGCAGTTTATATGAATTCTCAGTTCCAAAATATCTCAGTTGCCTTGTTTACGAAAATTTCCAACTTAAGACACAAATTCAGTAAAAGACTAACTAATATTATTGTTCCATTAAGAAAACCATAGTTACATCTGTGTTTTTCTCTATATTTATATCCAGGTCTTAAACTTAATTTCTACTATAGGAAGTACAGTATTTCTATTCTTTTACCAACCAGTTATAAAACCTGTTTGCTTTCTGTTTGTATAATTCTAAACCATTATTACATACAGCAGTACAATAAGCAACACCTAATCAAGTAGTCTCATAGCTACAAAAAGTAAATTGAATCAGGACTAGAAATCATGAATTATCTTTGGATCAGGTCATTAAGAGTGTTCAGATCAATCTGCTTAAATGCTTTCTTTGTCCTAACACGACTTTGAATATTCATAAATAATTAGCTCATCTATAAGTGTCTTAAATAAAGGACTAATGATGTCAGGATAGCTTTCTTTGGCATTTATGAAACATGCTATGATCTACCTGCAACCAATTGCAGGGGTAGCTGAAAGAGCACATTTTCAAACTGCTTCATTGTCTGTTATCTGTTATCAGAAAATCTGTCAAGCTTAGCTGGAAGGCTTTAACAGTTACCCTACTTCAAAGAGGCCTCTACAAAGTGTCATGCCCTTGAGAAGCATCTGTTGTTTTATTTTATGAAATGATGTTCATATTAAACTGCAGAAGAGTACCTACGTCCTCCTGCACCTTTTTCTGATTCCCCCTCCTGTTCTTCAGACCTGTGCAGGAGGCAGTCAGGCTGCAACCTGAATTCCCCAGCAGGACATGGGGACAGGCGTGAGGAGAGGGGAAGCAGGGGGAAGCAAGCTGTTGCCAGCTGTCCCCCTGTTCTATGACCTTCTCAGGCTCAAGGTAACTCATTCTCTTGTCTCTTGAGGCTTTGAAGTGAGCTTTTCTTCGCACCTGGAAGCAGGGTTTAGATCCCCTCCCTACTTCTCCTGCATGATCCCTTGGATTACTGTCAATATTGATAACCTCACACTACAAAAGGAGAAACATAAGACTACATGAACAGCTTACAATCAGGTATTTCTGGTTTTTCAAGAGCTTTCTGAAACTTCTATCTTTATAGTAGTATAGCTGTGCCACTTAGTTACTCTTCCCACAAGATGCAACTATGATATACCCACAATGGCTATTTTTCCATCCCAACCACACTGTCTTCGCTTCTGTGTGTCACTTCTGCCCCTGGTGAGCACAAATCCAGGTTTGCACACTGAGGTGCTCTTTGCTCACCACCTACCCACACTGGAGGAGCGGATGGTGTGGATAGGGTGGTGAAGATAGAGCCTGCTACTTAACAATCACAGCAGCCAGTGTGTGACAATAAGGACCTAGAGAAAAGAAAATGAACAGAAGGAGTTTCTTACTGGTATACACAGCAGGAAGCAGCTCTGTTTCAGTGTCAGCAGGCTATTCTCTGCAGACCTGGTTTACCTTCCCCCACAGAACAACAACAGACCCCTTTTCTCCACCCTGAATTCAAAAGATTCAGCTCAGGTTTGACAACTGGTAGATTTTCAAGCAATTGTTAAGCCTCAGAGAAAGTGCTGAATTGTCATAATCTGATTGTGAGGTGACAGATGTTTGTTGAGATGGATTTAGGTCATCAGGTGGAACGGGCTATGTTCTACAAAATAGTCCCATGACTTAAGACAGGTGGTAAAATGGTGCTTAGACATTCAAGGGTTACAGAGGAACTCTTTCTCTGGCAGAATGTTTTGATGATTTGTGGCAGTCTTAGATGCTGCACTGTGGCTGCAGGTTTTTCAAAGTATCTGCTGCTTCCTGTAAGTATAATCTCACTTTTGTGAAGGTTTAACATTAACCAGCTGTTCTACAACCACATGGTGACCCAAGCAAGACATCGAACTGACTGGACTTCTGTAGTGTTATTGACTGTCATGTGGATGAAGAAAAAAGCAAGATAGAGAAGGTTATTGAATCAGCCTCTCCTTCTGTATTCACTTCCAGTCTTGGAGCAGCTGCTTACGCTCAGCCTCTGAACTGTCAGTCAATTTACTCAGATAGTAAATCAGTCCCTTTATCCATAATGATTAGACAGCAGCAAACTGCACATCTGATAAAACGTGGAAAAACCCAACACAAAACGTAAGCTTCCCATACAGAGAGAGAAATGGGCCCTAACCATGATTGAACAGGTTAATGGCAAAACCTTACCAAGTCAATTTGTTCTGGAATATGACAGCAGAACCAAAAACATAAGGCATAAGCAAGACCGTATTTAAGATACAATAAAAGGAGTGCCTCAAGCCATGTTTGTCAGAAACTGCTCCTGTATAAAGTGTTTTACAATTAACAAAAGATTACAACTGAGTTAAATCTTAACACTTTGCATTTCAGATTTTCTGTGAACAAAGCAATTAGTTTGGCTTAACTTAAAGGTTCCAAACAACCTTTATGGAAGTTCTAATTCACTCAAAACTACCATCCATCTCTTAAATTCAACACTTTTACCTGACTTGACTTCCTTAAACATTTTACTTTTTTTTTTTTTTTTAAGAAAGATTAAAAGATACACTGTGGAGTAAAATTACCTAGGCTTTGACAATACGAAATTACATCTGAAGCAGTGCTTCAGTATGTAGTAATTTACTGTGTTAGCTCTAAAGCACAGATGGGAGAGCATAGAAAGAGGATTAAACTGCTTTCCATATCCTAAACTTTATCAGGGATAACACAGAAAACTGTGTCATTCATTACAGCCTGGAGAGTTCTTAAGTGTTAACAATTTATCTAGCTGATACGTTAGTAGTAACAGACTGCAACTAAAATGAAAGTCAAAGTTGCATTGCAGGAATTTTATTCACATGTCAAATAGGGGAAATTAATTGTTTCACCTGGAAATATTGATCATGGTACATCTAAGCCAAAATCTAAGTGCATGGACCCAAGAAATGCACTACTGAAAAATCTATTTTCCTGTCTTTATTTCTTAAAAAACTATTTTTGTGGCATTAGAAATAAAGAATAATGAGATATTTTCTGTCATACAAGGTTCGTGCTCAAATACTGTGCTTTGCATCACCAAACCAGAATGTTTTAGGATTAAATTCAGAACCTATTAAAATCAAAAGAAATGCCCTCATTATCATTTAGCAGACTTTGGATCAGGTCTGTCCAAAGATTCAGCTGATAATACCAATACATGCAGGGGATTAAAGCCCAAGTCTCATTATCCCTTGTAATTATTTCCCCCTCATGTTTATTTTCACTTGCATGCTTTGGTATTTTTTCTAGACACTTCTGTTTAAGCCGTGTGCTCAGATTTAATAGACCTTTATGAACACATTTTTTCAATGATTTCTGAGTTTCTAGAAACCCAAAGTTACAACATTCAGGTGGCAAGTTTACTGTGATTTTCTGTGAAACAGTTGATATCATAGGGCTCTTGTTCAGTTTTCAAATAAACCCATCAATATAACATTAATTTTAATAAGAAAGAGAGCAGCAGATCTATAGTTGCAGGTTTTCCAGATGTTATTTTAAACCAATTTATGGAATCCAGTATTTATATATATATATTACACTTCTCTCTGTCAAAAGTATAAATTTCATACCAAAGGTGGTAAATTGATTTAAAAATTGCCCTAAGATTCCTTTGGCAATTTCATTAGATTTCTGCATGAAGGCCTGGTCCTCTCATAGGCAGCTGCACTGAATCTCTCTGCTACATGGTATTTTTGTTTCAGTTTCCACTGCAAACGTTTGCTACAGATCTGTTTCTCATTTCCTAGGTTTTTTTCTATTCATCTTTGTTCTCACTGGCTTTTTGTAGGCTAGTCTATAGCTTATCTTCCACTACTAAGATTAATATTAAAAAGAAACCCAACAAAACAGGTAGCATGTGAGCATAGTCTTTTGAAATTGGGAAAATGTTCCTGAATACATAAGACCACATGGCAAGACATACAGCTCAGTATCCTGAGACGTTTAGACAAAACCAGATAAGTATCCCACCCTCCTTTTTTTCAGCTCAACTATATGTGATTAGTCTGTATCAAGTGGAGTGGCTAAATCAAGGTCCTGAATAAGGAGAAAGTCTCTAACCTGGTGGTTGGAGAGGTCACGCAGGAGAACAGAAATCAAGAAGAAAATTTGAACCCTAATCCTCACAGTGAGAAAGGATGCAGTAATCTCAGGGCTGCAATCAGTCTGCTGACAGGTAAAAGGTAGCAAGAGGGGAAAGCCCTATCTACTCCTTCACCCTTATTCTCTACAAAACTTTTTAAGTAATTTTCCTTTGAGGAAAACAATCAGACTAATCATAGAGGCAACAAAGGAACATGAATGCATAAATTATAGATCCTGATTTAACTTAAATGTAGAGTAGCTTACTAGCTGCTTAGTATTGTCAAGACTTCAACAGTATCTGGATTCCTTCACAGACAGACTTTACATTTCTAAGTATCTTTAAGAGTGAGGAAGAAACTTAAACTACAGATTTGAAAATCAGTATTTTAGATTCAGACATCCCGTCATCAGAGACTGCTAGTAACATGTATATGATTATGCTCTTTAGTGCTACAGACAATAGCCTCAACTATATGATAACATGGGAATAGTAACACATTCCTTGTCATAGGAATGTTCAAAAGATAACCGTGCCAAAGAGTGTTAAGTTTTAGATCTGGTCATAACATTACTGTGTGAGTGCCCATGATGAAGGTGGGAATGTATGCCTAGCAGAGTCATCTTTGAAGTCCTACCTATACACTGTACTGGGTTAAAACTGTTTCTAGCAGTTCGTAGGACTAAACTAATATGTGCTTGGCTCACTAAGCTGTGTCTGATGGACATTTGGAACTTATTTATGGGCATTAATTTCTGCATACAGCAGTGTTTTCTTTTGTGTCTTATTAGGGTAACAGGTTCTTGAACCACATGTGGATTCAATAGAGTAAATCATAGCTGTTCCATGGTTATCCAGGATGAAAAAAAGTAATTTATTCCACTGAATCCTACTTTGAAGAATTTGAGTGAAATAAGAGCAGGGGGAGTCACAGAGGGATGGTCACTCTTTGATGTACAAGTCCTTGAACTACAACTATATCTGTTGTCTATATCCTTTTTTTTTTTTTTTTTCAGATCTCTGGAGGCTAGTCTTCTTCAAGAGCTGTCCTGATTACGCCTTTTCCTCATAAGTTAAAAGAAGTTAGGCTATCCAGGTAGAAGTTCCTATGCAAATACAGAAATACTGCTGTGTAGTTTCCCCTCTGTCTTCCCTTCCAATCCGTCTATAATTCATGAAGTTCATATTAACTGTCCTGTTCTGCCTAAAATTTCCTCAACAGTTGGGGTTTTGTCTCTATTGTTTTTTTTTTCATGCATGTTCCAGTTTTCAAGTTATCCATGACAGGCTTTTGGTGAGTGCTAAATTGTAGGGGGGGGGGGGGGGAAGGTTATTTACACAGCCTTTAACAAAGTTTCAGGAACTGCCAATTCCAAGCATCCTCTTTAACTAGAATGAATTTAAATGAGTGATAATATACAGTTACTAGCTCTGAGACAATTTGGCAGTCAGAGTTACCATGAGGACTCAGCTACAGCAAGGAAGGCTGATCTCCACAGAAAAGAATATCTGCTGGTATGCTGCCAAGGTTATTCTAGGGCTGCAGATGGCATGTACAGTTCCTGCTGTATAAGCCTGGGTTTAGTGCAACTGTTGCAGACAGTATGTAGCTGATGCAATGTTTTACTGACATGTGATAGTCAAATTTAAATTCTGTGTTCCCTGAATATTTCAGAACACACTGGTATACTACATGTTGTTCCTACAACATGTCCTGACACCAGTGCACAGACTTCTTCCCCTTAACACCAACCTCTTCTGCATGTTTGCTTACTGTAATAAAAACCAGTAACAGCAGGTATAGATGAGGCATATTTTTCAGGGACATCCAAATCATGAGTTGCAATAGGGCATGAAGAGTGCTACTATTTTTCAAGGGTCCTTAAGAGGCAAGCACAGTTTGTCTCTCACATGGCATGGTATGCTTGTAGGGAAGAAAAGTGCTATAGCACATGGAGAGGCAGTAAGAGAGCATAGCAGGGTCATGGATAGTCAAAAATGAAGACACTCCAAGCTGGAGGCTCTGCACAGGGATGTAAACAGCTCAAATTTCCAACACAGCATTTGATTCATAGCCTAGCCTCCAAAACAAAAACAAACAAACAAACAAACAAACACTGTTGCAAAAATTAGCTACACAAGTGTAACTATTCGGTGAGGATGGATGTCTGGCATAATTTAGATAAAAACCACGAGGTTTTGCTAAGGGCCTATCTAGAGTAACTTCCAAAGAATATAAAGGGTCCACAAAACAGTGTAATGAGAAAGCAGTCTCTGTGCATCAGAATGTATTTATTGCTGTAACATGAACTCTTTTATGGGGTTGATTCCAGCTCATGGCTGTGTTTGCATCCCTAAAGTCTTTAGACTGTTGTCTTTTAAGCAAATTTTGTACTTCCTGAATGTGTTGGTACTCACACATCAAAACAAATCTAGAACATCAGGGTTTATCACTGTATTTTATTAACTACTGATGTTAAAGAAAAACTTTATTTGACACAATAGCAACTGTATAGCCTTCCATGTATAACTGATATGGATTGCTGGTCTTCTCTGGTTATATAAATAGTTGCTTTTTCTTTATCAAGAAGATGGTTTTTAAAAGCCACTGAGTCTAACTTAGAATTAGTGTGGTCAAAATGTGATGCTTGCACAGCAGAATTTATTTGGAATGATTTGTAAAACAGCAGACTATGGACAGAAGGTACACATCTAAATCAGCTAAGGATCTGTGAGACAGATAAAAATGGAATGGGGAATTTCTGAGTACCTACTTTTGATTTCCAAAAGCATGAGCCTCACACAAACTTGATAAGAAAATTAAAATACAAACCAAGATCTCACCAATGAAATAGGTAGGCTTCAGTTCTTCTATTCTAGATGGTACTGTGGCTTCACTGTCTTCCAGTGAGTTACTCCTGATTTGTATGAGAGTGAGAGCAGAGACAGGACCCAAGAATCTCAGCGTAGACTCCTGAAGGACAGAAGAATATTTTTAATCTGATGTTGCATCTACAAAGGTAGGCACATGCAGTCTGAACTGGCTGTCTGGGAAGCAGCTTCAGTCCCAAAAGCTGCAGATAAGATGGTGGTATAGACAAAATAATACATTCTGCTCAGAGGCTACTCTTCTAGGTGTGAGGGGCTGTGTGAGCCAGCTGGCTCGTTCTGTTTCACTTTGAGCTTGCTGCTGTCATCAGCCATCTGTGGGTATCTCCCTGAGGAAAGGCAGTGTGGGGGAAAAAGAGTGGGTGAGGCAGCAGGTGCAAGTTAGGTTAGAATGACTGTCCTCAGGCTGTGTACAATTTAGCACATAAACCAGTAGACGAACTCTGGATTAAGTTGCCAGAAGTGCTCAGATCAATAGATGGATTCCTTTTGGCTTCATTTAGTGTTGGATCAGGATGCTCAAGAAATAAATAGATGACTAAAGTCCTTAACCTGAGTTCTCATAGGTGAAAGTGAAGAGGTAATCTTTTTTGCAGACTGGATTGGAAAACCTCTGATGGCCTTTCAAAATTCTGTTCTTAAATACTCATGCAAAGTCTGGGTGGCCACAAACTTAGAGGGCAGCATTGATTGTTTGGAGATGTTTCAAGCAGGGTGTGTTTAATAAGACTGTCATCTTGATATTAAAAAAAAAAAAAAAAAGAGCCATCAAAGTAAAAGGAACGTGGGGTGACGGGTAGCAAAACGTTTGCAAAACAGGCTGGTCCTTTGAATTTCCCAATCCATTACATAACAAAAATGCATGAACTGTGTGGTTAAGAATACTAAATAGTAAGTACAGAAATCAATTCTGTTTAGTGAGGATTCAAATCCCCTTGAGGCTTTAAAATGTTTTTTAAAGTCTAAGGAGGTAGGGGGTGACATATTTTCTATAAATGCATAGAATTACTAAGCACAGGGGATTTATCTAACCAGGAAACTTACATTATTGAGATTAGACATCTCGTTTTCAAGGTGCTCCTGGAAGATAATGACTCCTACACCCATAATTCACTGTTGACATCAGTTTTGCCTGATAATACATAAATTGGCCTGGCGATTGAAGTTAGCAGTTTCTAAATTGTGGTATGGTGCTAGGTAGCAATAAAGAATATGTAGGCCAGATTTACGGAGTTTCAGTAAAATTGTAGAGCTGAGGATTTGGCCCTCCCATTTAGGAGACACATATTTCCTCTCTACAATGCACATGCAGTTTCTCTTCTGATTAAAATATAACAGCTCTGAAAAAAAAAGTGTAAATATTCTGGGACAAGGGAAAGAACAATGTGGTTATTTATCCGAGAAGGAATGTTAGCTTCAAGGTATGGCTGAATGTTACAATGAATTGTATGGGGAAACACAATGTGCTTTTATGATGCTGTGATTAAATATGTTCAGTTAGCAGGAGAAGGTGCAGGAAATTCTGGTTGTGCTGAATTTTGCCAATGACTTTAATAGGCACAGACCTTTCCTGGGATACTGGAAACTAGGAAAGAACTTCACTTGCCTCTGCTATTTTAGTTGCAAAATATTGGCTCTTTGTGTCTTTGTTTGATTTTTCTGGGCTGAAGTAAATGTTGTGACTATTTATGCTGAGTGAGCTTGAAATAATCTTCAACTAAACTAAACTCTCTTGCAAATTCTTACTGCAGAGGTGTAAAAGCTGCTAAGCTGAATTGATCATTGCATCTGTAAAATTGTCTTCTTGAAGGAGGAACAGAATACTGCAATTTGGCAAGAGTGAGGGGGGTTGTGAAGCTTTTTCCTTACAATTTTTAATTAGCTGCTGAATGTAAAAGGAGGAAATGAAGGAGCTGTGTCTAAATTGAAGGTGATTCTAAAAGAAAAAAAAATCAATAACGTTTAAAGAATCAGATTTTTAGTTAGTACTTCATGGGTTCTTTCCAAACTATTAAGTAGATGTAATTTAGAACCGGTGATTGGAACATTTGATTCAGGAATATCAAATGTTAGTAGCTCTGTCTTATAGGCACTGTTGTGTTTGTGATCTTGAAATGGAGCTTTCTACCATTTAGAGTAGATATCTTTAGGGGATGTTCATGACAGACAATGTTAAACTTGTTTTATAATAGCAGTTTCCTAGATTCAGACACTGGCTTCACATAGAGTTCTGGGTCATGGGTCGTGGGTCAACTCGGAAAGCATCCTGCACAGAACTCCTTTGTCATCTGCCTTTCTAAGTGAACAGAAAGAGGTGAAATAAGGCAGGGGTTTTATCCAGTGTACTACCTACGTTGTTGCCTTCTCATGTTAGAAAATATGTGCTGTATATCAAGTAGGCACTTGCTGAAAGTAGGCACACAGGCTCTTTTCAGAGAAAAAAGACAGCCAAGAGAAAGGCTCTAACTTACTTAATTTCTGAATCTCCCACTTAGCACTAGGCTGGCCAGTGAGGCTATGTATTATGTTTACCTTGAGCTCGTGATAAGCAATAATTCAACATTTTATGTGGAGTGAATACAGAAATGTGACCATTTAGCATATGATTAGCTATGTATTTGGAGAGCAGTGAAGGGGTGGAAGACTGACCAAGAGCCAGCAATGTGTTCTTGCAGCCAAGGCCAATGCCATTCTGGGGTGTACTAGAAGGGGTGTGGTTAGCAGGTTGAAAGAAGTTTTCATTCCCCTCTATACTGCCCTGGTGAGGCCTCATCTGGAATATTGTGTCCAGTTCTGGGCCCCTCAGTTCTAGAAGGACAGGAAGCTGCTTGAAAGAGTCCAGTGCAGAGCTACAAAAAATTATTAAGGGAGTGGAGCATCTTCCTTATAAGGAGAGACTGAGGGAGCTGGGGTTCTTTAGCTTGGAAAAGAGGAGACTGCGAGGTGACCTGATTAATGTTTATAAATATGTAAAGGGTGAGTGCCAAGAGGATGGAGCCAGGCTCTTGTTGGTAATGCCCAATGACAGGATAAGGGGCAATGGGTGGAAGTTGAGACATAGGAAATTTCATGGAAACATCAGGAAAAATATTTTCACTGAGAGGGTGATGGAGCACTGGAACAGGCTGCCCAGAGAAGTTGGGGAGTCGCCCTCCCTGGAGATATTCAAGACCTGCCTGGATGTGTTCCTGTGTGACCTGGTATAGGTGATCTTGCTCTGGCAGGGGGGTTGGACTAGATGATCTTCTGAGGTCCCTTCCAACCCCTAACATTCTGTGATTCTGTGATTTATCATTAGTTGTATATTTAATACTCATACTATAGACTGGCAGTAGCATTGTTGCTTAGTTTAAATCTATATGAAGATGCTCAGATGACAAGTGATCGTCACAAAAGAAGTATATGTATTTTCATTAGGAACAGATATGCTGTGGGAGGGAAAAAAAAGAAGGGATCAAAAAATAGAGGTAACTATTACTTCCAGACGTACTAAAATGTGTACAGGCTAACAGCTACTAATACAATATTTTTCCTTTGTCCAGCAAACCAAAGAAATCTGTGAATACCACAACTCTGCTGGTGAGTTCTCCCAGTGACAGATGAAACTACACCAACAGATTGGCTATCATAGGACTGGGAGCCTGGAGCCAAGGCTAAATTGTGAGTACTTCAACTGCTCGACCTCAACTGCTTTTATGTCTGGCTAGATTATGGCTTGCCACTTACTGTGAATACACAGCTGAGAGCTGGTCTCCTGAAAAGGCCAAGGATGCCTAGAGATCTCAGTTATGAATTCAATTCATTGTGCAGGCACAGAAGCCTCACTATATGAAAGCCTTGATTTGTGGATATTTTTTTCAGTCTTAATGTATTTGAAATACTTGTAAGGACGTAAAGCCCAAGCATGTAGTCCTATAGCAGTGAAGAAAGAGAAGTGAATGCTAACAGTCATGCAAAAGTAGAGCTAAGATGTGAAGGTTCAAGTGATTCCTGTACCCTGAAGGTTCAAGTGTTTCCTGTACCCTGAATTCAGCACCCTCATTACAGTGTGGAGGGGTTGCTCTTCTGGTATGCTGCTGCAGCTGCAAGTTGCTCTATTTTTGATAAATAAAATTTACATAGATGTCACAACACTGATATCACCTTCAATTTTTTCCCCTACTTGGTTACTGTTTTTCAAAAATTATTTCCAAAGCTCAAATTCTTTACACAGACAGTTGTGGTATCAAGTGGTATTGGAACTCCTGCTGTGTATATTTTTTATATTATTCATCCTGATTAACCAATCATAAGCTGTTGTAACTTATTTTAATAATTATAGTAGGTGCTATTTATGCACTAGTCATAACTGAAAACTGATGGGTAGTGCCATCTATAGTTTAGGCCTGCAAAGAAACCTGCCCCTTACAGATGCCTGTATTCATGAATCAGTAGATATCTAGTATGTTACATTTTCATGAGAGGAGTCTCAACACTGAAAGTACTCAAAAACACATAATGACAAATTTTCAGCCTTTCGTCTTAGTGGCTTGCACCCAGGATGTCTGCATCAGTGATTTGGGATCCCACTTGAAGTCTTCACTGAAGGCTATTCCCTGTAAAACTGTTAGGCCAGCAGAATGGAAATCAGGCTGGGTTACATTTTTGTTTCTCAGGCAGACTATTTGAACTGAGTATTTTAAACCTTCAATTGAACAACTGTATTCCCACTGTAATACCTTCGGTATAGACATACACAGAGAGCTGATACAGCCTGCAACAAAAAGGTGAATTCACCAGGATAAGAAATGACAGCAATTGAATACTGAAGGTCTGCATTTCAGACTGAAGGAAGTCAGACATCTGGGACTTGCATTCAGGAGGCATGTCCAGAGAGTGATATGACTCCCAGGTTCAGCCTCTAGCTTGGTATTTGCAAAATCCTGCCTCTGATTTTCCCACTTTTACTTCAATAGAATAGCACCTAGCTCATTAGATCTCAAGCCTGATGTGATGAATTGCGCCTGTCCAAACAGTGAAGTAAGAACAACTGAAACAAGAGTTGGCCCAATGCCCTAGAAAGTTTCCAGATGAGCACTTATCTCTCTTCACAAAAGGTTGTCTTGTATAGCTCTGCCTTTTTGCCTTCCTGCATAGAATGTGTATATCTGTAACAGTAGATACAGGCTGCCTTTTATCTTTTAATTTGTTTTTCTTCTTAAATTGTTGTCTTTTCTGCATGCCTACAAGTGCAAGCAAAATGAAAACTGAATATCTCAGTATAAGATCTACTCTTTCTTAACTACCCTTACCTTGAGAATCTGTGATACAAACTTCCTCCTAAAGGTTCCAAAGCAAAATGCATAGCAAAACTCCCTCAAAAGCTTCAGCCCAAAATCAAGACAGTAAATCAATCTGAATGAAAAACACATCTTCCTGAGTTCCCTAGCTGCTGGTTCATTATTGTATCTTGTCATTTTACTAGATCTTCAGTCTTTCTGGAGTTTTTCAGATAGCTATTACTGTAAATAGGCATTATGGGGGAAAAGAATTAATTCTCCATAGCTGTGACAGAGTGCTTTTGATCATTACTTTCATAGTATTTGAGCTTTTGATCATTACTTTCATAGCACATGAGCTTTGTGCTGTTATTTCAGTTTTTCCAGATAAAGATCCTGAGACATAGGAAAGATAGGATCTTGTTCCCTCCTGTTGTGGTTTGGACTTGCCACCCCACAAATTGGAAATTTACTCCCCGGAGTAAATTTACCACACTTGCTCAGAAATTGGAAGTAAAATGAAATTCTATTTACAAAAGTAGACTAAATATAAAGTATAAAAGGCAATAAACATATGCAAAATATATTTACAGCTCAGCAATAGCACAAGACCACATCCCTTCCCCCACTCCCCTACCCCAGACACAAAAGACCCAATGAGGGCTGTATTACAGCCAGCCCGAAGTCTCTATCCTCCCTAACCCCCCTGTACCTCACAAGCCAAAACAATAAGACAGTCCACCCAGCATGCAAGGTCAATAGGGAGAGAGACAGCAGACAGAAGAGAAGCAGGAGGCAGCCACAGAGAAGAAGAAGAAGAAAAACAACTTTGTATTTCAAATATGAGAAATTCTGCAGACCAATTGAATGAGATAAATTTATCTTTTATTATTCTGTCCAGCCTCTAAAGGCTGTTCATCCCTAGACTTGAATACTCTGAAAAATAAACAACCAACCAACCAGACATAGCCTTAAAACTGTAACACCTCACAAGGCAACTAGCTAAAGTAAGCCACAAAGCAAATGCTAGCTGGCCTCTGAAAAGTCTGGTTTTGTATAATCACATTAGGAGACTGTCATTAGATTGTAATTGACAAAATCTGTTAGTGTTCCTCAAGTCTGTAGGAGGAGTAAATGAGAAGTCTTGTTAACTGGCTTCTAAACTGTAATCTTTTTCATTAACATCTTCATAACAAACTCTACTTTTCCAATATGTGTTACCAGTCTTAAACCAACAGAAAAGGAAGCTTGGGAAAAGCCTTCCAAAAGTACTTTCATGTACTTCAGTGTAAATAGGAAAAAAGTGAACCAAAGATCTTCTTTTAAAAGCTTGAATCTTATCTGTTCTCTTTTGTTTGTCTGTGTAAGTTTGTGTGAGAGGTACTTGGGTTTTGTTCAGGGTAGAAATTAATTTATGTTAAAATTTCTTTGTCCAGCCAAAATATGGACATTTCATATTTACAAAGGGGCAGAATCAAACTGCAAAATTACTAGAATAAGCTTGACATTCACAAACATCAAGCTCTGGGATCAAAGAAAGGACATCAAGGTCTTGGTCACAAAAAGACACTACCTCTTTGGTAGCAACTGCTATTTGTTAATGTAACAAAATACAGCATTCACGTAAGAGCTGTGGGAAACTAATGATGGTTGGGAGGCAAATAGTCATTTACTCCTCCTACAGACTTGAGGAACAATGTTTATCAACAAAACAGTTAGTGACATAGGCTACTGTTTTAATTTACAGTTGCTTATCCCTCATCTGCCTCTCTGTATACCATAGTACCTCTCATTCTAACCCATGGATCAGATTTGAAAACTCTCAATTTTTTAATTTACAGGTTTCCTGTGTTTTCTAATAGCAAAATTGGTTTAGTCCTAATCTGCATCATCAAGCAGTCAACATGTCACACACTAATTTGGTAATTATTCTTTAGTGTACAGGCCCAGAATGTGAACTTTTCATTTGGGTTTTTTGTTGAGGAGAGTTGTTTGTTTAGCAGAATCATAGAATACACTGTGTTGGAAGAGAGATTTAAAAGTCATCTAATCCAACCTCCCTGTAGTAAGCAGGGACATCCCCAACTAGATCAGGTTGCTCAGAGCCCCATCAAGTCTGACTTTGAATGTCTCCAAGGATGGGGCCTCCAACACCTCCCTGGGCAACCTGTTCTATCATCCTCCTCATAAAGAGCTTCTTCCTAATGTGCAATCTAAATCTGCCCTTCTCTAGTTTAAAACCATTTGCCCTTGTGCTATTGCTACACAGCCTTGCAAACAATCCCTCCCCAGCTTTCTTGTAGGCTCCTTTCCGGTACTGGAAGTCTGCTCTAAGTTATTCCTGAAGCTGCCTCTTCTCCAAACTAACAACCTCAGCTCTCTGAGACTGTCTTCACAGGAGAGATGCTCCAGCCCACTGATCACTTCTGTGCCCCTTCTCTGGACCCGCTCCATCAGGTTCATGTCCTTCTTGTGATGAGGGCTCCAGAGGTGGACACACTTCTCCATGTGGGGTCTCACCACAGCAGTGTAGAATTGCAGAATCACCTCTCTCAATCTTCTGGCCATGCTTCTTTTTTTTTTTTTTTTTTTTTTTTTTTTAATAGGGCAGATGGGACCCACAGGTTTCTTTTCCAAGTTTCCTAAATGAGATGCTTCCATTAAATTTCTGTGTGTCTTCTGACAGTCTGAGTAAAATGAGATTGGCCTTGAAGTTAGCTGTATATTCCAATTGTTTTAGGCAGGAAGAGTTTTATTTCTGATAGATTATAAACTAAATGCCTGCAAGAGAGCATTGCCTGAGTCCATCATAATCATTCATGGTATTGTTTGGTTGGTAAACATTGTTCTCTAATTCAGAAAACAGTTTGTACTGGCCTGGGGAAGCCTGTCTCATTTGATAATGGGCTCTGAATCCAGTGGATTATTGCAGGGATTTTATCTTGCAGTAATCTCCAGGGAGAAATGTACAAACAGCTGGGAGAGCAAGGAGGAGCTGCATTGTGCAGCGTGACTTTGTGAGCAGAATTTTGGGGTGCTGGAGTGGATCTCAATATCAACATGAATCTTTTCTGTTTTTCTCTGGTAAGTGTACACACATGTGTTTTTTTTTAGTGTGTTGCTGACTTGATAAACTGAGCTGGTGGTGTGTCTGGATTGAAAAAAGATCAAGGTCTTATATCACAAACTGTGCAAGGACTGTGTAATAACAGTGACTAGCACAGATGAAAGACTTAATGTAAAGAATCTGTACATAGTAAAATATCATTCAGTAAAAATAAGATGAAGTAAAAAAGCATATAATAAATTTACTGTGACTATTATAAAAACATAAGGATTTAAACATCAGGTGTTTGACCTCAACAGAGTAAAGTCCCTCATATGTATGCTAAAATTACTAAATATATGTATGCTATTATTTGCTTTAAGCTACAGTGGGTTGGGAGTGTTTTGAGATAGTAGTATCTAGTTTTCTTAAGTAATTTGGGAGAACTGCTAGGACTTTTCAAACATTAGTTTTCTATTATCCAAGCATGAATACACAGTCATCAGGGCTAATCCAGTCATATGGTAATATTTACTCACAGGCAGAGGAGCTGATTTAAGACCTTCTTTGGATTTGGGGTTGTTTTTTTGTTTCTTTTTCTTTCCTTTTTTGCCTTTCCCCAAGCCAACTGGTCAGGTAAATTAATAAATGAATGAACAGGTAGATCAAGAGAGATAAATCCAGAGAAACTGTTTCTGTTTTCAAAGCTTAACCATCTGTCAATACCAACGTTCAGTATCAGTGATTGTAATTAGATAGTGTATTTGCTGTATTTACACAGCACAGTAGATCTGTACCTTTTTCATCTTTTGTCCACATGTTTAGTATATCTTCCCCATATGTTTAGAAAGAACAATAAAAATCAATATTCAGACTGCACTGACAAGAATTCAAATGGGAAAGCTGCTTTATGTAAACTGCTGTTCCTGAGTGGTAATGCTGTCTTACTGCAAAGTACTGCTGTTCTCCAGATCATAAGGATTAAAAGCTGGTTTTGGAGTACATAAAGTGAAATGTAGCTGTATTTTAGGATTCTGTGACAAGAGCCACTCATAAGAAATAATTCCCTGGGAATTCAAGACATTTTTTGATCATAGTTTAATGTGAATACCTGTTTATTTGTTGAAAGTTAACAGTGACTTTGTGGTACAGTCTGTAACAGCTTGAAAATACTAATTTCTGAACTTCATTGAGAGAGAACTGTTCAATCAATATTTTATTGTTCCTTTGGGGCAGCTTCTTGCTTTCTATGTAGTTTACTTTTTAAAAAGGTGTTTAGCCTTGTATCAGTTGAGAGATCAGCACTTAGACAAAACGTGAGGTAGATTGTGTGGGTGAGAGTAGGTCAAGGTGCAGTTTCTCTGTCAAACTGGGTATGCAGATATTGGAGTTTCTGTGAAAGAGATAATGACTGCAGTAATAATGGATGGTTCAGACAAGTGAAAGCTAGTGCCATGATAGTTTCTGTAATGAAATAATTAGGTCTGTTTAAAGATTGCTGCTAAGAAGATAACCTTCATTCTTTACATGCTTTCCATGGGAGCCATTCTGTTCACTTTGGTAATCTGAGCACCTAAAAATACCTCACAAGTTATCAAGATCTAAAGATAATTCATAAGTCACTAATGTATTTCATAAAACTCAGAGCCCTATGCTGTCCTCTCTACGCCTGTGACACAGTGCAGTTATTTTCTGTAATCAGATTGTCTAGCTTGCAAAGGAGCTAGTGATCCAAGTACGTACACTAATTACTTTTACTCTGTCAGTCTGTGACTGTGTAAGGGCTACTTGACTCTTCAAGAGAGTCAAGTCAGAAATAATGCACACAACAAAATAATGAAGGCTTTAAAGACAACTGTCAAAGGCACTAGAGAAGCCAGTTCCTTATTACATGCAAACAGTCAATGATGAACATAAAATACTGCTGATTTATATTAGTTGAACATCTGGAGTAACTGCTAAACCTGAAATTGTGGAAGAGACGTTTAGACTATCAGCAGACAAAACAAAAAGAGCTGTCAAAAAAAAGAAAAAGAAAAAAGAAGAATATCATGGAAGTATTTCCCTCACGTAGACTAAGAAGATTTCAGACTGCAAAAATGTATACTTATGTACATGTGTGCTCATACACATATATATGCAAAATACATTGTTTTATAACTCAGACGACAGATGTCTACCCTATGGAGTATAGTGGTTGAAGTAAACTATAACCCAAGGGAATGACACAAATGTTCTATTATAAAATAGGCTCTGGCCAGCCTGATCTAGTGTGAGGTGTCCCTGCCCATGGCAGATGGGTTGGAACTAGATGACCCTTGTGGTCCCTTCCAACCCTGACTGATTCTATGATTCTATGAAAATAGCGTTAAACCAATATTAGGGCTAATCCAAAGTGGTGGAATGCTATACTGGTTAAAAGAACATCAGTTTACACTGTCAGATTTGACTCTCTGTGGGTTTACTTTCATATCTGTCCATAAAACAGACATACTTTTAGCATGTGAGACACAGTGTTATGGGCCAGTCTAGCAAGTGATGACATGGAGGTTGAATCATAGAATCGTTCAGGTTGGAAAACATTCCTGGGATTATCAAGTCCAACCATTGACCCTACTCTACAAAGTTCATCCCTAAACCATATCCCCAAGCACCACATCTAAAGGACCTTTAAATACATCTAGGGATGGTGACTCAACTATCTCCATGGGCAGCCTGTTCCAAAGTCTGATCACTCTTTCTGTGAAAAAAAAAAATATTCCTCAAGGTCCACTCTAAACCTACCATGTTGCAGTTTGAGGCCATTCCCTCTTGTTCTGTCCCTAATTAACTGTGAGAAGAGAACAGCATCAACCTCTCTACAACATCCTTTCAGGATAGTCAAGAGTCGCAAGATGGTTGTAAGGGCTTTGGAGCCTGGACTGGACTCTGCCCTCCCCAAGCAGGCAGACAGAAATTACTTCAATGTGTTGCCCCTTGGAGCCCTTTGATCTCCTAGCATGAGCGCTCCATCACAGGATGGTTACCCACCAGTGTCCTGAGTTAACTTCAGTATGATTTGGTTTGTCAGTTGAGATTAATTTTGCCTCAGAATCATTTCCTTGTTTTCAAGGGATTTGAAGACAAAGTAGATTTGCCTTCAGACCCTTATGTCCCTTTTCCATTGTCAAAGTGATCAAAAGCATAAATGTCCCTTCTTTTGTAGGCATATCATGTTAAAAGGTAAGTCTCAGACGCTGAATTTGCAGCATCTTTTCTATCTTATGGTGCTTACCATGCCAGCCAATTAAATCAGAATGACAGTGGCTTTATCATGGACTACATATACAGAGAGGTGCCCAAATCAAGCACTAATTTTGTATGAATTGCAAGAAATTATTTAGCCAAACCATCTATTTTGATACCCTGCCTAATAAATTACAGCATCCTACAAATCAGAGAAATAAAATAGGTTGTTGAATCATCAAGGACTTTGGTTCAGGTAGAATTAGGTTTTTTCACATTCTTTTCCTGAATCAGTTTGCCAATATTGAGGATGTACACACTGGAGTTTGCACCAATTCACCTGGAATGCTACCAGTTAATCGTGTCCTGGGTTATTCTCTTTTCTGACAGGGTGTACTTTTAGCGGTTTTGTTGTATTTACTCCTGGAAGTAGTAGACATGTCTCCTTAGATGAAGCTATCTTTGACCACACCTGTACATTTAGTGCAAATAATAAGTTTTTCAGATATTTCCCTACTTTTGAACCCACAAGAAAGACAGAGGCTTCAACTCTGTTGGAGAAGAACACACCTGTGTCTCTTCTAGCAAACCCTCTAAAACAAGGGGCTGCACACAACCTGCCTGTCAAGTATGGGGTTGATGGTGTTTTAACAACTTGGCTGAAGAGTCATTTGGATGTTTATTTGTTGACATAAGGCAAGTGTGGGCCATGGACTGTTCTGCTCAATGTTTCATGCTTGTTCACTTCCTTTACTAAGAGAGGAACAGGCAGATGCATTGCTGTTTTAATTTCTGTTTTAATTTCAGGAATACTTCCTTGAGAAAATGGCTGTGAGGGGCATAAAAGACTTCCCTACACAAGGCAATACTTATAGGCTAGATCCTACCCTCTTTGGCAGTGAAAAATGGCATTAGTAATGAAACTAATGAGAACAGGGAAGAATTTCAGATACTTAAAAGGTGCTGAATTTTCCTGTATCAGAAAACTGTGCAAGAAGATCAGTAAGGAAAGGATTGCAGCAATCCTGATCACTGAATTGCTCAGATCAGTTCACAGTATCACAGTCTATTAGAGGTTGGAAAGGACCTCAAGAGATCATCGGGTCCAAACCCCCCCCCCCCACCACCAAAGCAGGATCACTTAGGGTAGTCCACACAGAAACTCCTTACAGAGAAGAGAACTGCACAACCTCTCTGGACACCCTGTCCAGTGCTCCATCACCTCACTGTAAAGAAGTTTCTCCTCACGCTGAGGTGAAATCTTCTATATTCAAGCCTGAACCCATTGTTTCTTGTCTTATTACTCTGAACCACCGAAAAGAGCCTGGCCCCCTCCACTTGACACCCACACATACACATTGATGAGATCCCCTCTCAGTCTTCTCTTCAAGACTAAATAGTCCCAGGAATCTCAGTCTCTCTTCATAGGGGAGATGCTCAAGTCCCCTAATCATCCTCATGGCTCTCTGTTGGATTCTCTCCAGCAGTTCTCTGTCTTGCTTGAACTGGAGAGCCCAAAACTGGATGCAGTTATTCAAGCTGAGCACTGATCTTGGAGTGTAAGCCAAATACTATCCCTTGGTTTTGTCTATTTCTGTTCCATATGGCAGCTTTCTAAGCACCATGTTTGCTAGTAAAACATAAAGTTAAGTACCAAGTGAAAGACCTGGCGATTTTCAGTAGCACTGAACTAGTTATATATTTTAATTTGATAGCTGGTTTAAATATGTGCTGACAGCACAAAGTAAAATATATTACATCTGTGTTAGAACACCCAGCAGCCCTTGGCACTAATGAATGTTCTTATGTGAAAGATGCAGAGAAGTATTAATGAAAGTGATGTAAAAAATGTATCATTAATTAGATGGACCCTCCATATGTTAAAGAAACCACAGAGTAAATAGTAAGCTCCTGTGGCTGTTGTGGTGTGATGTCGCTTAAAAATATATTTAACTTCAACATAGTGGTTTAACAAAAAAAGATTACCTGAATGTGCAAAGAATACCCTCTAAAGTGTAGTGTGAGTAGAAGAGCTATGGGCAGTTGAGCTTTGCAGTTTTTCCCATGTAATGATCTTTATGTACTCCTTGTTAATTTGAGTTGCATTGCTGTCATCCTCTGTCATCCTGCCATACGCAGTAGTTCACGTTTAAACGCTGACCTGAAGAATGACCTGACTGCATTCCTAAATGCACCTCTCTCTGCCTTATGACTGACCTAGTCTCTACATGGTGTGATAATAATATCAGGCAAAGAGTGAGCTACAGATAATAATTTTCTTCTTCATCTGAACTAGGACCTTTTCTTCCATAAAACTCCTGAGGCCAAGGGCTCCAGAAGGCTTTCTCATCCCAAGTAGAAGAAAGAAAAGTACTAACTACTCTAGCATTAATTGAATGTTTTCTGCTGCTATCTCACGCTCTGTTCTGTTTGTTGTGCTGAGGATTACTAAAGGAGTTGATAAGTGAAACTTTGCCAACGTTTCATAGAAGTAGACCTAACTTAATGAAAAAAAAAAAAAACAAAAGAAGAAAGAAAATACCAATTTTGGTTAAATACGTTGAGTTGCCATGCAAGACAGTTATTTCTTTCAACATTTACCTCCTGCAAAGGAAATATACTCCTACAAAATATAAAATTAGTCAACAAAGAAAGCTCCTTTGTAAACTGAAGGCATGCCTTCTGTTTCCTAGGATCTCTCTTACTATTTTTGCTTTCTCATGCACTACTGTTTTACACTTAGTTTCTTGACCATCCTCTCTAGCACTCTCTCATTCTCTTAAGAGTACTCACTTTTCCTTGTGCCTGCTCTTACTTGAGACTGCTTTATCATGCATCCTAGGTCTTTCTTGTTCCTTTTTTTTTTCTCACATTGTTTCCTGTCTTGAGCTCTTCTGCTTGCTCTTTGTATTGCACAGTCACCCTCTCCCTCAGTCTCTCGTTCTTACACACACTCTTGTTCTTATTTTCTCATGACTCTAGTCAGTCTTTCTCTTTCTCTTGTACCCTATTATCTATTTCTTTCTCTTCCTTTCTTACACATTCTCTGCCTTTCTTATGCTTTAGCTCTTTGTCATACACTTCATTGCACACACTTGCTCTACTGCACATACTTGTGCATTGTCATGCCCATGCTCTTTCTCATGCCCTTATGTTTCTCACACTTTCACACTTGGTCATCTCATGCACTCTCTTTCTCTTTCTTACATGGCCACTCTGTTTCACTCTATCTCTTTTTCATTCTTTCTCATGTGAATGTACTCTTTCTCCCAGGCTTGCACTTTCTTGCATATGGTCACAATCTTTCCAATACCTACTCCCCTTCTCAGAACCTCACTCTTTCTCATTCCTCTTCTTGCACCTTTCTCCCCTGTAAGTTCTTTCTCACATCCTTTTTTTATGACATTGGGCACTTTCCCATGACTGTTCTCATTCTTTAGCACATGCTCACTTTATTGCACTTCTTTTTTTACCTGCAATGCCTTTCTTCCTGGCACACTCTTACTCATGTGCTCTCTCTCACTTTTTTATGCCATATCTGTCTTTTTCCCATGCACTGTCTCTCCCCTTCTCCTTCTCAAGTGTTTTATTTCTTAAAAGCTCCCTCCATGCCACTTTGCTCTTTCTCCATTTTTCTTGCTTTCTCTCTCACAGTATCTTGTTCTCACACATTCACTTTCACACGCTTGATCTTTCTCAGTCAGTCTTTCTTGCATGCAGTCCTTTTCATGCATGTTTACTCCCTTTCTTGTGCCCTTTCTCATTGTGCCCCACTCCTTTTCTTGCAACCTTGTGCCCTTTCTTGTGACCTTACTCTCATTCTTTATGTCATTTCATGCAGTTTCTTATGCTACCTCTCCTTATACAATCTCTTTCCAGCACACTCTTTATTCACATGCTCTCTTCCCCCTTCTTGAGCACTCAGTTTCTTACTCACTCTAATTTCATACTCTATTTCTCTTCCCCTTTCTCCCTTTCTTTTGCCCATCCTCTCATGACCACACATTTTCTCACACCTTCGTACTTTCTTGTAATCTCACTCCTTTTCTCACAATGCTGTACCTTTTCTTGCAACTTCATCTCCTTTTTCACAGCCTCTCACCCTAACAACTTTAGATCCTTTCTTGAAACCTCACATTCAGTCCTTCTTACAACCTCATGTTTGTTTTCTTAAGTACACATTTTTCTTGCATCATGCCTTTATTGTTCTCTTCCCACCTCTCTCTCTCACACATGCTTTCATTCTCTCTGTTCCTTCTGCTCACTCACTCCCTTTTCTTGAATTCTCACACTCCCATTTTCTTTCTCCTGTGCTCTCTTTCTTCTCTACCCTCATGCTTTCTTGTATGCTCCCTTTCTCAAGTGCTTACATTTTCTCATGCTCTCATTTGCACACATCTCACCACTGTCCTCACTTTCTCTTTTAAACACTTTTCCCAATCATCACACTCAGTCTATTGTTCTCTCTCCATTCCTCTTTCCAGTTTTTTTCTCTGTCTCTGTCTCTCTCTCATGCTGTCTCTCCTCTGTTCTCCTACCTGTGTCTGTCAAGTGCACTTTCTGGTGAATGCTCACCTTGTCT
Source organism: Indicator indicator (assembly GCF_027791375.1). Lineage (NCBI taxonomy): Eukaryota > Metazoa > Chordata > Aves > Piciformes > Indicatoridae > Indicator > Indicator indicator. The sequence continues at coordinate 105,234,521 of NC_072010.1, read as the reverse complement.
CAGGTATACTCATTATCTCCTTCCCTCACACCCTTTCTCTTTAACATTATCTCCTGCCCTCACGCCCTTTCTCTTGACTCTTCATTATTGCACACCTTTGTTTTTTCTTGCAAGTGATCACATTTTTTCTTGTGACCACTGCCTTTCTCACATTCATGCTTTTCCTCACAACCTTGCACCCTATCTTGTGCCTTTAGGCCCTTTCTTGCTACCTCACTCTCACTTTCTCATACCCTTGCACTCACTCTCTCACGCCCAGTCTCTCCCGACCACATACTCCCCGTTTCTTGCACACTTGCTCCCTATTTCTTCAGTTCTCTTTTCTGTTTCACTCCTTTTCTCACACCACACATTTTCTCTTTCATTTTCTACATCCTTATCTCCTTCTCTCTATCCCACTCTTCTTGTCCCTTTGCACCTGTCTCTCCTGTTTCTTTCTCCATCCTTCTTTCTCACTCCTTATCTCTTGTGTGTGCACAGACTCTCAAGTGCACTTGCTCTTTATCACACATGATTATGTTCTTCTATCCTCACTCACTCATGCCTCTGTTTTTTCTTGCACCAACCTACCCATTTTCATGCCCCTGTACCCTTTCTCATGGTCATGCCTCCATTCTCATGGTACACTCTTTCTTGTGACCTTGCACCCCTTCTTGCAACCTTATTCTTGCTTTCTTACGCCCTTGTACTCACTGTCTTTCTCACATCACCTTTCTTCCCTAAACATCCTGTCTTAGTGTACTCTGTGTTACTCTCAATCCCTACTTCACTCATGGGTATTCCTTCACTGGCTGCCTCACTGTCCCCTTCTTTCTTGCTCTCACACCTTCTTGCCACTCTCCCATTTTACAGAATATTTCCCTTTCTCTCTTCATATCCTCTTCTGTTTTTGTCCACCTCTTTGTGTTCCCCTCTCTATCACTTTTTAGTGTGCTTACTCTTTAAATCCCTTGTTTGTGTCCTTAATCTTTTTTGCATTCTCCCTCATTCTCAGAGTCTTGCTTTCTTGCATGCTTCCTCTCCCTTGTTTCTTGTGTGTGAGCTCTTTCTTGTGCCCTCACACCCTTCCTTTTTCATGCTCACTCTTTCTTTGGCAAGATTTGTCTCTCTCTCTTTCTTAAGAGCTTTCTTTCTTAAGGACCCTTTATATCTCTCCCTGTGTCTCCCTGCCCCTCTACCTAGCTCTGTTTCACATGCACTTGCTTTTTCTTGAAGTTGATAATGCTTTTTCTTGTGTTTATTCCCTTTTTCTCAACCTGTTCATTTTTTTGTGTCTTCACTCACATTTACTCATGCATGCTTTCTCTTCTGCCATACTCTCCCCTTGTTTCTGGTGCAGTCCCTCTCCATCTCTCAACATGATTTTTGTGCTTTACCTTCTCCCTCTCCTCTGACTCTCCCTCTTTCTTCCTCTTCTCTCTTGTTCTTCCTGATTCTTGCTCTGTTTCAGACATTTTATCTTTCTTGTCATCTCTTACACACACTTAAACTCTTCCTTGCACGCTTGCTCTTTCTCACATGCCAGCTTTCTCTCCTGTGCCCTCACACTCATTTACTGTGCCTGCTCTTTCTTGTACATGGTCCTGTTCTGCCACCCACTTTCTCCTCTTCTCATTACTTCACTCTCTTTGTTCCAACCCTACACCAATTTTCATACCCTTCCTTGCTCCCTCTCCGGAATCTTTGATGCCACTCTTTCTTGCTTGCTTTCTTGCACATGCTTCTCCCTTTTTCTTGAGAGATGTCTTTTTCACAGGTCCTCCCTTTTTTACCTTGCATGTACTCATGATTTTTCCCAAGTTGTTCTGCTTTTTCTGGTTCTTATTCCCTTTCTCACACCCTCTCTGTCTCAAGGCCTTGTACTCATTCTTACAGAACTTCTCCCCCATTCTTCTGACCTCATCCTTTTTATCACAACCTCAACTGCATTGTTTCTCAGCCTCTCACACTCACTTTCTTGCACGTGCTTTCTCTTTCTTGCACACTCTTTCATTCACCCTCTTTCCCTTGAGCCATCATTCTCACATGCTCTGCCTTATGCTTTCTTTCTCTTTCATCAACTCTCCCCTCTTCTCTCTTCCCATTCTTTTACATCTCTTATTCTTGCTCTTTTCTTCCCTTCTCTCCTTTACGTATTCTTCTTTCTCTCTTCTGTTTTTTTCCCATTTTCTTACCCTCTTCATTTCTTCTTCCTTTCACTTTTCCCCACTCCCCTCTTTTCCTGTGTCACACACACTCTTGATTGTGCTTCCATCTCTTAAATAAATAGTCTCTTTACAGAATCCTGTATTATTCCCTATTAAGGGAGAAGTGTATGGTTACACTGAAGAATCCTGGAAGTGTGTAATAAGGTTTTAAACTCAGGATTTTTGTCTAGAAATGCTTCATCCATAACTTCAGACTGGGAACTTGAACCATCATTGCTGCATGCCAACACAGTTACATCAGTAAAAAATACTATTCTAATGGATAAAGACAGTTGCCTGACTCACCTAGTGGCTTTCTATGGTGAAGTGACTATGTCAGTAGATAAGGGGTGACCTACGGACATGATCTATCTGGACTTCTGCAAGGCCTTTGACATGGTCCCCCACAACATCCTACTCACCAAGCTGGAGAGATACAGATTTGATGGGTAGACTGTTCAGTGGATAAGGAATTGGCTGGATGGTTGCATCCAGAGGGCAGTGCTTAATGGCTTGAAGTGCAGATGGAGAGCAGTGACAAGTGGTGTCCCTCAGGGGTCTGTCCTGGGACCTGTACTGTTTGATATTTTTATCAGTGATATAGGCAGTGAGTGCACCATCAGCAGATGTCACTAAGCTGAGTGGTGTTGTCAATACACCAGAGGGACAGGATGTCATCCAGAGGGACCTGGACAAGCTGGAGAGATGGGCCTAGGTGAACCTCATGAGGTTCAACAAGAGCAAGTGCAGGGTTCTGCACCTGGGCCAGAACAGTCCTCACTATCAATACAGACTAGGGGATGAGGTGATAGAAAGAAGCCCTGGTGAAAAGGACGTGGGGATGCTGATGGACAAGAAGCTGGAGATGAGCAGACAGTGTGCACTTGTAGCCCAGCAGATTGAGTGAGGTGATTCTGCCACTTTGCTCTGGTGAGACCTCACCTGGAGTACTGCATCCAGGTCTGGAGCCCTCAATTTAGGAAGGACATGGACCTGATGGAGTGGGTCCAGAGGAGGGCCACAAAAATGATCAGGGGGTTGGAGCATCTCTGCTACAAAGGCTAAGGGAACTGGGGTTGTTCAACCTGGAAAAGAGGTCTCTCTGGAGAGACCTAACAGCAGCCTTCCAGTACCTGAAGGGAACCTAGAAGAAGGATAGAGAGAGACTGTTTACAAAGGCCTGCAGTGATAGGACAAGGTGTAGTGGCTTCAAATTAGAGGAGAGCAGATTTAGATTGGATGTTAGGAACAAGTTCTTTACCATTAAGGTAGTGGAACACTGGAACAGGTTGCCCAGGGAGGTCGCTGGGGTCCCATCCCTGGAGATATTCAAAGTGAGGCTTGACAGGGCACTGGGCAACCTGATCTAGTTGAGCATGTTCCTGCTTACTGCAGAGGGGGTTGGACTAGGTGACCTTTGGAGGTCCCTTCTGACCCAGACCATTCTATGATTAGTTCCTAGAATAAATTCCAGTATATAACTTGAGTGTTTTCAAGAGGTGCAACATGTAATAGTTCTCCCACGATGTACATCTTGGCTTACCAAGACTCTAGGAGACTGAAGCAAAGAAAGATCCATAGATAAACATCATGGTTGCAAAAATTAGTCACATTTTTGAACTGCTGTTTCACCAGTCAGTAATATTGGCTGCAAAGCTTTACATATGCACCATATAACTTCAGATGTACATCTGTGTTTATCTCTTGTACTAGAGGAATAAATGTTTCTAAATGATAATATACCAAGCTAATTTCACTGGTGTTGCTCTACTATAAGTCACACTGCTATAAATTCCATCTATGTGTTAATTACTACAGTTAAAATCAGTAATCAAAATTCACTGGAAAAATATTCAGCGCAGATCAAAGTGACAGCATCTAAAATCTAGGATCATTAGTCAGAAGGTCATTAATTTTACTATCTGCTTTTATTTAACTCTTGAATTATGGAATGGTGGTGATGTATATGGCTCTTGGCGTTGTGAGATAAATGTGAAAATCTTAGTTCCTGTTAAAATGTTTATATACTTGGGGGTTGGAGAAAAAGAATCCTTACATTTGCATTATAACCTACAGTTCAAAAATTGGAATCACATTATCACACTATCACACTATCACAGTATATCAGAGGTTGGAAGGGACCTCAAGAGATCATCAGGTCCAACCCCCCTGCCAGAGCAGGATCACTTAGAGTAGTCTGCACAGGAACGCATCCAGGTGGGTTTTGAAAGCCTCCGGAGAAGGAGACTCCACAACCCTCCTGTGCAGCCTGTTCCAGTGCTCTGTCATCCTCACTGTGAATAAGTTTCTCTTCATGTTGAGGTGAAATCTTCTGTGTTCTAGTTTGAACCCATTGTTCCTTGTCTGATCACTGTGAGCCACCGAAAAGAGCCTGGCCCCCTCCACTTGACACCCACCCCTCAGATATTTATAGGCATTGATCAGATCCCCTCTCAGTCTTCTCTTCTCCAGACTAAATAGCCCCAGGGATTTCAGCAAATTTAAACTTTTGGAGTTTGTTGTTGTTTTTTGTTGTTTTAGTTTTGTTTTCCTTTGGTATTCCAGCCATTCTCATTATTTTTGGAGCCTAAATCATGACTCTCAAATTCTGGGAGCTGGCATCATTGTTTCCATTTATTTCTAAGGAATTGTTACCTTTCTGCATCAAATTAACTTGTTTGTTTTTTTTTTTTCCCATAAAGAACAGGTAGTAGCTATAAAACATTTCTGCAGTTTATATAGACATTTTCATGGTTTATAGTTCTCGGTGTTCACAGAAATTTTTATGTAGTATTCAGGTGAAGATATTCATCTGATTTTGCTCATTGTGAGCAGATAATGCTCATTTTGCCACACTCTTAGCTTTACTGCTGCCAATATTTGGAATCTAAGCCACGATACGTGAACTCCAGCATTTATAATCAATTCCCATATGCTTTTTAGAGAAAGAAGTAAATAAAGGATTCCAAAAGATGGGAGGGAAATCACTCTCTATTTTGTAAATCATGGTTAAACTGCTTGCTTTTAAAATTACTACTATTTTATTGTGTTTACAAGTGTTCATCTTTAAAAATCTGTTTAAATACACTTTAGGAGGGCTCAATGGACAGCTTGTATGAGCCTGTCCCACAACATCAAGAACCCAAGGATACAACTACGATTGACAGCCAGGCTGGCACTCCAGTGAGCATGCAAGCAAACTGTGGGCCATCTGATAGGTCTGTGTCTTTGGTAAGTAAAATTAAATTGTAAAGTATGTAAAGTATGTAATGTACTTTGCACAAACTGTATTCTGTTTATGGACAGGTGTGCTCAGATGCCAATTTGAACTGTCTAGGTTCTTTAGAGATGTTGTTCAAATCTCATCTCCATAAGCAATGACCTAAATTATGCCCAGTCTTAACAAGCACACTTGAAAAACAGGTCATGAGTTTCTCTAGAGCTGGCAGCAAAGAGAGATTAGTGCAGCCTCACCGAAAAAGGGAATTTATCTTTGCAAGTAATAGCATATGAAAATACTGGGTACAACTCTTAGTAGAATTTGTCTCTGTGGGATACACTATAGATGTCTTTAGTTGTAATTTTTATTTAAAAAAATGCCTTTCTAAAGTGTGAGTTGTATGAATTTTGTCACTGATAGCCTCTGGAATAACCTTTACATTTTACAAGACCTCATTAGGTAAATATGTAAAGCAGGTTGACTTAAACATTTTTTCTTCCTAAATAATATTACCCTACTTAATCCTTTATTATTGGTATGTTATTGGTATAATGTATCGTTTACATTTTGACAAGTATTTTAACATAGTATATTAAATTTCATAATCTTTTTCATTTCATAATCTCTTTCATTTCATAATCTCTGTTCTCTATAATGCTCACTCATTTATAATTACTATCTCAGTCTAGAGCAGCATATGATGCAGGCTAATGAAAGAACAAAGAGCAAACAGGATGTTTATTATTCAAAGAAGATAGACTGTTGTTCTTTCAGAAATTATGCCAAGCTTTACCCGTGCACAGTCTGGGTTTGGTCCTGTGTCCCTGTGAGATTACCAGGCCTATAATACTGCAAAATCACAAATCAGGCTTGTGCAAAGGACTTGCATGGAGGAAGTGCTGGAGATGATGGGATAGGATAATGGATGGGAAACTGTGGCATGCACTTGAATGCACTTGAATTCCTAAAGGAATGGAAATAACTCGTTCTTCTCAGACCCTTCAGCTGCAACCACCTCACTCCGTGCATGTCCCTCTCCTGCAGATAACCACCCTGGTGTTTTATACAACGCTCTTCGTTTTGAGAGTGTAGCAGTGCATAGCTCTCATGCTGAATCCTCATAGCATCAGTACAAATCTATGAAAGGTGCCTACATTATCATTTTATTGCAGCAGGCAGGAGATGCTCTCCTGTGTGACAGCCTTCTCCTCATTATTAGGTCTCGACCTTGTCACTATAACAGCAAGCCACCTCTGTACTGTTCCAGCTAAGCATATTTAATCATGGTTGTGAAATATGGCTATAACCTGATCCTAGTATGCCTGTAGTATTTCATTGTGTGAAGCTCTAGCTATTGGGCTAGGACTTTGTTATAGAACTGTATTGAAACATGCCATTCTGCTAACAAAGGTGGACATTACTCTTCAGCTCCTACATCCATTCAGTCTTCTCCCCCTTTGCTGTGACTACAAACCAATTTAATAGTTAAGGACAACCACACTTTCCTTGTCCAATAGATGTTTATCTGCTAGGAATGGTATTTAGACAAAGTAAAATGAAAATTAAAATCAGATTTTCTTTTTGGTTTGTGCCCAGCCTATAACATATGACATCCTAATATATTTTGCAACAGATATGTGCTGGAAATTATCCTCTATCTTGTCAAGGTATGGTAAATACACAACCATAGCACTGTACTCTGTTATGGTTTTCAAAATGTGTAAGACTAAGTATTAAACCAGCAGTGATAACTTATATCAGACTTCTTGTCGCTTGTTTTTTTTGTTTTTATTTATTATGTTCTCTGATTTGGCAGAATTTCTTCAAACTTCATTATATTAGTATGAACTTAGGCTTCATAATTTTTTTTTGTGGCTAAATAAAAGTAATTGACCAATCCAATACAGAATTTTATGTTCATTGAGCCAGCCTAGAGAAGCAGTTTTGCGGCCAGTGTAGTATTAGAAAATCCTGACCAAATTGTAGCAAAACATTTTTCACATTTTTCAGTGCTGGTTTTGTGGGATGCCACTGCGTGGTCCATGAACAGACATGTTCAGCAGTGAGCAGAAGAATCCAGGACTTTGGTTTCCACTAACTCTTATCATACATTTCTGTTTTCCTAAAGGGCATATTTTAGTGATGGCTCATTTATTCATCTCTAGATTTAAATATCATCATCAATAAAAGCAATGCTAAAGTCCCTAATGGCCGCCCCCAAAGAGTGGCTGTCAATGGCTCCAAGTCCCAGTGGAGGCCAGGGACAAGCGGAGTCCCTCAGGGATCAGTCCTGGGACCTGTCTTGTTCAACATCTTTGTTGGTGACATGGACAGTGGCATTGAGTGCACCCTCAGCAAGTTTGCTGATGACACCAAGCTGTGTGGTGCAGCAGACACGCTGGAGGGAAGGGATGCCATCCAGAGGGCCCTTGACAGGCTGGAGAGGTGGGCACAAGCCAACCTCATGAGGCTCAACAAGACCAAGTGCAAGGTCCTGCATCTGGGTTGAGGCAATCCCAAGCACAAATACAGGCTGGGCAGTGACTGGCTGGAAAGCAGCCCTGAGGAGAGGGACTTGGGGGTGCTGGTGGATGAGATGCTCAACATGAGCTGTCAATGTGCACTTGCAGCCCAGAAAGCCAACCAGATCCTGGGCTGCATCAAGAGAAGTGTGGCCAGAAGGTCAAGGGAGGTGATTCTCCTCCTCTACTCAGCTCTGGTGAGACCCCACCTGGAGTACTGTGTCCAGTTCTGGAGCCCCTGTTACAAGAGGGATATGGACATGCTGGAATGTGTCCAGAGAAGGGCCACGAGGATGATCAGATGGCTGGAGCACCTCTCCTATGAGGACAGACTGAAAGAGTTGGGGCTGTTCAGTCTGGAGAACAGAAGGCTCCGAGGTGACCTCATTGTGGCCTTCCAGTATCTGAAGGGGGCCTACAAGAAAGCTGGGGAGGGACTTTTTAGGATATCAGGTAGTGACAGGACTAGGGGGAATGGAATAAAGCTGGAAGTGGGGAGATTCAGACTGGATGTGAGGAAGAAGTTCTTCCCCATGAGAGTGGTGAGAGCCTGGAATGGGTTGTCCAGGGAGGTGGTTGAGGCCCCATCCCTGGAGGTGTTTAAGGCCAGGCTGGATGAGGCTCTGGCCAGCCTGCTCTAGTGTGAGGTGTCCCTGCCCATGGCAGGGGGGTTGGAACTAGATGATCCTTCTGGTCCCTTCCAACCCTGACTGATTCTATGATTCTATGACAAAATGTATAAGCAGACTGTTGGCTCACTAGATATTAACGAAAGCTTCCTAAGGCTGACTGTGGGTTTTAGTCTGTTTTGTTCGAAGAGAATATTCAGCTCAGCAGTTAACTAAAAATAACGGCTGGATGCTGAGTCACTGTGCTGGCTGTAGAATCAACATTATTTATAAAATACACTCTAGAAATGGAAAACAAGATTAGTGATGACGTGTCAGCAGTAAGACCTATGGAAAAATGTTGCTAAGGCCAAAGGACTATGTGTAATCTTATCTGCTATTTCTAGCATGTGAGTTATTAGACCTACACCTTGGATGAAGCCGTTAAGCTTATTAACTGAGCCCATTTGTACTTCTCTCCCATTTTTAATTCCGTCACTTGGTTCCAGGCTGCAAGGTGGCCCCCGCAGCATGATAAATTCAGAACATTATTGGCTCCTTCAGGCCCTGATTTAGCCATCTATCATTATTCAGTAATGCACATACGTAAGTGCACTAAGTAGGTATGGGCTCGAGAGTGTGTTTAAACGGTTGGCTGAACCATGGCCATGTGGATTCCACAGAGCTATTAAACCTCCTGAGGGTGGAGCAGCCTAGCATGGCACATTCCTCCTTAGGAGGATTTGTCCTCTTCCATTTTTTCATACAACTTCAGAAATCAGCAGAGTGGGCATTCAAGATCTGCTCCCCTCAACTTTAAAAAAAAGGAGACCAGAGCCAGAGGAAATTTTCCTTTACGCTGCAAAACATAGTTGTTTTCTCACAGTTATCTTGTATATTGTGATTTATCCTAATCACAGATAGGCTGTGACATTCTTCTGCAGAGTTGGGAAGTATTAGGGTACTGTGGTCACCAAAGCTGTGGAGGAATAATTCAGTGAACATATTCTATGGGTACCTTTTTAAAGCATGATTATTTTTACTGCTGTCCAAATGACACATCCTGGATGAAGAATAATCTCTTTTTCATGTATAGCATTCTTCTCCTTAATATAACTGTTCAGTATACAAAATATTTTTGTCTGGGATGTTCCTGTGGTACTGTCATGTTCCTGTTATACATATTTGTCCTTTCATTTTAATCCTCCCAGGGAAGTGGACTGTTAACTTTTTGGTTCTCATGTCTGTTGCTCAGATTCAGTAATCTCAGACAGAACAAAACAATAGATTTGTGGAGTTGGTTTTGAACCTTCTGCATAACAAAGCTGAACCGGACTTTCCTCAGCAACAGTTGGTAGCCAACAGTATGTAATAAACCATACGGTTTGCCTGTAACTATGCTACTAGCTAGGAAACTGAATTTCTACTTCTTGTGTTACAGACTTCTATCTCTGAACTGCCTTCAGCTTCTGAGGAAAAGTCTTCACTACAAAAACAGTTTTCACATATTTCCTGTCAGATTGCAATCACCAAATGTCATGAGATCCACATATTTTTCAGCTGTTGACTGCGATACAATTGACTACCCTGTACTTCAGAAAAGTGCCAAATATTTACTGATCGTTCTGAGTTATTCACAGGAAAATAACAATCAGTCATGACACCTGCTTTTAATCTGCAGTGTTATAATTGATATTTGATTCCAGTGAGGGAAAGCAGAGGGATAGTTATCTGAAATTATCATTTCCCTGTTTGCAAGTCTTAACAGACACAGGAGCTCTAGCTTTCTCAGCTAGCTTGTAAACACCAGAGGGACACATTCAATTATTTAATTCAGAGTTGTTTGATAAAAGCAAGGAGGAAAGGACTTCATTAATAATTTCATAATGCTGAGTTTCCACATGCACAGTTTTTTTCTAGGAAACAGATCATTCATGTTTGGCACAGGGAAGGGAAGAATTATACCCCCAAACAACATAATTATGCATTTTGGAGAATGTGTAGAGTCTAGATGACCCTTAATTTGTGTTCTAAGATAAAACATATAAAGATAAAACTGCTTAATTTCTAGCTTCAGATTAAAGTTATGTACTATTTTAAGCATAATCAAATACTGAAAAGATATTTTTTAAAAAGCCTGTACAAACAAGAGGCATTTATTCTTGCACCCTAATTTGACCAACTGATGCAGACACAGCAGGAAGAGATGCATCAAATAAAAGCTGCAATTTTAAGTGGCCCTTTCACATTTCATTGTGGCACTGCATCCCATGATATCCAGTGAACACAAACCTGTATCAATGTATGATGTAATGCTGTACATGCATCTTTTGCTGGAATTTAAGAAACCAGTGCTGTGAAGAAATGAATTAATAGTCTTTCTAGGTATTTGGCCACACTGAAGTTTAGAGAGTTCCTTGTCTCTGATTTTTTCCCTAGATCATATACAAATTCTAAACTAAAACATCCTGCCATACACAATGTTTACTATAAAAAGCCTCTTTGAAATAAAAGATTTTGTATTTTTCAATGGGATATTGAGCCTTAAACCCACTTTTTCAACCATTTTCCACTTCTCTGTGTGCCTCATCTACTCATTTCTTTAGAGCTATTGAAAAGATCTGTCCCAAGACCAAGATGCTAACTGGTTTTCAGCAAGAAATTTATGTTACATTATTTGCAGTATTTCAAAGCAGATAGGAAATTCTGTATACTCTTTTGATCTGTACACAGCATCTGCAAACAAATCTACACATGCAAAAAAAAGTTCTCTGGAAACTGTATACTATTACTATCATTCACAAATGTCCAGGTGCTAACACAACTTCCTACACTCAGCTAAAATGACCTCAGTACATCAAAACAGCCTTTTCTTAATACACTCTCTCGAAGAAGATTTGAAAAAAAACTATGATGGATTTTACTGAGAAGAGGGGAAAAATATAAAATGCTCAATTATGCACTTAAATTGTTTTATGAAGTTCATATTTTGGCTTTTTGTCATGCAGCGTGGATGACATTTTAAAATTACTGTGGTCAGAACCATGCAGATGTAGATAGTATTACAGGAAGGAAATAAATTAAACATAAAGAATATGAGAAATAGGTCCATACACAGAGGTTTTCATATTTATAAAATAATGAATGGTTTGGGGCTTTCTTTATGTCTCTTGTTGCACAGCAGATTGAAGTGACATTCATCATGGACATTTTTATCCCAGTTTCTGCTTTCTAGGCTGGAAGAAATAGATATGAAAGTGATACAGTGCTTTCATATTCTGTCTCAGGAGATATCAAAAAAGTATAGGGATCAGAGATTTTTTTCTGTCCTAGCATGACATCCTGAGGTTTTCTTAAAGTTAAAATTAACTTCAAGTCCCAAGATAACTAGAACGGCAAATATGCAGTAAGATGTTTTGGCATTACTTGCAAAGTGAGGAACCCTTTTGCTCACTCTTTCAACACCCACATTACTCTCTCTTTCTTCCCACATCTTGTCAGGTATCATTGGGCTCTGGGGTCTATGTGATCTTGCCATCAGGCCAGTGCTGGCTGCAGGCCAGTGGCACAACCCCTCAGGGCTGTGCCAACTTGCACAACTTTCACAAAGAATCACAGAGAATACATCCAGTTAGAAGAGACCTCAAAGATCATCCAGTCCAACCCTTGACCCATCACTGAAAGGTCAACACTAAATCATGTCCTCTAGAACCAGGTCTACGCATTGCTTAAATGCCTCCAGGGACAGTGGCTCCACCACAGCCCTGGGCTGGCATTCCAATGTTTGATAACCCTTTCAGTGAAGAATATTTCCTAACATCCAGCCTGAACCTCCCCTGGTGCAACTGAAACCATTTCCTCTAGTCCTGACACCACCAAGGAGAAGAGATTGGCCTCCTCCTCACTCCAACCTCTCTTCAAGTAGTTGTAGAGAGCAATGAGGTCTCCTCTCAGTCTCCTCTACATCAGTGTGCCAGTAGAGTTTGTTCTTACCAATGAACAATTTCATTTATGCTGGAAGGTCTCTGGTAAATCCTCCCAGTTATCCATCTCTGTGTCCAATGGAATGAAATTGTGGTTCAGTGGTTCACCATCCTAGACAAGCAAGCAGTTTTGTTTACAGGTGCAATGAAACACAACCTAGAAAAAAATATCTGTTTCAAGTGAATTATCCTCCCTTCTTATTACATTTAGTCCCTTAAGGTAAGATTTTTCCAGAAACAAACAATAAGCCACAGATGTATGATAACAGCACAGATGGAAGAAATATGACTGACAATAATATACCTGAAAGTAAACAGGGTGAAAATTTTCTCTTTCAAAGTGTCTGCATTTTTTTCATTGCAGATAATTGAAGGCAGTTTGTGTCTGAACTAAAAAGCTGAAATTAGAACCCTCTTGACCAAATTTCCAAGGGAAATGAATGATTGTGTATTGGAGAATGTCACTTCATAACAATTTAAAATCAGAATCTTAGATACAGCATTGTTTATTATACTTAACTTGTTTTTTTTTTTAGGTGACTGACCAAGTGCTCCTCCACTTCATTTTTAAGGAACAAGTTGTCCCTGTGGGTACATATAACCCAGGAACTTACTGATGATTTGCAAATGTTCAAAAGAAGGAGTCAAAGCAGAATTTCCTGGTGATAAGCCGAAAGCTTTTGTGCAGTACTGGCATAACGAAACTCTAACCTAAGCCAAAAACAACCCAGACCAATATACAGTTTCCCAAATTCCATGCAAAGTGCATCTCTGTTTTGCCAGCTGTATCAGTTAGCCTATTAAAAATGAATTCTATCAAGGACTTGCCCTCAGTTATTAGTGATGATTTGCAGTTGCACTTGAATACAGTGACTCATTTATCAGCTTTGAAAAACTTTTCTCAGTAAACTTTTCTATCCCTTAGAAGAAGGAATTGTAAAGTCCTGACTCTCCCTGGAAAAATGATGTGGAAGTTTGCCAGTTAGTTTCTATACTGGTATTACAAAGGCAGTTTAATGATAATGTCTTTTATTCAGGTAGTTATTGACTTTTACACTCATTGAACTACCACCATGCTTCCACCCTGCTGACCCACCCAAAGGGGTGCCATGCAAGTCCAACAAACTGTCACCCAACATCTATCACCAGCAGCAATAAGCCCAAGGCTCCCCTTCCGCAGCTGCCCCTCCATGATGCCCAGCCTGCAACCTGCCCAAAACTAAAAGGTGGCTGTCTTGCCAAACATCTCTGCAAAGGGACAAAAGCCTACAGCACCCAGTATTCCCAGGCAGTCTCCCATCCAAGTACTCACTGGGCCCAACATTGCTTAGCTTCCGAGATCAGATGAGATCGGGCGCTCCCAGAGTGGTATGGCAATAGGCACTGCTGTGGCTACCAACAGCCCACTCATGCCACCCACACAACTCTCACAACACCAACACTCACACCCACTCCTGCATACAGGCCCTCACAAACACCATGCCCACCTCACACACAACTACCACACTCCAGAACACACATCTCAGACACACATTGCTCCTTCATGCAAAACCAGCCTTCTCAAGCAACACACACAACTCATGCTACAACACTCAACCATGGCACAGCACCCTCCACATCTCCCACATCTACACCTAACAATATCACCCACCATCACACCTGAACAATCCACTTCACAACACTCCTGCCCCCCTCAGGTACCAAAAGACCACTGACCAAAATGCCACCATGCTGGCCCACCCCACTGATGCACCAAGAAGACTGCCAGGCTAGTCCAACAGACAGCCCCCCAATATCCATCACTAGCAGCAACAAGCGCAATAACGTTGTTGCAGCTGCCACTTCAACCCCCTTACCTGCAACCTCCCAAGACTAAAAGGCTGCTGCCCAACTAAGCCTGCCTGCAAAGGGACAAAAGCCTACAGCACCTAGTATTCCCAGGCAGTCTCCCATCCAAGTACTAACTGGGCCCAACACTGCTTAGCTTCCAAGATCAGACAAGATCGGGCACTCTCAGGGTGGTGTGGCCATAGACACTTGTTTGCTTGCCAGTTTTCAATTTCACTTAGAGTTTCCTGCTCTCTTAACACATTGCTTTACATGTAATGGGATTACAGACATTGTCTCCTCCTCTGCCTCTTAGAAAGCCCCATCCCATTGTAACATGTGGGTGTTTTATCCTCATAAAACTAAAAAGAATCATACAACAGAAGAAATACCATATTCATGCTTGACGTAGGAGTTTTGTTCTCTGTTTTCTCAGGGGTATTACAATTGCCAGCTTCTTGGGAGCCATGGGTATTGAAACCTCCTAAAGTCAGGACACACCGGTGTGCTGTGTCCTTCACAGTTTCCACTGCTGGAAAATGAAATATTGGAAATGTTAGTGGATATTAAAAACATGCATCAAAGCTACACCATTCAGTGACTTTCCAGTGAGGAAAATATTATATTTTGATTTTCATAGACTTCTTTTCTCTGTCTTTTTAAAAGGAATTTCCTGACATTGAGAACACAGTGACCAAAAAAAGAAAGTAAGTTGAGACCAGTTCAAGGTTTACATAGTGTCACTACGTTTGCTTGTACCTTTCACCCTTGCTGTTTTATTAATGTTTGCCAATGTTGCTTTAATTCTCGTAGAGTACATATATTAATGTTGCAGTTGGAAAGCAAGTAACAGGCATGTAATGCATTACTAAAGCTCTTTTGCCGTGATTTTTTTATATACATAAAGCTTTCTTCCAAAATATCAGAACCAGGACAGCTAAAAACAAATGCAGTTAATCTGATCTTGGTTTAACCATATGTCTGCTTTTCTGAGAGACTGGAGTGGTAACCTATTTTATAGCATATTTGTGCCACTGACCTGTTAATCTCCTGAAAGAGTTTTTTGTTTGGGTTTTTAATCCAAATAAAAAAAATCAGTTGCAAAATGATCCAGATAAAGCAAGAAGCCAGACTTTATTTTATCAAGTATATTTGTGACAGCATCATGGTTTGCACTCATTCTTTAAGACAAATGCTATGGTGTGGGCTAATGATTAATACATATTAGTAAGCAGAGGAAATAATTTTTAATTTTTTTTTTTTGGCTTCAAGTTGAAAGCTATTGTATTTTTGAAGTGATCCCCTCCAGAAAAAAATCTGAAATCCTGCCTAATGGAATGACAGGGGCAGATTTCATCTGTATTGCTGTGCCAGGCATGAAAACCCATGGAATTTTTAAATTTTTTGGTTTATATTTTCTTTTTTAAGGCAGGGCTCCACTAAATTCAGAACACAAATATTATCTACACCTATTGCTGAGAAACTTCAAAATAAATAAAGATTTGAAAGAAAATCAAGAGCTCCTTTGTCTTAGTAACAGCTGTAATCTATTTCCGGTCATCTGATAAAAACACTGGTAACTTATCAATTCCAAACACAGAGATGTATTTCAGTCATCTGTGACTAGACAGAGCCCTGTGAAAGTGCTCCCAAAACTGCATTAATTAACATACAGACATAACTCTCTCATTCATGGTTTTCTCATCATTCTTTAACACTCTTACACAAGTCAAACTATTACACACGGTTTATCCCACCAAGTTTCACAAAATATGAAGCAATCATCTAGCTGCCTAAGAGTTTCCTGCTTAGATAAGAACTAAGCCTGTTCCAGATGTAGAAATAGTAGTCAACAGCTACAGTGTCAAATCTTACAACGTAAAGAAACCTATTCTATTGTGAAACTAGTTTTATTGCAGATGAGTTATCAGAACTTAGGAGGGTTGTCTAGATAAATTGACTAATCGATATAAACCACAGGTAAGATGGATGGAAATAATTTCACTCAACATGGAAAGATTTTGCACCCATCCATTGCTATTCTGGCATGATACCCCCACTGATAAAGCAGAAATTTTCACATCAGCATTTTCTGTAGATATGCAAAAAGTGACAAATTATCTTTTTGTTGTTGTTGGTTTTCCTTACAATGGGGCAACAAGGAAGCATCAAATTAAATAGAACAGCAGAAATAAAATGAACAGAAGTATGCCTTGCTTAGACACTAAGAATTAAATTGTGGAACCCTGGAAGAAAAAAAAAATTCCAAGAGTTTTCAAAAGAATCTAGTCTTTATGGACCAGTTCCTTTAAAAACAATAGTTCAGTTTTATGCTCTTGCTCAGGAGACACTTCCACATCTGAAGCTGGGAGATCGATCTCAATTTTTGTGCTGTTTCTCTTCTCCTAATCATTGTCACAGATTAGAGGATCTCCAGTCTCATCTAGTATAATCCTCTGCCTTCATCCACTAGCTGAGAAATAACTCTGATGGGATTCGTTGTTTGGTTTCTTTTCACTAATAAAGTGAAATAAATTAATTCGCAGGACAAATCTTTGTTAATTCAAATATTTATTTTTCTTCTGTTAATTTGGTATATTCTCTAAATCACTGACCATAGATGGAAGAATGAGTTAGGACTATTCCCTGATATTGTGTGCAAAAAGCTGAAGGTGTATTTGGCCAATAAAATATAACTCAAGATCATGGGGATAGTATATTCATAGGAGAGTCTTTGGTTCAATCTATTATTATGTTGCCAAACTTCAGACACTAATTTCTAAAAGTTGTAGCAGACTAAAGGAAAGTATCTCCTACTTTTTTTTTTCTTTTTTTTTCTGATGGGCCCCCTGATTCAATCATGAAATCTTAATTTCTTGAAGAATTATTAATAACATAGGAACTTAAATAACATATTTTTACAGAACGAAAACTCAGAAGTTTTCAGAGCTTTGTGTGCCATGTGGGAGAAGATGATAGATTGAATGAGAAAAGCCAAGTAACTCCAATTAAAGCCAGTGGGAATTGCCCAACTAAATCCCTCTGTCTTGCTTTGAAGAAAATTAGTTTGAAAATATCCATATTTGATTAAATTGCTTTCGTTTTTCATTCTGACTTTCAGCTAATCGTAAATTCTTTTAATTCTTTTAGATCCATCCAGAAGTCCATGTCTGAAAATGAAGCATTTGGTTAGTAACTGTTTAAATAATTTACTGTATACTTGCTAATCTTGCAGAGCCAGCTTTAATTAAAGGTCTAATTTGCTTTTCAGCTCTTGGATCAAATGCAAAGGAAAGGAAAAAAAAAAAGGCAAAACAAAAACAAACAAAACCCGTTAAGCTATGAACATATCCCCTTCTCTTTCTGCTTTCTAGAGACACATTTGTAGGTACTGAAAACAGACTATTAAAACCTAGAAACCGGACTGTGATTTAAAGAACCTATTATGGGACAGCATGAGAAATTCTCAACATGTCCAGTTTCTTTCAATACTTTAAATAAATAAATTTGAAAGATCTTCTGATCTAATAAAATTCAGTCCCAGTTTAACCATGTTAAACTGCTTTGCTTCAGATTTCACAAACAAGTTAATCAAAGAGGAAATTCAGGGTTTTATTCTAGCTTGTCCTGACACTGCATTTTCTTATCCACACTTGTGATTCGATTGGTTCTATTTTGTAAATTCACTGTAAAAACTAATCATTAATTTCTTAAAAAGTAAAAATTCCTAATTTTTTTTTTCCAATGAGAGCTTCCTGTTAACATTCTACATTTTTTTTCTTTGGAGTTCAGGTTTAGGTTTAGTTGTTTAGTTGATAGAGCCATGAGGATGACTTGAGCATCTCCCCTATGAAGAGAGCCTGAGAGCCCTGGGGCTGTTTAGTCTTGAGAAGACTGAGAGGGGATCTGATCAATGTCTATAAATATCTGAGGGGTGGGTGTCAAGTGGAGGGGGCCAGGCTCTTTTTGGTGGTTCACAGCGATAAGACAAGGAACAATGGGTTCAAACTAGAACACAGAAGATTTCACCTCAACATGAGGAGAAACTTCTTTACAGTGAGGGTGATGGAGCACTGGAACAGGCTCCCCAGGGGGGTTGTGGAGTCTCCTTCTCTGGAGAGTTTCAAAACTCACATGGATGCATTCCTGTGCGGACTATCCTAAGTGATCCTGCTTTGACAGGGGGGTTGGACCTGACGATCTCTTCCAACCTCTGATATACTGTGATACTGTGATACCGTGATCTAGTCCTTATTGAATAAAAGGGCTGTTACATCTGCCTGTAACAATGTTTCTGTATTTCATAGCAATGTAGCCCTGAACTGGAAGACTTTTATGCAGAGCAGTATAATCCGATCTACAGCATCCAGGCTGTACTGAATTCCCAACACTTGGCAGAACTGCCAAATGCTTTCATAAAGAAATTTTTCTGACGTAGTCAGAGTGAAACCCAATATTAAAACAAAACAAACAAAAAAACCCCTGGAAACCAAAATGAAAAACAAAACCAGAAAGCACAAAAACTTAATAGTTATCTACAAGCTGCACTTTGGAGTTCACTAAGGGAACAGGAGAATGGTCATCTTGTTCTTAAAGCCAACCTAGTTTCTCATTCAGGCTGAGATAATACTGTCTTGGAGCACAGGTAACAGAGATGTGGGCAGCTTTGATACCATTTCTTGCTAAGACACTAGCTCATTAACTATAAAGATAAATAATATTTATACAATTCCTGGAAGAAAAATAAAGGCACAGGTGTTCTGTGGGTTCCCAGGTCTTAAAACCATGGTTAAGATAGCAATCATTCTGATTATGTGTTAATAGTGTTAAGTGAGGTATAAGACAGCAACAAAAGATGACAAAACTTGAAGTACTCCCATAACAAACACCGTCTGTCAAATTTCCTATATCATGAAATCATCAATTCATTTCCATGTTTAAGCAGATGCTGAAGTGTTCTACAAGCTTGTTTGAGTTCTATTCTGAAGCTATTTTTATAGACTCCCCTGCTATTTCACAGGTTTTCCATGAATTTAGGCGACTGTTCACTGTGCTTTTACTTTAGACAGGAAAAATGTGAATGGCACACTTTGGCAGGGCTCCAGGAAGCCGGAGAACGATTCGTACATCAGAAGGCACTGTCAGCTTGAAGGTAATTGCTAAACATATTTCAGCTGAATTTGCATTTTCCACAAAGTATTTAAAAGGGCACCTAGGAAAAATTATCATTTTTCACCAGTAATCTAGCAAAATCATTTGTCAAGTCTTTTTGAAATTTATCTTGTCCTCCGTGGGGAGAAAAAAACAGCTAAATATAAAGCTTACCTTAAAACTAGGAAGCTTGGAAGACACTCCATGATTAATTCACTCTGTAGTCTGTTGGCCAAAGATTTCCACTACAGTAAATTGCCATCATCGTTTGTATAGGGCTTGCCAACTGTAATTAGAGTCTATAACAGGATCCATGTCCCCTGTATACTTCAGACTGCTCCAGGTATCCATAAAAAAATCCTCTTATGACAGGTAAAAAACAGAGGTTGCAAAATTTTGTAGGCAACTGTTTTCTCCAGTTTTGTTTCTAAAGCTGTTTTGACCAACTTTGTCTAAACAGCCTTACAGCTAATGTATGAGAAGTTGCTAGTTACACTGCTGAAGAGCTGACCAGTATAAAATCACAAAAATAACTACGAGAAGTAACAAGTGAGCAGACACTTTATCTGTTTAAATAGAAATGGAACAATTAACCTGATTAATGGTGCTTCTAGGCAATAAAATAATATTTGTACTTTTTAAAGTAAAGGTATATCCAGTATAGTTGCCTAATCAGACCAAACCAGACAGGTTCAGCAGAAAGAGAAAACAATATATGTGAGATTAAAGTGAACGTGTGTTTTATTCTCTGTTTAAGCCAATGTACTGGGAAGATGGCCATTTCCTTTATTTCAATATATGCTGTACAAATGATCTAGGTATTATCCACTAGTGAGAAATTCTACTGTCATGTTATACAGAAGAAAGCAGAGGACGGGGCACCAGCTTTCCCTCTGCATTTCATTTGCTTCACTACTTGAAGATAAACACTTAAGTGCCTGCAAATTAGAACTGAATTTGCAATATCTGAGGTATTTGCCCATATATGGGCAAATTTGGCCTCTTGGAACCAGAACCAGAAAGAAGAGATGACAGAAAAATTTAGAAGAGCTCTGCTTTTGTGAAGAACTGATAAAAGGAAAAGGAATGTTCAGTGAGTCTCATTGGTTTGCAAGGGAAAAGTTTGTAGTGATAGGTGAAAGAAATATTAAGCATTTCTTTCCACACAAGTCTTTCATCTAAAAAAAAAATTGTAATGATTCATCAAACTACTTCAGAGATTGTTAGCTTGGAGGTGGGAAAAGGCTGAGTGAGAAAGCAGAACTTTTTGATCTTCCTTCACAATCTTTTCCACTCAATACCTTTTTTACCCTTTTAAATATCTGAAACATGCAAAGAAGCAGTGCACATTTTAAAAAGCTGACAAGTGTTATAATTGAAGGGCAGGGGCCAAGAAGGAAAAGGAAGCAAAGCTGGCAGCTAAATAAAAATCTCCTTTTTCCCTACTGCAGTAAAGTTATTTCTAGGGAAGTCCCCTTCACACTGTGGTGAAAACCATTGCAAAGAGATTTACAGTGTATCACTATTGATCAAGATTATTTGTTACTATAGATCAAACCTTTCTATTAACAGAGATAAACCTTCAATGTCTGCAAGACTATTGCATAATATAAATTCCTGTTAGATGTAATAAGCCATGTGTGGTGACCAGCATAGACTTCTCTGCTTACGTCAGAGCTGTATTCACACACCTGACCCAAATCTCACTGAAATCACTGACCACTGATGCTGGTAGCCCTTGGATTAAGTCCTTAATGCTATTGTGTATATTACTTGTAAAACAAAACAAAGCAAAACAACAATAACAAAATCAAACAAACAAAAACTCAAACACTTTTCCAGACTGATAAGGCAGTAAAAGCATATATATCCTGCAGACAGAGTAGTGGGAGTACCTGTCTTGGCTCACAAGTCCCAAACCAAACCATCAGTGTTAGATTTGCCAGCCTAAAAGCATTATTGCTGAAAAAGCTGGCTATGCAAGTTAGTCACTGGGTTTCTGTGAGAGAGTTTTACAGAGACAACCCATAAAAAAAGAGCTGATGTCTCTCACAGGCAGCAGATGTAATTCTCCACTTCTCCCTATTCACTCTGCAGTACAGTAACTGGTAGCCATTTCCAGGTTAGGAAGAAAAGAACACTGCAGCTTCCATGTATCTTTTGCATGTTTGTGGCTTGGGTTTTGGTTTGGGTTTTTGGGGGGGATTGGTGGGGTTTTGTGGTTGTCGTTCTGTTGGTTTGTTTGGTTAGGGTTGGGTTTTTTAACCCAAATGCCCTATTCCGTATTTCAGATGATTGGAGATCTGATTTAAGCAAGATTTAAGAGTACTGTGGAAGTATGTTATTAGGGCTAGCAAAAAGGATCATGACTAAAGGGGACCATGAAGGTTTGCTTTTATAACTTGCCATTGTTCATTTGGTTTTGAACAAAATTACCTTAAAAGCAGTGTTACTGTATGTATTCTTTCAGGCTGAGGTTGTCATATGGTTCTTTGTGATTCAAATGCAAACAGCTACCAAACAATACTATTTTGGACTAGATTATAAGAGAACTTGTGGGCACAGAGTTGAACAATGCAAGACTTGACTTTTAGAGCAAGCTTTCAGAGTACAAGGCTACGGTGTGCAGAGACGCCTATAGAAGATGAAAACAAATTAGCCTGAGGACCAGAAACAACCCAGTTATGTTAATATGGTGTTGTATAAGCATTGCTTGACATGAGTTATGCTGTTTCTGGAGTCTAGCTACCTCTATATTTAATTAACTGGATTATTAGACACTTGGCCCTCAGTGGCTTCAAGAGACAACTTAAAATCTGGTCAGTCATGTTAGATTTTGGAATGTAACATGCATTTTGAAAAGCTTCTGGTTTTATTGCAACCACCAAGTCTTTAGGAGAAAAACACTTTCCTGTTACAACAGAAGCTCTTACAGAAGCCTCTAAAGGCGAATTCATTCAACAAAATTTTTTGTGACTCATTTTTCCTTTTCCTGTTGATGCACATGGCAAATAAAGGAAATTGTTCAAAGGCGTTTTCCCTGCACATGACCTGTGGTTTTAAGGTGGAACTAGAATGTGAAAAGACTTGCTATTTTTTTGTATGATGCCAAGATTATAGTTTGTGAGTTTTAACCCAGTCTTACAACATCCAACTTGCAAAACTATGAGGAAGATTATTTGTTATTGTGCTACAATATTTTTTTTGCAGAGGATTTTGTTTAAGAAAAAAATATCAGTCTAAAAATGTCTCCAATTCAGAATTTCCTTTAAAAAGAACATATAAAAATACATGTACTAACTTACCTGTACAGTGGTCCTCTAATTGTTTCACTCACAATATTTGAGGGCTTTTTTTGTCTAGCTCTATACTCATTGTAGTCTTATTTAATTCCAATATAAGCACAGGCATTTTGAGGACTAGGATCTTACTTACCTCTTTGAGTATAAATTTTCATTATAATGTTCAAACACGTCTTTTCGTATGACAACTGAATAATTTCAATCATGTGGAATTATTCACTGACCTTCCTTTTTTTGTTGATTGTAGAGAAAATAATGAAATAATAATGAAAAAAGAAACCTTTCCTTTCCTTTCCTTTCCTTTCCTTTCCTTTCCTTTCCTTTCCTTTCCTTTCCTTTCCTTTCCTTTCCTTTCCTTTCTCCTTTCCTTTCCTTTCTCCTTTCCTTTCCTTTCTCCTTTCCTTTCCTTTCTCCTTTCCTTTCCTTTCTCCTTTCCTTTCCTTTCTCCTTTCCTTTCCTTTCTCCTTTCCTTTCCTTTCTCCTTTCCTTTCCTTTCTCCTTTCCTTTCCTTTCTCCTTTCCTTTCCTTTCTCCTTTCCTTTCCTTTCTCCTTTCCTTTCCTTTCTCCTTTCCTTTCCTTTCTCCTTTCCTTTCCTTTCTCCTTTCCTTTCCTTTCCTTTCTCCTTTCCTTTCCTTTCTCCTTTCCTTTCCTTTCTCCTTTCCTTTCCTTTCTCCTTTCCTTTCCTTTCTCCTTTCCTTTCTCTTTTCCTTCCCTTTCCTTTCCCTTCCCTTTCCTTCCCTTCCCTTTCCTTCCCCTGCAAAATAACTGAGTGCCTCTGATATGTGTGTTGATGGAATCTAATCACTAGGACTTTTCTACAGTAGTATAATGCTTTGCCTTCAGACTAGGAGTAAGATTAGATCTTTCAAAGCAGATATACTTAAAACAAACTTTACAATGAGTTGTTTGTCCTGTTCGTTCTTATAATGAAAGTAAATACTTGATTCATGCAAAACATTGATTTCTTAGAAGAAATGGAAGGATGATCACCCTTTGAAAACAGATTTTAATCTAATCGAAAACAAACATCTCAATTGCAAAGATCATTTTTGGGCTTTTTTTTTTCATATTAAAATTCTACACTTTTCTACTGCAATTTAGTTGGGCAATAGGAAGCACTTGGTGGGGCTCTGGGTTAGCAAACTGATGACTAAGTATAGATGAAGAAGTACAGATGAATGAGTTTTCTTTATGTAAGTCAATTTGCCAGTTTGTTCAAGAGGCTTACTTCAGAGAAATTTGAGATAAAATGCAAGCTTAAATGATATGATTAACTTCAGAGAGTCAAAATCTCAGCTCGAAATACCAAGTGCAATTTAAATTATATTCCTCTGAAAAACTTAAACCAGGACATTTTAATGCATGTTTTCTTTTATTTTTTCACAATCCACAGAGGATAATACTATTGGTGAAGGGATACATTTGCTGCAAGGAAAGAAGACTGAGGAAACAGCATTTCAGGTGAAAGAACTTTTCTTTTTTTCAGAATCTGAAATTTTATTCAAATAAGACAAAAACCTCTTTCTTCCATGCAGTATTTTCCTAGCCTAAACTTTATCATCAGTATGCCTTTGTGGTTTAGAAGAGGAGTTTACAAGAAGAACTGATGACTATATAAGTTATGCACCATTATCATTATTCAGACCATGTGTTGTTAATACTTAGAATATTTCTTTCCATAAACAAATACGTTTCTGTCAAACTGATGTGCTGGAATTGTGCCTACCAAGATCTATACTAAGTGTCCAGATCAGTCTTGCATGATCCTTATTGGCATATATATCCTAATGCGTTCTGAATTTCTACAGACATATACCACCTCTCCTCTTCATGACATAACCATCCCACTAGCACGAGCAATTAAGGAATTCTGATCCTTGGATTTGAATAATGACAACGGCAATAACATGAAAGTAGGTTAAAAAAAAAGCTTCATCTGGGGAGCAGCAGAGAGGAGAGGAGAAAGACTTGTAGCTCTGGAATTAGAATGACTGACATTTGCTTTTTATTTCACTTCCAGCCCTGTGTTTGCCCTGTTATGTTACTTTCGGGGCCAGTTCATAACTGTTGCAAATCTGCTTAACTCTGCTGATTTCACACGACAGAACAGGTTACCCAGTTTGGGAATCTGACTAAAAGTGTGTAATACACGCCTATGTGTGTGTCTAAATGAGGAATTAAAAGCAATAAATTATTTAAAAACTGAAAATCTGGTACATTTTCCTTTACAGAAGAGTATTATATTCAAGGTGAACAGTGAACTTTATAAAAGACTTTAAGCTGTGTTTCCTTTGCTGTTTCTATACAATGTCAGGAGTCCTTTTGGATGCTTAGGTTAAAAGCAAGAAAAAAACTGTACATGCATCACCCTGAAGGCACCTGAAATAAGACAGAGAGCTGTGGAGACCTCAATTTTAGACAATGCTCATCTCCAGCGTAGGCCACAGACAAAACCTGACTTAAAAGGAAAAATCAAATGGTCTGTGTAGCAGGGAGAGATGACCGTATTGGAAACTTGTGACTTGAAAGCCAACACATTCCAGATTTCTCTTGTTTTCCCTCAGGGTTTTATCTGTTTCTGTATTGTTAGTTTGCCCCCAGATCACCCCTTCTCTCCCCGACAAAAACCGGGTGAGAAGGAAGGAAAGGAGAAAAGAGCTTTCTTCTTTTTTGCATCTCTCATACTCTTTCTCTGTTTTCTTCCTCTCATCCTCTAAGTTTTAAAAAGACAGATTACTCTTTGTTTTCCCACAGCAGTTCTTCTCTTAGTGTGAGGAATCTCTGACTCTTCTTCTATCCTGCCATGGCAGCCTCTGGTTAATCATGGGCGATTCTTAGTTAAGATCCTGGAGGCCATTCCCCATACATGATAGAATATGATCAGAAAAAAAGGAAAGGAGGAATAATAGGGAACAAAGCCCATGTTTGCTTTATGCATGAGTTTCCTTAGAATTCTCTAAAGTATCTTCCCACGAATGATTCGCCCCATTTTAAAAGCACAGTTCTAGTTTTGATTTCTCTATTTTTTTTTTTTTAAGTTGCTGTTTTGGGCACATGACTAATGAACTGTAGAGGCTTGGAAACTCTCAAGCTTTGGTACCAATCTAAGACCTATTGAACTTGCTTTTTAAATTTTTCTCTTTTTTTATGACATTATTTTGAAATTTGGTAATGATTACCTCTGGCCTTCAGTGTCATCAAGATAGCATTGATATAATGCCATTTTAGGTTTTCAAAATAGTCTGATTACGTTTGTTTTCCTTTGCTGTACTGCTTTATGATTAAGGGCCTCAAATATCTCTCCTATGAAGAAAGACTGAGAGACCTGGGGCTGTTTAGTCTTGAGAAGAGAAGGCTGAGAGGGGATCTGATCAACATCTATAAATATCTGAGGGGTGGGTGTCAAGATAAAGGGGACAGTCTCATTTCAGTGGTGCCCAGTAACAGGACAAGGAACAATGGGTATGGAACACAGAGGGAACATAGGAAGTTCCACCTCAACAAGAGGGGAAACTACTTTACAGTGGGGGAGCACTGGAACAGGCTACCCAGAGAGGTGGCCCTTCTCTGGACACTTTCAAAACCCACCTGGATACATTCCTGTGTGGCCTGCCCTAGGTGATCTTGCTGTAGCAGGACAGTTGGACTAGATGAACTCTAGAGGTCCCTTCCAACCCCTAACATTCTGTGATTCTATTTTTCTACGATTATGAACAAAAATAAGGAAATAATGAGAGAACAGCATTACAGGGGAAGCTCTCACATTTTTGTCTCCAAAAGCCTCAGAAATAAGTACCATTATGAAGTGCCTGTATGCTGCCACAGAGCATGGGGATAAAACAGGAGAAAACAGAGGTCTGCATGGGTTTGCAAGGCTGCAGTTTTACTGGGATCACAGAAATGTGACAGGTTAGCTCACACAACTGGAGTGTAAGCTGTGCCAAGGTGTACCATGGCCTCTCTTCAAGAGGGCCAGAAAGAAGATCCAGGGACCTACTAGTTAGTCAGTCTTATCTCAGTCCCTAGGAATGTGACAGAGAAAATCTTCCTGGACACTGTTCCCAAACATATGAAGGACAAGAGGATGTTTTGGGGAAGTCAACATGAATTTATGAAATGGAAATCATGCCTGGCCAGCCTGAGAGCCTTCCACAATTAAATTACTAGCTTGGTGCAAGAGGGAAAAATCAGTGAATGTCGTTTACTTTGACATTACTAAGGCTTTCAATGCTGTTCCCCATAACATTCTAATGAAACTAATGAAATTGGGACTAGAAAACTGGACAGCAAGATAGATTTAAAACAGGTTGAACTGCTGGGCTCAAAGTCCTGGTGGAGATCAATCCCTAGTGCTCTACACCAGGGGCTAATTCTGGGTCCAGTACTGTTTATCATCTTCATAGTCACCTGTACAATGGGACAGAGTGCATATTCAGCAAATTTGCCATCAGTACAAAACTGGGAGTGAAGTGTAAAGTGGCTGACGCACTAGAGAGTTCTGCTTGCCCATCAGAAGGCCTTCAATAGGCTGGAGAAATGGGAAAACAGGAACCTCATAATGTTCAGTCCAAAGTCCTGAACCCTGGTGTCCTCGGAACAAAGAAAGCCATATGCCTCTTATGCTGCATTAGGTAGCGTGTTCCCAGCACATTGAAGGAGCTGATCCTTTCCACCTGCTCAGCAGTGGCAAAATGGCCCACCACATAAGGGTGCCAGGTCCAGTTATTGTCTCTCCAGTACAAGACAAACAGGGAAAAAAAATGGAGTAAGTCCACTGAAGGTCCGTGAAGGTCATTAAGGGACAGAAGCATGTCATATAATGAGAGGCTGAGAGAGCTGGGAGTGTTCAGCCTGAAGCAAAGAAGGCTTGGGAGGTTGGACACATGTAGGCAAACACCTGATGGGGAGAACAAAGAGCACAGACTCAGAGATCCAGACTCAGTGGTGACAGGACAAGAGGCAGTGGACGCAAACTGAAATACAGGGCATTTCATGTAACACAAAAAAGCACTCTTCTAGTGTGTGTGGGTGGGTGGGGGGCAAAAAACGGAAGAGGCTTCCTGGAGAGGATTTGTAAATTCCATCTTTGGAGATATTCAAATTTGTCAAGACACAGACCTATTCACCTTGCACTGGTGATCTGCTCTGACCAGGGTGTTAGACTAGACAATCCCTAAAGGTGCATTCTTACCTCAGCTGGTCTATATGTCTGTGATTATAGGAGCTAAATTTACAAGCAAGAGTATAAATGGACATTTTGGCATTTTTCCCCTCTCACTCCAAAAAATCCAACTTCCCCCCTAAAAACCCAAATAGGCTTCCCTGAGAACTTCACAAAAACTGTAATCCCTAGATATCCTAAATAATTGCTCATTTCATAGTGCTGGAAAACAGGGGCTTGGAACAGAAGCACAGTTGAGAGACATAGCATGAACACTGTGATAGTTGTACCTTACCATAAAACCCAGATTTACTTTCTGCCAGTATTTTTCAGATCTTTGTTCTTGTTTGCTCATGTCTAGCAGAGCTGCCTTGATGGCTCAAACCCTTTGTAGCATATTGGGAAGAACATAAAATATGAAACAATATAGTCTTTGGGCTAATACATTTTCAAAAATGTTTCATGCCTCATTTCTCACGTAAATTCCTAGGTTGCATTTAGCCTTCAAAGTGTCATTCATATTCATGAAGAAAAAAAGCTAGTGTTCATTACTTTCACTGATAAGCTATAAACACTCTCAGGCTTGCCCACTCGGGACTGCATCAGTACCCGTGGGAATGTGTATTGTCATGGTGTTCTTGTCACGAGGACATTGTGACCAAGGAATGGATTATGAGCAGATGATGAAAGTGTATGTAGCCTTTGCTTAGTTCTGAGGATCCTCCCATTTTCTCTGCATTGTTAATCCAATTCAAGCTTGCACCCTTGGGGCTCAACAGCAAAGACAAAATGAGGAAAACCAAACAAGACGCTTTGTAGAAATGCAACAGTGATGCTCCTCAGCTGAGTTCTGTGGCTTTCCTGCTCACTGAGAAAGGAGAGCCAAGGCCTGGGATGAGACTCAAGCATCCCGTGGTGTAACACATGGCTCTTCAGCTGGACCACAGACACTGTGATGTCTCCAAGATACTACTAAATCCCAGATAACTTAGGAAGTTAAGATAGCCCAATGCCAATCTGATTTCAAAGGGTGTTAGCTGGTGTATGTCAGCCACTGTTTTTGTACGCACACAGTACTGCATTAAAAGACTGCTGAGCTCTCAATCTATATTCAATTCCATGATACAAATTATTTTTTATTCATCTTATTTATGTTGTTGGTTTTCTTTAATTTTACTTTTCCTACTGTCTAGGTGATAAACTATGAGCAGTGGATTCCACCACGAGTTCACCACGCAAGTGTCGCTGGGAACAGTGAAATGGTGAGTTGCCATAAAAATTGACCCCTTCTTATTTTTTTTTCCCTTTTCTTTTTTCATTAGCAGCCTGGAAGAACATGCTACTTTTGTAGAATTTCCTTTATTGTATGTTGCTTCCCCAAAAGTTGAAAGATCTTTACTCATATCCATGGTATTAATCACAGTAGCTCTTTATCTTTTTGAGAATACCTTATTATTGCTCTGTGATTCCCAGGACAAAATCTGGCTGTATTCCTAGACTATTTAGTTTGAGTTTGAATTAATTTTTGAGTAGTTGAAGTAGACTAAAACAATGGGAAAATTTAAAAGTCAGATATATATGAGCATGAGCACATAAAATTAGTTTGTTCATTGCTCATCTATATATTGGTTGATGGTGGCTTTACTAACATATTAAAACGTAAAATTTATCCAAATTCAGTAACTTTTGCAGAACTAACTCTTTGTACAAAGAGGGCAGAAAGTTCTCTATCATCAGGTACCATTTAAATATCCACTATGTACACCAAGGGTATTACTGAAACTTTCCAGAAATGACTATGGTACAATAATGACAGCACCACCAACACAGTAAACAGACAATAATTTTCCTCTTCTCACAATTACACTATACTCTAAATTTAAGATCATGATTAAATCATTGCAATTCTTTGAGGAAGGCAAACCAGTTGAGGAAAAATCAGAAATTAGACTCTGCCATGACTAAATTTTTTATGCTGAGAAGTGACATGCTGTGCAAGTACTTTTATTGAAATTAATGCAGGGGCTGAGATTGCTGGAATCTAACCAGAAGCATTTTACATTTAGCTTCCAAATTGCTGTATTTCTGTCACCAGGTTAATCCTCATAACATCTCAGTGAGCAAAGATTTCTAAGGTATGTAGAATCTCTTAGGATAAACCCAAAGCAGTTTATCAGACAAAATGTAGGTCTTATTTTTTACTGTAATGCATTTTTGCAAGTGCATTTTTTAATGTATGAGGTTTGTCTGTAAATATTCATGCACGCCGTGCAAATTATGTGCAGCTAAAGGGTAGCACATAACATATAGTTGTGGTGTGATGTGATTTTTTCATAACTAAACCCCAGTAATCAGGAAAACAAACAATATGGGGAAAATGAATAATATGAGGAAATTTTTTTCCTTAAAGACAGCTGCGCTTACAGGTTGGGCAAAACGAAGTGCAACTAAAATACTCAAATGAGCAAATTCTCACCCTGGAACATGGTGAGGGGGAAAAATGTATGTCTTTAAATGCATTTTAAATAGATAGGGTTTTATGAGTACAGATTTACTGTTCTATGCACTGGTTCTTCAATATTTCTCCATAGTACCTTTTGGAATATCCTTCCTCTTCCACAGGGAAGGAAGGTATTGGAAAGTAGCATACTCCCAATTAGTGTATGCTGTTTGTCCAACCAGTAGTGCTGCATATTCACTTCACCTTCTTGTTTTATATCTTTGACAGCAGCAACTAGAGATCACAGAATCACAGAATGGTAGATACCAGATTCCAGATAACACAGGCAGCAAGAAGAAAATTGCCTGAAACCAGGGAATGTTTAACAAAGTTTTCTGACTAATTTTTCTTCTTTACATGTTTTTATTAAGATGTGACTAAGGGTTGTCAGGACGATACACCAAAATTATGGGACCAGGGTGGTCAATTCAACTGATTGTCTAGTTACTACATTATAGAATGTTTTATCTCTGTTTGGATAGGCAGCTAAACATATGGATTTGAATGCTTAAAATGAAATACTGTAAATTTAAAATCTGTAATACTAATACTGTATGAGCTTTTTTTTCTCTATAAAAAGAGGTTATTCTAGCTATTTTTCTCTATAAAAAGAATTTTTTAAGCACTTCTGACATTTCACTAGCAATAGACTCTACCAAATGAGTGCTTTAAGGTAAAGAGGATTAGAGTGTGCCATTAATAAAATTATCTGAACAGATTATCTTCAGTTTATCTTGATGTCTCCATGATGGAAATCCCATCTCATAGCTCAAAGTAGTTGCTTTGGTATTGTTACTTATAAGTGAACAAATTATTATTACTACAAGAGATCCTACATTAGAGCAATATTAGCATTTTAAACCTATTGTGATTTATTTTGTAAAGACATTTCACCATGAGAGACTGAAAATTTTCATCTCAATTTCTGTCTGTACTTAAGCTAAAACTGCAGTCCTACTGTCTTGAATTCAGAAATGGAAAAGAGGGCTCAAAATGCAGATCAGAATATGACTAATCTAAGAATGCTTGCGTTTGGGCCACAGTGGACTATGAATACTCATATACAAAATGTAGGGTGACTACAGCTGAGACCAAAATGCTAGATTTTATTAGTCTACAATATAATGTTGAAAGCAGCTAGATTTTGTCTCTATCAGTAACTAGCAAAGGGTATTATGTGTGTATCAACACAACAGAACAGTTGGTGCTGACAAACTGATGTCTACACTACATGATTTATGGGAGATCTACTTGTGGTCAGATCCTCTCTGCTGGACATCCAATAATAGCTGGAGTTTGTGGGTCAAACTTCTTGAAAGCATCTTTCATCTTACTTTAATTTGCAATGAATTCAGTTGTGGCAGTTTGAGACCAAAACTGGGCTTACAGGGATCATTGTGAAACATTTTAAATATATATGGCTCTGATCAAAACGAAAATACTAATGTAGCCATAACTTAACAAAATACAGCTAAAACATGAACAGGTGTTTATGTCCAACTCTTTGGCTTCCTGTTGTGTTCCTGTGGTTGAGTCCCAGTTCCCAGGAGTCTGCAGACTTCAAGGAATGCAACATGCTACTGAGAAGAAGGGAGTCTAAATCCAAGTGCTATCCACCATGGGAACTTCTGTGTTATTCACTGTGCTTATCAAGAGGAGGACTCCTTAGGTCCTATCCTTAAGGGAAGAAGTCAGCATAGCTCCTTTAGCATCAGTGGAACTATGCTAAATTAATATCAGCCATGATGGAAGGGGTATCTAGAGATAAATTAGTATTAATTATTATTTATTAATTAATAATTATTATTATTAATAATAACAACAATAATAAAAATAACAGTGATGGAAAGAATAAAATAGTTCCATATTTCTGTGTGTGTAATTTTACAAACACAGGTATATATTTGTTTCACTAAGTCATGCTTGGTTCAACACAACTTTTAATATTGCAATGTTCTAATAGTAATGACCGATGTTAGAATATCATAATATTGCAATATTCAAGAAAATATTCCAATATTTCCATGAGGAGGATACAGCAAATTCTATAGGCTATAAAATCGCCTATAGGCTATAAAATCGCCATGTCAGTTTACAGGTGTCCCAAGATGAAGTGGTCGTGCAAACCATTTGGCACAAACCCTTTCAAGGTTGGAAATCTTTAATGGACATGGTTGTCTTATGTTGACAGTTGGGCTCAAGGATCTTAGAGGTCTTTTCCAACCAAAGCAATTCTATGATTCTGTCAAGCACCTGAATATACAGGGGAATCTCTCACCTGTTCTTAGCTTTCACTAACTTTCTGCTTCAACTTATTATAATGTCAGAACAATTGTCTGGTGTCATAAAACTAAGTAAATACATATAAAAATGTCCTTTACATGCCATAGCAGTCTTGGACTTCTATTTCTCCTTAGAGAACTTCATGTAATGATAGAAATGCCTTTGGCACTTGAAGCACAGCCATCTTTACAAGCAGTTATCTGTCAAGTGAACTCTGATCTTTTTTAAAATCTGAAACTAATACACACCCTCTCTGTTATCATTACTACAGGGGATGGATTTGTCTTGTAACATGTGAGTGCTGCGCTTTCAGATGTGCTTCATGCTAAGACTTTGCAAAAAGCCTTTAACCCAAATGATAGCTGAGGAGTTCAGAATTTCTTGAGACATATCCCTAGGCAGCTTTCACACTATACATTAGGCTGTGCCTGCAAACTCTGTGATGACTTTATCTCAAAGGATTATGCATAGGAGGAAGCAGAAAGGATCTATGATGTGTGACCTAATTGTTGGGGAGAGTGCAATAAAGGTCTCTGCATTTCTACCTTCTGATAACATCAGCATTAGCACTTAATCACTTGTAACATTGCCAAAGATGCATTGCCATGATAAGGAGAATTCATTATAGGTGTAAATGGATGAACATCCATAGAAGGCAGAGAGTATTGTTCCAATGTGACTATAGAAGAGAGGTTACTTGCTGTCAGAGTCTGAAATTTCTTTCAGAAGCTCACAGAGAAGTTCAGAGTCAGATTGGAAGATAATTGAAGTGTTTCTGGATTGATTTGCAAGATAGTAGCTGGGTTAACATGAGTGAAAGCATATGGGATGGCTGCATGTTCACAGAGTTCTCGCTCTAGAAGCCTATGATACTCAAACTTTGAGTTTCTCTAGTAGGACATTGTTGGATTTTTCAATAACAGATTGGAATTGTGATTTCAGTTATTGTCATTTCATCTAGGATAGGAAACAGGACGTTGAACAAAGGAAGCCATCAGTATTTCAGAACATGCTCCCATACACATTTAAACGCAGTAGCTCCCCACTTCTGGGATTTCTGTGCATTACCTAAAATGCTCCTAGATAATGTACTGGGTGCATATACTAAAACGTTTTCTGGAGCTAGTCTGTAATTATTAATACAGGGGTAGTCAAGGAAAGTAATATATAAACAGCAATATAAGCACTGATCTGATTGCGATGCCTTGTGTGACTTGTGTTTTTCCTTTTTTGTTTCTATTGGTCACAATCAAGGAAGTGCCTAACTTTCAGAGCATGAAAAGTGTAGATTATTAATTCTTTGAATCTGTGGCTTTGTCATGCTCAAAACAAGCACCATGTTACCCTTAGATTTTTCTTTTTAGGGTTTGATTACATTGTGGTTTAGATCCAGCCATCAAACAAGTCCTACAGACACTTGCGCGGCACCCCCAACCTCTGTTAAGTTATGGTTACATTAGTATTTTTCTTTTAATCAGAGGAAGGAAAAATACCAAACCTCACAGGTTATAATAAGGAGAGCTCAACAGAACAATGCAAAGAACAAAGGACCAATAGAAATAACAATAAAACTAATGAAGCAACTAATAAAACTGTATAAAGCAAGTTATATAGACCCCAACACCACTGCATACCAAAAAAACCCTCTGTGCCTGCCTGGGCTAGCCCTCACATTATGTAGCAGGCATGACTGTCAGTATGGTATCAAATACCCCACTGGCTGGTTCAGTTTGCTGTTCTGGGTGTGGTACCTCCCAAGTCCTTGTAAGAAAATTAACTCTGTCCCATCTGAACCCAGAACATTATACTTTTAACATCTTTGGGTTTTTTGCCAGGGTACAGAACAAGACAATAAAGCAGAGTCCATGGGAACACTAAAGAGATTGCAGAAATTAGTCCGAACCAAAAAAACGAGTACACAAAGCTTGGAGGATGTCAAACATGTTATGCTACCTCTCAGTAAGTAAAGCATCATATCATCATTCTTTCCAGCACTTGGCAAATGACACTGTATTGAACACAACTGTAAATGATCCTGTCCTGGTCTGTCATTCACCACCCATGACTTTCAAACCCCAGCTGAGATGTTACTGTGATACCACTTTAGTGCTGGCTTCCTCATAGTGTGAAAACCTGTTTCCTGTCACGCTAGCTTGAGTTTTGTAACAGCCTATCCTGCAAGTGGGGGGTTTTAGATAAATAGAATTGTATAACAGTGGAACTTCCGTGCTGAGGACAACTTGTTTTTAGAGTAGTTCCTGGTTTTATAACATATTTCAGATCTGAGAGGCAAAAACCCACAAATGCAAAGATAGCCTTGTCAACCCATGAGTCAGGAGCAGCTGGGGGCACAAGAAGGTCTGTGGTGTTAGAAGCAAGTCAGCCTCTCATCATACCTGATTGCCCAGGGCCATAAGACACAGAAATTCTAAACTGATGTTGAGCTCAGGTTATTTTCTTGAGTCTCCAATAGACCAATGGTCTGACTGCACCAGCTCTTCACCTGAACTTCTTTTGCCACCTTCACAGTGCATGCAATTACTGTACAATGCATTTGTCTATATGATTAATTTTAAACCAATACTGGCAAATGAGTTTAAACTCCAGGCAAATTATTGTCTTGCCTGAAATATATGAGGAAATTTAAATTTCAGCAACTACTTTGTAACTGCAGTATCCACACTGGGAAGAGGCAGGGGAGGAATTACCTGGAAAAGTTATCAGAATTTTTCCAGTATTTAAACTGAACTCATGCTCTCTGCAACTATGCAGCAATATGACATTCAATTAACAAATTTTCATGTTCATTGCAGAACCAATACAATTTTCCAGGCTTTTGAGCAAACAAGACAAATTTACTAAATTGAGAATAAATCTTTCTTTGGGCTCAGATGTCTGACCCACTAAAAAATCTTTTCCATCTCCTTAATTATCATTATTATCTGTTTTTCATTGAGTTCTTGGCTTTTTCTTTATATAGAATGCCACAGACAGATTTAAAGGGGGGGGGGGGAGGGGAAGTGTGCTATTTTCTCTGTGAATTGCAACATAAACAGAAGATTTTGCATTTTTCAAGATACATTAGAAGATGCTTCTCTTTCTGAGGAAGATGAAGAAGCATTGACTTCTTGCATGAAACTGACAAAACCTCAGGAAAAGAAGACCTGGAAGGATAACACAAGGAGAAAAGAAGAGACTAAGACTAGGGCAGAGTTTGTTTCTGCATCTCTGGGCCACTCATACACTTCCAGACTTAATAACTTAGGAACTATTTCAATCTATTCAGAAACCGAATTTCACCTGTGGAGTGACTGGAAACCATTCCCTGATAACCAGCTCTGTCCTTGTGACTTCTTGATTTCAAAAATAGAAGAATGGGAAAACTGTACTTGCTCATCTCATGAGCCACATCTTACATATTCTCTAACGGATATGGATCTACAGTACTCCTGGGTAAGTGGAAGTGGTTTTTTTTGTGCTGATATGCATAAGAAGTGGAAACTTTTTGCTCTGATTCAGCATTAAAGAGGTGCTGTCTTCTTCCATGTGATTATGAAATGCATTAAACCAAATCTAGATTTCAGGTAAGTGGATTTGAATGCTTTTTCAGGCTGACAAAACAAAGAAAACTTTAGTTGCTGAGGGATACAAAATATAGACACTGCAATGAAGGATTTCTCCCTCCCCTTACTGGGCATAGTGGGTATTCTGTCACTCTGCATAGTGGTAAGCACACTGAGGATGACTGGTTGATTGAAATCTATCAGAGAAGAAGGCAAGAGTAGCCACTTTTACCTTTGTGCAGATTCCCTCTACAGTGCTTCAGCAAGAGAGCTGGCTCTCACTACAAAATCTAAACCACAGGAGGCACTATGGTTTAGTGACACAGGATATTTACCCATTGAAACCTGCCAGCTGAGTGTGCAAATGGAGACCTGAGCAACCATAGCCTTACATAAGAGAATGTCCTGAAGAAAACAGCCTCTTCCTTAACATGTGCTCATATATCATTAGGAAATGTACAGACACATAACTGCATAGGTCAATATAGCAACCATATTTCTGATACACAGAGGCAGTCATTCAATTCTTTTTAACGACACAGTAGCTGACATAACAA
Organism: Indicator indicator; assembly: GCF_027791375.1. NCBI lineage: Eukaryota > Metazoa > Chordata > Aves > Piciformes > Indicatoridae > Indicator > Indicator indicator. Next base: position 105,197,658 of record NC_072010.1, on the reverse strand, counting down.
CAGGCAGTACCTGAAACATGGAATTTATCTAGCTGAATGTAGCCCAGAGGATTTTCCTGGGATTTGACATAGAAAACAGAGAGCAAAAGCTTTGATTGATGGAACTGTAATTAGAAGAGAAAGAAAGCCAAGTACCCCTAAAACCAAGCTGACAAAGGTGCAGCAGTATACCCCTGAACAGACCCAGCACTGAAAACTCACAGGGAGAGCCCTTGGTGACAGAACTTTGGGACAGAATGGTATCAGAAATAGGCTGGGAACTGTGAAAAAATACAATGCTCTGTCAGGTGGGTCCTCTGGTCTGCCAGTAAATAGGACCTTTCCTTACTAGAAACCAAATTGTGTTGGGGATACTGGGCTTCATCATATGCCTGCTTCTAATGGAATCAACTTTCAGCATCCCAAGCTAAGGCTGAAGTCCCAGGGCAAAATAGTAATAACAGATGTTGTCTTAGGTTGAATTTTAATCTGCTGCAGTTATTCAAAACCATCCTGCCTCAAGCCAGCTTCAAAATGAAAGTTCTGGCTGGAGCAAAGTATTACAGTGCTTGAAGTTCAGACTGTAACATGAGAGGCTTCCTGTTCCAGTTGCTGCATTTGGGTTCTGGGTTTTGGGTGTTGGCTCTCTTCCACTGAGATGGCAGTGGGACAAGGAGGGGGGGGAGTAGCTCCCTGGCTTGGGTTTTCAGCTCACTTCCTTCTGCTTGCTACTGCTTTCTGCTGTGCTTTTTCTGCAGAAAGGCTGAGGTAATTGTGCATTTGCATTACGATTATCTGATTTGCTGAGTAAACTCTTATCTCACTCTGTTTGTCTCAACCCAGAGCTTTTTTGTGTTTTGTTCCCTCACTTCTGTGTTGGGGGAGGCAGACAGGTTAGCCTGCTGGTTCAGTTTAAACCATTACAGATGTGTTGGTCAGATTTATGAGAGCAAAAGTGCCAATTCCAATGATTTTATTTCATTTTGACACAAATGGGCCATTAGTGTTCTCTACCCTGGTGAGATTTGTCCTACCCATGTTACTATTTAAGGTCTATTACTATTAAGGCAAGAGGTTTAATACTTTTTCTTTTTTTTCTGCATTATTGTTTATTTTGCCATCTGCTTTCCTGATGGGTTCCCTGACTTTAATGTATCTCTGTGGGCTTAGTGTCTTTAGATTTAAATTACAGGAAATGGCAAGACATCAAATTCTTTGCATTTGCATTCTGTCAACTGGCGTAATTGAGGATTACAAAGACTGGATTTTCAGTTTTGTTTTTTTTAACAATCAAGCTGACAGTAGTGGTTTTGCTATGAAGGGATCAGACATTGGGGATGATGTAGATGTTCTGGCTGATGCTGATTTATTTATTAGAGTAAAAACTATATATTTTGTAATATTCTTCCTGATTCTTTAAGTAAAGTATCATTTAATTTTCTTGCCTGATCTTGGCTTGGCTACTACTCTACTGTATTTGCTACAGCACGTAGTGGAAAAGATAGCCTGAAATAGCACTACTGAAAAGCTGTTTGGTATGTCTTGACTTGAGGCAAATGGGCAAAACTGGTGGATGCAAGACTAAGATACAAGCCTTTGATATTCTGTCAGCAAACTGTGATAGATCTGATCTGGGGGACAAACAACTATCTAAATTGGACACGTATTATCCAGAGTCATTTCAGCAACATATGCAAAGCTGATTGAGCCTAGCCTTAATTTAAAGCTTGAATTGCAGATAGTAAATTAAATAGTGCTTTCCCACAATCTTCAGGAAGAAGACTTTGTGATAGATTACTCTTTAGCAAAACAAAACATGAGTGATCCTAATTCCTTTCCTTTAGTTTCTTCCCTTGACTTCTTTCTTCCTCTTCCTTTCCTCCTCCTCAAGGCTTTACATGGCCTCCCTTATGATGTCTCCTATTGTCATTGTTTGTTTCACCTAAAACAATAAAAAGGCTGACAGAGATCACTCAAGCTGGTCACCTAAATGAGAACCACGAGAACAGATGGCAAAAGTCACATCCATCTTCAGCCATAACAAGCTCACCAAACTCTTCCAGCTACTCTTCTTCCAGCCTCCCCTAGTTCAGTGCATGGTAAATACTTGTATTAACTGGCTGCCTCCAACACAAAGACATTGGGGACAACTAAAATCTCACCCAGCTTGTCCATCTTCATGTATTGTGAAAAAATTTTAGAAGTCTGTATTTCTGTCCTTCAATTAAATACAGAATTGAACATGCTGTGTTACCATTTTACGGCCACGGTGCCACCTTTTGCAACTTTTTTGCAAAGTTAACTTAGACATAGGTCATTTTTTTCTGCATTGTTCAGCTGTTTACAATATAATTAGTAGCTGCTCAAATTTTTGCTAGAGGCAACAGAAAGCCTTGCGTTTTCTCGGTGTGTCAAGATTGCCATGTGAAATTATTGTTACTGATATTCTTCCTAAGGAGATGTAATTTGTAAATAGTTATTCCTTTGAAAGTGAAAGAATATATTCAAGAAAATACTGAATACTTCAGCAGAAAAGAAAAAAAATATCCCTGGATAAAGAAATTACTATGCTGCATATTTTTGTATTACCATAAAGTATATTGGGAAAGAAATGAGAGATCCAGGCTGGTGTTTGGAATGTTTCAAGTCAGCTGAAAATGAAGCAGAGGGCGGAAGAAAAGATTGTCCAGACACCACTTTAATATCCATTTGACCTTAATGTCAAAGGTTATTGGGTTTTACACTTCTTTTTATCCCTCAAGCTTAGCCCCACAGAATACAGCTCAGCTGTCTGTCTCAGACTTTTTTTTTCTATTGCCTCTTTTTTATTTTTTTTTAACTGCAGTTACCAGAAGCTGCCCTTCTGCTATTTGTGAGATAAGTTCTTCACTTCCCTAAGAAAGTATTATATGTAGCTCATGTAAGGCATAGAATGTCTAGGCTCAGAAGCTTGCTGGACTTAGCTATCCCTGAAACAGGCACAGAGTGAAAAATATAGAGGGGTCACAGCTGAGGGGTCCTCTTCACAAAAGAGTTCTGAGACTGTCTTGAACTGCCTAAGACAGTCAAGAGGAAGTTTTATACCATGGGGGTAGTGAGACACTGGAACAGGTTGCCCAGGGAGGTGGTAGAAGCCCCATCCCTGGAGGTTTTTAAGGCCATGCTGGATGTGACTCTGAGCAACCTGATCTAGTATGAGGTGTCCCTGCCCATGGCAGAGGGGTTTGAATTAGATGGTCCTTGAGATCCCTTCCAACCCTAACAATTCTATGATTCTATGAAGACAGAGAGAGAAAAGCTAATGAGTCCTTTTCTCCTCTCCTTCAATGCTTGAACATGCTACTTCACTGGCTGACCCATCCACTCTCCCAGTAGCAGTGTAGTATAGAAGTTTTGTCTGTAGGATGATACAAGCATCCTTTACAGGAAAGAGAGAGGAGAAAAGATCTCCTGTTAGAGACAAGTCAGCAGAGAGACTGGAAATGGGTTTCTTTTCTTGCAGCATCTTAGAACTGTGGTTAAGTTTAGGATTTAGTCATTGATAACATAAAATGTATGTGTTGCAATCTGTATGGTATTCAGTGAGAATGAAAAGATAAGTCATTTCCTAAGAGAAGACCTGGAATTTTGGTGAGCAGGAAGAAAAATTCTGAGGGTGTTTTTCTCCCCTATGTTCAGGTTAAGAGGATAATAGAAAGCTTCAAAAGATTGGTTTCTATCTGATTTGAATGCATTACATTGTGATGGAATGAAAAATAAGTTTGAGGAAATAGCAAGTGACTTCACGTCAGTGACCAAGTTCATTGTGTTCTATGGTCTTATTGTGGTTAAGTTAGCCCTGCCATTATGGCCATGGTTCTCTGACATTTCAGTAATCTTGTGTCTTTTTGCTTTCTTCCCAGTCTGACTTGTTTTCTTGCCAGACAATGCATTTCTCAGCACTTCCCTTTGACCCTCGTAGATATGTCTATTTTGACACTCCTTTGTTCACTGAAGAAACACTCTTCTTAGCTCTGTTTTTAGGCATTTCTTGTCCTAAATTTTCCTGACATATTCTGCTTAATAGGCTCTGGTTTCTGGTTCCTGGTTGTCCCATATCAGCCTTGCTTTCTTGGTATGATTGCTCTTACCCTGTATTTTGTACTGCTGCTTCAAATCATCTTAGTTCTCAAAAAGGTGATGTAGTGTCTTGAGATTTACACAGGTTATTTGATCTCTTGTGATACCAGTGACTATTATTGTTCTCTAGGTCAGATTAGTGGAGTGGGGAGGAAGAATATGGACAGTCAATAATGAAAGAACAGGACAGAGAATGCTCTTTAGCAGAATATGATAAAAGCCAAAAGCTTTATTTGACCATTTTTGTAGCCCAGAGAATGGCTGTGGGAGATTTCAACTTCATTTTAGCCAGCAATTTCTTCAGCATACTAGAATGCTTTTAATGGACTTTCTGGCTGCTCGATTTTCTTAAGCCATTTAACTGTTTTCTGCATTTTTTAATTTCTTCAGCTAATGTCTTTGCTAAAGACACCTGAACATGCCTTAGAAGACCTTTCGTAATTCCATTTGGAGTTCTTATTTGGCACAAATATAGCACTAAAAAGAATTCCTGGAAGTTGCCAAATAGCTTTTCTCAGGCACCAGTTTTCAACTGCTCCAGTCACTCTAGCTTCTGTGGCAGTAATAACTGATCATTTAAAAGCTGTAGATCTTACTCATTCCTATTTCACTGGCAAGGTAGGAAGTCAGATCCTCACTAAGTATAGCTCTGTTTTCTAGTGGTGTTAGGAAGTCCTGCTCAGCTGTATGCAAGCTGAGGCCCAAAGTCTTTGCCCAGGTAAGGGATGAAGAGCAGCTGAAAAAGTGGCAGGAAACAAAGCAGTCAAGACCATGGTGATGGGTGTTCAGGTGATAAGCTGTGGCTGACACAAAAACAGGAGTCATTTTCAAAGATATGAAACTGTCCCCAGCTGCTTCTCTTTCATCTTAACCTATCTTCATTTACAAGCCCCTTGACAGATTTCCTGTTGCTTTATATAACATTCTAGTTAATTTGACCTGTTACATGTCTCTCCATGTCAGTCCAACAACTCAGCCCTTCACCCTGTGCACTCTCTTGCAGGGTAAAGAGATAAATAGAAACTACACACCAGAATGCTCACCAGAATGCAGAGTCATTGAAGATACATGAACTAACAGACAAAAATAGATAATGCTACAGCTAAGTCTAGCACAGAGTTAAATTTAAAAACCACTCACTGTTTCTCAATTCAAAATGTGTCCTAGAACCTTGTGGAAGCTTATTTTGAAGTTGAGGGAGTGGGGATTGAGATATATTTCACAGAATCACAGAATGGTAGGGGGTGAAAGGGATGTCTGGGAATCATCCAGTCTAACCCTACTGCTAAACTGGGTTTGCCTAAATCAAGTTGCACAAGAATGCATCCAGGAGGGTTTTGAATATCCAGAGAAGGAGGCTCCACAACCTCTCTCAGCAATCTATTCCAGTGCTCCATCACACTCAAAGTAAAGAAGTTTTTCCTTGTTCAAGTGGAATTTCCTGTGTACTAGTCTGTACCCATTGCCCCTTCTCCTTATCACTGGGCACCACTGAAAAGAGGCTGTCCTCATCTTCATGACATCTGCCCCTTAGATATTTGTAAACACTTACATTTTTGCATGTCTGTTATAGTCAAATGCTGAGAACATTCAAATCCCTTTGATTTTAAAACTCAGAAAAAGTCAGGATCCCTGACTGAATTTTCAGTGTTTACTTTTCCTGGAAATATCAAGTAAACTATGGGCTCACATGAAAAGATACAAATATGAGTGACCCTTAAAAGCACTCATTTTCCTGATGCCTCAGTGTCTGGAGAGTCTTTGTCTTGTGTCACAGGTAGCTTTATTTAGGAAACCATTCCATTTGGAAGTTGGTAAATATGGTATGGATTGATTCAGTTAAAAACAAAAAGTGAGAGAAAGTCACCTCTTAAAGCTCAAGGCTTCACCTCTCAATCTATGCTTGGAAGAGAGCCTCACTCTAGCTGCACCATTGCACTGTGCTGATAGCAAATATCTGCCATTGGCATTCTGCAGCCTTCAGTGATTTTTGCTACTCCCTGCATAGCAATGTGAAAAATTCAGATATTTAGTGTCATCATCTGTGCAGTCTCAAAGCAGGTTTTAAAAAATATGAAAAATCTGATGCCACTGCTCTTCATTGTGATAACTCTTGTTCTGTTTTATATTTTTAATACTCTACTAGAATTGTCATAGCTCTGTAGGGAATTATGTTACATTTACCAGTAAGTTTAGTGGCACTAACTGCTAACACTGCTGAAAAGCTTTACAATACCAAACTTTTCACTTGGAACATTGCTGGATTGTTCTGTGTTAGTATGCATAAGGCAGAACACTAGTTAAGTTAATTTATTTGCAGTAAAAATTATTTTAAAATACCACAACACCTTTGATATGGTTACAGATAACTGAAGAAGAACATTTCAGTTCACCTCAGCAGATTTCATGGGTTTGCATCTGACACAGCTTTTAGATGCAGTGGAATTATAGCTAGAGAGAGAAATGAAAGGTTATTTTGGATTACTGTCATGAATGTAGTATGAAGGGCAATATAATTGTTGAAAGTGCAGGAAAAAATGTGCATTTCATATTCTTTGTAAAAGGCATATGAATTCTTAATAGAGAAAAGGAATGCTACTTGCTTTGTGAAACATGACTGAGTCAAAAGATGATTAAACTAAGTGCACTTATTGATAACAAGCTGTCTGATGAAAGGATGACTTCTTCTTAGCATCTTTTAGAATTGTCAAAATGATGCATTTTTGCATACTGAAAGAAACAGATTGTACTGTCTGTCTGCTGTTTTATATACCTATACTGCGACAATGTCATCCTTCTGTGGATCTACTATCAGTTTGATATTTTATAATTGACATTTTTCTTCTATTCTTTATATATATATATATATATATATACACACACCCCCTTATGCCCATATACCATGCAAAGCAAAGGAAAAAAAAAAGTTTCTATCACTCTACTTGAGCAGTGCTCTTGCCAAATGCATCAGCTAATACAACCTGCATTTCCATTCTGTGTTGTGCTAATGCATTAACTCCTGATGCTGGGAGAAATGTTTTGACCAACAAAGCTATCAGGCGCCTTGGGATCTGTCTATTCACCTTTTAAAATGCAACTTATCTCTTTAGACAAAGCAACACAGTTTTAGTTCTGCACAGATTCACTTTTGAAACCTAAACTTTGGCCTGGTCTTGAACTGGAGACAAGCTTCCTGTTTGTAGTCAAAATGTTAATCTTCACTCTGCTTGCATTAGCTCAGTATACCTTTTATGTGTGCTCATCTTTATTCAGAACAAGCAAGCTTAGCTTCAGATTTCTTCTGTCTCCCTAATGAAGTCAAAATTAAAGTGCTACCCACATGACTAACTCAGTAAGGATTATGAAGCTAAGGCTTCAGTAAGGAAGCCACAACCTAAGATGACTCAAGGATCCTTATTGACCTTAAGTTACAAGAATATGTAGGTGCTAGGTAGCAGTGCATACAACAATGCCTGATATTCCTTGTCTTTTTCCCTAGCTAATTCAAATGACTTTTCTTTCAGGGACCATTAATTTTCTGGAATTCCTGAGTTGGCTTAGAAGATGATTAGGTTTGCTTGCTTGTTTTGTGAGTGTACATAGATTGAGTTAGTTATTCTCTTTGTTGCATCATTTTGGTATGCTTTAGAGTGTTCCTGTAAAGCCTGTTTGTGAAATAAGCCTTCCATAAATCAGAAGAAATTTGTTCTGTTTTCATCCCCTCCCAGAGAAATGTAGGAAAAGTCACATGATATCAATACTCAGCAACAGCATAAATGGAAAAGTGAGGATTTTCAGTGCCAGAAAGGCATTAAGACTTCCAGGGTTGCAGCATTATTATAATGAATGTGTTTCAAAGTCCAGTAAAAAAAGTTATTCTGTCGTGACATTTTCCAAAAGCAATGTATGTGTTGAATAATTTCAAACTTGTTTCTAGAAACTGAACATTTAATTTCAATACTGTGTTTTCATCTAGCTTTGAAAAAATAAATTGTGGGTAAAATTAACAGGAATAAGGGCCTGAAGAAATAAGAGAGGAAGTGAGACAATAGACACACAGTGGACACATCTCTGATTTTGCCATTTAAATATTTTCAGATAATGAACAGATTATTGGAAGACAAAGACCAGGGGTTTTCAGAAAGAAATAGACAATTACTTTTATCTGACTATTCTCATTTATTTTTAAAAGATTTACCTATGGTAATGAAATTTCTGGACTGACTTTCTGAAGACATTTAACTGATTGCAGTTCACCTTCCCTAATACATAAGCAAAGCAAATTGGAAACCTAAACACAGCACAATTCTTGCTAGAAGTGCTTACACTCCAATAGACTCGAAGGAATATGGCTGAATATTTTTCATGAAAGGACCATATCAATTAGGTTGAATGACACAAAACTTCTTGCTTACTTTTACTTACAACTTTGATAGCATACCACAAGAAATTATGACAAACAGTGTGTGGGAAGTGGAAAAATCAGGAGTTCAGATAGTTCAAGGTCAGGAGACAGAAAATTTTACAGATATTTTAAGGGTTTCTATGTTTAGTTCTGGATTGTGTAGGTGTTGTAATACCTAGATTTTCTTCTTCACAGTTCATTCTTGATTCCATGTAACTCCCTAAAACTTAATTTTGTGGCAATACAGCAATATGTGTGGCCTCAGTTATGACAGCAGGATGGTGTGTTAGCTGCCAGCTAGCTCTCAGTTCAGTTCTTGTTCTCAAATAAAGACAGATGACAGCTCACGCCCTACAGCAAGATGTGTACAGGTCAAAAAGGCCAAAATTACTTAATTCTGGTGGCCATTTTAAGATGGGTAGGATGTTATTCAGATTTCTTAGTGTGAAAGCCTTGAAGTCAAACTTCCAAAAGTTCACTTGCAGCTATATTTGCTCAAATTTCTGTACATCTAACCATAGTCAAATACTGAGCACTACATGCAGTTGTTGATCAGCCGCAAAGTAAAAAAGCTTTAACACAACTTCTTAGCATTTCACTGAATTATAACAATAAAATTATTCTTTATTCTAGTTCTTCATGGCAGCATGTATTCCTTAACTCTGTGAATCCTGATCCAGTGATTAAGGATGTAGATAATGTAGATTCGATTCCCTGCACTTGTATGGACCTGTTGTGTGATATCAGACAAATCATTTAACTTATCTGCCTCAGGCTTCATTTGCAAAATGGGAATAGTATATTATTTTACACATCATACCATTGTCACATGAGCAAGAATACACATACCAACTTCCTGCACCAGAAGTGCATGAATTCAGACAGTTTATTTGCAGGCTATAATGCCTCCATTCAGATTCATCCTTTGCACTGAGACATTCAACAGAGAAAATGTGGTAAATATTAAAGCTGCATCATTAAAACTGCATCATAAAACACAGGCATACAGGCGAGATTGAGTTGTCACAGATAGCATTAATTCTGCCTTCCCTTGGCTTTAAAACCTTTTTATCTTAATCTAATGGGTTTATGTGTGTATGGTATGTGAGGGTGCTATTTTCTAGGGGTATTATCATTTAGGTTTACAGGGATGTTCAAACACAAAACTGTTTCAAACTAGAGGACCATAATCTTAATATTTTTCTTCGTGAGTTTCTATATATATTTAAAAAAAATAATAATATCTGCTGTAAACTAGCATATATAGTTTCAGAGTTTTGCTGATCCTGGAGTGAGACTCCTCTCCAGTTTGCTGTCTGTATTTCAGTAGAACTTTTGCAGACCATGGAGCTGTTGGAGGGAGAAGTTTTGTTGCCTTTTCATCAACCTCTGCTTTCTGTGGCAGCAGTAAGGCAAAGGAAACAGAAAATACACAGGATAATATATGTGAAACAAGTAAAAAGTTGAGAATGGGATGCATCAAAAGATTATTTAGAAAAGTGGTATGCAAGGTGAGTTGGAAGATCATACACTCTGCGGGGAAGTCAGTGAATACAGTGAAAGAAGGTCAAGATTGGTAGAGCGAATACAAAGGAAAAGCAAGGTGTTTGTGAAAAGACAGAGCATCCATTTCTCTTTCCACAGAGCACAGTTTCAGAGACAGCCTCTTCTTTCTGTTGCCTTCTCTCCCCAAGGAGGAGTTACTGACACTGACTCTCCATGTAAGTGCTTTTCACCTGCAGCGCACAGATAAAAATTGCTCTCTTAAATCCTTAATGAAATAAATTTACCTGGCTGTGCTTCACTTTATCTTGTTGGTGGACTAAGAGCAAGTTCCCACCTCATCAGAGAGGCTCAGCTGACCTCAGGCAACTTATTTATTATGACCACAGCCCAAAGCATCCCAAGCCAGACAAGCAGGGAAGTAACCATGACCAGCACAGGGTGCAGCAATCATCTTGCCAGTTCTCATTAGTGAGGCACAAGGTGCTGAGATCCAGCAGCAAAAGTGCTTCCTCTTCTTTATGGGGGAACTCAATGTGGCTGCAACTTGCCCACCCTCTGTCACCTCTGCCCTGGAGCAAGTGGCTGATGGATCAAAGTCACTACCTACCTCTGCCAGATAGATGTGCAGAGCAGGAGCCAGATCTCTCTGCGTTGAAGTTCAGGCCTGGAAGCGAGAATGAGAACAAATCAACTGCTCAAGTGTCATTCCCAGGATTTTGATTTACAGGTCTGCTCATTGAGCTAGCTTGACCCACATATGGCTCAATTTGGAAGGTATCTCCACTAATGTTAGCATCTGAATCAAGCGTAGCAACAGATAAACCCACAGGTCTGGTACAGAATGTTCTAAGAAAATAAAATAAAATGTAAGATTAAAACTGATCACCTATTCTTGATGATGAATAATTTTTGTATTTCTGTGGGCTATCAATCTGGTATCACATCAGTCAGATTAATAGAAAGAAAGTTTTAAATCCAACTACGAATAAAGCAATCTTGTCCCTCCTCTGTTCACTTCCAAGTTATGATTTTCACACACTTGAAACTACACTCAAGGCAAAAGGAAGAATAGATTTTTCCTCTAGAAGCAGAATGAAATCGAAGCCCTGCAAGTGGATAAACAGTGTACCACACTTTATTCCCTTTCATGTTAGCATTTGCACAGCAGTCCTAAGGCCGTGATAGCAATGCAGCTTGGCACTCTGACATCAGTGAATGAATTCAGCAGGAGGTGTTTACTGGTAAAAGATGGTTCAATCTACAAAGGGTTTCCTGGCAGCAAGCTGCGCATTAGAATTAGTCAGAATTTACTTCTGTGGATCCCGATTCTAATCAGAGATATTCTGGCAGGCATCACGTACGTGCCTTGAAAAAATCCCCTGCTGCACGGCCAGAGCTTGTGCATTAAGCTGGTCTTCTAAATGCCAAATGAAGCTATGTCACTTTTTGTGTATGAGATTAAAACAGAGAGCCTAAATTTATTTTTATATCAGTTCCCTTTATAAAAAAAAAAAATCTCATATTTGAGCTTTCTGAATGGATGTGCAAGGTGACTGTTACTCTGTACCAGTAAATACATTTCACTTCAAGGAGGTTGAGTTTCAGCTGGATAACTATAGGACAAGTCATATAAACCTGAAAATCACATAGGATAAAATGCTCTTGTAGCTGATTAGTAATCACAGCATTTGCTAACAGAATCCATCGAGACATTCTAGGCATGAACATTGTGGTGTAGCTTTGAGCTATATTTTAATATTTACTCTGAGAAACAGCGTGCTGTACACTTACATGCCTGAACCCACAGCAGCATTGTTCTGCCAGTTGCTCTCTGTTATTCGTCACAGATAGTAAAAGTGTATTCTGCTTGCAATAAATTGTGCAGGAAAGCCACCAGTGACACACATTTCTGTTGGAAATTATTACTTGGATGCTGGATAAGCCTGGGGCTGTGTTTTACAGGACACCAACCTTGCCAACTAAGAATTTTTCCAACAAGAATAGATAGAAGATAGAGGTACAACTTTAGGTCTTACTCTTCAAGGTAATAAGAAAGGAATTTGTTCCATAGGTGAAAGACAATCTCCTTGAGAATCCTTCTGTCACAATAGCATAGATTTTTATTAGTGTTAGTGCTAACCTGACATAGTGTAGTTTATGACTGATCTGCTCATCTACTGCTAATGCAAGAGAATGTGTTGGGATCAAAGTTTGAGACAAGTTCTTGGTACTTCATTTTCCCCTTATGCCACATACCATTGGGAGCATGCCAAGGACATGGTCTGAGGGCCTGTCAATGAGATACTTTTTCTTGTTCACAGAGTAGCAACCACTTTTGTACCAGACACATCTTTAAATTTAGTAGGAGCTCTGGTAGTGATGCTCAATAGCTTGTCCCTGCCATATTTCTTTCTGACTCCATTGACTTCAGTGGCAAAGGATTAGCATAACCGAAGGGAAAATCACTCCCCCCACCCCCCCACCCCCCATGAAGTGTATAAAATGCAATAGTCTGAAAGGGGCCAAATTCACAATTCCTGGGATTTGGCATGGTGAGGGTATTCCTGCAGCTCTGCACCATGACAGTTGCTTAAACAGAGTCCACTCCGCTGTTGGTCCTGCATGCTGTTCCAGTGGGTACATGGCATTAAAAGTTCCCCTGGCATGAATTATTTAGCAAAGATTAAATTTTTGAAGTTCACTTCAGATGTTAATTATATAGCTTTGCTGAATAGCCAGCTTCTGCAAGCTTCATATACTTTGTACAGGATAGGAGTCTTGATATAGTGTCAACCCTCTGCCAAACTAAGGATGCAAGCTTAAAATATTCTTTGATCCTGTTTTGTCTCTCAAAGACTCTCAGTTTCAGTAGCTTCTTCATTTTTTTATTGCTGACAAAGTTCACATAGGAGTCTATTCACAGGAGATTATGCACCTTGTTCCATGAAGCCCCTAAACATTTTGGACAAATTTAAAGTACTAACTTCTGGATTGAATTTGCAGTGAGTGTGGGCATTTCAAAGACAGGACTTTAAGCATCCAGCTCTGTTCTTCAGTATCCTAATGGGAAATCACATCCTCCATCTATGTAGTTAAAATTAAAAAACAAATGTTTAGTTTAAATAGTTATAAAGACAGCCCAGCCTGCAACATCTGGCATCTTTCATGGTTTGTTGGCAGGGCAGAGAGGGCTTAACTTCACCTTTTCCTGCATGTTTCTTTAAGTTTCCACAGAGGTGTGGCCATGATAGTTCATGAAGAGAGCTCCACCAAGGAGTCACTGTAACTATGACTGGCCCTTGCTCATATTAGACCAGGAAAGGAAAATATCTAGCTGTGCTCTGGCCCATAATTAATACATATGAGGAAATTGTGTTCTGCCCATGAACATTCCTTGAGGAAATAAAGATTGAATTTGTTAAGTAAATTATTCACCGCAAATTATTCACTCAGTTCCACTTACTATTTTGAGATTTCTGCAACATCTAAGGGAGTTAAATCATACAGGGAGAGACATTGCCCTAAAAACAGAGGCTGAAGGCATGATTCCTTTCTTGTAAAAAAAAAAAAAAAGTCTTATTTTAATTAAAATAAACAGATTAACATACACTAGGATTGCTTAGCATTAGGGAAAGCAAGGTACAAGCCCAAGGAATCCCTGAGTCACTGGTTAAATTTGGACTAGATTTGTCCAGTGGACAACAGAAAACAAGTTGCTTAAGATGAAAAAAAAAAAAAAAGTCAAATTTTGTTTGTTTTTTGATGGCCACTGAGGGGATACAGATCTGTTGCAGCACTTGATATTGTGTGGGAGAGAAGTACATAAAGCACTTGAATATCCAGAACAATTCATCATGGTCTGTTCATCAAAACTGGACAATGATAATAATAAGCTATAAGGTATGTTGCCTTTTATAAATATAATGACAGTGGGAATCATTCTCATGAGATCATCTTAATTATTTTGAAGTGGGCAGCTCTTTTCCCCATGGGACCTCACAGATACTAGAGTGACATTTCCTGGGTATTTCAGGATGGAGAAATCAATCCAAGCCCTATAAAAGTCACTCAAAAAACTTGTATTGATTTCAGTGGGGTTTGGATCAGGTTCAAAGATCAGCAAGGAAAGGGAGTAAGTTACCTGCAGTTATGACCAACAGAAAACAATGGACAAGAATTTGTCTTTTTATTTTCCATAGATATTCATTCCCCTTTGAAAAATTAGCTTCAAATACAGAGGATATAAGCACTAAACTTATTATTATTTTTTATTTTAAAAACTTCATTTTTAAATGTATTGGTTAATTAAATTAAATTAGCTTAATGCTGTATATGTTTGATTTTCTTCACTTTGCTACTTTCTAAAACTATTGTGGGTCAGCCTTCCAAGGGCAAGAACATAATCAGGTCAGCTTTCAAGCTGCTATAATTTTTGTGATATGTGGATGAGGAAAGGAAATAGATATGGGTGGGTACTATATCTCTTGAAATGGCCTCTTTCTTCCTGTTTAACAATAAATATTCTACAGAAAGGAAGCTCATATATTACTCTTCAGATGAGTTCCCATTTTATTAATCATGAAGATTTTAATGGTGGCCTGAGACAGGAAATCACAGTCTAACGAGCAGCAGAGTCTGATCCTCACGTTTGGATTAGATTAAAAAGAAAAACAATATAGTGCAATATACATCTATGCAGATGAATAATCAGGTTTAATCATTATTAAACATACATACAGCTTTTATAACAATATATGGCCCTACTGAATTACTCAGGTTGATTAAATATCCATGGTAAAACTTCCTTATGGTTAAAAACTTAAATGGACTTTTCAGGCCTTGTTATCACATATCTGAAAGAAACATATCTCTTAGAGTTCATCATAATTACTAATTCGTCATTGATTGTTCATAATAACAATCATTATGAACTCTGAGATGCAATTATTAATAATAACAAAAAATCCTTCTCTGTTCTAGACTAATTCAGTTCTGATTAAAATGTGAAGTGAAACATCTTGGTTAATGGATTGATGTTCAACGCATACTCTGCTGCAATCCAACAAACTGGAGAACAATCTTGCATTGTATTTGGCAGAGTTTCAGCACCTGAACCCTTGTGCCTTCTCCTCACTAACTCAGAGTTTAGAAAGCCTGGAAAAGAAAACCTGCTATACTATACAATGATTATACTTTCATCAGTCAGTCTTAGTTCGTTCAGTTGCCCATCCATGACAATTCAAGGAGGCCTCCAAAATGTTTCTTAAATATATAAGCAGAAGTCCAAATAGCAAAATGAAATGGGAATTTGTCTGATGAGCAGTGTCTTATCCCATCTGGAATATTCATATAATGGAGGAAGAAGAAAGCAATTCTCCCTGCCTATCTAGCATTGCTTCCTCAGAGATGCTTCAATAGTTAGAAGTGTTTACATCACTTGGCACTGTGTATTTCTTACCAGCTTTCAACCATCACTTCTTTTGTTTTTCCATTTGAATTGTTTCATATTTTAGCTTTCCTTGGAATCTGAGTTCAACCATATCAAAACAATGACACAGAGAAGGAACGGTCTATGGTGAATTTTTATTTGGCAGAAGAGACCTCCAAAGGGACTTGCATTTTTAGAAGAGCTTTTATTTATGCATAACCTACAAGTAAAAGTTGCTTAGAATATATTTACCTGAAAATTTTAAAAAATTTAAAAAAAAAAGTCTTAACCACCTTTTGAAAAATAAAACAAAAAACCCCAAACACAAAAAAATACCCATAAAGCTTTTTTTCTCAACACTTACTCTGGAACTTTTTTCTTGCAACTTATTTACAAATACATTTCTTTTTCATTTGTAGTTATGTTAAATTAAGATTAAATGGCATCTCTGTGTGTGACATGAACGTTTGGGGTCTGAAATCAAAAAATTGCCTCCAGCTTTCTGAAAAAAGTGGGCCATTTTCATCCTTTCAGGTTTTGTGGCCATGAGTCACAACAAGTAAATTTAACCTGGGATACTTAAAACTGTAAATTTTTGGTCTTTGGCGAATAATACCAAGCATAAATGAAGCAGAAATTCAAAGCCATCTTAATACCTCCACTTTCATTTAGACCCTGGGTGGTTTTTTGAAGGGGTATAAAGGGCCTTGATCATTCTTCTGTCTGTTTTAAGCCTTCTGATGGACTTGCTTTTCTCTCCCTGTGGCTTTGTCACCAAATCTAGGACAAGGAGGGAATATGAAGTGCTATTTCAAAGGGTCCAAATTCTGTGGTGAATGGCTAAGATTTATTCCACCATGCAAAAGAAAAAGATAGCTTTAGAAAACTTTCCTTCTCTTCCAGATGGTGACCTTTGATCTCATTGCTTTTATTGCATTACTGTAGAGCTTAGTGAGAAAGGGAAGTATTAGGGACCAACTAGACCATGTAACAGAACAGTGAGAATCTGCTGGGTCCTCTGAAGAGCAGCAGAGCTTCACATTCGAGTCCCAGCAGAAGTTAAAATGAAGGGTACAGTTACTACCACAAGGCTGAGTGGTGAAAAATGAGAGAGGAAAAGAAGCTAATTTTCTTGAGGTTGTACAAAATCTTACTGAGGCCTAATGGTGACATAGAAGGAGATAAGTCTTAAAACATTTCTCACTCTAAGCCCTTTTCTCATTTTCAACTACCTCCTCAGTGCAGCAATCTCTTTCCCCCATCACTTCCTCCCCTCCTTCCTCACACCCTCCTCAAACGATTTCAGCTCACTCAACCATGCCACAAAGCAGCTGTGAAGTCACATCCTGACAGACTGAGGAAGTGCGTAAATGATGTACTCTTTTAAGTTACACTTTATTGTATTTAGTGCAGTTACCAGCTAGTGGCAGTTACACATCAACTGGATAAATCTGAACTCAAAATGCTGAAGAGAAAACCATCTAACGTGTCTGATAAAGGGAAAAGTCAAAAGCCAAAGGTAAGAATGTTTAATCGCTTTTGTGAACAAATAATAACAGGAATTCTTAACAATTTTCAGAAGGAAGATTTCCTTTTAAATACTAGCTTCAGGATTTGCTAGCAAGTGCCTCAGTGGTATAATCACAGGAATCTATTTGTATGTACCCACGTTATAAAAGTAATGATGCACTTCAAGGAATCCTCATTGTGAAGCTGTGCTAAAGAGACCCAGTACTGGACTTTGTCTGTTCTTATATGCCCTGTATCAGTCTTTTAACAGAGGGGGTTACAAAAATCCCCCTCCATCCCTTTCATCTATGATAAACTGATGATGTCCCACAAAGGACTGTGAGAATAAATGAAGAATTAGAAAAGCTATTACATTTGTTACTTACTTTAATAAATTTGCTTCTACATCATCATAACCAAAGGAGGAGAGGGCACTTAGCAATTAGTGTTTGCCATCTTAACTTTTCTGGGAATTATTACATTTTCATGCTGGAAAAAATACTCAGAATAAATTGATAATATGCTGTACTGGAATTGCAAGAAAGAAAGTGAGAGTTTTCCAAAATGCAAATCCTGTACTAGAAATTTATTTTCAGTCCCTGCAATAGGTACAGAATGACCTCTGCAAGCGTATTGTAAGCCTGAAGAGAAATGGCTACTGATAGATCTGAGCACATCAGTATCCATTTGTATTACAGTTTGCCAGTGCCTTCTAGGATATCTCTGATCTCAGTAACTCATTTGCTCCTACGTTACAGACCCATCTTTTCCTTGTTTGGGAATACACCTCACTGTGATTTCTGGGTCCTGAATATTACTGCAGACATTATTTCAGTCCTCTGGTTTTACTTGCCATTGGCTTTTGTGTATCGCACTTGCAGTTTTCAACTATGACTTACTAACAATTAAAATTGATGTGGGTTGCTTGGTTGGTTAGTTAGTTGCTTTTATCCCTGTGGATTTCAACAATTCTAAGTCCTTTTTCCCATGGGGTTGAAGGTTTTTTAATCATTTGTTATGGCATGTACTTTCTTTGATTCAATCATTATACTGCTTTTCAAAAACAGGGCTGCAGTGTAATTAATATCTAATTACACTGTAAGTTAAGCAAGAAAGAACCATGAGAGACTCTTGGATGGGCTTTGTTTTCCTGTCAAACAATTTGAAAAGGTCACTGTCCTTTCAGAATAATACATTCCTGAACAACAGTCTGAGAATGCACTGCGTGCAGTCCATGCTATTAAAATGCTGGCATTATGGCTTCCAAAAAAACCCAATTTTTGCAGTTATGGATTCGTTTCATTGTCTGTGTAATGCATAGTGTGCTGTCAAACATTTCACCTACTGTAGCCTTTGCACAGAAATGTGTAAACATTCCACAAAGAGAAAGCTTTTGTTGAATGTGCTGCTTAGAAAAAGGGCATGAAATGGGACAGTGCCACATCACACAGAATAGGAATCTTAGCTTGTTGTATCATGTTTCAAAACAGTCCCCCTGGGACCCAAGCAAATACTGAAGTTGCTTAATAATGAATTGGGTAACATGGGGCACACGTCCTTACCTTCTAACAGAAGTTTCAAGATTTCAAAAGTGACTTCCCGAGATCACTTTCTAGTTGCCCATGCCCTGCATGGACATCATTTGGTACCTCCACACACTCTGCATGCAGGGCAGGATGAATTTTTCACAGTGCAGGTCTTAGAATCACGGAATCATAGACTCACAGAACTACAGAATCACAGAGTCAGCCAGGTTGGAAGAGACCTCCAAGATCATCAAGTCCAAGAGATCACCCACCCCTAACTAATCAACTAGACCATGGCACTAAATGCCTCATCCAGTCTTTTCTTAAACACCTCCAGGGACCCTTGCCTTTAGGAGACTTACAATGTCCCAGTGTCTCTCACATCCTCATGGGGATTACACAAGACCTCTGGGAGAGACACAAGGTATGGCACGTTAAGCAAAATCATATTTGCTACCTTAGGCCCTCAAAGATGGCACCAAGGAGATATTTTTAGGTAACTGAATCTTACCCATAGTGACCAGTTGTCTTTATCACAGTTGAATGAATTTCAAGTGTTTCTACAGGACTTTCTTTTTAATCCATTTGCTTTTATTCCTAATTTGAAAAATAACAACATCCAGTTACACCTTTTGATAAAGATGAAGGAACACTGTGTAAAGCTGGTATTAAAACCCTTCTCAAGGCAATTTGCTTTCCCTGTATAAAGTCTCTAGTAGTGGTTGACAAGTCAATAAGCAATGCAGGAGTAATGCATATTTTCAGTATCTGACTGCCAGTTCTCTGTGCACAATGCATTTACTTTATAGATTACTGTGGTGCTTGAGGGGCTTCTGCAGATGCATTAGGTGCTGCACAGATGAAAAGCAGCATCTTAGAATTCTCAGTGTCTGCTATGAAGGGGTTGATACTTGTCCATTGCCATGAAATAGAATCATAGACTGCCTTAGGTTGGAAAGGACCTTTAAAGGTCATCTAGTTAAAGCTTCAAAACTAGTAGAGTTGCAGCCTGTTTCATTATAATGGACGATTTCTGTAGTGCTGCAGTCATGTTAATAATTTTGTTGCATATCTGGCAGTTTTTGTGTATGCGTGGATATATGTGTAACAGCTGTATGAAAACTACACAGATAAATAGTAATTGCTAGCCAAAAAATAAATCTCCACCTGGCGTCATCTCAGAGATCAGGAGAGAAATGCAAGAGAAATGTTTACAAAAGTCATACTGGAAGGATTCTGATCGTTTGCCAATATTTATCACTGTAGCTGCACATGCTGCCATGGAGCTGTACATTTATGTCTTGCACATCAGCTGAGGACCAAGGTAGTTGAACTATAAAGGAAAAGTCCTAAGGCTTAAAAATGCCTTGCTTAATATTGAAGAAATCCAACAAATCGAAGCTCTCTGTTTCAAGCCTGTCTAGTCTAACCTGTCTACCCAGGACCTTAAATGACTTTCTTTCAGGGCAGAGGCTGTGCATCCACCAAGAGGCAGCTCTCTCAGTGCTTTCTTTCAGTACTCACCTGTCCCCTCCCTTCCCCCCCCCCCCCTTTTTTTTTTTTTTTCTGTAAAACAAGGCGTAGCTTGGTTTATGTGGCATAGCTGTTTCAAGATGCAGTATTATTTGTGGGCAGGTGAGGTCAAACAAACCAAGTCTTGCACCTTAGCCCTGAAGTTTGTGGTCATGCTTATGGCTGGAATCAGACTCAGCTGCCCTGTCAGCTCACTTCGGGGAAAGAATGTTTCCTGCATTACTGGAGGTTTTAGTTGCAAAACAGAAAAGTACTGCAGCAAGTGGGAGGAAGGATACTTTTATTAGACGTGTTTCAGCTCAGAGTTTGTGCAGTCTGTCACAGCACCCCTTAAAGAGCTGGGGAAGAGGAGAGCAGTTGACTTTGAGGATGAAAGAAGGACCCCTAAAATCATCTTTATTTTCTCCTCTTTGGCCCTTATGACTTAGTACGTCTGGGGAGTGGCATGAAGCAGATTTAGAAAGATTACCATTTTTCTAAACTATGCTAAGAAATTATGCAGTATCTAGTATTCTCTTTCATATGTGCTTCAGACAGCACCACTTTCTGTCATGAAACAAATAAAACACTTCTAAAGCATTTCACAGCTATTTGTAATTCCACTTTGAAAAGTTTTACACATTTGACCAGGTGCAAATGACAATGGAAGGTACTAATAATCTTTGCATTGTCTTGCCCACTTCAGAGGATGTAATGTGCTGGGCAGAGCCTGTTCCTTTCTCTCTCTCTCTCTCTCTCTCTCTCAAATTCTTATGGACATAGCAAACTTGAGAACTGCCTGATGATTCTTGGCTTTACTTCAAGCTGAAGCAAAGACAACTTTATGCTGTTTTTCTGGCTTGACTGAAGGAAGTCTTGTGTCATTATTCTACATGACAGTTGATTTATGTTTATGCTAAAGGTTTGAGACATTTTTGTTTCCTTATTCTGCTTCAAAATGTGCTTGGTGCTTGAAACTCAGGTTACTTCTGGTGTGTAAGACAATTCAGGGTCAATGCCTGTGCATTTCATTTAGGCAAAAATATGTCCAAGTTTTTAATTAAATCAATATTCTCTTAGGTGATAAACTATTATTTATTTTCAGGGTTATGAGAAAATAGTGGCAAATCCAACGGGAGGAAATATTTTAACGTGAAACTTTGTTCTCTGGTACTATTTCATACCAATAATTTTCCTTTTTAGAAGCTTTAAATGAAATCCTGCCTCCATGGAAATCAATGCACATCTTTGTCATAGACTTGAGGACAGAATTTCCCCTTTATATATATATTCTTCACAGAAGGCACAATCCTGGTTCTGATAACAAATGTATGAATTAGCTGTGATCCCATTGATTTCAATGGGATTTGTCATCTGAGTAAAGTCTATCACTTGCAGAAGTGTTTGCAGCCTGTAGTGCAGACCGATGCTGCAAGCAAGGGTTTGGTTGCTATTTTTTTAGTAGGTAGTGGCTTGTGACTCTAATGGGAAGTACCTATTAAAGAGAAGAAAATACAAAATACGTACACCAAAACTAATTCAGGACATAATTAAATCTTCTGTAGGACAAGATCTGCAGTGAAGAGATTGCTCAGTGTTAATGAATATTAACTAGGATTTATACTTGAACAGGGAAATCTGAGGGGTTTAATTTATTTCAAAGGTAAAGACTGGTAGACTTCGGAAAATAGCAAGTTTTGTATTCTTTTCTTTCCCCCTGAAATTTTGAGTGCATAATAAATGAGCCACTGCTAATGTCACAGATGCTAATTTTCACAACCATGACTGAAGGGATGTGCCTTTCCATTTGCCTTTCATTCTAACAATGATGAGAGGTGATGAGTGGATGATAAGCTGTTTGCACTGTACTGCCCGCTGTGCAAATTTATGCTTATAGGCAAAGATGACACATAGTTCTGTCATTAAAGGTCTTTACTGCATTGCCTCTTGAAGAAAGACTGTTTGTGAAGATCCATTTGAACTCAGTTAAATAACCAGAAACACATAACAATGTCAGGGAAGTAGTTTTAAGAACTCGGTTCATAGTGGCAATACCTGTGGGTCTTTATCAGGGAGGGTTCAGAGAAAGAAAAAAACATTCTTGTAATATGCATGTGTAGAGGTGGGGGGGGGGGGGTAAGGATTGCAGATGACACTTCAGAAGGTGTTTTCCGTCTCCCTCAGGCTTGGATGAAAAATGTAGAACAAGGTTAGAGTGAACCTTGGGTTATTTCTCTTGTGTATGTGTACATCAAGCTCTGCAGCCATATTACCACTCCTCTTCTGGTATTTTTTCCTTCTTCATTTATATTATTATCATCTTGCTTCTGGATTATTGGCTTTTTTATTTTCCAACATCAGTTTCAGAAAGTTGTTTGTGTCTTAACATATCTGTTAGCTTATCTCTTCTAATAAATTCTTGAAATTTGAGGAATTTATTTTGTCACCAGAAAGCAAGGGTCCAGGGGGGAAAGAACAGCCATCTCTCTCTTGCCCCCTGCCAGGAGGCTGATTATAATGTCCAGACTCCACCTTAACTAGCCATTTTGAGAAACCACATCATTTATAACTACCATCTGATAAATACTGTAGGACAGCTATCAAGGTGGCATAAATCACAATTAGTTGCTGGTAATTCTTTCTCTAGCTTTAAAGAGCAGTTGCCTTACTTCAATATTGTGTTTCTAGGAAACCCAAAATACTCCAAATTAGACACTGGTCAGGAAACCTGTGATTGCTGCATAAAACAATAACTGTATACAGGCAGGACAGGCAGACGATGTGGTCTGCAGCTTTCTGTAGCTTTCAACGCTTTTCTAGTAATCTGTGTCATAGCACAAATCCATACTGAAGTCACTATAAAGCCGTTGCCTGCTGACTGGTATAAGCAGTTTGTGGGGGGATAAAAAGGTTTTAGGCAGAAGAATCAACCCCTTGAAGTGTGGACAGAAATCCAATACCTAGAAGGAAAATAAAAACTCTTCTGAGCCTCTGTAACCACAATATCCCTTAACCTTTCTCCTCTGCAAGTTTGCAATAGAGACTGCAGAGTTACTGCAATTCTCAGAAACAGTTATACTGTCTTCTACACATTAGCAATATTAATATTTTTACTCCAGACATTTTGCTTCTTGGCAGAAGGCTACAGATTGTGTATGCTCTGCATATTTAACAAGTCACGTGTGCTTTAATCCATCTTAATGGAAAAGTCTGTTTCGTACCTCAGGTGAAGGCTTCAGTGTACACATGCTCGTATTCCACAGGAAGGTGAACAACCATGTACCTTTTTCCTCAAGAGAAAGCTCTCCTGTATACCTTCTTGCTCTTACCTTTCTAGATTTTTTTATCTTATTCCACTTACAGTGTACCCAAGAACATATCTTTACTGACTTTGTTTTTCCCAGACTTGAGACTGAAAGGCCAGCATAGTGAAAAGTCTGGAGATTTTTAACTGCTTCACAGAAGCTGCTTCTTTGATTAAGCATATTATATATCATATTGCCACTGGTTCCCCTTACCTCATTATCCAGCTTTCTATATCCATGGATTAAAGCAAAAAGCTGGATAATGACTTCACCTGTACAGTCTTCAGGCTTCTTAGTTGCCTAAGAAAAGGATCTAGTGATCTATGTAATGTTTTTGCACCATTCTGCATGGAGTTTTAGTCCCTCTCCTACCCATTTATGTTTTCATCTCTTTTATAATCTTCCCAAGAACAATCAAGAAACCTCACACTCCTGTCCTTGATTTCCATGGGATACTGAATTTCCCTGAGAACCACAGGAGGTTGTACGGTCATGCTACTTGGTTATGGTGACCTGACTCAGAAGGTATCATAGGTTTGCTGTTCTTTCAGGCATATTGAAAAGCAAGTGAGATATGGGGCCACTGGAATACTTGAGTACTTTGGTTTAGGTATTTCTGTAGGATTTCTCATGGCTTCTTCAGGAAGAAGAGTATAGGAGCACTATAGGAGTGCTGTTCAACTAGAAAGCATGGAGAAGCTACGGTGCTGTTTCATGTCTTCCCTTTACCATTATGTTTGAAATAGAGATGGAGCTTTGTCACTGACAGCCTGGAGCCTTGAGATAAAAAAAAAACAGCTTCACTTAGAAATAGCACAGCCAAAAGGAGATCCATGAAGAAGAGCTGACAAAGTGTCTGAGACAGCGGAACGAACTCACACAGCATGACTCTCTGCTGCCTTCACCTGTGCAAAGTGGATGCTGAGCTTGACCACGCACAAATTGCTTTCACTCCCCAAACTGTACTCTTTTTCTCCTATACTGCTGTTCATCTGCTTCCTTTATAAAGTCAGATGTTAAGCCCAAAAGCCCCTTCACAGAGCTGTAAAGGGGACATGGTTCACTGATGTATGAGTAGCTCAGAGCCTGTGTAGAAAGAGCATGAAATGACTGATGATGCTAGAGCAGGCAGTCAAGTCTAATCACAAGTATATGGCAAAGCTCATCTGTTCAGGTGTTTCCACAGTTTTCTTTCTCTCTTTCACTCTCTTGGTAATTGTGTCTACATGTGTAGAAAGTTTGAAAACTATGGGTTTGGGATTTTGGTTAGTATCTGAGCAAATGGGAAGAGCAAATATGTTCCTACCCTTTCATCAAAGCTTAAAACCTCATAGCTGGCACAACAAAAGGCCAAATTTGAGTATAATTTGGAGTGTGCCCTTGAATTTGAGCTTCACCTCAAAGCCCTCCTTGTTGTCTGAGTTTTGATAGCATCATCTCATTGGTGAGTGTCTCTCAACGATGCATGGTTTTCCTGGGGGTTGCAGGAGCAGGGTAGGGGTGAAAAGCTTTAGTCTCAATTTTGTTGTGTGTCAGAATGAAAACATACTTCAAGCATCTGGTATATTTGTTTTTCATGAGATGAAACTGTAGTTTTCCACTGAGCAGTGATCATAGTAACTTCGTGCCACAGAGATAATCAGAGAGGAACTGACCTGCCCTTACTGGAGTAGCACTATTTGCTGTACTTGGTACTCACAGTGAGCTATTGATTGTGCTCATTCCTTTCTACTATAAGAGTGACCTGCACACAATCAGGATGCTATCTTGTCTTTATCTGATTACACTTTTTTTTTTTCCTGGGATTCCAGTAATAAAATTTATGCTACAGGGAATACCCAGAATTTAGCACATCTTAACTGCTGCACTAAATAGTCTTGCACGGTGCTAAATCACTAGGAAACCTTCTTTCAGCTTCCACACTGGTCCAAACCCAAAAGTTTACTCAATTTGTTTTATAAGTACAAATCGCCAAGGAGCACGTTTTAGATTCTGAGGCTTCTGTTTTACAAGCATATGCAGTTCTTAGCACTTAGGAGGTTGCAATGATGTGCCACCTGTGCCTTCTTCAGCTGGACATTAAGAATAACTTTGGCCCATTGATGGCCATATGCCAGTACTGAAACTCAGTCTCTGAAAAGGGAGGATCTGTGAAGGGGGGAAAAATGGTGGCCTTAATCATGCTTTTAAAGGAGTCAAAAGTTAATCCACTGTAATAAATATATTTTTTTTCTTTATTCCCTAAGTGTAAATAAACGGACATATAGATCTGATGAAACACTAAAACTCACAGTGACTGATGATAGATACTGCACTGAATTTTAGTTCTCTACTGTAGTGCATCTCCATTAAGGCAATTTCAGCTAATCTCACTATGGATTCATTAATCAAGTGTAGTCAGGATGTCTGAAGGAAGACAATGAAGGGGGGAAAATTGGCCTATTGTTTGGATCTTAGTCTTCAGCTAATTAGTTTGTTTATAATGCCCCATAATATCTGTATCCCATAAATAAGTTCCAGACACAATTAGTTATCATAACAGATGACTAAGTTATCTTCATCTACTTACAAGTTCAAAAATATTCCATAAATAGGTCAATTAACTTGTGTTCTCTTTGCATCACATGCCTCCAGTATCACTTAACAGTGAAATGGAAACAAGGTCGACCAGTAGGATTTTAATATTTTCTTCCTTTTAGCCAAAGGTGCAAACATCCAGGAAGTCCTTAATCTTACATCTTTTTCCTGAAGCCCTAACATCATAAATGCATACTGCAGTATCAGCAGTCTCTTAATGCCTTCCAAAATTTTTTCTCTAAAGACTCTAAGAAAAAGCTTTTCATTTTTTACTCTTTTTTTACTTATTTAGGATTACATACTGTATATCTTCACCACATAAAGCAGTCACTGTATTACCTTTTTAAAAAATAAAACAACACCCCAAAAAATACACACCCCCCACAAAAAAATAAACAGAAAAAAACCAAAACCTCCAAAACAACTTTGAGGTTCCAAGAGCCCAGTGGTGTTGGAGACCACTGAAGATGAGAATGTTTATAAGCTCTGTGATATTAACTGCAGCACTCAACCTCAGGTGACATAAAGCATGCAAAAAAGAACTTTCTGTCAGTTTTATTATTTCTAAAAAGGTTCCCCTTGAAAGAGAAGAGTGACCTTGCTCTGCTGAGCTGACATATGCCACTGAATTAATGGCTAAGCTTTGCTGTGGGGAAGCTTGCAGAAACATTACAATTCCAATGGCTGAGTTTGCTATGAACATTAATCAGGGGAACCAACATGATGTATCAAACACTCATTTAAAAGTAATAAAAACTAACTCTCTTTTTTTCCCCCCTCCCAAGTTTCTTAGAATTAGCTTATTGTTGGTCATTACCCGTTGTGAAGGATAAGACTGCAGGACATCAGTAAAACTTGTATAAAGGGGTGTGTGTGTGGGGCGGGGGGGGTTAAGTTTGCTTACTCTTCAGAAAACACAAATGAGCTTTTGGGATGGTCAGATTTAATGGTGACTTAGAGGTTATTTTTTAATCTTGTTTCCCTCTGGAAGGTCGTTTGAAGGAACAGCTTCCACTGAAAACATGCCTCTCCCTAGCCAGGAATGCAGAAGCTGCCTTTCAGTCTCAGTGACTCCCTGGGAGCAGGACCAGCTCCCGCTTCATGCATGAATGAAACCTAAGATAGGAAAGGAGGCTCTCACTGCCATTGAAATAATTGCTGTATGGCTGGGGTACAGCAGTTTTGTTGCTGTGTGCCCAAATGATCTGACCAAACCACTGCCACTGCAGTTAGGAGTATTTTCTGCCTATCCCTTGCTGCTTCTCTTTGGGTTTGGCAGGTGAGTGTGCTGCAGTTGGCAGCTGTGGCCACCTCTTAGGATTGCTGAAAGGAACAGCAAAGCTCTCCGATATGCTGTGTCTCGCTGTGCTATTCCATGTGCTGTCTATGTGTGGCACAATGAGGTGGTAGGCTCCTCATCACCTCTTCTTTGGTGTGGGAGCATTCATTCTAGTCACATTCCTAAATCCTCTGAGGGAGTATGCTAGCTGACCCACTCCATGTGTGTTAGACAGACGTAGGGCTCTGTTTAAAACTGAGTCTTTGGGGGCTGCATACTCCTTGGCTCATCTCTGAGCATACATATTTTCCTCTTCACTTAAAGCCCACTCTGCAAACATGCATGAGCGTAATTTCTCCCCCACAAGAAATTCAGCTGAACCCTGCAAGGTCAGGACTTAGGTAACACAGAGCATTAATAAAATTGTGATGTATAAGTAATCAGGGAAAGGACTTTAATTGAAGCAAGGTGATTCATTTTTAAAATATGAGAATTTGTCTGTGAATTCATCTGGTCTGGAGAGGGGAAAATTTCAGAAGAGCAGAGATGTTGGTACTTAGGGATTAAAGATAAAGCCTGCAATGCTTATGTAGTGTTTAACCAGTCTTTACTCAGACAGTACTTCCCTTTACTTCAATCCTCAATCTGTGGAGGGTGGATTTCCTGGCTTGTCCATCAATGCTTCTGCCTCTGTGTAAATGAAGGGTAAAAAAGGAGAGCAGGGAGGTAGAAGTACACATCATTCCAAGCCCTTAACTGTCATTTTCATAGCTCCTCTGAGTTTGTCACACATCCTTAACCTTCTTTTAAAGTCATTTTCTTTTCATGGTTTTGTGTGCCACTGAAAGTCACTTTTAATTAAATGTCATATAAATAATAAAGTCTTAATTACATAATTATTGCAAATACCTGTGTGCACACTCCCAGAATTGGACAGACTGCTAGAGAAGCACTTGGAGTGACTTTTCTCACTGGGAACTGAGAGTTCTGTGAAGACACTGGCTAGAAACAACAGTGCTCAAAATTGAGGGTCAATGTGCATTTAAAGGAAGAGAAGTCAGGTGTCCTTTGCCCTTGCACATTTTGCAACATTCATTTGCAAGAAACTTTCTTAGTGTTAATGGTTCTTTGATTGCTTATTTAGTTCCTCACAAACTTGTTTAATCAACACTGAACATTTTTTGACAGATCAGATTGCCTTTTTTGCTCAGACTTCCTATATGGCTTGTGTCTTCCTGAGAAAGCCTCACAGACTTTGAAAATTATCTCGTCCTCATTTAACTTCATTAACAGTAGCTTCCCCCTTGCTCTCAGCTGCATTGGTGCCTGCCATGCATGAGGTGCTGTGTCAGTGTGAGCTGAAATTCCTCCTCCACTGACAATGACCAGGCTAGCTCAGTCTGGAAGCGAATGAAAGCTGTATTTACAAGCAGATCTACAATCTATGATGAAATGCAATGAATATGTACAAATATACAAAATTCACAACATTTACAAATATATACAATCAACAGAAAAAACACAACCAAGCTCCCTTTGCTTCCCCTCAAAGGGGACGTTTCCCAAGGGGCCTCTCTCCCAGGGGCTTCCCCCCCAGGCCCCCCTGGCAGAAAGCAGAGTTAGCTAAAGCAGAAAAGTTGTTAACTTAACTCGCCAAGGTCAGTGTGTTATCTTCATCCAGAAGAGAAGAAGAAACAGCAACCAGACACCCCAGCAAGCTGCCCCACCTGCAGACTGCAGACTCCCCACTTTGTTTTGAGTAGTAGTTCTTAAACATTTCTATCTATCCAATGGAAGTGTTTAGAACAATCACTATTTTGCTTTCTTACACCCAATAGTGACTTATTTACACTCTTTCACTTTCTCTGCTTGAACTTTGCAAGGAAAAATTAAAAAGACAGTTTCAAACCATCACAGGTGCCCTTTGAAAGAGCTCAAGAACTGAGCTTCTAGTGGAAACTGTGATGTGTAGCCCTGGTTATCGTGAGCTACGTGCTTTGTGTCAGCACTGGTTTAGGCTTGAGAGACCGGGGCTGGTACCAGACAGAAGTACTGATAAAACAGCTGCTCAGTGTTTGCTTTGGAGAGTAAAGTTTGTTGACCCGTGTTAAGCATGATTAACTCGTTATTTTATACAGCTTTTCTTTCCCAGTCATTTTCCATCATTAAAATTAGAGTGTTTGCTCTGCAGCCCTTTTGTTCAAAGACCACTTTGCTCTCCTCTCTTCCCACTTCCATGCAGACTGAATACCAGACCACGATAACAACCAGCCTTTTATAGAGTCATTTTTAAGCCAGTTAAAAATGCCATTTCGGTAGATTGCCCTATTTCAGTTAGCAAGAACAAGCTGTATCTTTTTTATTGCTTTTGACTGGTGAAGTACAAGGTTTAGGCCATGTTTTGAGGGTGCTGTAAGTTATATTAATGGCCTGGTTAGTGGCCAGAATTTCTATATGTGTAAACAGGAAAAAATCCCTCAGGTAGGGAGGTCACAATGTCTTCCTTTATTTGTTTACTTCTATATTACTCTTTGGAGAATTACTGAATCTTGTATGCAAATTCTCAGTCTTTATGCAGAAGTGAGGGGAGTTTTGTTGTTGCAGTGTTTTTTTTTCCCCACAGAACTTCCCAAAATGTAAACACTGCTACCTCACCTTCTGAGAAAGTAGGAGACCTTTTCTTTTATTGTCTATGCAAGAAGATAAGCTATCAGAGGGGCAATATTCATCCCTGCTTTGGCAGCTCTCAATTTCACTCTCAGAGCAGTCTCTGCCTGAAAGGACAAGAAGCATCACAGAAGAGAAAAAATAAATCAAATCCTGAGCTCTACTTATCTCCACTGATCAAAGCAACAAGCACAGACTGTCCTCCCAGGAGCTGCTGTGGCTTCTTCCAAAGAGAGGGAGGAATACAAGTATCTGTGGCAGGCAAGGAAACTGGACAACATGCTGAGCTCCCTTTTTGTTACTCTGACCACATTTGCTCCTATACAGCTTACATAGTTTGGGTAGTCTAAGGATGAATGGAACCTAAAATTGAACAGGCCTGGAAGAATTTGAATGGATTTACTTGTGTGAGAGGGTCAGTACAAAGCCATTGCAACACAGAGCGCTTAAAAGCTGTTTTGAATAGGACTTAAAGCAAAAGTAGTGGGCCAGAATTTCTCACAGCAGGGAACCAGATCTCTGAGCAGTGTGAAATATCTGAAGGAAAAATAGGAGATTAATATCACCCATAATGATTATATAACAGGATAACTGCTGTCAGTTTTGTCTCAAATGTTGTCTTTACACACAGAAAAGCTCTGACTATTTTATCATAAGAAATAACTCACTTCTCCTATGGAAAAGACATGGATTGTAGAACCTCTTCTTGTTTCTCTATTTATAGACAAACCAGATCACCAGCCACAGACTATCCAAATTAAAATAAACAGCAATTAAATACCACTTACCCCTTTTAAAATAATTATTTAAAGTTCCTAGATTTTAGGGAACTGAAGATATAGGAAAAGATAGAAGAAGGATTTAAAGTACTGAAAACTATATATCTGATATATTCTATAATGTTAATTTGGTATAACAAAGGGCAAGGGATGGAAGTTAATGCATTGCTTCATAGAAATTATTTCAGCAGTCCTTGTGTGAGAAAATAAGTGTTATTCTCTCTGCCCATGCCTCCATTAGATTTTACTGTGCAATTCATATTTATTTAACATATCCATTGCATGAATTCATCCAGAAAAATCACTTCACTTTATAGGATGCTGAATCCTGGTATCAAAAGTCAATAGCATATTTTCTTTCAGTAGCTTTACATTTACTTTAAAAGCATCCCTTCTTCTGGAAATAAGGCCTGGCTGTATCTTCACAAAGTAGGTGTTCCCTGACACTAATGCAGTGGACTGACGCTGGTGAAAGTAATATTCCTGTTCCCATTGCAGCCCAGAGCTCCTAAATCTGCTTTTTGTTATCAGTATAATGGGGTTGAATACATTTTTAAAAGGTGGTAGCTATTGATTACTTAATGGAAAAAAGTTAGTATAGAGAATTGCTGAAGCAGCCCTATTTAGTGCTCTCCAGTGCAACAAGACCATTATCTAGAATAGTGGAAATCATCCTGTAACCCTTATGAATATTTAATAGGGCTGAAGCAACATTGAAGTACACTACAAAATAGCCCAAGGCTTCTGCACATGTAGGATATAAGATTGTTTCAAGGGTCAAAAAGAATAACCGATTTCCCTGTGCTCAAGCTGTTTATAGGTAAGACCAACAATAAACAATCTTTTTCCTCATGTTCCTTTTAAAGTATTTGCAGCACATCTGCACTTTAATATACAGTTATTCCTACTAGACATCTTGAAGTGATTGAATGCAACAGAAAGGTCAGTGTATGTTTAGAGATCACTGAGACTCTTTTATACTTTCCCAATATTGCTGTGATTCCCAGCCTCCTCCTTTATATCCCTCCTGCTCCATGCTGCAGGGCGCATTTGGCTGGGTTGACAAGACAGTGAAAGGTGTTAATCTTGTCTAATAGAACAATAATCCTTGGGGCTGTGTTTCTCTATCATCTGTTGAGCTAACCCCCTGTCACAGGCTAGTGTTCATCTACTTAACAGCAAAGTTCTTTAGGGCAATTTTAGATAAAATTAAAGTGTACAATCCAAATTGTCCTTTTCAATTTCACAAGGTAAAAACAAACAAATAAACGACAATGTTTAGCCAACAGAGATTTTCTGAGAGATTACAATCAATTAAGAGGAGATCTGTGTGATTGGCTTTTTTTGTTGGTTTTATTGTTTTGTTTTGTTTTCCTCAGTGAATAGTAAATGTCACTTTACTTGTCCATAAACATTCACAGATCTGGGTCATCATCACCAAATAACCTTTGACTGGAAAGATTTTTCAGGTTGGATGTGTCCAGAAATGTTGTGGGGGGAAAATTATTTTATTTCTTTTTCTCTTAAGCCACAGTACTCGGAACATGGACCCAAAATGTGGGTAAAATGTCTTCCATCTGGCTGTGCTCTGGACTCCCCCACTACTAAACCCATATTTTTTTTTTTTTTTTGAGAGGGGAGGTGGGCAGAGCTGGCTAATAAATAAGTGTGGGGAAACAGGGGAATAAAAGAGCAAGGAGCTTTTAATTTCAATCATGTTTCAAGGGATGCTGATTTTCTTCTGCTCAAATGACTTTTCAAGACAAAGATTTTTCCACGTGGTTTCCTGTAGCTTTTCTTTGTCCTATTTTTTTTTTCTTTGCAAACTATTTTTGGTGACTGCATGTAAGAGATAAAGGAGCTAATATGTTTAGTAACCCTGTGATTTATGAGCAGAGACAAAATAAGATGGGATCCTTCCTGGATGAGAACACCCAGGGGAGGTATGTGTGTGCTCTGTGTGGCTGGTATCATTTTGATGAACTCCTTCCTTGACATCACAGTTGTGAAGCCTGAATGCCACCTTGCCACCCTGTGCAGCATCAAGAGCCTGGCACTGTTGGTGATGAGTCCCTCAGAGGACTAACTGCTACCAAGAAATGAGAGTATGAGGAAACAGAGCAGCAAACAGCAGCTTGTTAGGTGTAGGCAGAACAGATATGCCATACCGGCACACAGAAACCTGCCAGCAACTGAAATTGCTACACAGGACTTGGCCCAGTGCTACTTGCCATGCCACCTGGGTAGGGAACTGGAGGACAGGCACAGCATGGGTGGTGTTCCCTGCAGAGCTCAGTGTTTGGGCAGTTCTGCTTCTCTTACCATTATTGAGAGATTTCTCCTTAACTTCTCCAGAAGTAGGATCGTGCCAGCGTTAAGCATGTCTGCAATATGAAGACAAGCAATGGGATAGTCAGTAAAACCAGTCCTTCTCTCCTCCTCTTTTGTTGACCCAAAGATAGTCTACCTCAGTTGCCTCTGAGGCTACCCTCTGAAAATTCTTACCTAGTAGAGATGACTGGGAAGCTGTAATGGTAGGGCAAAGCCAGGAGTTCACAGGTCCTTTTGAGTGAGGCTTCTGACATTCCTGGATGGAGAGTGAAATGAGGCAGCTGGAGATGCCAGAGGAAGGGGGCAGGATGGGTGTGTTAGAAACCTGGGGGGAGGTGAAAAGATGGCTTATGTACCTTGAGGGGAAGAAAGAAATGGAGCAAGGAACTGGTAGTCTGAAATCACTTAATGTGTTTTTTTCTCTCCAGAGGGGATTTTGAATACTCCGAAATACAGGGAGATGATTACATAATCTACAATAGTGAACCCTGCTTCAAGAAATCTGATGCTGCATTAAAAGACATTAATTTAGTGTGGCAAAGAACTTTTAAAAGAGGACTATTTATGGAAATGCTTTTTGTTTCTGAGCTCATGGATGGTAATCTTATCTAGAAGTACCTCCTAGATATCTGTCTACAATTAATGTGAAACTGATGTAAAAGAACCCAGTCTTACCATGATCTAGTTAGTATTTGAATCAGCATTACTTCTCTTATTAATCTTTCTGCTTTCTGGCTGTACAGTCACATTTTTTTTTCCCTATAGACACCTCCTAGTCTGTTTCTAACTGGATGCACCAGTTCATGGTCCACTGATTTAGGAGGAATGTTTAACACAAATGGATGATTTGACAGTTGTATTTAAGGCAAAACACTGTCAGTGAGTCAAGGTTTGTCTTCTGTTGTTTTTTAACAGCGCACAAGCAGCTTTGGAAGCTTTGACCGTTTCAGACATCACTCGATCTCAAAGACAGATGACTCAGCTGAGGTCTGTATAACACAAACTTTTGCTGTCTGCAGTTTGCTTTCCTATGACAGTTATGCAAAAACATTGAGAAACTATTGTGTAAATTTTACACTGGTAAGAACTTTGCTTGTGTACCTGGATCTGCCCAGGTGATTGAGCTTTCGCCAAGATGAACATGAAAAGCACACCTAAACTTTGGTTCTTTGTGGGAAGATTAGAAACAATTTTCCAAAAGACAGAAGTACACTTCAGGTTGGTGCATGTCCAAAGTCATGGGCGCATGTGTGCAACCCAGAGATGTGTCTTTTTTTCTTTTCAAGGACTTGCATAAATCCCCTCAATTCCTGTTTGGATTAAGGAAAATATAAGGAAAATAAGCATAAAAATATATTTTCTTTATGCCATTCACACATACAGTGGTTTGCTACAAACCTGTTTAGGTACACAATTTCCCAGAAAAAAACTAAAAAGCTACAACTGAATTTAGTCATCCTATCTGTATTGGTGTCCTCAATATTTTTCTGTAATTCTTATTCCACTACACTGAATTTGATCTTCACAATGACTTGTTATTTGCTTTTTTAAATTTTGATTTAGATATCTGAGTTGGAGACTATAAGTGACATTGGAGATGCAGTGCAAACTAAAGCAGTAAATAATGGAGGAAGTTTGGGTAAGAAGATGAGAGCCATTTCCCTTACCATGAAGAAAAAGATGGGTAAAAAGTACATCAAAGCACTCTCCGAGGAGATGGTAAATACACCCTAAGAATCTCGTGTTTGATGCATGTGAAGTAAAATTGTTTTGTGCATTTTTCCTGTCCATGTTTCAGCTGTCATCAGTTATGACAGTCCATAAAGGAAAGGTAACATACTGAATTACAACAGCTTTTAGTATGTACCCTTTCTTTCATGTGCATGTTAGCTTACACACACACATAGAGAATTAAAGCATCAGACAGTAAGGGAGGGCCCAAGATAGACACAGGGGTTTTACATTGGTGAGTTTTACATTGTTGAATTTTGCTTTGGCATCGAGGATCATTTGTATAAACTTCACCAAAAAAAATCTCATAACATGGACACAAGGGAACACTGGGTGAACCCCTTTAGCATTCTGATATTCAGCTGGTAAAACACACTTCATTAGAAGAATTTGTCTTTCATTATAAAAGTAATTTGCAAAGTCCATTTTGAATAGTGCACCCATCATCCTAGAGTTTGACATCCTAGAGTTTGTGTGCACTGACTGCTTTTACCTTATCTAATCTTAGTGGACCTATCTTTATTAAACATTAAAAAAAAATGTTTCACACACTGCAAACCCTGTTTTATCAATATATGTTGTGCCAGTAAGTTCCAAATTAAAAACAAACAAACAAACAAACAAACAAAAACCCACAAAACCAAAAGCAAACAAACAAAACATTAGGAAAAAGGATTTGCCACATTTAGTCGTCCTAAAAAACCTACCTAGTCTGCACCCTATCTCACACATGTAGGGAAAATAAATGAGAAATTTCACAAATAGAAAACAGTTTCACAGCTTAGATAGT
This sequence comes from Indicator indicator, assembly GCF_027791375.1. NCBI lineage: Eukaryota > Metazoa > Chordata > Aves > Piciformes > Indicatoridae > Indicator > Indicator indicator. The sequence continues at coordinate 105,162,215 of NC_072010.1, read as the reverse complement.
TTTTGGAGGTGAGAGACCAGGATCCTTAGTTCATTAGTTTTGTTTGCATTTTTAACTGAAATTCCAGAGATTGCAGTCTATGATTTTTATAATATTAAAAAAAAAAATAATCAGACTTTCAACCTTTACCTTCTGCATACTTACAAGTGAGATTCCCATGACAGAAATTCAATGAATTATCTGGACATACATGTAGCATAATCTTCATTCCTGTAGGAGATGATGACAATCAATACCAGCCTACTGATTAATCCATGGGTTATGCTGCTGACTGATGTAACAAACACTGTCCTTGTTGAAAACCAAGATAGTCTTTAATTTCAGTTCTATGCCTTGTACATACCCACATGGGTCTCTGCTTCATACACGCACTGCCATCTTTCCTTGACTTCATCAGGCAGTTGATTAGTTAATTAATATTTCCCCAAATCTAACATAACATCCCAAGTGCAGCAGGATGTTACGATTGTGTCAGAGTATCACAGAAAACTGATGTGAAAGCGATGAAATCTGCTGAAGAAACTCCTTCCTTTGAAAGCTCATAATTATTTCATTCACTTCTTATTACCTAATTCCTAGCTTCCCTGTGGTTGTAATATGGATCTTATTGCTTTGAATAAGCTGTGATTCCTGAGGTGTGATTTAACGTTATAAACTCAAGAGGCCAATTTCATACACTGTTAGATTTTGTGAAAGAAGCACACATCTGTTAATTCTGAAAGGAACTGAATATTGAGGCCAAAGTTCGAGCAATGTGGTGAGCATGGTGCTAGAACACACCAGTGCCATGCGTATGTGCAAGCTGCCTCCAGAAAGCCCTGGTTTGGGTGCCAGCCTGCCACCAAGCACACATAATTTTCAGAAGTTCAGTGCAAAACACAGCTAGAACTTCACCATGTGCTTTCAGAATTAAACACTCATTTCCTCCTGTGGGACAATCAGGGAATACATCTTGTCTTCTTGTCTGGCTGCCTGCAAATTTCCCATTGCAGGTCTTTGTTGTTGCTCTGGTATATTGCAGTCTTCTGAAATGGAGAATCAGTGTAGCTGCTTGAGCAGGAGTGTTATGAAGTGAGTGGGGCAGACTGGAAACAGGGGATTTCTCCAATAAGACACTAAGGATGGTGCTGAGCATCTTTAGTACCAGGTGTCAACTTCTGAAATGATTTCTCTCACAGAGTGGTCCTTTATAAAATGTAATGACTTAATCACCAATGGTGATTTTTTCTAAAAGAAAAAAAAAGTTAATCTAAAATACATCTCTTGGTGGTTAATATCTGATTTTTGTGTTAAAGAATGAAGAAGAAAAAGATGACAGTGATCCTGGTGGTGGAATACACGTTGAGAAGGTCTCTCTAAAAGCCAGTGACTCTATGGAAAGTCTCTATAGTCTGAACAGTGGCCAAAGCTCATCTAGTAAGTACAAGATATCCATACTTCTTATTCAGTCACTGGATCAACACTGTTATTGTTTAAGTCTGAATTATCAGAGCTGGTGGTCAAAAATGTGACAGGAGTGAGCTTTTCAGTCTGGCAAACAAAAGTGCAATTTGATTAAATGCATGGCAGCTAGGGTAGATATGCCTCTTTCCAGAAATAAGATGACTGCCGTTAAGAGTGGGAAATAATACTTGAAGTAAAAACCAAAACAAAACAGAACAAAACAAAAAAACCCCACATGAGTTACAAGGGACGTTGCTGGAATGTAGGCCATAAATTTGGGAGTGGGGGGTTATCACTGCTGTGGTGCTGATATTCATAGGGTTGCAATCACTGGGCACAGCCACACAAGCATCCTTTCTGGTGGTAGTGCCTGTGAGTTCTTCACCCTGCAGATGTGAGGCAGACAAAGTGAGAGTATCTCTGAGATGATGGCTAATGCGGGCCTGACCTGACAGCTTCAAATCATGATGCAGACACACAGTCTACTTATTTACAAACCCACTGAAAACCCTCCCCCAACAGGGTGGTCTCAATCAGAGGGCAGATGAATTTCTCATGAGTACTTTGCCTCCACCTCTATTTGTTGCCCTGCTGTGGACATTTGCTGGGCACCAGGCACCATGTCCATAATGCTGGTGTTGTGCATTAACTGGAGGCACCGTGTAAGCCCTAAGTGGGGATTCGAGCTGCAGTCCAGACCATTTGCTCTTAGTACTTAATCTAGCCTGAGATGAAGCTGTGCACTTAAGCAATCACCTCAAACAAAACCATTTTTATGATCATTTTCTATGATGTGATTTGTGAAAATTGTATATGAGAGCTTACTTCCAACACACTGCTGCTCTTATCTAAAAACATATTTGGATGGGATATTGCAGAGCTTGCTCAAATTTGCTTGAATTACTCTGCTGATATTTTATTGCTCAACTTGGATAAAATGACAGGCAGAAATGTTGATAAGATTAAAATTTCCCTCTGCAATGCAGGTTTCTTTGATGTTTCAGCTAGCACTGTAATGAAATAAAGTAACTTCTACAGCACTTGTTTTCGTTTCCCTGAATAAACAGCAGAAGTTCAGCAGAATTAATTCCTTAAATTGCACTTTTGAAGTACATTTTATTAATCTGCAGGGGTAATATTTCAAAAAATCTGTAAGTAAAATTTTTAGTCTATTAGTATCATCACCAGAAAAGATTATTGTAGGGAAGATGTAAATGAAAGATCTCCTACTATTTTTTTTCGGTCTCTTGCAATATGCTTTTTACTGAATGTATTTTTCCTGGAGTGTGTCAAAACCACACAGAATATACTCTTGCTTAATCTGTGCCTTTGAACACTTTCCTCTCGGCTGCTGTGCAGAATTGCATGTCGGGGCTCTTGGTGTAGATCTCTCAACTGTGCTCTCTTTAAGGTGGGGTAACCAGCTGCTCAGATGGAATGAGCAACAGGGATAGCCTCCGGTTTGACGATGAAGTCCCTTACAGTGGGCCCTTCTGTGGTCGAGCCAAAGTTCACACTGACTTCACGCCAAGTCCATATGACACCGACTCTCTGAAAATCAAGGTAAGACAACTGGCAGGATTTCTTCTTTCCCAGTAAGAATGCCAGGGGGACACTTTTTAAATGTGAAGAATATGCATTTTTAAAGGTTAAGCACATGTGACACTGTAGAAGTGAGACCGATCTGATTTTTGCAGTGCTTCCTTAAGGATTTAGTTCAAACAATGCTTCAGAGCCAACTGCCGCTAAAGGCTTTTTAAGGCATAGACTCCAGGTAGGCATCCCACTGCAGTATGTACCTGGATACTACAGCTTTCCTCACAGCAAAATATGTGTTGCTTCCCACATACTACATGTGGAGTAAGAAAAACTTGAGCCTCATGGAGTGTGAAGTTCCCTCTCCACCTTTTTCAGTCACAACCAGGATATCTCAAAAGCTCAGTGGCATCCATTGTCTTTAATGACAACTGTTTGTCTTTCCATTGAGCTATTCTTCCAGCATACCTTTGAATTTCCTCTGGCTCTAACAACATGGCAGGGATGTCCAGGATGTGTGAGTGAGAAAAAGGAGCTCCAGAAGTGGGTCTAGTTTAACACTACTGAAAAAGCCCAGCCTTTTTCTTTTCCTTCTATGCACAGATACATTTTCCCTCTTTATAAACACCTCAGTATCTAGATTACATTCACATGCCTACATCTTTTCTTCTTCACAACCTTTTATTTTTCCCAAAATCCTCATCTGTATCTCTCATGAGAATCTCCCACTCCTCCTCTCTGATCTGCATTACAGCCAGCGCTCTGCTAGCCCTTGGACTCTTCACCACTGCCCTTGCCCTCCACTTCCACTCCCACCTGGGGTATTTGTTTCAAAACAGTTTAACCAGTCACAAATCAACAAGTGTCCACTGGTTTACACAGACTTATTTTATAGTCATCAAGATGGTGTATTTTGGAATTATAAACTAATACTCAGGATGGAAATCCCCTAAATTTGTCTCACAAAAAATCAGTATCCCTGAATTTGAGTTCAAAGTGCACCTGCATCTTGTTTCAGTGCCTCTGCCGATTCCTGATCTATATCCACAATATTCACAAATATTGTGAAGTTCCTGAGCCCCCATGAGCATGTAGAATAATATGTGTATACTTATAGAGCTTTAAATAAATGTCTGTTTAGTTTCCAATTCAAATGTACTTACACCTCTAAGATCTGTATTCTCAGAAAAGCAAGGCACTGAAACACAGCAAATTTCACACTTGCGTTTGTACCAAAAAAAAGGGTGACAGCTTCACTTGTCATTTCTTGACCAGACCAGAAATTATTTGAAAGCCTTGGAGTTGTTAAAAGATATTTTAACAAAATGAGTTTGATTCTTAAGTTTGTAACAGAATGCCAGAAAAAAATGTGTGCTTTGTGATTTGTTGGATAACTCTTTTAAAGACTTTCAACGTTTTTGCAAGTTCTGTGGTCCCTACCCAGAAGACAGTGCTGAGATAGATCATGGGAGCAAGCTGTGTAGTGGGTATGACTTACAAGGGGACCTTTTTACTGTAAGAATTATTCAGAGTGACGGTTTTGCTGACCTGAGACTTTGGTTCCAACAGTGTGGCTGTGAACATCTTTACCAAAAAGCACTCCTGAAGCAGCTTGCTGTCACTTTCTTGCAGTCACATTTGTGAGTGAATGCACAAGCATGGCTAGCTGAAGTCTTTTTACATTTTACTGCTTAGGTACCTCCTACTATTTTCTCAATCAGTTGTGTTAATGGTGGGAAAATATGTCAGTCCTTGGGGAAGGACAGACAGGAAGATATTAAGAGTTAAATGTTCCTTACTGCCTTTGAAAAGTGTAGCCATTGTTTTCTTAGTGTAAAATGGGTAGGAGTCCACTGTTCACATAGCTCACCTATGAGTTTTTGAAGACCCTTGAGATACTGGATAATAACATTATTGTGCAAATGCTTTGGCACATATTTGGAAAATAACCTCATAGTGTTACCTTGCTTTTTGCCAAAGCTATGGCCACTACCCATGGCAAAAGTCAATTGTTAATGCATCCCCATCCATTTTCAGGGACAAAGTAGAGCACATCTGTCCTTCTTAGAGGTTTGGAGATAAGGACTAACACCATTTTCCATTTTGCTGGGATTTTACAAAAGAGAGGAGATAAATCTAGGTATCTTTAAAATGTTAGCTTGCACTGATTAGTTAAGATTCTGTGCTGTCTTTGCTGGCTTTGGTCCATACAGGAAAAGCTACCTGTAGCAAACAAGATGTATAAGCAGTGGTGTGCTTTTTTTATTGCTCTAGAAAGGAGACATTATCGATATCATCTGTAAAACCCCTATGGGCATATGGACAGGCATGCTGAACAACAAAGTAGGAAACTTCAAGTTCATTTATGTGGATATTATCTTGGAAGAGGAAGCTGCACCCAGAAAGATAAAGCCACACAGAGGAAGCAAAAGGACCAAACCTAAAACGTTGCAAGAGCTCCTGGAGTGCATCCACCTGCAGGTCAGCCAATGTGTTTCCCAGCTGTGTTTGAACTAAATCACTTCTGTGCACTTGGGTATGGGTGTCATTTACAGGCAAAAGCCAAAAGGCAGGTTTCAGCAGTTTTGAAGTCAGCAAAGCAAGGCAGCATCACATCTGTTTTTTTATCTGATGTGAGAGGCTTGTAGAACTGCATTTTACCACATCACTTGTTTCAGTTAAGAGACTCCACACAAAGACACACAGTGGTGACTTGTCAAGTCACTGTAAGTTGACTGCAGTTGTGTGCCTAACCGAGGGAGGAAGGTGACTGTGGACACCTCGGGGACAGGACTGCAGTCTGACTGCAGTGCTTTTAGAACTTCTAGAATTCTGCCATCTAATTTAGGAAGCAATAGTCTTTTTGCACTATGCTCATGTTGTGCCTAGTTCTTTCTCTGCAACTCTGGTTCTCAACTGAGTGTCAAAGCCTAATTAGGTCATGATTTACAGGTAGGATTTGTAATAATGGTTATTGCTTTGGTGCTGATGCAAACACTCCTTTCCCTGGAGTATTTGCAGAGTTTCATACTGCGTCGACACACAGCTAAAGAGGGACAAAGTGTGACACAGCACAGCTGAGAGATCCCTCAGCTTCTCTCCCTTATGTATGTTAATGGACTCCTTCTGTGCAAAGGCAGAGCACACCTTATCTCAGTGGTCCTTCTGGACCCAGCATGAGAGGTATGCATGTGGTGACCCACCAAAACGTCAGACAGTCAGCAGATTAAATAATTTCTGTCATAGGTCTATCCTGGTCCAATTTTCTGCCAGACTCTTGTTAGACAACCCAGGCACAGATGCCTGGCTGGCCAGGAGGACGCCTTAACATATCTGCCTCTGTCCTTTCCGGTTTTGGTTTTATGCCAAAAGCAGGTCTGTCAGACAAGAGAATAGAGCATGTTTCAATCTCACCAAAAAAAGTAAAAGAGATATGGTGTCTATTCCCCTACGAAACATAGTGCTTCCTTACATGACAGGATTTGCCTGTTTCTTTTTGTAGGAATACGCCTCAACCCTTTTGCTAAATGGCTATGAAACGTTGGAGGACTTAAAGGACCTACAGGAAAGCCACCTGATTGAATTAAATATTTCAAACCCAGAAGACAGGGCAAGACTTTTATCAGCAATTGAAAATTTGCAGGACTATGAGGGTAAGTGTTTAAGCATTGTTAAGGATTATGTGCAAGTTTTAACTGAAGACACACATTTAAAGAAATAGCAATTCTCACAATCACAGAATTAACCAGGTTGGAAAAGACCTTTGAGATCCTCAAGTCCAACCTAAATGATCTGTTAAATGATTTTTTTTTTTAGGTATGACACAGAGTCAGATGGGTTTCTTATCTGTCCAGCATGCAAACTCTGTATCTCTTCTAGATAATGTATATGATTATCTATCTAGATATGCTAACAAATTAATGATTTTTTTTTTTGTTTTTGATTTTTAAGTCTTACACTAGTGTTTGTTAGCAACTAATGCTTAAGAACAGCTCTATTTATATTTTGGGACCCAAACACCGGAGAGGTTAAGTGAGTTCTCAAAAATCACAAGGTCTGTGCAGGAGCAGAAAATAAACCCCCCCTAAATGGTGCATTACTCTCTCAAACAAAACAGAGCTTATTTCAAATAGAATCATAGAACGGCTTGAGTTGGAAGGGACCTCCAAAGATCATACAGTCCAACACCCCTCTCTTAATATTTTTTTAAACCCCATTTTTAAACTTCTCTCACTTCATTTCACACTTCAATCTTTATCCAAATCAGTGTCTTCTGATAGAAAGAGGTTTTTTTGGAAAAAATTATATATACATATATATGTATAATATATATGTATAATATGTGTGTATGTATGTGTATATATATATATATATACACACTAATGGCTTGTTTTTATCTTTTTCCCAAAATGAATCTAACTTAAGTTTCCAGTGAGCTTCTGAAAGCTGATCATGTGGTGTGTGTATATGTATGTGTATTGACAACAATTATGTTTTCTTGGCTTGCTCTTTTCACCAAGAATGGGAAAGCTAAGACACTGAACAGAAAATACTGTTTTCATGATATTTTAATGATATATCCAACCTGACTTCTAACATTGAATAATTTATGTCAAATTCCTAGAAACTACAACTATGTATCTACTTAATTAGACATTCATCCAAAACAGGAGATATTTTCTCTTCATTACTATTTGTGAATACTCACCCCTACACTGAGCAGTCATTTCATCAAATGTGCACTTGCAGTTGAGAAGCAACTAAAAGAAAGATGAGATTTGGAAAAGGAGTGTTCTACTGGGATATTTTAGTATTAATTCTTGTTAGGTGTCCACCTTCTGTCTCCTCAATAGACAGGTAGCTTTCCAGTTCTCATTTCAGCTCATTTTATATATATATATATATATATATATATATATATATATATATAGAGTATGCACACACATATATACCTGATGGCCATCAGTACATAAATCTCCCTAGTTTTCTAAGCATGTCTTTGGCTACCTCATCCATTCAGCTTTCCCTGCAGCTGTTCTCTGATCTCCATCTTTGTGTCTTTGCTGATCTTGTTTTTACTGCATTTGGACTTTTGTGCATGTGGTCTTTCCCGTTCCTAGTCATCTTCCAGAGAAAGGTAATTTTCTTGCAAATCTGTTGGAGAGGCACTGTATTTTCCTTTATTTCCCACCAGGTTCCATAGTTCTTTCTGGTCTGTAACTTTGCAAGATGACAGACTAGAAAAGGACTCTTGAAGGAACGTCTATGTAGAAATAGTGATTTCTACATAAAAACTGAATCCAGGAAAAAAGAGGGTTACATTTTCCAATAGTTGTATTGTAGGGATCTAGCTGGAAATCAACTGAAAATGTATTTGTTACTCTTGCCTGCCCTTTAACTGAATACACATATATTCATGTATACTTCTCAGCAACCAGTCTATTTGTGTATGGGTTTTTTTTAATATCAATATTTAACACAAAAAAAAAGAGAGAAAAGAAAGGAAAAGAAGAGCAAGAAAAATGCTAGATTATATTTTTGCTGTTCTGCATCAGTGTGAAAAACAAAATCAAAACAATGTTTTTTAACAGGCCATGTGAATGTGAAACTGTTCTGGAGTAGTGAGGATATGGTTCATATTTATATTCCTTGTGCAACAAAGAGCATAGCAAGCAGCCTTAGACCTCCAACCTTTCAGGAGATTACATAATTTTTTTTTCTTTTTCTGAAGGTCTGTTAACACTTAGTATTCTCCATACATCTGTGCAAGGACCAAACCTATCAATGTCCTTACAAGTCCCATGCACTGAAAATTAATAAATTTACCTTAATTATCCAAATAAGGTTCTTCCTAACTGGCAGCATGGGATTAAGTCACTTCTCCAGGCAAAACAATATCCCTGATGTTATCTGTTTGGTAGTCTAATAGTTTAAATTCCTGTAATGCTTCTGGAAATGATAACACTAAATCTTACAAAGTGGCCCATGCTTCAAAATCAGATGACACTGTAGTTTTAGAACAAGAGATGAAATGGATATTTGTTTCACATTCACTTTAGGTAAGTATTGCCAATCTTCCTAGTATTCAAATAAATAAATTAATATTGCCAGAATTTATGAATACTAACAGGGACCAGAAGCAAGGCGTCTTTATATAGCATCCCAGCTATAAGCATTCATACAACCATAGAATGGTTTGAGTTAGAATTGACCTTGAAAGTTCATCTAGCCCAACCCCCCTGCAATGAGCAGGGACATCTTTAGCTAAATCAGGTTGCTCAGAGCCCCATCCAACCTGACCTTGAATGTTTTCAGAAATGGGGCATTTACCACCTCTATGGGCAATCATCTATGGAGTGTTTCAGCATTCTCATTGTTCTTCCATATATCTAGACCAGATCTACCCTCTTTTAATTTAAAAGCATTGCCCCTTGTCCTTCCACAACAGGCCATGCTAAAAACACCTGTCCCCATCTTTCTTATAGGCTCCCTTTAAGTCCTGAAAGGTCACGAATAAGTTCTCCCTGGAGTCTTCTGTTCTCCAGACTGAACAACCCCAACTCTCTCATCCTGGAGAAGGTTCTCCAACTCTATAATCATTTTTATGGCCCTTCTTTAGACCTGCTCAAACAGGTTCATATACTTCTTTTGCTGAGGACTTCAGAACTGAAAACAAGTACTGCAGGTGAGGTCCCGCAGTGAGGCAGTGAGTGCAGTGAGGCAACAGAATCACCTCCCTTGACCTACTGGCCACATTTCTTTTGTGCAGTCCAGGATATGATTTGCCTTCTGGGTTGTAAGTGCACATTGCCAGCTTTTCATCCACCAGTACTCCCAAGTCCCTCTTTGCAGGGCTGCTCGCAATCCCATCATCTCCTAGCCTGTATGGATACTGAGAATCCCTCTGACCCATGTGTATGACCTTGAACTTGGCTTTGTTGAACCTCAAGAGGTTCACATGGACCTACTTCTCCAGCTTGCCCAGGTCCCTCTGGATGGCATCCCACCCCTCTGACTTGTCAACTGCACCACTCAGCTTGGTGTCATCTGCAGACTTGCTGAGGGTGCACTTGATCCCACTCTCTATGTCCCAATACGGGCCCCTGAGGAGCCCCACTTGTTATCAGTCTCCACCTGGGCATCGAGTTCTTGACCACTACCCTCTGGATGTGACTATCCAACCAATTCCTTATCTGCCAAACACTCCATCCATCAAATCCATACCTATCCAGAAATCCAGATAGAGAACAACCACATCTCTTCTCTTGTCCATTCATGCAGTCACTCCATCATGGAAGGCCGTTAGGTTGGTCAGGTAGGACTTGCCCTTGGTGAAGCCATGTCTGTCTCAAATCATCTCCCTATAGTTCATGTATCAAGGAGGACCTTTTTCATTATTTTCCTGAGCATGGAAGTGAGGCTGAGATGTCAGTAGTTCTGAGGTCCTCCTTTCTACCCTTTAAAAAATGGGTCTAAAATTTCCCTTTTTCAGTCACCAGGGACTTCAGCTGACTGCCATGATTTTCCAAATATCATCAAGAGTGAATTGTCAACCACTTCACCCAATTGCCTTCAATCCAGATGTATCTTATCAGGTCCCATAAAGTTATCCATGTTCAGTTTTCTTGGGTGGTCACAAACTTCCTCTCTTACAGTGGGAAGGACCTGGTCCCCAAGTTGTGGTCCATCAACTCACGAAGTGTAATAAGAGATGTTGCTAGTGAAGACTGAGACAAAGCTTCTTGAGCATGTCAGCCTTCTCCTTGTCTGCTGTTACCAGCTTATTAGTCTTTGTTGAGGGGGATACACTTCCTTTGGCTTTCCTTTTCTGGGTGACATACCTGTGGAAGCCCTTTTAGTTATTCTTTGCAGCCCTTGCCAAGTTAAGCTCCTGCTGCACCTTGGCATCCCTACACACCAAGACAGTGTCTGTGCACATTCATTCATGTACTTAGGTATATTTTAAGTCAAGCCATGCATATATACTTTCCTGGTTTGGGACACTGTCTTGAATCAGGACTGAATCAAATCCTTGCCTTGTCTAGTTGCCAAAGGTTCATAGCATTTGTCATGTGACTGCTAGAGACAGAACAGAATTTAACAACTGTTCTAAAAAGAATGATACTAAAGACTAAAATTGATAGAAGCTATCTGTTAAGTCGTTATAATGAAAAATGAGGAGTCAAGATGATCTTGGAGATAAGCTCAGCATGAGTCTGACTTCGTCTGAATCATTTGACCTCTTTGTCCTTCTGTCAATCCAACTGGAAAATTGTGTTGAAAGGACTGGGTGCTACTGTGAAAGTGAATTCTGTGTCTGAACTGAACTTTTATAGGTCAATATTTTATTTTTTCCTAAATGGGCACGACTCAGTCCAGCATAAATGATTTTTTAATTAAAATTGATTTTCTACATTGCTTAGAAGTGAGCAGCATAATTACCCACAGCTACAAAGTAATCTGTTTTTACTGGCCAAAAGTATTCTAGATATAAGTTCAGCATTTTTCCAGGTAAAGGTTCACTCTTTTTATAAGCTTGCTGAAAAAACATACCAAGGCCATAGACTGTATCTTACTGTTCTAAGACCATCTGTCTCACAGAGCTTGGAAGTATTCCATGTCTTCGTATTATAATATTTGTGCTGTCATGAAGTTAGTGTTTGATTAATGGATGGAGTCTTAGGTATGGTCCAGAGTTGAAATTAAAGGATTTCTGAGTTTTTGTGACTCTGCTATTATTTAGAACAGCCAAGCATGCCAGAACAGAGTCTAGATTCTACTAAAAATATAGTAAACCAGGATTTATTGTTTCTTTAATGTGATACCTGATACCAGATGTTTTTACATGGGTTTTAATTTCTTTTTTTTTCTTGCTTTTTCTTGACATTTATTGTGTGCTACACTAAATGATTTCTTCATGCTGCATACTTGTGACTGTACAATTCATGCTGCAGAATATTGAGTTATTGAGTTTTCTAACCAAAAGACCTGCATCAATAGTTTCTACTTTATACACTTCTTAAACCTGTCCAAAATGTAGGATCTTCTGGCAGTGAGAATTTTTTCATCTTACATTTGATTTAGACTTGAATGAATTTGAAAAGAAAACCTTACCCATCTTATACTGGGAATTAAAAAGTAAGGTTTATTTAGCAGAAGCTACCATACAGTGTTTTTTTAAGCACATTTTGCCTCCTGGTACTGCATTATCTTCTTTTGACTTTTCCTGGAAGTCTAGCCCAAATTTGCCATCTTCAAGAACTTTATGTGGCAAGGCTCTCCTAGAACTGTAGGGTCTTGTGGGTGACCCTTTCCTCCTTCCTAGATCTCTTTTTAGATTTTCTCTAAGTTGATCAGACCTATATATTTGAGACAAAATGATTGGCTTTCATGAATTCATGGCTGTGGAGAAAAAAGAAAAGTTCTTGTTCATAAAGTATTTCTTAATAGCTTTCCATTCTACTCCCAGATGACTTCTAGACAGGAGATGGATGGATGTGCTTTTTTAAGATGCTATTTTTAAACTGAAGCAGTTGTTGGATGGCTAATGAATAAAGTAAGAAAAGAAGTTTGGAACTTTTTTTTTTTTTTTTTGCCTGCATCCCAGGACACCTGTTTTCATGTGTGCAAAGCAGCCTTGATTATCTTCTCCATTAGGTGACATAAGTCAAGAGGTCCATTCCTAAAGTTCAGTCAGTTACAGTAGTCTGGAGCTATTCTGAGTTAAAGAAGAATTAGACTTCATTGACTATGTGCATATAATTTATTTTTTAGAAAAAAAAAAAAAAAGGTGCATATGTGCAATTTGGGGGGGATAATATTTTATGTTTATCTCCCCAAATCCACTTCTTTAGCTTACTTTTCATATTTAAGTGCCAGCTCATAGTCTAAATTCCACTGCCAGTACCAGATAAGGCTTGTTCCTTATTTATTGTACCTTGACAGCGAGAGAGTAGATAGCTGAGGACATGACTTTCAGTTCTTGATTGCATTTCTTACATGAAAACATAGCATCAAGGGTACCATTTTACACACTGAAGTCCCTTTAAATACCTGGGATTACACAGTATCCTGTCAAGGTCAAATAATGCTCAACTCCCCCGTCTGTACTGTGGCACAACTCATTGATCTGGACATAATATTTCCAGATTTCTCAAGGAACTTAATCTTTCCATGAGTATTAGTATTCAACTTTTTTCAGGCACATGTTTGCTTCCAAACTTTAAAGAAAAAAGATTTTCATCTCTGATTTCACCACAGACTCTCCTCTCACATCAGTTCAGTGTCCTTCCCAGAAAAGCTATGCCACTGACTTCGGTAAGTGCAGTTTTTAAAATTGCACATTTGTACATACTCTCAAAGGAACTACTCCTGTGAGTCCCCAAAATATTGTGAGTACCGAACCACTCCAGGTTTCTCTGCTTCTTTTTCAAGAAGTATCACTATTTACTGCTTCAGAATGATCCCATCTGAGTTTGATGATGTGTGAGTTTCATTTCACTGTAATACTTAGGTGGTCTAACCTATGCAGGCACTACAGGTTGATACACAGTCTTCATAGTGTACTTAGTAGGTCTAACATCAGCCTTGAAGACACACTTTGTTCTATTTAGTTGTTGTGTGGTGCTGCTCAGCATGTCACTGCTGCACCTTGCAGGAAGGCAAGCAAGTGACTCAGCCTAATGCATTGTGGTCCTAGACCAGTTCTTCTTCTGGGCAAAACTCATGAAGGCAAGCTCTCAGAAGGCACACTCAAGAAGTGTGGCTTGCTGTTCTGTAACCTTTTTTCCAGGATAAAATCCAAGCCTCCTGCCATTCATCTGGTTTAAACTGCCATAACCACACAGGAGTCAGTGTGACCTCTGTACTCTCTTGAGCTGAATTGCCTTAAACCTAAGCTTAAAGTGCTTTCCCAAACAGGATTTTAAACTCATTTAAAAAGGGAAAAAAGCTGGCAAAGGAAAAAAGTGGTCTGTCTCTGCATGTGTCATGCACACCCATGTCATTGACTAACAAATATAATTTCAAAGATCTAAACAGCAAGGAAGAAAAGTGTGCATCACATATATTACTAAGGCTAAAAGCCTCACATCTTTTTCAGAAGTCTGAATATAATCCTACTGTCTAAAGTAGTATTAGAATATGTGTCAAAATGATGCATATCTTGGACTCTTCTGGCATATCATAGACAACAATGACTGTAAACTATTTATCTTACATGAAACTGCTTTACTGAAGAAAAACGATAGGACTTCCATTTGTTGATAAGACAACTCTTTCTGATGACTCTGCAACATCTATCAGCAGTTTAATTTTATCAATTCCTGTTTCTGTGCATTGTATCTTTCTTCTGATGTCCAAAGATTAAGACAGTAAAGTTACTTTTACTAATGTGAAACTTCAACGTGTACGTGTTAGAGGAGGGAATCGAGCAGAACTGAATGTAAGACCAAAAGCTAAAAAAGAAAAAAAGCTAAAAGAATAGCATAGCTTCTTTTCTTGTGAAGCAGCATCTAATGTTGCATGCTACATATATTTATAGTACTCAGTATCCTGTTCTAGTGGTTTAGAAGTTAATGCATGATATTTAAGGCTGCCTTAAAGAGAGAAGAAAAAAAATAAGTTTGCTTTCAGTCTTTCCTTCTTAAATAGGGGGGAGGGAGAATGTTCTTAACTTTTTCTGCTCAGAATGAAAAATAGAAAATATAGTATTTTCACTGTCTCAAGCACTTTTGGTTTTCAGTTTTTCATGTTAAAAAAAAATTTCTAATGTTTAAAGAGGAGACTGAAGCTTCACTCTTCTGTATGTTCTCTAAATAGAAATTTATTTTTCTCCTGAATTCAAATTAAAACAAACAAACAAGCAAAAACCCAAATAGAAAAAAAAAAACAAACAAAACAAAACACAAAACCCCCCACCAAACACAACAAGAAAACCCCTCAGTTCCAGGCTTCCCTATGTCTTTTTACCTGGATACACAAGGGAAAGACATTGCTACAAAAGAACTGAGGATCTGTTTTTCACCTAGGAACTGCTCAGATTATCATAACTAGTTACATGGCAGTAATACGCTGGTTGAACCTGCATTTTCTCTTTAATCCACTAGTTACTTGGTCTTCTTTACATTGTAAAACAAAGTGGATGGAGGTTTTTCTTTGGCCTTGAAAACGTAAACAGGATTAACACTTTTTAGGTCACTGCTTTCCAGGGCAGCAGATGATGCCAGAGAAGCTGATAGAAGTGCCAGCAAACAGCATTAGGCTGATGAGGGGATTACAGTGCAGGGCAGGGGAGTCCTGCCCATAGCTACACAGGAGGACTTCACTCAGGCAAGGGCTGAGCCGCAGTGACCAA